>NC_030384.2:39238389-39863389 GCF_001625215.2 Daucus carota subsp. sativus | reverse complement strand
CCTCAGCAGAACGATGCACGACGACGTCGCATTTTTTCTGTTAACCATAGCAGAACGCTAATATATTTTTATGATCTATTTATAATTATTTTATAATTATTAATATATATTATTAATTGTAGTTTTACTATTTTTATTTTTTTAACTAATTATATTAATTTTTTATTTAATCACTTATAAGAAAATGAATACCATTTATCTTATATGAATTATATGATAACTTCATGTTTGTCTCGCAGAAGAAGACATTTGAGTTAAAAAGATTCACGCTTATTTATATAAATTTTATATTTGATTTTTAATTTACTATGGAGTATAGAGTACATTATGACTATTGATAAGTGTTTTTTGTCTTTGAAACTCTTTAATAAAACTGTTTAATAATATAAGAGTAAAAGAGATTCAAGTTTTGTAGACTTTTGGTTATAAAGTGAGAGATTTTAAGTTAGAAATCCGTTTAAAGTAATCAAAATTTAGGGATGAACAAATGTAATTAAAATATTTTACTATAAATTATCGTTATGTTTGTTTACTCCCTCCGTTTTAAAATATATTACATTTTAGAAAAAAAATTGTTTCAAAATACTTGTCCACATCAACTTTCAATGTAAATTTATATTTCTAAAATCAACTCTCCTTCACATATTTCTAATTTATATTTCCAAGATTAACCATATACCACATATTATATTCAATTAATGACTTAATACACCTTTTTTTTTATATCAAAATTCACTTTTTTAACTATGTGATTTTTAGAAAGTAGACATGTAATTTGAAACAGAGAGAATATTCTAATTTATTATATAAAATGATATTTTTTAGCTTAAGTTAGAGCAAGTGCAACAATATCCTAGTGCTACTATACCTTTAGGAAAATATATGGACCTCACTCAATTACATCAATCTCACCAATATAATCTTCCCAAATCGACACATCACCTGTTTGGAAACATTTTTTATAACAATAATTTGGGATACCTAACATTGCCTATATTTTTAATATTTTATTATTAAATATGCTCTTTCATTATTAAAGCATAATATAAGTAGAGAGAAAAAGAGATTATATATAAAAATTTATTATAAATCATAGGATAAACTGACCACAAACGCCTGGCTGCCGGCTTTTCTCGGAGGACCAGAACAAAAGCCTAGCTGCCGGCTTTTTTAGGAGGACCAAAGCAAGTAGTCCCTTGTATTATAATATATCTTTTACACGTCAGCTGACACACAAATGTTCTTCAGGTCCTATTACCCAAACAAAAAGATGCCCTGATCTGCTTATAACTAGATATCAGTCCTGAACTCCTACTGATAGCGGAGCTTAACTCAAGGTCTCAAACCAAAGATCCACAGTTATCCAAGAAAGCGAGAATGTGTAATTCAGCATATAGCTGATAGTAAAAGTTTATGAAGAAAAACACAAAAATGAATTATCAGCCCTAACATTGCAGGCCTAATAAAGGAGTTATGCAATGTTGTAAAATCATAGGCAAACGGGCAAAATGAGCACAAACACGAACTCTCAACTAAATTTATCGACCTGTGAATGTAGACGCAGTAGCGGTCACTATTGATGATCCAGTAGATATGGATGAGTCCTCTGGAGCCCTCTTATACAATTCCATTGGAACACTCCTGTTAGGTCGTCTAGGTTCTTCGGATGGATCACTTATGAGCATTACAACAACTTCAGACATTGTTGGTCTTGAAGACGCTGGAGATTGAGTGCATAATAAACCAATTTCCATGCATTTTTTGACATCTTCTACCCTACATTCGTTAAGGTCTAGCGTCTCGTCTATTAAATCCAGATACAATTCGTTCTCATGCATTCTCCATGCCTGCAACAATGAATTAGTGTATTAATATTTCAACTCAATCAAGCAAATGTAATTTTAAGAGTGCAAATTATCATAGATGACTTACATCTTCAAGAAGGTATTCATTGGTAGCCTCAAAATCATTGCATCTTCTGCCACTAATAATTTCGAGGACTACAATACCAAAACTGTATGTATCTACTTTCTCGGACAATTGGCCATGTATTGCATACTCTGGCGCTGTGTATCCCCTGTTTGTGCAAGAAAATCGTTCTCCAGTCAGTAAATAATATAGTATTCACCAGCACTTGCTAAAACATGAATGATGACGCTCGAAATGGGAGGGAGGAAAGTTAATTAGATCTTAAAAATTATGTGTATCGGCTTACAATGTTCCTGCAAATTTGGTGCTAACATGACTCTGATTCTCAGGCAGAAGTCTTGCCAATCCAAAATCAGCAATTTTAGGATGAAAATCATCGTCAAGTAATATGTTGCTTGATTTTATATCTCGATGTATGATTCTAACATGGAATTGTTCGTGTAAATAGGCAAGACCCCGGGCAGTGCCAAAGATGATGTCAAACCTTTGTTTCCAGTTAAGAGTCCCTCGCTTTTCACCTGCCACAGTCAATAATATTTAAATTTCTTGGAGTTGATATCCGCAGACACTAACTTTTTCAAAAATTAAGGGTTTGGCACAGGGCAATATACCATATAGAAATTTGTCAAGGCTGGAGTTAGCCATGTACTCTATGACAAGAAGTAGCTCTGGTCCTTTAGTGCAGCATCCAAGAAGACGGATGAGATTACGGTGATGAACGTTACTTATGAGCCTAACTTCGCTCTCAAATGTTGCCTCTGCTATACTGGAGTCCAATGCTAGTTTCTTCACGGCAACAATATCCCCATTCTTCAAAGTACCCTGTTTGATGACATAATGATTGACAATGCATAAGAAATTCAAGAACTGATTGTCATCTAATACTCAGAACATATGAAAAATTCCCGTATTTAAATACCTTGTATACATCTCCATAACCTCCTTTTCCAAGTTTGGTTTCTTCACTGAAATTGTTTGTTGCTAATTTCAAGTCTTTGTAGCTGTATGTTGTTGGACCTTGCAATTCAGTAGCTCCTAGTATGTTTCCTATTTCGTTTGCAAAATATAATATCTTTAGTTATACATAGCTATTCGGCAAAGTTGCACTATCAAATTGCAAATAAAACAGACTTGCTAAAACTCCTAGCTAGAGATATTAATTACCTCTTGCTGCTGCTTTTCGTTCCCTTGAAAGTTTGTACCATAGAAACAGAATTAAGATCAAAACAAGCCCTACACCTCCCACAATACTGCCAATGATGATTGCCTTCTTATTGCTTGAACTACCTATACAGTATACATCATACGCAACATAACATTACTCAAAGTCTTTCGTTATTAGTTACTTCATAGATGAGGCTGGAAACAAAGTTGTGGAAGAATCATTACCGCTTCTCAGAAAAGGTGAAATATCTGTGGTCTGGTTATCAGGAAAAAATGTCGTGTCTGAGTACCTTAAGAAACACCCTGCATCAACAGCCCTTCCATCAGCCTCTGGCGGACAAGTTTTCAAGTTATTAGAGGCCACGGTTAAGCAATCCAGGCAACCGGTTTTAGTTAATGTTTCAGCACATTGTGCCACTGCATAAACTGCACCAACACTCCCGGCTATTTGTCTAGTGGATGTAGCAAAAAAACCAGTGATCTTTGGAGTTGCAATTTGAAGATCTCCTAGCAGTCCATCAACTGCTGTATCAAAATTTGCGGATTGAGATACGGTGCGATTTCCACACAACCCCACATTTCCTGGGAGGGTTGTCTGATCATAGAAGCTGTTGCTCTCATACCTTGTATAGTTATTATGTCAGACTATCTTGTATTTGTAATGATGTATGAGCTCACAAATATTACTTTTCAAATTTTTTCGTTTTGTCTGATAATATGGATTCTATACTTTTACATAAAATAAAAGAATTTGAAAAATATTATTTATAAGTATCTCTATCAACCATATTAAAATACGTGCAAAAAGAAATGACTCATTCTTTTTGAGACGGAGTGAGTATAAACTAACTGGCGAAAACAAACTTGGTGGCTTTCTAATATTGTCCGGCTAACCGTCTTATTTTTTTTTTTTTTTTTTTTTTGCTAAATAGCTAACCGTCTTATTACATATAATTACTTGACGTGCAAGATCAGTTTAACGTGTCAATTAACTTACTTTGGGGGTAATCAAAACTTTAGTTGGTGTTAATCCATGCTAATCTGGAGTAGCATGGTTGAACGCTAGCGTAATTATTCGAGAAACCTTTCGGTTCTCCGTATGTCAGGACAGCGAAAGCTCGAATCATGTTGAATAATCAGCCATTCTGGCGACTTCAAATTTTAACAATGAATCGTGATTTATGTTATATTCCACTCTAAACTACGGAGCCCATGAACTGGTTTTCCATAAAAAAAAAAAGACTACAAAGAAAAGGAGAGATCTAAGGTGTTTCTCTTGACTGTATTCGCTGTATTCTTTTTTCAGGAAACAATATTATCATAATTTTTTTCTTTTTAAGTTATCGTCTCCATTTTCTACTTGTATATTTTCCATAAACTGAATTTTATATTTTTAAAAACAGAAGATAGTTTTTCTAGTAACGAAGCTAAACAATTCCTAAGTAGTTCTCGCTGACATGACAAATAAAATATTACTGACAAAACTATGGAATTAGAAATCACGCAGAAAATCTATTTTCAGAGAAATGATACAGCCCTGAGTCATGATGACTACAGAAACTTGTTACCAACCTGAGGAAGCAACCATCATATATAACACGAGCACCGTTAGCAGCAGAGCAGTTGCGGATCAATGACACGGCTGCATCAAAGCAAGCGACACAGTCCCGGCTGGATAAGTAGTTCCTGCACTGTACCATGCCATAGACAGGGTCGGAGCTTCTGGCTTGCTGCGCAGTCGCAAAATGTTTGTTTTCGTTCAATAGCTGTCCCCTGAGGTCCGTCATGGTGCCGTTAAGATTGCCAAAAAAGCTAAACAGATTTGTCACGTTATACGAACTGCAGCCTCTATTTAGCAGATTGATTTGAGGCTGCGACAAGGCAGTGTTTATTGTTGTTAGCAGTAACAGACTGATAACAAACTCCATGAGAAATATCATTCTTGCACGTTGGAGACCAATTTAAGAGATGCAGTGATTAATTTAGTTGGCAAGTATATATATATTATTGATTCGAACTTTTCTTGAACAAGTTGGCAGGTAGGGAGACTGTATTTAGCAAAAACAGAACTGGGGGCGACCCTATTGAAAAGTCGAAAACAGACGAAGAAAGTATACAATACATTGAATGTTGCGCAGCTTTCGGAGAGCAACGACGTCATACTGATATAGGAACAAAGAATTAGTATAACAAATATAACTATCATAAGGAAAAATCACGAAGTGGAAACCTCACTCGTGACAGAGTCAAACATAACAAACTAGAGGCGTCTAATACCATTACCAGTTTGTTATGATTTCGTTCAAATTCATGTTTCTACTATCTTTGAATAAAAAATGTTATTAAGGTAAGTTCCATGGCTTTGCACAAGATGGTCAAATAACAAAACACCAGTAACCTGTAGTTAACTATAAAAACTGCACTCAGCCTCTGCAGTTCTGTTTTTTAAAATGATGGGAAAAAGTGACCACAACGGCAACAACTAAGTGCGGAATTAATCTTCGTTGGACAATACTTATTCCTACTTGTATGAACTTTCGATGAAACAAACAAGTAAAACAACAATAAACAAGACACCAAAAACTATACGTAGACAACCACTCAATGAAAGGAGTAAAAACCACGAGACCGTAGTCCACCCAAACAATTCAATGTTATAAATTATATGGGCAATACACCAAGTTCTTCTCTAGATAGAACTAGAGGAATATAATCACCTTCACACTCTTAAAATAACACGTCAAGAAGTATGGAACCAAATAAGACAACAAAGAGAACAAAGATCCACGGCTAGGTTCAGCCTCTCCGCGGCTCCAAAAGCTTCTGCCCAGCCCCTCAAATACACCTCCGAATCCGATCTTCACCGTTCAGAATTTAGATATCGGTGTTAGGAAGATGTTGTCCAAAAATCAGGATGATCCGACCGTTGGAACTCCGAGAATCGCAAAAACAAGGCAGCTAGTGCAATCAGAAAATTATCTACGAATTTTCACACAATATCTCTTTTTTGTCTATTTTCACTCCTACTTATTTTAACAAATCTTCTCCTATATTTATAGGGAATTGATAAATAAACTCCACATTTTACTATTTAAACTCCAATTCATTTTTTATACTCTCTCTGTCCCATTTTAACTGATGTTTGACTTTTTAACACGTATATTGAGGTGTAAAAAAACAATATCTACACTTAATAAAAAATTTCAATTCTTATATCAAATAAAAGTTTAGACTCTCAACTTTTATTTGATATAAATTTTATAAAAAATAATCATGTTTAGATATAATTTTTTTAACATCTTAAAATACGTGTAAAAAAGTCAAAAGCAGTTAAAATGGGACGGAGGGAGTACCATATTTAACCATGCCTTCTCCACATGTTTCACAAATATTTGTGATGATAATGAGATTTGGATAAATGAAAAAAATTGAATTGAAGTTTAAATAGTAAAGTTTGGAGCTTATATATCAATTCACTATTTATATATAGGGTTCCCTTTATTTTTATTACCTTGTGGGTCAAAACAAGGTTAATTTTATTGGGCTTTTAATCTCATAGCTGGACTAAAACCCAACATAAAAGTTAAACTAGGATCTCAAAAAGAATGTCGTTATGACCAGATAAGCAAAACCATGAGTCCTCGGCTACTGGGCTCAATTGCATTTCTAACATGGTACTGAGTTGCGATTGAAAACGTAATACAGTATCATGGGATGCCTCATGAAATTTTTGAAAGCCTGCATTTATAAATTAAGCTGAGGATGTGGTAGTCAAATTTTTCATAAAACACCATGTAATTTGCCGTGAAAGGAAGAGATGTGAAGGAAACTATAATATAATTTGATTCACCATTTTAAATCATCAATGACTATTTCATCAATTTTAATATTCCCTGGATTTCAACCAAGCTATGGTGTCAAGATGATCGTCGTCATCAGGAGGTAATTCAACTTTCTATACTGGATCATCTCTAACTTCTTCTATTGAGATATGTCCATTCTCGACCACATCTTCTATGATCTTCCAATAATCATAAAAATCATTGTTTGGTCTTTAATCTTGAAACATTACTCCTCTAAAATCAAAAAAAAAAAAAAAAACTAGTAGCATAAACTTGTAAGAACCCCATAATCATCACATAAATTGTGGTGATTTTACTGCCCTGATTGTGTCTATGATCATTTTGTTCAGCTTCATTTTTTTTTCTTTTTTCATTTTCACTATCACTTTTCATCTTTAATGATAAAAAAATAGATTTTTCTATTATGTAAACTCGAATCATAGAATCATGTTAATTTTCTAACATGAATATTGTATACATGACTGTAGGTATATAATTAAGCTATTTTGCTTAAACACCAAGAAAATATTTTAATTATATGAACAAGAAAGTTGAACAAAAGCCAAAAATAAGAAGAATAATGTCCTAGATTATAAGGCACTGATTAATTTATCTCTATAATGACCTCGGCATTCTGGGAAATAATTAAGAATTTCGATCGGTATTTTTTATTATCTTTAATTCGGCTGACTCTAGTCCCTATATTTAACTTTCATTATTTATTTTACTGTTTATATTTTCGATCATATACGATTAAAAAGAATTGTGATTAAAATTCCCCCGTCAAAATTAACCACGTTTCTTCTTGTGCATGACAGACATGTTACTGCATGATTAATTTATATATGCAAAGTGTGTTACCTCTTCCTCTACATTTGTATGTTATCGAGTTCAAACAATTCTTTGTTTCAATTCAGTAAAGTGACTGGACTTATTTTGCTTGTTTCAGTACTGAGATATTCGATTTAACCGAACAAAATACACTGTTCTAATTTCACAAATAAAAAATACATGTAAGGAGTGGTTTGTGTTCAGGTACGTGTATGTTGTATGCTGCATCTGGACAGCTTGTTGATATATATATAATTCATAACAATCATTTTAGAATATCCATTAATGAATGCTTCTTTACTTCTGTATAGCTGCAACTTTATACAATGATCTGTCAGGACAGTGCGATTTCTTTTTATAATAAAATCTATATGAAGAGGAATTTATCTTTCTAGGCGCGCAAAACTCACCAGAAAACGGTTGTTCTTACTTCTAATTAGGTTGCTATTCTTTCTCCTCCTTTTCAACATATATTTATTTGACTAGTTATTACACGTACACGTGTACAATACCCTTACATATTTGTGCTTTGGATATTTTTTTATCGCAGGAAAGTGCATGTTAGATTTGGATGACCTGAAACCTTAATTTTGTCTTGTTCGTCGGCGGAATCTAACATGGCCTCCTTTTTAGAAAAAGGTTTGCAATTATTGTGGTAAACATATTAAATGAAGTTAATAGAAAATTGAAGATAAATAGAAGTATGAGTACATTTCACATACATACTTCTAAAGAAATGGAGATTATGTGCTGTCACCTGACATTCACCTCTGACCAATCAGAAAAAACCTCATTAGCAACCAACCAATCATACATGGAAAAGAAATAGTAAATTTCGTAGTTTTACTAATCATATACAGGAGAAAGAGACCCTTTATAATTTTACGGTTTGGGTTTAATCCTGGTCTCAGTTGTTAAAAATATGATTAGCAACTAACTTTATATCATATATGGAACTAAAATAAGTGTGTTCTTAGAGCAAAAAAAAATCATGAAATCTCTTAGAAATCTCATAAAACGGGCTTTCTAGAGATCCCAACGACCAATCTTCGCATGAATTGCTAATAATAAATGGTTATTACGTACAGTATCTGTTTAATTAATGGTGGTGAGAAAGAGTAAACAGGCTTTAGGAAATGGTAACAAACAAGGGAACAAAGCACAAAACAGTACTTACACAATCACTACATTAATATTCTAGGAAGATGCATATATAACAATTTAACAGCATAACAGGCACCTAATTCCCCATTACAGACTTGCTCAACATATATCTTCACGGTGGAGCAGCCTAATAAGTAAACAATATTATACTTTGTAGTTTGTACAGTAAGATGCAGAATATCCAGTATTTATGTATTATGAAAATAAGTTGAAGTTTCTGATATTTGAGGTTATAATTAAAGCACACAAGTATATCATCGACTTAAATTTAATATTAAATTAAAATTTTGTTAAAATTCGAACACAAACCGGAGTTTGAGATCATTTAATTTCGTTTAAAGTGCAAATTTGAGCCAAACCAGTTAAAATTCAACTCTAGTACTACCGTAAAATAACTTGAATAAAATTCAAAACATTTGAGCTTATATATGTCGGTACGGCCACCAACAGTAGTAATTCTAGTTAGGTAACCCTGAGCTCTTAATTTTATTATTCAAGGACAGATAGGTCTGCTAAACATGATGAAAGCTCCGCAAATGTGTGCCATAAAAAAAGGGTACATAGATCGAGAACGAAAGCATTCGCAGGCAGACTCCTTGCACGTTATAACTTATATATCTACTCGGGGGACAACACGGCTGCCTGAGCAACTAGTGGAAACATTAAAAAGAGAAGTGGATAAAATTCAATCAACCGTAGCAGAACATGTTTAACTTAGAAAAAGGCGGATGTCCCTCGATGACATATACACATTTGATGATATTCAAAACACTCATACAGAGATGAACTATCACTGTCAAGCGCACACCCTAACACAAACTTTTGACTTATATGGTAACTTCGTCCGCGTCCACTTTAATTATACTCCCTCCGTTCCTAAATAATAGTCGCTTTGACTTTTTGCACATATTTTGAGGTGTAAAAAAAACATACCTCTACATATTATTTTTCAAATTTTCTTTTTCTGAATAAAAATAGAGATGTTAAACTTTTATTCAGAAAAAGAAAATTTCAAAAATAATATGTAGAAGTATGTTTTTTTTTCACCTCAAAATACGTGCAAAAAGTCAAAGCGACTATTATTTAGGAACGGAGGGAGTAGTAATTAGTCCCTACACATATTTATGTAGTTTGAGGTTTGGTATGATAACTTTTATGTAAGTGCTAAAAGTGTGAATTCTTTTTGCGAACATAATTACTCCCTCCGTCCCAATCAATTGTATACAGTTTCCTTTTTGGGATGTCCCATCATTTCTATACATTCCCAAAATAGCAACTTTTTATAATATAAAACACTACTTCACCCACTACATTCTCCCACTATCTCCATTCTATAATAATAAAAACACTATTACACCCACTACTTTCCTCCACTACCTCAAATCTATTATTAAAAAATACGTGGGTCCCACCACTTTACCCACTTTCCATCTAACTTTACTCATTTCTTACACTTTTTCTTGGTCTCCGTGTCCAATCCCAATGTATATAATTCATTGGGACGGAGGGAGTAGCAATATGGAGGGAGCACAAGAATGTAATACAAAAAGTTTGTATATATAGTAATGTTTTTTAAGAGATAAATATAAAATTGATCATCACCATATATTATTTTTCTTACCAATGTTATATAATATCATCTAAATCACGTTATATTAATTATCATACATGTAACTCTAAATATTTGATCATAAGTAAAAATAATATTTATTGGATTCGACATTATTTTCTTTAATATGTACACATTTCCACAACCAAATTAAAAATTGGGTATTCTAGTAATTGGGATAATATGTTTAGATTCTGAAAATTTATTTATTGTGTATTTTTTATTCTAAATATTTTCTTATTTTATATAAAATTTAATAATAAATAAATTTCTTAAAATCTAATATATATTATTATTAAATACCCGAATCACAAATGTTTTTGATGATTTTCATAATTAAGGTAAACCTGTTGATGAGCAAGCTCTTAATTATTAGTCACAAGTGCTATTCGTGTTTGTTTCCATTTTAACATACCTCTAACTGTCCTGTTCATTTTGAGTACCGCAAATAAGCTAGGAGACAGGAACTAGACGATGACATATAGCGAATCTTCTATTTGAATAATGAGCTAGAACAATTAATCTTAATTGGCGACTGCATTTCATATAATGAAAGTGACTACCTTCAATATATTAGGAGGATCTGAAAGAGAACGACGTTCATGTTTATTTTTAGTTTTATATCATGTCGTCGTCATTTGATTAATAAACATGTATGACCGAAACAAAAGCACTACTGATATATGTACTTTGCGGTGAGACGAATGAAATTAGGTGGAAATTAATCAACAACTAACAAGACACACAAAAAGAAACGAAGCAGTAACTTTAAAAGCTTGTCGAAGAACTTGCGGACTTGGCAAGAAGCTCCTCTAGCAAATCAGCTCCCAAATCCTGGAATACAAGCATATTGTTATTATTATTATTATTATTTCCTTGCTTAATATCAGAACAAGAACCTGTTTTTTTCTTAGTTTTATTTCTCAACTTATGGCTCTCCTTTAAGGCCTCAGCAGGAGAACATCCCTGCTTACACCTATACTTGACTTCTCGGAGAGAATCTTGTACTCTTTTCACAGAAAAATTGAGATGAGCGAGAGATCCGCGCATCAAATACGCAGCTTGATCATACACAACAGCCGCCTCTTCCTCACTATCAAAAGTCCCGAGCCAAACCCTCCTTCCATTTCTCGTCGAATCTCTTATCTCCGCCGCAAATTTTCCCCAAGGCCTTTTTCGGACGCCTATGTAACGTTTCTCCTCGTTCTTGATCTCGTCAGCCAGTTCAGCATCTTCTTGTTGGCCCTTCACGATCACTTCTTCTTCGTATGTATCGGATGATCCTTTCGGTTCCTGATCCGAGAAGGTGCCGAACATTGAGGAACCGTCATCTCGTGTGCTGTGCTGATAATCATCTCTGTGGGACGGAAAGAAGCTTTGATGATAAAGTTCCTCCCAAGAATAAGGACAAGGAGAATAATTTATCTGCGAATCCATAGATTATTAACCTGTACGAAAATTCCGTCTAGAAATTAAAGCTGTATTGGTGCAGTGATGTATCTTCTATAAAGAGCAGGGAAAGTGCATATATCAGATGTAAGTACACGTATTCGACGTAATGTGCTCGTATATATAATCAATAGTAAGGTGATACGCAGGGCAATGAAAGATAGAATATTACTCTTTTTGCAAGTGATATTAAATTAATTAGACAGATTAAGATGGCGGATGCGCAATAAAACGTGGGTTCTAAAACCTTAACACATTATTTTGTACCCATATAAAAATCAATGCAGCCATTAGATCTATATACGGTGACTCTCGAACCTGGTCAAATATATATATGAGCCATGTACGTTTTCAGTGTATATATGTTTCACATTTTCATCTTTTTGTATATATGTTGAGCAGAATTACACAGCCCTGATGATGATGATTTCTCTCGAAATGATACCACTTCTGGCGGTTTGCTTTTTAGCATTGATTAGTCAAGCAGTTAGCTTTTAACCAATATGAATTAATTAAAGTAGTTTTATTGCAGGTTTTGTAATTTAGGTATTTTATCAGAAACGAAATTGTATATTAAAGAAATTTGATCGTTTCATGAAACTCGACGATCGTAACGAACCTATAGGTTGTGGGTAAATAGATAGATACGCAGCCGGTGAGTTGTTCAAAATATTAGTCTGTTAATGTGCTTATACCGTGGTGGTGTTTGACCGCACCTTTTAAACCCGATTTCTGCATCTATAAGTTAAGTTAGAATCATTCATTCATATACTTTGTGTACAATCTTTTATTTCATCATTTCTACTTCTTTCCGCAGCATTTTAATCACTTATTATAAGTCTTAACTTATGTCTAACTTCTATTTCATTTATTTACTTTAAATAAAAATATTTATTTTACACTCACTCAAATGGTTCTATGTCTATGTTGGGCAACAATATTTCTTAGAAAGTAATTCTATTTTATTTTCTAAATGATTTTTTTGATGTAAATATGAAAGAAGTATTTTGTATTCATTATTTGACAATAAAATACAATTTTACTTTAGGAAAAATACAACTCTGATATACCTTTTTTTCATCTAAGTCTTTATTTTTGAAAAATAAATTTAGTCAAATGCTCGTACAGTTGTTGTCACTTGTCTCAGACTCTCAATTCACACAGCCTTATCTTTTCTCCTCTCCCCTGGGACATATCTATCCTTGTAGTGGTAATATTATAATTACTTACGATCTGAATATAAAATGTTAAAGTGTCGGATCTCCTTTTGCTGTTTAGTTACTACTTATTTACATATTAGGTAATAACCAGCTGCACCATTTAATTAGCTTAATTTCTTACCCTTTTTGTTGGATCATGTTCAATTAGCTTTTCTTTGTTGTAAACAATTAGTCTAATAATTTGGATGTTGTTTAGATGAAGATTTCTGTATTTATATCTCTAGTTAGATTCTAGTTTTTTCATGCCGGAAGGACATGATTATGTGTATATTATTACTACCCGAACGGATGTAGGATGGTTATTTTCGACAGACAACAACTAAATTTTCACAAAATATATTTATATATTTACATGGGATTTTAATTATATATATTCAAAATGATAAAAGTTATTTTTAAAAAATTAGGATGAACACATGTCTGTTGCTAACTATATCCAAATATGACTATCCAAATACGTGAATATGTACAAGATAATTATAATTTATGATTTGATGTGATTTAATATAATAAACTAGAGATTAAACATGTTTGTTTCGGTAATTTTGATTTATTGATGACTTACGAATTATAATATTTAATAAAAAGATCCACCTTTGAATATTAGATACATACAATTATTTTAATATATAATTGATAAACGTTCTCATCAAATTTTGAGATGATAAAATTTGTTTTATTTATCGTGAACGGTTATTATCTTGTCCTTTTAAGGATTACAGGACGTTGTCTTTTTCTCGAATCAAAAGATAGACCGGTGGAAGGCAAGTGCATGATAATTTAATTAAGGGAAATCTACAAAACTACCTACCTTTTCTTTTATTATTTTCAAAAATACTACCTTCCAGAATTAATTTTAAAAATACCTTTTCATAAAAAAAAAATTTCAAATATACTGTTTGCAACTTTTGCAACCTATGGTTGCATTCAGATGATTCTATTGTAATCTAATGGCCCCGCCAGGGGCACACCATACATCTGTTGTTACTTACAGTTTTCAGTTGCATTTAGTTGCAACTGAGGTTGCAAAAGTTGCAACTGCAGTTGCAACCTCATTTGCAACTTTTGCAACCTCATTTACAACTATATATAGTTTTCAGTTGCATTTAGTTGCAACTGAGGTTGCAAATGAAGTTGCAACTGCAGTTGCAACTTCGTTTGCAACCTCATTTGCAACTTTTGCAACTTACAGTTTTCAGTTGAACTAGTTGCAAATGCAGTTGCAACAGTTGCAACTGCAGTTGCAACAGTTGCAACTGCAGTTGCAACAGTTGCAACTTTCCATTTTTATTTGCAATTTTTGCAACCTCATTTGCAACTTTTGCAACCTCATTTGCAAATTTTGCAACCTCATTTGCAACTTTTACGGCTGCGCCGCCCAAGGTTGCAAATGAGGTTGCAAATCGTATTTTTGAAAAAAAAAATTTATGAAAAGGTATTTTTAAAAACAATGAAAAAGATGGTAGTATTTTTAAAAAAATAATTTTACAGATGGGTATTTTTAAAAAGATCCCTTTAATTAATGTCTTTAATATATTTCATCTAGAAAATTATATATTTATGAAATAGAAATGGATATCGACAACAAAAGTTACATTGCACCTGTGCTTATTTTATTAATTGAAATTTATAATTGCATGTGTAATCTTGCAAATATAAACTAAAGGATGTCAACTTTTCTGAAATTTTAATCAAAAATAAAAATAAACAAATAAGAGTGTCTCCAACCGGACTCACCTCTCAGATAAGTTTATATATGTGACATTATTTTAGCTGTTGTTTAAACTCGAGTCACTCCAATGATGGATACTGGTTATGTAAAATTATAGCTATCAAATATCGGTCTTCTATATCTATGTGTGTTTATATGTATTTACTAATTAGTTATAATATTTTAATTTTATGTAATTAGTGGTAAAAATATTTTATTAAAAAATAATTATTTTAATATATATTATATATTTATAAAATTACTGATATAGAAAAATAGTTTAATGTTTTATAATATATAAAAGTAATGTTTGTTAACTAATTATTCTAATATTTAAAATATTACAACTACATCATTAAATATGATTATTTATTTTGTTTTCACTTGTATTAAATAAAATAATTGATTTTTATTAATAATTCATAACAATCATTTTTATAAAGATAGCTGTTGAAATTCAAAAATAAAAGTAAAAGTTGTTTTTCAAATACAGTTAATCATTATATCTAATACCATTAAATGAAATGTCTTGCCGTTGCTGTAAATTTTTAGATAATATTTATTTTATACTATTTTAGCATTTGCATGAGAATATAAGATTTTATATCGTTTATAATATATCATTTGCATTAGGATATAAAATTATTTATTTAATTAAATAACATATATTTTTGTATAAAAACTTCATATGATTAAATTCAAAAATTAATTTATTTATGAGATTTATTTACAGTTGGTAACTACTATGCGAAAATTTAGCCAATAAATTTAAGAATAGTAAAATAATTGATTTTTAAATAGTAATATTATTTTAATTAATTAGAATGACATATATATTTATATAAATTATTTATTTGACTGAATTTATAAGAAAGTTGTTTTTGAAGAAATCATTATTATTTGATAATATAATTGTGAGAATTTAAAAATAACAAAATAACAAATTTATTTATTTTTTGAAGAAGATAACAAAATTTTAAATATATATCATCATTATAGCTAATAAGTAATACCATTAAAGGCAAAAGTTTACCGGTTCAATAAATTTTTTACCTAAACATTTATATATATTTATACTTTTAGTTAACAATATTTATAACTATCCTTTGGGATTAAACAAAACTACATAGTAATAAATTTCTTTTCGATAGATTTATTGCTATAGCCAGGCGGTTGGCCCATAGATTTCTCCAGCAAACCGCTAGTTTGTTCAGATGTTTCATGTTTTGTTAATATAGTAATAGTAATATAAGTTTCCCGAGGAAAGTTCTATGGAGACCGCTGTTTCATCGGAGACCTCGGAGACCACGTATGTTCTGCAATCAAAATACTATAAAATACATTATTTTGTAAAATATGTTCTACAAATATCATGTATTCATTAAAATTATTGAAGATCATCTCTATTTAATAAGTAGATAATGTATGTTCTGCAAGTTGAACAAATGTTCTGCAAACTAAACATATTTCATAGAACAAAACATTTTGTAATGTTCCACATGTAAATCTTATATGATATTCAAGATTTTAAATGAAATAATGATTTCGTAAAACATAATTTGTAAAACTATACATTTTGCAATGTTTTTATGAAATATTTTACTTGCAGAACATATGTGGTCTTCAGGTCTCCAGCAAAAATGTGGTCTCCATTGAACTTAACTGTATTTGTGTGCGGATATTTCTTTTATTTTCATATATGCGGGGAAGCGCATGTTAGATTCGAAAAACATGAAACGCGGATTTGTCTTATTCGTCGGCGCAAGGCGTTGCTTCTTGTTTTGAAAATGGTCCAACTGCTGTGTTTTGATATTAAGCTTATAACAGAAACCGTACATGATTTATTCCAACTTTAACAATACAAACATCCTGAATACTTAATTAATGAAAAGTATTTCTAGCTTCTTCATATTCACATATATATTGTGTCTTATTTGTCGAATATCAACTACCAACAAACTCCTAGCTAGATTCATTTTATTATAACCAACCTCGTCACAGAAGAACGAGATTAATTATTATTTAATTATAATATAATCACATTTAGTTGCGCTTAAATGATTGATCTACAACTTGTTAGACAACGAGGAATCAGAACTTTTATTTAAATTAGCCTAGCCAGTATGCTGGGAAAAAACTAATACCCAATTAGCGGATGACTAGATGTTTTTAAATGGAGGGAGGCCTTCACAACTGTACTAACTTAATCGTATGCAATTCGGAACATTACAATAATAAATCAGAAGTATTTTCCACTAATTCATGAAGAAGATTAAGTGAACATTAGGGTTTAAGAAAAAGTCATTAACATTTCAGTTCTGGATTTGTTTTTCTGAGCTGTATGCTTTTTAGAAATTGTTATTCTAATGTCACGTCCGAATGGATCTGGATTATTACGTTTTTAATAGACTTTTATATGTTTTAGCTGTCTCATTCCCAGTAGACATATGCTTTGCTCGACCTTAGAGCATCTCCAATGGCATGGCGTTAATCGTTGGCTAAGTTAAACCTGTAAGAAATTATGTAAAATTTGCTGAACCTGTAAGACATTGTACTTCAATGGTATTGGCTGTATTGGTTGGCTATAATTTAAAAATAGAATGTTATTAATATTTTAGTTTGTTAAAATAAAATATATCAGTTTAATATGGTAATAAATGATTACAGACCTGTAGAGGTTCGACAAATATAACTATTCATAGGAGGTTGGCATTATAGACAACAAGTTCACGTGGTTGGAGTATGATTTTTTCAATAAGTTGGCTAAATTTTTAATATTTGAAATGTCAACCCACTTTTTAGCTAAGGGGTTTGTATGGTTGGAGATACTCTTATTATTGGTAGTGCTATATGTTTCTCATCTTTGAATCTCTGATTTAAATACCTGCAATGAATAATGCTACTTACAATTCTATCGTCGCAAGCTTACATTTTTTTTCGTTTTATTGATAAAAATTTTCTTCCTTTTTAGACATTTGATAAATACTTGGTCTATAACCATAACGCGTGCTTGCGCAAATGGTTCGCAAACCACGTAGTAGTTGCACATTATTTACTTTATGCATAATTTTGTCATATGTATAGTAGCTATCGATTTTCATAGTCAGCCACCATTGTATTATACTGACACATGTTTTTAAGTGTTTTTTAAAGTATAGTTCTATAATTATTTTTTAAAATTATTTTCCCTAAATAAAAGTTTGATATTTAAACTTTTATACCAAAAAATAATTTTTCAAAAAAAACATGCTATACTTTGTAGAAGTCTTAAAATACGGGCAAACAATAAACATATACTACTCAGGGATGGAGACATAAAATATAATATAGATTATATAAGAATATTTATTTTAAAAAATTATACTGCATGTATATAATTAGGTTATATCAGTACATATCTCTAATGTAAGGTAAGAATTCTTTAATTTGGATGATATGTGAAACTAATCCCAAAACTGGGCTAAAATCCTAGCTATATGAAAGTCTAGACCCAATAAATTTTCATACGATAAGAAAATCACTAAAAATTTAATATTTGTATTTGCATTTTGAGGACACAACACGAAAAATACACGAACACGAAGTATACGACTGAGATGTAGCGTTGGTTTTGTGTTTACCTATTTAGGTACACGACACGACACGAGGTAAATGAAATAAATATAATTACAAATTAATATTTAATTATAAATATGTATATTTATAATATATATATATATATATATATATATATAAAATAAAGCATAGTTTATAATATTGTAACTTGTAAGTATAAATGATTTAAGTGTATATATTTCATATAATTTTGTAAAAAATTTACCCAGAAACCTAATATTTACATAAATTTATATTTATATTTTATTTATATTTAAATTCGATTTTATACTAAACACGACACAAGATCGACACGAAAACAGAGATATACAACATGAAAATACACGAATAATAAATAGGTAGGTTTTGTGTTTGGTCTTCGAGCGCATGACACGAAAATATACTATACAACGAATTGGCATTTAAATATGAAACCCTTGAGACGGAATGTAGTTCAAAGGAAGGATAGTACGTACATGTTTACGTTAGCTTGTCAGATAAATGTCGTTTGTTTCCTGCATTTTTTTGTAGTTATGAACAGATGACAGAACAGATTGTTAAATACAAGTCGCCATTAATTTGGTGAACATATCCGCGGTTTCAAAGTTAATTATAGATGTCGGGAGTAAACTTAGAAAGATATATAGTGATAAAATGAAAGAAGAAATGACTTGCCTTCCGGGAAGATGCAAAACATGATCAGCTGATCCTCAAACAGACTTTGAAACATCCCCCGGCCAAGTGTCGAGGAGCCTTGAACTGAACATCAACAGCATTATACATTGTCGTTTACTATGTAAACACTGCTTACGATATTCAGAACTTGGACATACTTTACTTAAACCTTAAAATATTCTATATTATGTGATGTTTTTTTAGATAAGTAGTTGTAATGATAGTCTTAATTATTGAAATTCAAGTATATATAAATTACCGATACTATTCATTGGTCGCCATGACAATTTACAACTCCTATTTTTGGATAAAATTCATAAAAATTACTGAATAATTTGTAATTTATTAGAAGACGGAGGAGAAAGTACTTTTAATGTTCTTATCTTTTCTTTAATATTTATTAAATATATTTTCTTTGCATAATATAACTAGAAGATATTAATATTGAACTCCCAAATTAAGGTACAAAAAGAAGAGAAAAAGTGATAATATTTTCTGCTATGAAGTTTTAGAGGAGAGAAGATAGATAAATTACGACAAAAAAAAAAAAGAAATTTAAGAGTAATTTTTTGCTAGTAAAAGATACTTCCCACCATTATGAACAAATTCGCAAACATAAATCTTCCTTTCCAACTTAATTTGCTGAATAATCAAACGGTGAGGGTTGGAGGGAGATAAAAAATTCATTAATCTGATATTGTTTCGTCTCTCGTCCATAAACCAGAGTTCATCACTAATTAATCTTGGTCATTTCAGAATTGCACAATTTTCTTTACCATCCTCGTAGTCATTTTTTCGTCAAAATATCTACCACTAACGCTTTTTTTGTCGATATCGTTACACCTTCTTAATAAATATAGTGTATTTTCGTCAATTCTTCATCAAACTAAGAATATATATATATATAGTCACCTGCAGCTATGCAAGATCGACTGAATTGAATACTCATTCTTCCTTCTTCAAATAATTGTCTTAAGATAATATTGACTTATTAGTAGATTTTTCATTTTCTCTTTGTGATTATTTTTAAAAGTACTGTAGCATTAATAATTAAATTATTAACTTGCCTATTACGACATATAAACTTATTTCAACAGCAATAACGAATTTATATCTGTACGAAATATAAGCATTATAAATAGTGCAACTTGGTAATTTTTTTTTTTTGAAAATAGTGCAACTTGGTATATTATCAACTCACTTACATATGTTCTTGTCGATAGATAAGTATCATGACTTTCTTATATAATACAGTTACCATAACAATAAACTTTCATAACATGGGAACTGGATCGTGAGTCGGTAAAGTAAGAAACCTATCTATATCTTTATCCATTAACAGTACACTTCTAAACATTATTATATTTTCAGTAAAAGACAGAAAGAAAGATGAAAAGTGAAAGGGATCACTAAATGACAAATTGCAAATAAATATTCTCTGTTGGCGTTGATTAATTTTGTAGAAATAAAATTGTTTCCGAATATTGGGTGATATAATATGTGCTCCTTGTCAACATGAAAAATTACTCCCTCTGTTTCTTTAAACGTTTCCCGTTTCATATGTCGGGACTGTTCATGACATGAGACAAATTACTTATTTACGTCTAATCTATAAGACGAAATATAGTCATGAGTGATCTTATTGGATTCGTATTTACAAGTACTTTAATACGGTGAAATTTTTATATTTAATACTAATACGAAATTATAGATATTAATGATAGAAAATGTGTGTTGGCAAACGTGATAAAGGCAAACGGGAAGAGTATTTAGGGACGGAGGGAGTAATAAACAACGAAAACAAGATTGTTTCACCTGGTAAAGTGTCGAGCTCACGCCCACCTTTCAGAAAACGATTTATCATGCTTTGCCTTTCTATGAGAAGAGTTTACTTCTTGTTTTCTTTAATGTAAGCTTATAAACCCTACAATATTTTCTATTCTCATAAACTGGGATGGTTGGAAAATGAAACTGACGAAAGATAAAAAATAATAGAAATGAAGGGTAAATCTGTCTAAAAACATGTAGAAGAACTCTCTGCAGACTTGTTAAGAAGCTCCTCTAGCAAATCAGCTCCCAAGTCCTGGAATACAAACATATTACTATTTTGTTTGTTAATCTTCTTGTTCTTACTTCTCATAGTATTACATCTCATCTTATGGCTCTCCTTTAAGGCCTCGGCAGGAGAACATCCCTCCTTACACCTATACTTGACTTCTCGGAGAGAATCTTGTACTCTTTTCACCGAAAAATTGAGATGAGCGAGAGATCCGCGCATCAAATACGCAGCTTGATCATACACCAGGGCCGCCTCCTCGTCGCTGTCAAATGTTCCCAGCCAAACCCTCCTTCCATTTCTGGTAGAATCTCGAATCTCCGCTGCAAATTTCCCCCACGGCCGTCTTCGAACGCCTATGTAACGTTTCTCCTCGTTCTTTATATCATCCGCTATTAATTCTTGCTCTTGTTTCATCTTCAAGATCATCTCTTCGTCGTTATTCGTGCTCCTCGACCAATATGTATTGGACGATTCTGGTGGTTCGTGATCTGCGAAGGCACTGAAGAGTTGTGGTGAGTTTAGTTGATGATATTCTAGGGGAGATGGAAGGAAGCTGTGATGATGGAGAAGTTCATCCCAAGAATAAGGGGAAGAGGGATAGTTCATCTGTGAATTCATGGATTTTATTAATATCTATAGAGTATGAGAAAAAATTGGAGAGAAAAGAGGAAACAGAGAGTACATGTGTATGATTGTGATAGGAACATACTATATTTATAGACCTTGGCAAAAAAACATACTCTATAGAGTGAATGGTAACAGCCAACACTCAGTTTGATAGATATGGATGTACTATATATGTTTGATCCAACTCCATGAAAAACTGATAGCATAAGTGGTAGTAATTATTACTTGCTGTTATTTTATTCCGAGTTCTTTATTCTCTCGGAGGAATCTAATTTTTCACTTGGAACATGGAACGTGTAATCGTTTTATTTTCAAAATTTCGTAGGTTTTACATTTTAGACCTAGCTAGTATGAGGAATCTAAACAAATGAAATCTGAGTCGAATCAATTTGAATATTTTTTTTCCAAATAAGTTGAGCTAATTCGAGTTTTCCAACCAAACATCTAATAATGTTCAAGATTGGCTCATTTATTATTAAAACAAATATGAATTTTTTCACAAAAATTTCGAATCAAACTAACTTGAATCGAGTTGGAACAGAATCGAGTTATACACAGACCATATGTGTAAAATTTAATTATAGTATTACAAGTTATCATCATATATGTATAATATGATGTTGTAATACGCTCACGCTCAACTTACATATAATTCTCAAGTATTTTTTACTCGACTAATCCTTTTTATAAATAAAATATAAATTACTAATTTGTTGATTACATCCAAATTAGTGTTTAATTATGATAATAATTATTCACTTACACTAGAATCATAACTAATATATACATTTATTATGTTGTCTTGTGTCTCATGCATTGTTATATATCTCATGTTGTATCTAAGTTTCTAATGTTGATGATTTGAAATATCCAATTTGAAATAAAATTATGCAAATAACTTTTTATATACAAATTTTATCCGAGAGCTAATCTTGATGTAAATGAGCCAAACTCGAGTTGAGCTCAACTGAAGATCATTTACAAATCAAGCGAAATTACATGTTTAAGATTGTGTTTTCTTGATAAGCAAAATAAAATCGAGTTAATTTAAACGAGTTAAACTCAATTTTTTTACAAACTACTTTATCTGTTTACAGTCCTAGCACGCATGGTTTTGATATTATAGAATCGTTTGGCTAAACTTATCAGAAATAAGGACTTAATTTTGGAGAAAAGTACATCAAATTTATTTATCTTCTAAAATAAGCCTTTGACTTTTTACCAAATAATGAATATGAAACACCTGTGCAACATGTATATCTAAAAAAATTACATTTTTTAAAAAAAATAAGTGCTTATTTTACCAAAAATTAGTTGCCAAACAGGCACATATATCATGCGTGTAAATATTTAAATTTTGCAACAGCAATTTAAAAATATAAATTTTATATAATTTCATTTTTAGGTTAAGCTATCTACTTTTAAAAATATATAACGAAACAAGCCAGGAAGACATGATTCCATTTTATGTAAACATACAGCAAAGGCCATGTGAAATCCATTTGAAAAGTAAGAGCCCTTATAATCTCAGAGATAGTTAGCTATATATTTTGTCCATCTTTGGAACCGAACCCTCACTGTGTAATGAAATGGAAACTGCAGAAAAAAAATTGGATACTCAACTTTGGTTTTAACTTTTCTGAGACCGGGTCATATTAATTTACTTCGATTTGATGAACCAGATGCGATCAGAATCCATGCCACACTGATTGGAAAGTGAGTGCGTCTATCTAGAGAGCTAGATACATACATATTCAGCTAAGTTAGTTGTTCAGATTTAGTAGACAGTTACAGTGAATCTTTTTAGTTTTTGTTATAACGTGCCACATTTTTTGCTAGTTTCCCCTTGGATATTTCTTTTATCCAGTTGCAGTAATATATTTCTATCGTCAGCGTATAAGTTGTCGGGAGCCTTTTTTGGCTGCGACTAAATTAGCTGTAAATTGGATATTAACATTAGATATTAACGTTAATCCAATCAGTTGATACAAATTAACATTAACAAATTTTAAATAATTAAATGTGTGCAAAAGAAGGTTCAACGTAAATTAATAGGAACAGAATTTATATGACAACAGATATTTCGTTAGCTAGCTAGTGATGCAAATCCTCTTTTGTACTAGTCCCATTAGTTCTAGTTTGATTCTTATCTTCTCCATGCTTCCTCCGATCTACCTCAGTCCTAATCAATTGTTTACGTATGGTTTGGCCCCGGAGATTAAAGAAGATGTATAAAATAATAGAAAAGAAAAAAAAAGTGGTTGAAGTGGTGAGAACTATTAATTTTTAATGTATAAAAAGGAGAAATGATAGGGTGAAAGTAATGTGATATATAATAGAAGAAAATTGGGGAAGTGATGGGATATATTGACTATTTTTTGTAAGTTTTGGAATGTAAATAATTGGATAGCATATCCAAAGATGAAACCGTGAAGAAATAATTGGGAACAAGGGAGGGATTATGTTTTTACTCACAAATCATATTCTATTTAATCATTTTTCTTCACTGTCAAAAATTAATTTTGAGGTGAGAATAGATTGCGACGCTCATTTTTGAATATAATTTTATTTTTGTATTGATAATTAAATAAAAATATTGAACTGATAGAAAATCGAAGTCGAATATTTGACGAACTTCAATTGCGATAACATATTAAGTAATTAATTTGTTATCTCTAATATGTCATGTTTTTCAGAGGAGCTTGCCAGATCCTACTGAACCCAAAATCCACTTGATAGGTTTCGCATGTTGATAATTACAAAGGAGATCTACGATAGCACAAAATTATAAAATCTATCAATTTTTTATAAATGTAATTTATTAACCAAATAACAATATATATTAATGAATCTCATTTATATACATAAGTAACCCCAATTAGAAACTATCCCGTCATAATTCGAAAATTCTAGACCTTTTTGAAAATCATAAAATATATCTTATATACAAAAATGGTAGTATGGAGTATGGACTGTGAAATAGCATGGTGGATTATTCTCAACTAAAACGGCAGATTTAAAATAAAATTCCGCTTTGCATTCTGACGGCCCTTCACCGCTCAACGTAACAAATTGATTATATGGAGAAAAGCAGCTTTACTAAAAACGTCTCCTCCAGGTTTGTACACAATACCTACATACATCGACACATCTCCGCAGCACCTAAATTATTGTCCGACGACTGTTGCATTATTTTTGCCTTTTAAGGTTGTCATCGCAGTCATCGAGTTTTTCTTTTTGTACGTTGTATAATATATTGTATAACTCACAACTCATGTCTTCTCCTAAAGTATGCCAACTGAAATTTATTGTAATTAATTTCCTATTTTAATGGGAAAATATATATATTTAAAGAACAACTAGGCATTTGGCCCACAGATCACAACACAAAACCGGCAGTGGTTTCATATATTCTACACTGGTGGTAGTTTTTTTTTTCCATATTTAGTTATATTTCACCATTTTCACATGAAGCTGTCCAGATATCAATGTACGGATTATTGTTTTATTCTATAATTGCGGGGAAGTGCATGTTAGATTCGAAAAACATGAAACCTAGTTTTGTCTTGTTCGTCGGCGGAATCTAACATGACTTTGCGTTTACAAATCGATACTACATTCTATTAATGTGGTAATCAGATATTAAATTGACTTCCCAGTGGAGTTGAAATAAAAATTGTAAGCAATGTGCTGTCGTCGTTCAGCTGCTTAAGCAGAGATTCATTAACCAACAATTCTTGTAATACAGCTGGGCTTAATTATTATTCTCGGCTATTATACAGGTCCGTGGACATATATATAGTAAAGACGACTAATTATATTTTTATGTTAAGACCAAATTAGCAGGTTGATGAAGTGTTAGGAGTAATTTTAAGCTGTGATCGATTTTCAGCTATTAAATGCATAGACTCTAGTATGGATTTTGGGGGACAAAATATTTTATGAATTACCCATTTTTTGTGCGATGGAAGCCATTATCCCAGGTTGTACATTTTTCTGCATATTCTCAAACTTTTCCAGGTTGGACGGATTAACTGAAGTGCTCCTAGGGAGAGACGCAGAAAGTTTAGCAATAGGAACACTCTGAGTAGCATAAGAGCTACCCTTATGAGTGTGAGGGTTTACTAAATTATATTTCCCGGACAGTGGTAAAGAGATGGTTACGCAGAAAGTTTAGCAATAGGAACACTCTGAGTAGCATAAGAGCTACCCTTATGAGTGTGAGGGTTTACTAAATTATATTTCCCGGACAGTGGTAAAGAGATGGTTGATACTTGGTGTCTGATCGTTTTTGTTTGTAGTGAAAATTTTTAAAATGTTTGAGTATATAAGTGAGGAGAGAGCATTGTAGTTATTTTCTCTCTAAGGTGTTTAAGAGAGGAAGAGTATGAGTATAGGTGTAAAGTTGGTTTCGGAGTGATTCCATTCAAAAAGAGAGTATGCAGTAAGTAGTTAAAATCAATTGTGCGTTTATAAAGTAAATTATTAATACAATAACGTTATATTATAATATATTATAATATAATATAATATAATATAATATAATATGTAAAAGATAATATTTATTATGAATAAACCTACAAAATTTAGGATCGATCTTATATTTTCTTCTCAGAGTCCCACTGTTCGACCCAAAGACATAAAATGAAGTTCATCGTGCTATATATAAAAATGTTACGCATGATTGCCGAAGCCATATAAACATGAAGCATATAATTTAGGAGAGTGCTCTTTTTAAAATAAACATTTTTCAAGACAATATGTATCAAAAATAATAAGAAAGTGCTAGTTTGAGAAAAACATACATAACAACCCGGTTCAAAATAACGACGACAGAGGGATTTATTAAAAAAACTTGGTTGATGAGAAAAAGATCGGTCAGAAAGAGAGTGTGCAAAGACTAGAATTTAATTTTTATAGTAGATATTTTATTTATATATTTTTAAAAAATAAAATATTATTATAATTGATTACAACAGATTAAGTAGACAATAATCTCATTATAAGAAAAGCCGGCATTTCGTCGGTCAGAAATGCCTGTTTTTCATGTAGTGTCTCTTACAAATGATGCGGACGCGGACATGAGATATAAGTATCAGCAAAGCGAGTGGTTTATTTTATTGCCACGTATTTAACAAGAATTTATTACTTTCTAAGTTATAATTATAAATTTAATTACTATTTTCTAAGAAATTTAGAATAAATTATCTCATCACTATCTTTATTTTTTAACTCTTTATTTATTTATTTTACTAAATTCAGTGTCTAACCTATATATAAATATTTAGTTGGGATGGTACGACTTTTGTCGAAGACACCAAATGCCAGGCTGCCAGCTACGTATGTGCAATTCGAAGGAACAGTAGCTATCCTGCAGGCAACATCGATACACAGGGCATGGAATATGCTCGGAAGCAGGAGTGTACACGGGTTGCCCAAACCGTTTAAACGGATCCAAACCGATTTTTTTTTCGGTCGAACTAAATTGAAAATTTTAAATCGATCTTTAATTGGGTTGAATCGGCTCCAATCCGATTTAAATGGGTTGGGCATGATTTTATGTGACGCCCCCAGATCCGCATTCCGCAGATCTGGTCCGTCACTAAACATCTGGCTCAAAACAACACTTGTATTACATATTAATATTATACAACCAACTCTTGCCCCACAAGTCCAGGGTCGATCGTCTTACAACATTACTACCGAGTCTAACTTTATTACATAAAGGGAAGTCTGATATCAGACTATTATAATAACTATAGATCGTACTACCAAGCGGCGTAGTCTAGCAGTCTCAGCTTGGGTGATGCGCCTTTTCCCTGCTTTTGTCAAAAACCCATTTCCAGGCGGTTCCCTTGAGTTGTGCCATACTCACTATTTACTGCTCAAAAAGGAATAAAATAGATGCAAGAATGAGCAATCAAATTGCTCAGCAAGTCCACATAGAACAAAAAAACAATCAACAGAATATGCACGTAAGGCATAGAAAACAATTCAAGTTAAAGCAACAAAGCAGCTACCATCAAATGACAAAACAAGTTCAAGTAAAGAAAACGCTGGTCTTCCACCTCTCGGTAACACTACATGGCTCGATCAGCACCATTTCGTGAATACCGTTCTCCTGTGTGATCTTTGCAGTCTGATCGTAACCGCACAAGACACACCTACCACTCTCATTTGCTAGCATAAGGGTTAACATTTGTAACCCTAAACTATCTGCCTTACCAGATAGTAAATTCAACTCTACCACGAATTTAATAAATTCGTGTTGACCAGCTTGAACAGATTCCTCCGAATACAAGGAAATTCTCCCAAACAAACACTTCTCATCTCTACCAAAGAAGTGCGAACAATGCACCCTTTCAACAAAGATTACCCGAAGGTAGAAGTGAGGGATAATTAAAAGAACAAGATTCCAAAGAATAAGATGATCTCCAAAAAGGGAGTAAGTTAATTGTGGTGAGATCATCGCTGCAATGTATTCACCTCAAGTTTTGAAGATTCAAAATGTTATCGTTATTAGGATCAGCTCATCCCTGTACAATGGGAGGGCTCGGATTATTATATAAGTAATATATGAACAATATCTTTAAAGCCTTCGAAATGAAGCGGAGATATTTTCTCGATTCACATTGGTACGAAATGTAATATCTTCACAGTCAACACTTTTCACACAATTATCAAATAGGCACGAAATACTTCACGTCAAGAGAGGGATAGTGAACTTGCCTGGTGTCCTTAGCTTGAAATGTTTCCAAATTTAATACTTATAAATTGGCTCCGCGCGCTTTTCCAGACATTATATTCTACGTTACGCAAAATAATAATTTAGAAATCTCAAAAATAAGAATCCCAAAATAACCTATCATTATTATAATATCAAGAATTTAATCAACAACTATTTTTAAACCAATTAAAATATTATATTTAATCTCTTTATTCTTATAGATATATTAATTATTAATTATTCACGCTTATTCCTCAATTAATCATCTGCTCTTTTGACCAACATCCCAGCTACTCTAGCTTGTTCACTTAATCATTTATTAATGATTTAAATTGCTAATCTTGTAATGGAGTCTTTTCTACATGCTCACAACCCTTACTAACTCAAATTATTTGTTATTCACCAACCTTATTATATAATTAAAGCCTAAAATATGATTAATCTCCATGAGTTAGCCACTTATGCCTACTATCCGAATGATTATTTATTTATTCAATCTATTCTAAACTTTACCTTATGCTCTTATATATTCACTTAGTTAAATGAAAATCACTAATTCTTTTAATTAATAAACCGAATTAAATTACTTATCAAAATATTCATAAATCAAATCCGATTCTATTCTCTCACTCAAGATTATTATTATTAATATCAACCATCCTTTTTAGATTATACTTCCTTCCACCTAATATCCTTATTTTATATTCTACATATTTTATAATCTCCCCAAATCAAATTCAACACCCAGCTTAATCAATTAACCACAATCTATCAACAAGCCCTAATTTGTATAAGAACTCTAGCCCCAATTTGTATAAATGATAGTTGAAACGTACAAGACTCTGCTTATACACAGTTGAGGTTTTGTTTTAATATTAATAAAAATCTTTACGCAGCTAGCTCTTTCAACCCATCAGTATATAGGAATAAAGAGAAAGAGGATCCACTTGAGTGGGAATTCACCATTAAAGTAAGTATACAAATCTTAATATAAGAAAGGAGCTAAGTTAAAGGGTAATTACCTTAAATTTTGGTACAATTAATCGTTCCTTCTTTCCAAGTTAACACTCTGATTTCTCCTCTTTTATCAAGGAAAAATGGAAGTGCTAAATGGCAATTCTTTGGCTTTTATAGCCATTGCTAATTATCATTAAGCCTTAATGACATTCTAATTTATTATTTGTTTATTAGTTTTTACTTGGTCACTACGTACAAGACTTGGGCACCAAGTCCCAGACTTGGGCACCACGTTGTAGCTTGGTTCCGAATTCTGACTCGTCATTTTTAGAAAAATTCCCGCTCGGCTCAGTTTATCTTCGTATAGTTTCGATTATTTTTATAAAATTGTTTGAGACTAAAATTAAAATAAATATTTAAATTATCGAATAAAACATTTATATAAATATATTATTAATGTTTATAATATTTCTTGACCAATCTCCAAATTAATAATACTGTAGACATAAAATAATTATCTCAGCCAAAACATAATATTTGCTCCCGAACTAGTAACTAAATAAATATTCAAGGTTGCATCTATTTTTCGTATAAACACAAATTCTAAATACCTGGCCCGAGCCATTCAACAGCACGTGCATTCTAAAATCTTTTCTGGACCATAATATATTAATATTTTATAGATTTTATTAAATTAAAGGATAATAATGTAGCTCTTTTTCGCTAAATATATATAATTAAACCAGCCAGCTACATTTTTCGCACTAATGAATATAATATTGAAAATTTCAGCGTCTACTAATTATATTCGTATAAACGAATATTCTAATAGTTTCGTACTCCTGTAAATTAAATCACCGGCCACAACAAGTATCATTTTTCTATTTGAGAATTTAAGCAGTCGTAATAACCCGTACCATAATTTGAATAAATCATTCTCGAATTAGAAAATATTTCTGGCATATAAATTAGTTAAAATAAATTATTTCACACTTACGTACTTGTAAATTTCTCGGTTGTTACATTCTCCCCTCCTTAAGGGATTCCGTCCTCGGAATCTTGATTAATGCTAAACAACTCTGGTAACTTTTCTCGTTTCTTCTTCTGGCTCCCACGTAACTTCTTCTACAGCTTGATTTTCGCCAAATTACTTTAACTAATTTGACTCTCTTGTTCCTCAACTCTTGAATTTTTGAATCTACTATCTCTACTGGTTTCTCTTCGTATGTCAAATCAGGTTGAATATTTACTGGCTCATATTTCAAAACATGGCGGTTGTCTGTCTTGTAAAATTTTAACAAGGATACATGGAAAACATCGTGGATATGTTGTAAATCTGGGGTAAGGCCAATTGATAGGAAACACTTCCTACTTTTCTCAAAATCTCAAATGGTCCTATATATCTCGGATTTGACTTACTTCTTTTTCCAAATCTAATTACTCCTTTCAAAAGCGATATATCCAGAAGTAATTTTTATCCTATATCAAAAGCTTTCTCATTCCTTTTTAAGTCTGCATATTTCTTTTGCCTATCTTGAGCTGCAACTAATCTTTTCCGTATTTTCTCAATTGATTGTTTGGTGTGTTGAACTAGCTCTAGTCCTAAAATCTTTTTCTCTCAACCTTCATTCCAGCAAAGCGGTGATCTACATTTTCTACCATACAATGCCTCAAAAGGTGCCATTCCAATACTAGAGTGGTAGTTGTTATAAGAAAACTCTACTAAAGGTAAGTGATCATCCCAATTTTCTCTGAAATCCAAAGAACATGCTCTTAACATATCTTCTATAGTCTGGATTGTCCTTTCACTTTGTCCATCTATTTGAGGGTGGTATGCAGTACTCAGGTTAAGCCTAGTTCCAAAGCATTCCTGAAATGCTTGCCAAAACCTTGATGTAAATCTCGCATCTCTATCCGAAACAATTGACACTAACACTCCATGCTTAGAAACAACTTCATTTATATACATCTTTACCAACCTTTCAAGAGTGTATTTTTTTTTTTTACTAATTGAAAGGAAATGTGCAGATTTCGTCAATCTATCTACAATTACCCTAATAGCATCAGGATTAGATCGAGTTCTAGGTAAAAATACTATAAAATTCACGGTGATGTGTTCCCATTTCCATTTTGAGATCTCTAATGTTTGCAACAGTTCACTAGGTCGGTGCTTTGCTTTTACTTTTTAATAAATCAAACATTTACTTACCCACTCAGCCATCTCACTTTTCCTATCAGGCCACCAATAGTTCCTTTTACAATCTTGGTATATCTTGGTACTTCCTGAGTGTATAGAGTATCTCGATTCATGAGCTCCACTCAAAGTATCGTGTTTAAGTTTTATCACATTAGGACTCCAAATCCTATTGATAAATTTCCCAATTCCTTTCTCATCTTTTACACTAAAGTACTAATCGCCTGTTACTTCAGATCGTCTCCTTTCAATCATTAATTATTGACTCTTATTGATCCTTCCTGCTAACCTTGGCTGCACTAATATCTCAAAAATTCTTCCATCCTTTCTGAATCCTTAATCTCCCATCATAACTTTTTCATCTCTCTTACAATTCCTTTGGTAAAGACATCACATTAACTCTTCCTTTTCTCCTTAATGCATCAACAACTACATTCGTTTTTTCCAATGTAATAGTTAATTGTACAATCATAGTCTTTTTTCAGTTTTAACCACCTCCTTTGTCTTATATTCAACTCTTTCTGAGTAAACAAGTATTTCAAACTCTTATGATATGTGTATATCTCACACCTCTCACCATACAAATAATGTTACTAAACCTCTATAGCAAACACTATAGTAGCTAATTTTAGATAATGGGTAGAGTATATAAATGCATAATCTTTAAGCTGTTTAGAAGCATACACTATGACTTTCCGTGCTGTGTAAAAACACATCCTAGTCCCTTGTGAGATGCATCACCATAGATCATAAAATTTCATGTCTCGTGAGGTAGAGTTAACATAAGGGCCATTTAAGTCGCTTCCTTAATTCCTGAAAATTCTCTTTGCACTTAGGGTTTTATTCGAACTTCTTTTCTTTCCTAGTCAACTTGGTCAAATAAATCGTAATCTTAGAGAAATCTTTTACGAATCTTTTATAATATCCTGCTAATCCAAGAGACTTATCACTTCTGTTGGGTCCTTAGTTTTTCTCAATTTAATATTGCCTCAATCTTTGCGGGGTCTACAGATATTTCTTTCTTGGAAACTATATGCCCTAAAACTGTATTTGCTTTATCAAAATTTCGAAAATTTTGCATATCACTTTTCTTTCCTCAAAATTTCCAAGTTATCCTAAGATATATGCTCTTCTTTCGTCTTAGAATAAATCAAAATATCATTTATAAATAATAATGAACTTCATCCAAATATTTCTTAAATACTCTATTCATAATATCTATAAAAGTTTCAGGGGCATTAGCCAATCCAAATGACATCGTTAAGAACTCATAATGTCCATATCAGGTTCTAAAAGCCATCTTAGGTACATTCTCAGACCCGATTCTTTAGCTGATGGTATACAGATCTCAAGTCAATCTTAAAAAGTAAGATGTTCTTTTTAACTGATTAAACAAATCATCAACCCTAGGTAAAGGGTCGACTTATTTAACTCTCGATAATCGATGTAACAATCCTCAAACTCGAGGGTCTGAATTTCATGTCTCCACACAAGACCTTCTTGAAACACCTTTAAAAGAAAACTGTATTTTTGAAAAGAACAAAATCAAAGAATTTGAAATATGAGCATTTTTGAAGAGAACTCAAAAGAAATAGGAATTATAAAACTTTCTTGGATATATATATAGGAGTCTTTCACAGTGGTAATCACCGATAAATGATTTTTCAAAATAGCTTTCATTTAAATTAAAAGGATGATTGGGAGCCTAATACGATCAAATGAACTAAGTGTTGCGTGCCCAAATTAAGACACTACTAAAGGTTGTTAACCTTCTTGTAATTACAACACACACAAGTGATGGCGTCCCATCCAACTCCTATCACACAGATAGGTATACCTTGTGTCCCCTATAATTAGGGTTGTTCATCCCAATCAGATTGAAGAAATATCAAGGAAGATTTATTTCAAAGATTTGCTTTTGAATCGTTACTTCACAATTTGGACAACCTTGATCTACCATAATTATTTCTTAACACACTTCTTCCAAGGAATGCGTGCAATGCATCCTTTAATCACAAGTCAAGGATTTTCAGTGGATAAAATCAGAAATAGGATCAAATATGAGACGATCTCTTAGAATTATTAAATTGAGATCATCATTGTGGTGTATATTTATTCCAATTCTCGAATATTAAGTCATGAATTGCAAAAGATTTTGTAATATCAAAGAAATATTGATTATTAGGAGTAGTCGCTTCCGAACAAATGAAGGACTCAAGATACAGAATAAACTTCTCAGTTTTCAAAATGATATTTGATGTCAACTTGAGCTGAAATAGTGTGAAACATAATATTATTCATAAATAGCGTATTCTACAGATCTTCTACTCAGGCAACGGGAATCTCCCTAGTAACGCGTTCGCAGTTTGCGAAGTTCTAAACCTTTGATTTCCTTCTATTTCACCTATATTCTCTGTTCGCGGCATCTCTTCTTTCACAAAAGGTTTCTTCACACCATGAGTCCAACATTTCTTTTCTATATTTTGATTGTTTTGCAGGGGTTTCCGTTTCCTATCGACAATCTCTCTATTAAACAACTCATTGCTTGCCTCAACTATACAAATTTTGTGCACTTACGTCGCATAGCCAGTCATCTTGAGAACAGTTAACCCTACTCTGAATCCAAGGTTTTAAGCTCGGCTGTAAACGTTTAGCTTTCTTTACGTCCGTATTTACTCAATGTGGAATAAATTTCGAGAGTTCGATAAACTTAGCTTCATGTTCAGCTACTAACATATTCTCTTGCTTAGATTCTAGAAATTTGAGCTCTTATATGATTCTCTAGGTGTTTAGGAACATACTTCTCTAGAAATAACTTTGTAATCCTAGTTCATTATATCATACTAGACTCTTCTAGAACTTGTTTAGCTTCCCACCAATAATTAGCCTTTCTATTAAGCATATAAGCATCAAAGATAGTTTTCTTATCCTCCTCTACACCAACTTATTTCAAAAGTCTTCTCCATTTCTTTTAGCCATATCTTGGCCTCAACGGGATCTATAGTCCCTTTAAACTCTAGGGGTATCAAAAAAAAAAATTTGAAAGGTTTGAATGAAAAGGTAGGTTTGGTAAGTTGACTCGAAAACATCTTTCAGAATTGTTTTGAAAATTCTGGGTGTGTTGTCAAGTAATTGAACAGAATCAGGTATGGATTTGAAACCGAGTGAAGCATCTAGTATTGATTCATCAATAGGGTTGTCATTCAGGTGTGATTCCATCTCAATATAAAGGGTAGACGAAACAGTTTAATAGGTCTCATCATTATACAAAATACAAGGTTTATCCAAAGGTACAACAATGTGCAATTTTGTAAAATACTCAGTACAACATTTTGAAAACAGGTTGCATATTTTGGTTGAAAAGACAAGTTGTAATAAAGCTGCATATTTTTTTGAAAATTTTTGGAAACTTTAAAGATTGCACCTTTTTCTTTTGAAAACTCTAAAAATATAGCGACTCGAACATTTCTCTTTTTGAAAACCTCTAAAAACTATAAAGGTTGAAAACATACACATTTCCCCCCCATAAGATTTCACATTGGATCATTGATGTAGCAAATGCAAGATAATTATTGACAGATTTAAAACAGATCAAAAGTAGTTGACGACTGCAAGAAGCATAGGGAAGGTATACAAAGAAAGAGACATAAAGATTTAGCATCCCTCCCAAAGTGGTCATAATATCAAAATTTTTTTGAGTCACGATATAGAAAGTACATCTGATTTGGTCATCATCCTACCACATCAAGTCTAATCTGGACATCACTATACAAAAGATTGTCTATTCACATCTTTACTGCCAGAATGATCTACTGATCGAAACTATAGTATATACATCTAAATAAAAAGAAGCGTACGATCCTCTATTCCGATACTATACAGTGTCTCTATATCCTCTAAATACATCATATAGTATAACTGAGATACACACAGACTACGTGCGTAAACTCCCAAAAATCAAACTATATAACAAATTTAACAACCAAATATCTCTGAGACCCTATACTGGAATTCAGAAAAGGCTTATTTTGTAACAAGTGTAACATTTACATATCATGAGCTGAGTACGAAATCCCTCTTAATATAGAAATAGAAATCTTATACACAATCTCCATACTAAGCACTTGGGTCAGAAATCCTGAACCCGCAGAATAAACATAGGATCGTAAGATCCTAGAATCCCAAATCTAGAGTCATAAGCAGACTCTATCAACAGCTGGTACTGATGGACCAAAGAAAGTGGCACATAGTTTCCACCTGATGGTACAGAAATTGGTGCGCAGAAAGATCCACTAATCTGACAAAGAGCGGTATGAGGTGCAGAAACTGAAATAGTGGATATAAAAGTAAATGGTACACAAGTCTTTAACATGGTGGTAACTAGGGGTGTAAGTCGAATTCGAGGTTTAAGTGTGGTATAATCATGGGTGTAACTACTAAAAGGTGGTATAGGAGCATCTCCAATCAGAGATGACACAGCAGTCCCAAAATGACAACAATCAAAAGCATGTGTGGTGATAGGACTATAAGAAAGAGGTGTAGGCTCAAAATGTTGAAGCAAACCTAAAATGGAAGGGTCCTCACTCTTAAAAATAGGTGGAGGAAAAGTAGAAGTGTTAATCGAAAAGGAAGTGGTCAAAGTAGGAACATAAGTCAGCTCAGGTAAGGATAGAAAGATATTCATCCAAGCACTATTAGTGAACTCAAAAGATTCTCTATCCTTGATCTCCTCAGATACTAAGTTAATGATCTCAGGTGCCAGTGGCTCTAATATCTGTATAAGAGAATTCTCATACTCGATATCTATCATCTCAATCTCCATCAATGGATCAGGATCATTCGTAACTTGACATCTATATAATACAATAAACACCATTACTAATAGTCACTACTACGATTGCACGTAACTATAAATGTTTATATTTATAGGGTCTACTAACCCTTTGCTAAAAATTTATTTGGCACATATGTTCTCATACATATGGAGATAGGTTCTTCGAGGATGCCTATCTTAATCTTCGTTTCATTCTCGCTCGTTATATTCCTAGGGTTTCTCGAATCCTAAGGATATAACTACAGCTCTGATACCAAACTTGTGACGCCCCCAGATCCGCATTCCGCAGATCTGGTCCGTCACTAAACATCTGGCTCAAAACAACACTTGTATTACATATTAATATTATACAACCAACTCTTGCCCCACAAGTCCAGGGTCGATCGTCTTACAACATTACTACCGAGTCTAACTTTATTACATAAAGGGAAGTCTGATATCAGACTATTATAATAACTATAGATCGTACTACCAAGCGGCGTAGTCTAGCAGTCTCAGCTTGGGTGATGCGCCTTTTCCCTGCTTTTGTCAAAAACCCATTTCCAGGCGGTTCCCTTGAGTTGTGCCATACTCACTATTTACTGCTCAAAAAGGAATAAAATAGATGCAAGAATGAGCAATCAAATTGCTCAGCAAGTCCACATAGAACAAAAAAACAATCAACAGAATATGCACGTAAGGCATAGAAAACAATTCAAGTTAAAGCAACAAAGCAGCTACCATCAAATGACAAAACAAGTTCAAGTAAAGAAAACGCTGGTCTTCCACCTCTCGGTAACACTACATGGCTCGATCAGCACCATTTCGTGAATACCGTTCTCCTGTGTGATCTTTGCAGTCTGATCGTAACCGCACAAGACACACCTACCACTCTCATTTGCTAGCATAAGGGTTAACATTTGTAACCCTAAACTATCTGCCTTACCAGATAGTAAATTCAACTCTACCACGAATTTAATAAATTCGTGTTGACCAGCTTGAACAGATTCCTCCGAATACAAGGAAATTCTCCCAAACAAACACTTCTCATCTCTACCAAAGAAGTGCGAACAATGCACCCTTTCAACAAAGATTACCCGAAGGTAGAAGTGAGGGATAATTAAAAGAACAAGATTCCAAAGAATAAGATGATCTCCAAAAAGGGAGTAAGTTAATTGTGGTGAGATCATCGCTGCAATGTATTCACCTCAAGTTTTGAAGATTCAAAATGTTATCGTTATTAGGATCAGCTCATCCCTGTACAATGGGAGGGCTCGGATTATTATATAAGTAATATATGAACAATATCTTTAAAGCCTTCGAAATGAAGCGGAGATATTTTCTCGATTCACATTGGTACGAAATGTAATATCTTCACAGTCAACACTTTTCACACAATTATCAAATAGGCACGAAATACTTCACGTCAAGAGAGGGATAGTGAACTTGCCTGGTGTCCTTAGCTTGAAATGTTTCCAAATTTAATACTTATAAATTGGCTCCGCGCGCTTTTCCAGACATTATATTCTACGTTACGCAAAATAATAATTTAGAAATCTCAAAAATAAGAATCCCAAAATAACCTATCATTATTATAATATCAAGAATTTAATCAACAACTATTTTTAAACCAATTAAAATATTATATTTAATCTCTTTATTCTTATAGATATATTAATTATTAATTATTCACGCTTATTCCTCAATTAATCATCTGCTCTTTTGACCAACATCCCAGCTACTCTAGCTTGTTCACTTAATCATTTATTAATGATTTAAATTGCTAATCTTGTAATGGAGTCTTTTCTACATGCTCACAACCCTTACTAACTCAAATTATTTGTTATTCACCAACCTTATTATATAATTAAAGCCTAAAATATGATTAATCTCCATGAGTTAGCCACTTATGCCTACTATCCGAATGATTATTTATTTATTCAATCTATTCTAAACTTTACCTTATGCTCTTATATATTCACTTAGTTAAATGAAAATCACTAATTCTTTTAATTAATAAACCGAATTAAATTACTTATCAAAATATTCATAAATCAAATCCGATTCTATTCTCTCACTCAAGATTATTATTATTAATATCAACCATCCTTTTTAGATTATACTTCCTTCCACCTAATATCCTTATTTTATATTCTACATATTTTATAATCTCCCCAAATCAAATTCAACACCCAGCTTAATCAATTAACCACAATCTATCAACAAGCCCTAATTTGTATAAGAACTCTAGCCCCAATTTGTATAAATGATAGTTGAAACGTACAAGACTCTGCTTATACACAGTTGAGGTTTTGTTTTAATATTAATAAAAATCTTTACGCAGCTAGCTCTTTCAACCCATCAGTATATAGGAATAAAGAGAAAGAGGATCCACTTGAGTGGGAATTCACCATTAAAGTAAGTATACAAATCTTAATATAAGAAAGGAGCTAAGTTAAAGGGTAATTACCTTAAATTTTGGTACAATTAATCGTTCCTTCTTTCCAAGTTAACACTCTGATTTCTCCTCTTTTATCAAGGAAAAATGGAAGTGCTAAATGGCAATTCTTTGGCTTTTATAGCCATTGCTAATTATCATTAAGCCTTAATGACATTCTAATTTATTATTTGTTTATTAGTTTTTACTTGGTCACTACGTACAAGACTTGGGCACCAAGTCCCAGACTTGGGCACCACGTTGTAGCTTGGTTCCGAATTCTGACTCGTCATTTTTAGAAAAATTCCCGCTCGGCTCAGTTTATCTTCGTATAGTTTCGATTATTTTTATAAAATTGTTTGAGACTAAAATTAAAATAAATATTTAAATTATCGAATAAAACATTTATATAAATATATTATTAATGTTTATAATATTTCTTGACCAATCTCCAAATTAATAATACTGTAGACATAAAATAATTATCTCAGCCAAAACATAATATTTGCTCCCGAACTAGTAACTAAATAAATATTCAAGGTTGCATCTATTTTTCGTATAAACACAAATTCTAAATACCTGGCCCGAGCCATTCAACAGCACGTGCATTCTAAAATCTTTTCTGGACCATAATATATTAATATTTTATAGATTTTATTAAATTAAAGGATAATAATGTAGCTCTTTTTCGCTAAATATATATAATTAAACCAGCCAGCTACATTTTTCGCACTAATGAATATAATATTGAAAATTTCAGCGTCTACTAATTATATTCGTATAAACGAATATTCTAATAGTTTCGTACTCCTGTAAATTAAATCACCGGCCACAACAAGTATCATTTTTCTATTTGAGAATTTAAGCAGTCGTAATAACCCGTACCATAATTTGAATAAATCATTCTCGAATTAGAAAATATTTCTGGCATATAAATTAGTTAAAATAAATTATTTCACACTTACGTACTTGTAAATTTCTCGGTTGTTACATTTTAAATTTTATTTGGCCAACCTAACCCGAAGGTATTTTAATAAATATACATTATATATATAATATATATACCTAACAAAATTGTATATATGTAAAATATAGCTACCCAATTGAAATTATAACATTAGTGTGATAAAACTGAATTATAACATTGTTATCTTTTCTCGAGTTTTCTTTAAAATATCTTTCCTGCACATTTGTCATTCCGTATGCTTGCCTTTTGAGAGTTCGACAATGAAGCTACTATCCTTTAAAAGTCTGAACTTGTTTCAATGCTCTATGATTTGTAGGTTGTATAGCAATTTTAAAACCACAAAATATGCGATTTAATAGTTAGTAACCCGTCAAACCGACCCAAACCAACCCAACCCAAAGTATGGCAAATTGGGTTGGGTTATAAATTAATTTTAATGGGTTGGGTTCGAAAGTTAGCAAACTGAATATAATGGATTGGGTCGACAAAAAACCTAAACCGGGCCAACCCGGCCCACGTACACCCCTACTTGGAAGATCTTTAAAAATCGATAATAATAATTATTATCAGTTAAATGCATAAATGGAAACTAAGAAGATAAAATAATTTATTTAATTACGTACATTACATTATTAATTACAACAACAATATAAGATCTTATTATACATCTGACAAGCACCACTTTTTTGTTTTTGTTTAATTATGCAGTCTCTGTTGCAATCACCGGATGTATATAATAAACCACACGGTCGGTTACAATTACCTGGTACGGCATCTGTTAAGATAAAACAATATACTTGTATAAATAATATGTAAAAATTATTTAACAGTCAAGAAATATAATAAATATACCTATAAGACTGCTTGGACTTGGGGACTCTGACATGGGGATAGCGGCAATGAAAGGTAGGAGAATTAGAAATATCATGATATACTTTGTAACAGCCATTCCGCAGCTCGGTAACAATGCTTAGGAAAACAAAACAAAATGTATAAAATGAGTTGATCAGTTGCTCTGAAAATAGAGCACCTTGGGTACCCTTTTATAGGTTAGGAGTTCTCATGTGAAAAATAAGTTACTGTCATAGATATTTATGTAATGTATTAATGCGTCGGTATAAAAACCGTAACTTAATTGTTGTGACATAATCGTTTTTTACTATTGTTTCTAGAAAAAATTAGATATAATGTTTATATATGATTTTAGATTCAAAATAGTGCCCTCAATCCCGGAAATAATAATCTAGCATAAACACATATCTTTAACCGGTTAAAGGGTTATGCTCTCACCATGAGCGGATTTAGGAAGAGACACGGAGGACACGTGCCCCCTTTAAAAAAAATTTAACTTTTTTTTCATCATTCTATATTTTACAAAATTATAGGAGTGCTCCCCATTTGAAAATATATAAGTGTTTTTCGAAAATTTACTTGATGACCCCCTAAGATATTGTGTCTAGATCCGCCCCCGTCTCTCATTATAGCATTAAATTATGCAAACAATTTTGTACTCCTTAAATTGGCATCGCTCGTCAAAACCACAAAACACTGGAATCACCGGGGCTACAGCTTCGAGCTTTTTATTGGCCAAACAGTTAATTGTATATTGGCCGATACACGAAAGGGAAAACGAATATTACAAGTTTTTAGCATCAGTTGCATAAGAAATTCAAAATTGTTATGAAATAAGATATATAGAAAGATAATTGAGAGAACTGTATAAGAGAGAAAAGAGTAGATTTCATTGTACTTCCTATGGTTACACAAATGTCTTTATATAAGATTACAAATATCAGTTACAAGTAAACCAAAGGTCTGGCTAGTGAAAAGCCAAAGGACATCCACATAAATATATTATTTATAACACTCCCCCTTGGATGTCCGTCAAACGAAATAATGTCTTGTTATAGCTTTCCTGAAAAAACCCTGTGGGCGAAAAACCAAGCGAAGGATCAAAAATATTTATTGCATAATGTGCACGTGATGCTGCCTCGTTAAAAACCTTTCCAGGAAAACCCAGTGGGAAAAACCATGGATAAGGGAAAAAGAGTGCAGCGTGCATTTGCTCCCCCTCATGATTATATCAAATAATATCTCTTAGTTGATGAGCTCCTTTGTGCCAGAACTTCTCAAATATAAATGTTAAAAGTGCCTTCATTGAGTTGTGTAGCTATCATCATAAGCAGTCAGTGGAGCTTTCATATATATAGTTGGTGGAGTTCCCATCATAATCTTGTCATGCTATACTGTTTTGCCAGCTTTGGTCATCTCCCAAGTCAAAATAGTGTGATAAGAAGTTCCTGCAACAACTCATTTTATACCAAAGGAAATATAATTTATTCAATATTGATCAACCGTTGAGGACTTTGCTCCTGCAAAATAAACTTAAAAACCTTATGAGATAGATTTGTGGAGATTGAATAAACTTTCAGGATTCACACGCCTTTAGAGCGAGCAATTACTTAGCAATGAGTACTAATCAAATGCGGAAATTCTGCTTTTTAATAAATCTATAATTATGTCAAAACATGTTGAATAAAACATGTTTTACTTTTGTACGGTTCTCCAGGACCGAGAATTTCTTTCTTTCAACTGTCCACAAAGTTCAGTGTACAATATTTATAATCCTTCTGGGATTCACATATAACAAAATATTACTCATTGAGAGGTATTCTTCTTTCAATATATACACCACGAAATATTTTATCACCAAAAGTAACATAGATCTATATTAATTATGAGGTGCAACTCATTTCAATGTCAACTAGAAACACATTCTAGTTTCCATCTGCTCTGGCCAGAGACTTTATGAGTTGTCACCTATAATTTGGTATACAATGATAACATGTATTTTGTGTTGGACTGCTGGTCCAAATCCCTTTTTCCAGTTCAGAGGGTATAATTCTCGAGAGTTTGTTATACTGCTTCTGGCAGTTAAGATCCTTCTAGGATGATTATTGTCAAGTGGGTCGTATAAAATATAAACTGAACCTTCACATATTGAGGGACTATTTCGCAATCAAATAATCATTTCCACCACAAATACTATTACTCTTCATAACCAACACAAGGTTATCATACAATTATTTGAGCTTTACATTCATAATTTCTGAAACTTCATTTTGTTTTCACACAAATAATCATTCATATCCCACTGACTTTACACATTTAGGTGTGTTAACTGCAGTTTCAAATATTTCTCTATTTTCAAGAGATAATGATTCGTAGGACGCACTATTTTCACAACTTCAGGTGTGAGAGGACTACTGGTCCAAATAATTTTTCTTTATAGTTGCCTCAATTATATCCTTTATTCTTTGGCCAATTATATCAATATTTTCTAACAGATTCTGCTTCATGATCCTCATTATCAATAACCTCAAGTTCTATAAATATCATCGACGTCGATTCGATTTATGGTTCCACTTCATTCTGGACAAGGCATAATATATCGAGATCTTAATATTTTTCATTACTTTTATTTTCTCTAGTTTGTCATGTCTATAATCTCTTCTGGAGATCCTTCAATGCCATGTCTATGATCTCTTCCGGAGATCCTTAAAAAATTATTGATTTCTCAATCTAGCCATCATCAATTGTTGCTCCTTTTCAACCTTTTTTTTTATAAGATATATGGAACCAACTTGCCTATAACGCTTCAGGCGTTCTTTAGACATAGTAGTATCTTGAGGTTGTTCTTCTGCGACATTAATATCATAGGAGCATATGTAGCCGGTGTTTGTGCCATAGTCACTATTTTTTGGTCATCAAAATGAACTATCTTATGAACTTCTGGTTCATATTCTTTGTTTTGAGGATCAAGATGAGGCAATAATAATTCATTCTTATATTTCTACTTTCACCGGCTATTTATCTTCTCCCCCTGATTTTGAGAAAACAAACTCATTAAATCGAGTCATAACAAATACATATTGATGATTTCCAAATGCACTCGTATCCAATTGAGGAATCCATCTTACTAACGTGGTGGAAAATCTGTGATGATCAAATAATTTATTTATAATGGGGAGATTATGAAAATTTGTTTATATGATGCAAATCGATAAATATGTGATACAAAATACTCAACGATTTTTATGGATGAGATAATACTCATTGTGAGATTCACCAGCATTATAAGTATATATTCTAAATAATGAATCTTGCATACTTCAGGCTGCAAGTTAATAATAACTTCGTATACAACCATATTTTTTCACAAAATATATTACTGTTCAATAATGGGAGATTTATAACTAATGTCATATATTTATCCATTCATTCTCAAAGATAATCATAACTATATTCTTGCTGGTGATCAGTTTTATCTTATAAGCATATAAAATATGTATCACTGAGAAGAAGAATCTACAGGTTCTTCAACAAAAGTCCATATAAAATATCAGTTACTATTCGCGTCTTTATTATATTGAGATGGCTTAGCTAGTCAGGCCAAACTATAACCTTATAAGTAAACTTCTGGTTTACTTCAAAATCAATTATGCTTATTATAAATTAGTAGAGAATCTTTCTCCAAATTGCACTTGAATTAGACTCAATATTTAAAGGCACTTGATATCTCAATGCGATAAATTATATCAAATTTCATACTTCAATCTTCTTAGAAGAGTATAATTGCATCAATACTATACATGCTCTTCTGGAGTAAAATATACTTGAAAGAGTAGATAAAAATATACATGCTCTTTGAGAGCCTTATACATGCTCTTCAGGAGCTTTATATACGCTCTTCCGGAGCTTTACATTTTCTCTTTCCGAGTCTTATATTTAGAAAAATTATAATTAGACATCCTATATAATCCTCCCCTTTGGATGACTCATTTTAGATACGAAGTATTGATACTAGTCATCTTTATATCAATCGAGAGAAATATTTCTTATACACATAATAAAAATATGACTTAAAGTATTTGTAATGTCATGACCATTGCTACTATCATGGTTGATATCCTCTGATTTTCTAATACTGTCACATTATGGTACGGTATCATTTGTTGCAATTCATAATCTTTTCATCAATAATTCAAATTTAGTAAACCACATTTAGTCACGATATCAACTCATGAACTTAATAACCCAAATATTTCATCAATTTCATAATATTGTATCTGCGGGATACAATATAATATTTATTCAATTAAAATATATTATATCCAAATATTATACTATTCTTTATATAGAACCATCCTTTAGGGGTATTATATCATTTAAGATAAACTCATAAATTGAATATTATACTACTATGACATTCTTATGGAACATATTATATAGAGACAACTTATGGTTGTTAATTCGTGCAACTTCTGATTGCAATCATATACTCCATCTATTAAAAACAACGTCAAATAGGTGATGTAGATAATACCAACATCATTTAGCTCAAGTGGAATAAAAATCACTTTTAAAAATCCTATGTTTAAAAATCACAAAGGCACATAGTGATTTTATCATTTACCAAGAAATCATATAAAGATTTCGAAATAACACGTATTTGAAGCATGAATATGTAATATATTTTAATATGTGAGGAGGACAACTTGATATAAGTGACGTAGTGTGTGTGGTCACCAAGTCATCTCATCTAAATTATAAAACATGTGGTTTTTCACTATCTCAAAACTTTTAGTGATCACATAAATTCAATGATTAAATATAGACATGCAAGGACCCTTTTAATATATATTAACGGAGGATATGTAGACAACGACTAGATATAAAGTCACACATGATTTACATAAATAAGAATGATAGAGAATTTTTGCATTCCTCATAAAGATATTAGCTATGCCACTAATTCGTATGCACAATCTGCTTATTATGATAATTAAGCTTAGTAATCAATTCAAATCTCAATTTGAAGTACATAATGACTTGAGGAAATCAACTTTTGGATTAGAGAGATGCATATATGACTCATGACTTTTTAAACTTAGGACAACCTACTCTCCATTGATCACTAGGTAGGTACCTTAAAAGGAAGAGTCACTTAAGCCTTATAATCTTTTTGAATTCATATTGAATCAAATTGATTACAAGTATACAATCTAAACTTGCCTTATATCCTATGCGGCAAATATAAAACAACGTAGAAGATCACAAAAGAGAATCATCATAATACACGAATTATTAAGATTTTATTTATCTCAAAAAAAAAAAAGAATCCAGAATTTATATAAATTTCACACGTATTGGAGAATGACATAATAGACCTATATTGATCATCCATAAAAGATAATCAAAAATATATTATAAGGAGGTTGCTAAATATCAGAATGATATACTTCGGAACGATATGTATTTCTGTGCGACGACAAGCGTACATTGAAAACTTAATGACTATGAAGACTTAATAATTATAAAACACCCCTTTGTTTTCGTTTTATAGGAAACAAATAATGATATGTCTCAATTTAGAAACTTACCCAAATTTCATATTTCATATGTATAAACACTAAAGAAAAAAAGAACCCAGAAGAGTTACACCACTAGTTAATATTCATTTTTTTAATTAACCTACATGCTTTCTAGTTTTAGGCTAACCGTAGATAATATCGACACATGTACATGTATATATGTTGCCCCACTAGCGCGCACCAAATGCATTAAAACAAAAACAAAAGCCAACACAGATGCAAACTTCCAACGTGACTCTCACTCATATTAATAGTGAGTAAAAATTAAACTTTTTTATTATGTGGCACCGCTATTAAGCACAACCAAAGTTCCAGTTACTATGCACACCGATTACAAAATACTAATGTAACACTGACACATAGACTACTTATAAAAATTAAACAAGTAATACATAATAGCATGCCCAATTAAATATGCAAAATTACGACATTTCTTAAAGCTCAACCACACACTTAGTATAATGACTTTTAAACACTGAGCATCAATCATAAACTCACATACAGTATATATATTCACTGCAATATTATGGTGCTCCATTTAGATGATGCAGGCATATTAATCGGACGCACATTATGAGCATGGGAACAAAGTAAAATCAAATGAATACTAAAATAAAGACCATGGTAAGAATATCATACCTTGGCAGAGGTTATACACTGTCAACTTCAAATATATAATATGCGGAAAGTGGACACTTATCAAACCAGAAGCTTCGGAGGAGGTGATCAATCGATTCCGACAAAGTAAAGTTTATCGTGCTGATAACGTATTATGAAATAAGATATATAGAAAGATAATTGAGAGAACTGTATAAGAGAGAAAAGAGTAGATTTCATTGTACTTCCTATGGTTACACAAATGTCTTTATATAAGATTACAAATATCAGTTACAAGTAAACCAAAGGTCTGGCTAGTGAAAAGCCAAAGGACATCCACATAAATATATTATTTATAACAAAAATTTTATAGGCTCACACACATATTTGTGTCTTCGCACTATTAAAATATGTATCTCCTCGTCTCTTCTATGAACCTACACATGCAATTTCCTCCCTCAGGTTTCGGGTTGGATTGGACACGAAAATTAAGAAAATAAAATAAAATGAAATAAAAATATTAATATAAATGAGTATAGTGATAAAATTGATTGATTTTTATCAAAGAAAGAGAATATAGCAGAGGAAATCAGTAAATATACTTAATTTTTGTATTATAATTATTTTGATAAATTTTAAAAATAAAAAACAGGAAGGGACACCTGAAAAAAGGTAAAAAATGATTGAGACACAAAATATTATTTTTTGGTAATTGCTTTCTTTTAAACAACCATTGGTCTTGTATGTTTGATGCGTGTTTTAAAAGAAAAAAAGTTTGTAGACCATGCTAGCAAATACAAATGGAAGTGCAACAACCCAACGAGGTCCTACAAGCATAAGCAAGATTAGTAGCCGCGCGCATACCATAGCCCATAGGATGCGTATTGGATGCATGTAATCGTAATACCCGTCTCCGGTTTTTTGTTTGTAAAATTTGACTTTTATTTTTCTTGATTTAGTTGTCTAATAAAGCAGAATCACTTATAAATAAACAGGATGTTATGTTTTGTTTCATGACTTTTACTTATTTCTCAAATAATTTAATCATTTTTGGGTTTTAATTTAATTTTCATTTATAGTTCACTTATTTACCTAAAGCACATTTTTGAATTTACCCAAGCCACCCCTAAACATCATTTTAACACAATTGCCCGATGTTTTTTTCTAAATAAAGTACTTGCTTTCATTATATAGAATTAAAATTCAAAGCATCCAACATAAAATCAGTATCAATCCACTCGTGTGTATCTGACATAAAATGAATTGCTCGTGCTAACACGTGAGCTACTTCATCTGCAAATTTATGAACAAACTGAACTAACACATGCCGAAAGTGCTTAAACAAATCTATACAATCACTAACAATAGTATGAAAAGGACTTCTGCCCTTGCTTTCCCGGCATGTATCCACAAGCAATTTTGCATCTGTTTCAAAAATGCATTGCTCATATCCTGTTGTGATTACCCAAGCATGTATGGTATAGTACTGTATTTACCGGGAAGCCAGAGTTTCGGTTGTATGAAAATAACTCACTCTCTCTCGCCTTCCAGATACTAACAAAAGGACTTTCGCCGTGTCCTGTACACTGACCTGAGATATAATTTAGCAATTAGCTAGCAAATAAAAATATTAATAATCACTTAAAAAGGTTGGTCTATATATTGGTTTACAGGTTTGCAATAATAGATAATTTTGGTCTGACTTATTTTCAAGCTAGATATACTATTAAGGCTTGTTTTGCAGTATCGAGAACATTGATATGTAATGTATAAAATAATTGTGATGACAAAAAATAGTGGGAGCAGTTGATTTTTATATTTATTAAAAATTTATTTGATAAATTTTGAAATATAAAAAATTAGATGGGGTATCTTAACATGTAAAGTGTAAAGAAATGGTTCGAATCAAGGTCGAAGGGAGTAACAATTTCTCAACCACAGGTTACTATATATTACTCTTTCTTATTCTAAAATAAAATTTTGAAATGTAAAAAAAAATTGGTTTATTTGATGAATTATAATATACGAAGATTAACAACACGTTCTAAAAATTATACACATTCGAAATTATATAAACAAATTATATATTTAGACGTGTCGTACGAATTTCAACAACATCAATTTTTAAAAGATAACATTGATATTGAAAATAAATAATTGAAGTACATTTTTTTTGCTTTGTTAACCACGGTGACGTGGCATTTGGAAAAAACTCTTACTCCTATTTTTCTTCTTAGTCATCGTTAAAACTCATATATTATACAATATTTCAAATATAATATATTATTAAAGATTTATATTTGTTTTGGGAAAATTATTAATGATACAGTTATGATATTGGATTTTTCGTATGGTATCACTTCGTATAAAAACACATGCGGTATATTTATAAAATCATTAAAATTAACATTTTATTAATTCAAAAGTTAAGTGGTCGAATTCTGGAATATCCAAAAATCGGTCGGCGAGTTCATATTCCGGCAGGTCTAACGTAACTCAAATCACTTTGTTTAGCTTTGTTTTTTTTTTTTTTTGTTTATACCCAACATATATCACCCTGACAATAATAATCAACCAACAATCAATATAAATCATCAACCGAACCTCAATTCTGGCAAAATCAAATATAAAAACCGGAAACCAAACACTAATAAACACAAATGACTTCAAAAACTATTTAAAACTCAATACATAGTACACAACAAAATCATACAAAACATAAAAGCAAATTACATGAATAAACAAGTACGACAACGAAGAACACAAAAATCCCCAACTCCAATGTAGAACTCAAAATTTGAAAAGTCAAACTTTATCGTGAAATTGGTGACCGAAATAGATAGAATTCGTTTCAAGTTCCGATTTAGTTACTCAAACTCTTAAAACCAACACCAATAACACAATTGTACTATTATTATTTTCCATATTATTTTTTAAGAAATAATATTACACACTATTATTAATATTATATCACACACTATTTTATTTATTGCGCACTAAGCCGGGGGTCTTCACAGAAACAGTCTCTCTACTTTAAGGGTAGGGGTAAGGCTGCGTACATTTTACCCTCCTCCGACCCTGCTTTAAGCGGGATATACCGAGTATGTTTGGTTTGGTTTTATATTCATTTACTATCAATAATATATTTTAGTTTTTCAAAAATATTCAATTTTCAATTCTATTTATTCAAAAATACGGCGCAATTATATATGCAATGTCAATTACAACTGCGGTAAGCTGAAAATCAACCGATTTTAATCGGTGTTACAATCACATATACAATTTGGACGTATTTTTAAGAATAAATTTAAAAATACGTTTATATTTATAAAGTTACTTATTTTTAGACAAATAAATAAATAAGTTCAAATTAATAAACGGGACCAAAAGAGTAATGGCTTGAACCTTAACTCATTCTCTTTTGGTGAATTGAATTAGCAAAAAATAACATGCTTACTTGTCTAAGTATACGAAGAAAATCGATCCATTTGTACCACGGACTGCATCTGCATGCATCTGCTGACCTAGACTCATTCAAACCAGTCAAACCGCCTCTTATTCAAATTCGTTCTGGCATTTATATTTTACAATAAACTGAAATTACCCATTTGTTGAAACCTTCTATAGTCAATATTCAAGTATCCTCCCCTTGATTTTTGAATATCTCCGTTTATTCTATTTTCTCCAATGACATGCGCGTACTAGAAAAAGAAGATCACCAGTAATAATTATATAACACACAATCTTCCCTTCATTCAACAATATAACATATATTTTTCTTGATTCCAAGCTAACTAAACTTCAGCTGATTAATCTTTTGTTTGTTATTTGCAAATTCTAAGAATGACATTTTCATTTAGAAGAAGGAAGGGTAACAGTGCCAAAAGAAATGGTCTACCAGGCTCGAATCACGTCATGGAACTCACAATTCCTTCGCATTTCAGGTGCCCTATATCTCTCGACTTGATGAAAGATCCGGTGACACTGTCAACCGGGATCACATACGACAGAGAAAGTATCGAAAAATGGATTGAATCAGGCAATGAGACCTGCCCTGTTACCAATCAAGTCTTGGTAGCCTTTGACCTTATACCAAATCACTCTATTCGAAAGATGATCCAAGATTGGTCGGTGGAGAACAAGGCTTATGGCATTGAGAGAATTCCTACCCCCAAAGTCGTTTTGACGTCGTATGATGTACTAGATGTTTCTTCGAAGATTAATGCTGCAATCAACCATGGGGATGCAGTCAAGTGCAGGGAATTGGTTAGAAAGATCAATGCATGGGCTAAAGAGAATGAAAGAAACAAAGTGATCATCATTGAGAATGGATTTGGCTTCGTGTTAGCCTCTTCGTTTGATGCTCTTGCTAGTGTTTCGGTTGAGAAACATGAAGGTCTGTTGGAGGAAATTTTATCTACATTGATTTGGATGTTTCCGCTTGGCTTGGAGAGCCAAGCTAAGCTTGTTTCACCTTCATCTCTACGCTGCATGGCCTGGTTTTTGAAAAGCAAAAATTTTTCCACCAAACAGAACGCGGTTTTAGCAATTAAAGATCTGCTTTCTCTGGATCAACAAAGGGCTATTGCATTATTAGAGGTTCATCGAGATGTTCTTGATTCATTAATTTTTCTATTGAAAGAGCCCATCTGCCCTACATCAGCAAAGGCCAACTGCCTAATGGTAATTTATAGTATTATTACGCTCCCCAAAACAAGTGAAATAGGTACATCTAGATTATTGAAAATGGGCCTAGTCTCCTTACTGCTAGAAATTCTTGTAGATTCTGAGAAGAGCCTATCTCAGAAGGCTTTAGGAGTTTTGGACAGTATTTGTAGTACTTATGAAGGGAGAGAAGAGGCTCGAAAAAATGCATTGACAGTGCCAGTGATCGTGAAAAAGATTTTACGGGTGTCTGCAGCTGCAACAGAGTTTTCAGTGTCAATTTTGTGGAAATTGTGTGAGAATGGGGATAGAAAAGTTTTGGTGGAAGCATTGGAAGTGGGAGGATTTCAAAAAGTATTGGTTGCTTTACAAATGGGGTGCGGCGAGCAGACAAAGGGGAAGGCTACAGAGTTGTTAAAATGGATGAATCAGAACAGAAAGAAGCTAAACTGTTTCGAAACATCAGCTGATTTAAGGTATCTCAAGAAGTCATATTGATCAATGTATATACAGAATTATAACATACAAACAATGTAACCTGAATTTATAACCATTTTTTTCCTCCCTTGTATATTTCCTTAGGCATTGGAAAGGAGATTTATCTTACTAGATAGTAGATACTACAGAGTTGTATTATTGTTTAAATCTGCATATGTGGATATATATATAGGGGAGGGTTCTGGTACAAACTTACAAACTTACAAACTTTTTTTGTTCAACACATATATAACTTGAGTTCAACATTTTTTTAACATATTTTGTTGAACATCGATTAAAATAATGGCGGAGAAGTACATAAACCAATTTTTAAATGTAAGAACTAAGGTAAACATGTTATATAACTAATATTTATGTTTCTAGACCCTACCCAAACCCTAGAGGTATAGTTTAAACATCTTTTTAGATATATTCAACACAATGATAATTAGTGTTCAACACCCGATGTTGAACCCCAGTTATAAATGTGTTGAAAACGCGATTTATTTATGCGTTATTTTTAAAAATTGTGATGTTTTTTGAAAAATTTTCAACATGGATACTTTACATAACTAAGGATTAACACGATGGGAGAATAAAAAAAAGTTTGTAAGTTTGTAACTTAAAAAAGTTTTTATTTGATCCTATCCCTATATATATATATTGACAGGTTTTATTTTGTGTTATCATAAGAATGCCCATGATCAGGTTCAAGCCTGCAGCCTATGATGAATTTCTGAGCTCATGAAAACGACTTGCTATTAAAAAAAATGGCATACAACAATGGCCAGCCTTTGCACATTTTCTGCTGGGAGCATAACATGCTTAATAACAACTTTCAAATATCTAATAATTTGAAAGATGTTGGCAGGTTAAACACTTGCATGCTTTACATCAAAGTGGATTGAACAAGTCGTATTTTTTGTTTGATTTGAAATGCAGACTTTGAAATTTGAACAAGTCTGGTGCTTTACTTGTTACAGATTAGCAACATGTTTCTCACTTTCGAAGTTTTGATTTTAACTTATAACCCCAAAATTTTGCATCTCTTTTATATTTATATACATTCACTATGTTTTTCAATTAATCATCAGCCCTAGAAACTTTTAGCAGAGTGTGTGCATAAATCTAAGACGGAATTTACAGGAAGAATCCAGTAATTACATCTATATTATGTTAGAAACAATAAAATGAGTAGAAGATTGTTGTGAAAATTCAGGAAAAGAAAAGGAAAAAACAGGTGGATATATCTAGTTGGTACTCAACATTTGCAGCAGATGGTGCAAAACTTAGCAGCAGCAGAGCAGCAATCCACTCATTTACTGCTTAGTTCCATTTCAAGGTCTCCAGATTACTCATCCAGTAATTACATCTATATTATGAACTGAATGGTTACATGATCATGTACAACACACAGTCAAAAGAATTCTATCTCTGATTCCTACCAGCGAACAAAAACAGCAGACTGTCATGTTGTCTACGACAGTTAACATGTACAGTAAATGATCAGACAGCTGCAATCATTCTTTAGTCAGCACTCCACAACCACCTTTCAGTAGTTAAGACAAGTCCCAAGAGAGTTGAAGTCATATTCAAAGCTCGGCTGGATGGTTCTTGGAGGAGCAAGGGCAGCACAACAGCTGTCACACACAAAGAATGGCGGCATGGTATCAAAATCGTCAATGCCAATGCAGCGAGTGTGCTGCCAGACCTCACAAAGATCACAAGCCACCATCCTCTCCCCATCATCATCCCTTGTTCCACATTTGCATTTAACAGTCCAATTATCTGCCCCGCCTTCATACTTCAATTCAGAACCAAAATCCATTCCTACAGCCCTAAAGCATAGTTCAGACCCTGATTCAACTATGCCAAATAACACTTCTCCATCATCCACTCCCTCCAGTCCCCTAACTTCAGTTACCAAAATACTCTCCATGATATAATAAGTATCCCTCATTGCATGCTGGATCACTTCTTTTAACTCGCCAACTGTTAAGTGCAAAGGAACTGCAATGTGCTCTCCCGGTGGATATCCCCTTGTAAATTCAGTTTCCAAATCACTCAAACTAGGAATCACCCTACAAACAAACCTCAGTAGCTGATCAGGCTCGTCTATGAAAAGCCACTCTTTGACAAACTGTTTACTATCAATGACTCTTTCAACCGCCAACTCAACCCATTCTGAGTTCTGATATTCCAAAAGCACATTGTTGTACAAGTATGCAATATCTGAATAAACGTCAATGCCAGGCATTATAGCCTGTGGCTGATCCTGTGAAAGCACAACCAAATCCGATTCTGGATCAACCTGAACAGCAGCTCCATTCTCACAAGCCTCTTCAATAGTGTATTCCAGCACCCGAGTTTGTGGGTTCACATCTCGACATACGACGTACCCACCAACAATGACATTGTTCATTGATTTTAACATGTAATCGATCAAGCCAGTATCTCCAATTCGCATACGAGCAGCGTCCCGGACTTCTTGCCTGCTCATTCCACAATTATATCCACCATTTGCTGCTTTCTTTTCTTTAAGTGCATTAACAACAACTTCAGCAACATACTGCATTCTTTTCATTGGCCACCTACTGTCTAAATTGGAAGCCAGTGTAGTGAATTTCTTGCACCTTCCATTTTTCCTTTTGCTGACATTCTTATTCTGCACATTTTTTCTTGCTGAGGATCTTGAACAAACTGATAGGACAGCATTAGAGGGGGATCTTCTCGCAGGCAAACCTCGGGACTTGAGAGAAAGCATGAAGTGAAATAGATCCCTGATTGTGATCAGTTCAGATTCACTCATGTCCCTGTAATAGCAGATGATCCTCTTGACATCACTATAGAGTTTTGAAGAACAAAAGTCTTGAATGATTTGATCAAGTCCAAGAGAACTAAGAAGCTCAATAGCCCTCTCATACTTTTCACTTGTTACTCCAAAACTCCCTTGGCAAAATTTATATCCCCATCTGCCAAACCATGGCCTTCCGTATGCGATACCATGAAGCAACCGAAGATCCATCCCCCTTTTCACAGACACATCCTCCACTGTAATTTTACTGAAATGGTCAAAAAATAAAAGAAATTCAGGCATATCATAGCAAACAGAATTTATCAAAACTATGATTGACTTTAAGAAGTGTGGTTTACCGAGTGTGAAGATTGGTGCATATTCTGTCCCAAAGATCCATTATCTCTTTACCATACAAGAACTTAGATCCACCTTCCATCCCATTGATACAAAGAAGATGGCCGAAACCATTGCAATGAATCAACCCATGCAAAAGATGAGTGTGCATATGAAAAACGCCATCATTCAGTGGCTTAGTCCATTCATCATCAACTGGGATAATCATGTGATACTTTCTTTTTGTCACGAAATGGTGACTCCAACCTAAACAACATAAGATTCACTCACAATACTATTACACCTTACACATCTCAAATTTAAGCCATAACTAAAATGATACAGCTTACTTAATCAGATAGTGAAATATATGGAGAACTAGTGAAAATACCCCTTTCAAGATCAAAATACCCTACTGATATTAAAGAGGAAATAATGACTTTGAGTGAAGAATATCAGGAACCAGACAAAATGGCCAATCCTACCTTAAGGACCGTAGAAAAAAAAAAAAAAAATATCACAATTAAAGGCTTAATTTCCATCTTCAACCCTAAACAAAGAGCCCATATCAAGATTCAGTAAACCCAACTTAAAAAATTAATGGTGTATCTGAGATGTAAAATTTTGAGAATTGAGATAAAATATAGTGATTCCATCCTAAACGAATGTAAAACACAAATTGGCGCTTGTATCCTGATTAATTAATCTCCTAGTCTCTCATATTCAACCCCAAAACCAAGAACCAACATACCCAACAGGGAAATCAAAGGCAATAAAAGTTACAGATACAATAAAGCTGGTGATTCCAACCAAATACACAGTACAACACACAAACACAAATCACAATCAAACCTTAATTCCTCAAATTCAACCCAAAAACTAAAAACCCATATCAAGAATCAGCATACTCATCTGATATATTCAATAAAAACTGAAAATACAATACATAATTCGGCGAATTTAAGCTAAATTTCCGAAACCCTAGGTCAAGAACAAAAATACCCAACTGAGAAAACAAACAAAAAATTGGGGGAAACGATTACCAGTGCATCGACATTGATCACAGTAGGGCTGAAACGAGTTCTTGGCAGTTTCTTCAATGGTGTAGAGAGGAATCACAAGGCCTTTGCTTTCGTGAAGAAGAAAAGTGCACCAAATTGGCATCCCATCAATGCTGTAGTCTTCAAGTTGAGCACATTGCTGCAGAAAATGTCGAATATTATCTCGAAAAGGACCCGTGAGAGTAATGGGGCAACCCGGGTCTGCAAATGTGTGGAAATCATAGAGCTTTGGCATCCTTTTTCTCTTCTTGAAGCTCTCCAAGATTTGCTTCGAATTGGTCATTTTTTCTGCTTCTTGGATTTGGGTCTTCAAGAATTGAAGCTGTTTCGCTTATTTATATGTGTGTGTGTTTAACTGTGTGTGTAATTCTGTCTGTGTGAGAGTGAAAGAGAGGGGGGAGGGAAAGTTTGTTGTGAAGATTCAAATGTTTGTTAATTAGCTTAATCCCGCTTAATTTTGAGGGTTAATGTGATTTGTTTACTGTTGTGCCCCTGGTCTTTGTGATATTTACAATGTGGCCCCGTTTAGTTGAAGGTGTGTTATATTGATCACGGGGGTATATTTGTCAATATAAGGAGTACAGTGATTATTATACACCCACATAAACCAACACTCCCTTCTGAAGACACAAATACCCCACAACTGGGCCACTTAATGTAATAACAAAAACAAGACTAAAAGTGAACTTAAGCTTCGGGGTTAAAACTTAATTTTGTAATAAAATTTTGAAACTGAAATGATAGTTTAAAATCAAATAAAGTCGAGGATGCATCTTATTTTCGAGAATGTACAAATTGCCCGTGACAGCTGATCATATATAATTAATCAATCTTAATACATATTCAGGATTTTAAATATCTAGAATAAATAATAATTTGTTAAATTTAGAAGTTATGTGAGATTTTAATATCAAATTTGTTAACTTTTACCAAAATATGAATTTATAAAGTTACTTGATATTGATTTTCAAATATCCAAATCAAACAGCCTGACACTATTCAATGCATTATTAAAAATATTCTCACGAATTTCAGTTGTATATACAATTTTATTACAATTATGAAAAATATAAAACAAAATTTTAATTTCTCACATTCGAAAAGATATACATGTTATTTATTTATTATGGAGAAAGAATGTATGAGTGATATATATGATATTATGATATAAATAATTATGTCATTGTCTGTACTTTTGATTTTCATACGAACACTTAGGCTGTGTTCACTTCATAGAAAGGAATGAGGGGAGAATGGAATGAAAAATTATATAGAAGTTTTAAGGAGAAAAAAAGAAAGTATGAAATAATAGGGACAAAATATGGATGTAGTTAAACTTCTTGTGAGAAAGTAGGTAAAGAAACATGATGTAGAGATGGAATGAGCATTCCTTCCAAAACATGTGGGTTAGAATTATAGTTAAAATAGTATGATTGGAATGATTGAAGGAATGAAAAATATATACATTTTCTTTAAGCAACACCATTTTAGAGTACAAAATTCATTCCATTCTCCCTCCATTCCATTCATGCCAAGTGAACACAACCTTAGTTTTTTTACGAAGTTTCGTCGCTATACTAGTAATAATACAAAAGTAAATATTATCTCATAAATATTATCGGTAACCAATATTACAAAGTTATAATTCAGATAATTTGTAAAAAATTTCAATCATCCAAAACATTTCGGTCTCCTAACGCTAGATAAGCGACAAAGTACGAACACTCAGTTTTCTTTTAGAGAGTTTGGTCGCTATATTAATAATAATATAAAAATAAATATTATCTCCTAAATATTATCGGTAACCAATACTACAAAATTATAAATCAAAAAATTTGTAAAAATTCTCAATCATCCAAAACATTTCTGTCTCTTAACACTAAATAAGCAACATATTAAACAAAAAATCGACTTTCAAGTGTTGCCATACCGCAATCTTCGGCAACAAATCAAAAGAATTCACATAACCTATCCATCACAAAATGTTGTTCACAATCAACATTGCGAATAATGAATTAAAAAAACTAAATTTAACAAATTATCAACATCACAAACCGTGTGCAAAATACAAAAAGAAATCACACTAACAATCTCTTGGTTATGGTTGGCTTCGGTGACCACCCAAGAATTCAAATCTTATCAACGACTTGAAAAGCTAAGTTGAAAATATTACTATTAGCACAGGCTTAATTGACTTTACTTGGTACTCACGAAATGGGCCTAACTCTTGCCCTATAAATTCTTGCTCATCCTCCCAGCATACTCAGTTCTCTCTCTCTCTCTCATTTTTGCAATAATAGTGAAGACTTGTTATACAGTAGCTATGAATCTACAGAAAGCTAAAGTAAAGTACTATGCATCCATCCCTCTTCTGGGCTGTGTTTTAGATACTTTCTTTCTGCTCCTCTCTTCTCATGACGACGAAACTTGTACCTCAGAAGATGTTCACCTAGAGACTCACAGAGTTGATGCCAAAAATTTGGTTGCAGCACAAAGGCATTTTCAACAGCTCCAACAAATCAAAATACCATGATCGATAAATGCACTAGCTTTGTATTTGGATACAAATACATAAGCATCATAGTATACATCAACGCATTCTTGTATGATCTTGTATGATGATATTAAGTACTATCAATGCATGAGAAAAAATAATTATAAAATTTATCGTTTATAAAATTCTGGATCCGCCGCCGATTTGGACGCAATGCTGAGTAAGAGATGGTTCATGCCGAGTAAGAGTTGCATTTTGCTGCAGCAGTACTGTGGAGCATGGAATCTGACGCATTCTGTTCTAGTGGAGAATGCTGTGGAATTTCTTTTAGAAGTTTTAATTTTCATTTCGAAAGTGCTTTTACTATTTAACATAACAATAAAGTGTAACTTTTGACATATACGCTACTATCATTTCAAATAATTTTTTGGTAAAATATAGTAACTTGTAAAGTCATTTTTTTTAGTTTACTAAGGATTTATCGTCCTGGATCAATTGGATAAAGAAATAACAACTGGGATGATGGGATTGGAGTTGGACTGAAAAATACACTTGCATGCTTAATTTGACTACTTTTAACGGAGAAAAATGGTAGTAAGTATTCATCGATAAATCAGCACTTTATAAGGACTAAGAAATCAACGATTGTAATGATGGAACCACAACATGGATACAATTCTTGCAAACAATAAACACCATCAAAGTCAGTGTAGACGCAGCAATCTCGAAGATTTTAAGCAGTTCGGAACCAGTCTGATTGTTAGAAGTACAAACGGAGGGCTGATGGAAGCAAGGTCCAGGGGCTTTTTAGGCATTGGCAGAGGCTCAGAGCAAGGAGGCTCTAACTTGGCTATGAAGTCACCCTTTCTACATTGCAATTGTTGAATCTGACTGTTTGGTGCAATATTAAAATTACTGGCAACCTTTGGTTTAGTAGTAGAGGATTGCGAAGTGATGTGCCAGTACCATTAGTTAAACCATCTGCAAATCCAGCTCTCAGAGATGTTGCTGGTTGCGTGAGGGCGAGTGCTCTTATTAATGAAGTTAATCTTCTTTCAAAAAAACATTTATACCTGTTATACAAACAATTCATATTCAACAAACAGGACCTCAAGTTTAGAGGTGCATGCTATAAAATTCAAAATAAAAGAGGTCATGTTCAAACTTCTGACTGACTACTGGATAATTTGTTTGTCATTAGCTTCTGCTCTTTCAATGTAATGCACCAATGAAATTATTAATTGAATTGTAATCGGTTTTTTGACCTTTCTTCAATTTGACACTTATAGATACAAATTACAAGTATTATATCCAAACGTTACCAATTATTTATTTATGAAATATAATCCGTTTAGATGATTGCATAACTAAACTAATTTGTCTAAATAATTTATAGATAAATAAAGCAAAACCACGTTCCGGACTTACGTCAGCAAAAATCATCCCCAAACAAGATGCTTGGGCAGAGGTTAAATTATGCTAAACTTATATACTACTTTCAAAAAAGTGACAGCTCAGTATTTGTAATGGCATATATCGAACTGTAAAAATATCTTTATGAAGGCTAGGCAAGTTTAATCACATTAAAATGTCTTCAAACACTCAGAGCAGCCATGTTTGGAGAGTAGTTGGTTATCGTTATAATACAAAGGGCTTGTGATATAATGTGTGGATCTTGTGGTGCTTGTTACATAAAACCTGTAAAGTATAGTGAAGTGATGTTGCTCAAGCATGTCTACTTAAGCAATTAAAGCTAAATCCATTATAAACGATACCAAAACATGGAAGAGAATAACTGGGTCTCATTCTGCATTCATTTGGCCCACAGTTCTCGGCACAAACAAAGCTCCAACTGCCAAAAACCAACTTGTAGCATTGTTGCTTGAATAAGTGAATTAATTCAACATAACAATCCTACTAAAGCTGCCCTCATGTTTGTTGAAACAACTATTAATGCCAGGGTACAAGATTCATAGTATGGCTAAATTGAAGCACAGGAGAGCTTGACTGCACATAAGATGATTTTTGCAGGAGGGTGTTCTCATATTTGATCTACTTAATGTCTCGGCAATAAGGTAATTTTAATAGCTCTACTATGAGTGAGAACTAGAGAAAGTTTACCAGCCAATGCAAAGTCTTCACAGGTGCTTAGCTCTCCAATCAACGGCATCATCACTGTCATCATCACTGGATGAATCTTGGTCACTAGAATCGTTGCCATCAAGATCGGAACTTCTCCTTTGCATGTTCGACTTGGCAGCTTTGAGCTCCATTTTCTTCCTCTTTAAAATCTCTACCCTCTCCCTATAAACCCTGCATTCATAATGAAAAAGGAATATATTACGATGAATATACTAAATGGAAACCACATAAATAGGACCACCACAATAAATCACAAAAGCATTGTTTATTCCATTGAACACTTACCGTTGTTCAACAGACTCGGCCACTTCTATCGTGTCAGCTGCATCATACTGCAAGAAAATTTAAAAAAGGTAGTTTAGCCATCTTACAAGCTCAATCATATATTTCCGACATGCACTCAGAAAGGATACTAGTACTGACCTCCTCTTCTTCCAAACGGTTGTCAACCTGCTGCAAGTCTTCTTGAATCAACTTCTCAAATTCCTTGTACTCATCCCTGATCAGGATTAAGTCAGATATTTATATTTCCATCATCAATCATCAGAAAGACAATCACATTTTGCTATTAATAGACTTCAGGCTTCAATCTATAACTAACTACACTGACTTCCACCCTGGCTGGCTAAGTGCTAACAACTAATGGTTCAATCAAATTGACTTCCTTATTAATATACTGCTAAGTGCTAAGTGCTAAGTAGACAAAATTCTTACCATCGGCTGGGATGGTTTGTAGAAGATAGTTTCTGCATAATGATGTGTGTTTGAATCTGACAAGCACTCTTTCCACACTATTTGTATTATATTTCTTCCTAACAGTTCTCCTACTGGCCCCGACACAAAAACTCATACCATGCTCCCCAGACTTTCATAAAAATCGAGCATATTAAAATACAAATGGTCAATAATTATTATGTATTACATTGTTTTTCTAAATTTTGGGACACTTCTAAAGCAACTGATTCTTGGGATTTTACCAAGACTCATTCACATGAAGAAAATTTATGGTACAAAAGTTTATTGCAGCAACAACTTGTTGCTAAGGAGTGGACCCCTTTACCTTAAAGTGTTTTTTTTTTTATCTAGTACAGTGGAACACCTTAGCATCAGATTTTCAAGCTTCCTAGATGTATAATCTATGTTTGAAGTTTTTCATAGTTAAGTCATTTCCGAAACCAGAAAATGGTTTATACCAAGAGGCAGGAGGTATATGAGAGACATTAACTGGTAATTTGGTTTAAAGCACTTGTCCTCCAAACAGAGGGCATTCAAAACAGAATGGTAACATCGAGGGTTACAAAGTAAATGGTTTAAAAAAGCTTTTGGATCAATTTAAGAACTTACTTAATATCTAGCTTTACAGGCGTAATACCACGTGCACGTAGATCAGCATCTTTGTTGTCAAAGAAACCTTCAGGAAGAGCTCCTTTTACTTGCTGATTATCTGTTGCGCTGATTTTTGTACTTTTATTCTCCCTAGGGGGCTGCATATGATTACTTCTTGTCTCTGTAGATCCCATCTGTTGAGTCTGAGAAGGACCAATTGCCTCTCTGTGAGACTCGTGATTCACTGACTTGACAACTGCAGTTCCTATATAATATTCATTTACACAAGTCACAAATCTGTACAGCAGAAGTACAATACATAATCAAATTTAAAGGTGTACTACAAGATCTGCTTACAAATAACTGCTACATGGTCCTATTGCCCTAAAAGATACTGAAAAGATTTTATGTTCCACTGGTTGACCAAAAGCTTGAATTGATACTATATTAGAGGACAAATATAATGTATTCGCCAACCTAATTCATAATATATAGACAAAAAAATGACTACCAACAGATTTTTAGAATTTATGTGTAAATAAATCGTGAGTAGAATAGTCATTTAAAACAGACTTTCTGGTTGTAAAGGGGATAAAGTTAGTTTCAGCCTAGAGGATTTAAGCATTGTTTCAGTTTTTCCCTATTGTCTATATATACTGGCATGTACTAGTTTGATGAGCAGAATGAGCAGGAAGATGTTTAGGTCCTAGTGAACCCCCATCTTTCTCCCTCCATAACCAACATGATCAATATGACACTTCCTCAAATCCTTTCCAATTATACTCTACTTCTTCGGAAATAAAAATGGAGTTCATACTTCATAAGCACCATTTTCAAGATAACAAATGTGTACATGGATGGGAGTAAAATAAATGACAACTACATTTCCATTTCTAAGTTTTTACCTTCTTTTTGCCTCTTTAAATCATGATTATCGAAAAAATCAGAAGGAAGTTGAGATCCTTGACGAGTTTTTTGCAATACCGTGGAGGGTTCATGTTTAACATCATGTGCGGCTGATGATTCTTCAGATTTATCCTTTAGCTTTGCCAACTCTTCAGATGACTTTAGCTTTACATTGTTAGCCTGAGGAACTGCAGCAGCTTTAGCCTTCAAATTGTTGACTGCCTGATGAACAGTAAGATCGTGTTAAAAACTCAACGACAGCAATATAACCTACTGCATGTGATAATTTAATGGTGTCCTCTACAAGAAAACAGATATTTTTTAACCAAATTTATTGCTGAAGACACTTTGAAAAGATCATAATTCATACAGAATATTATCAATTTATCACTTCAAGATATAAACAGTTTGTAACCAAACCATATATACTCATAATGTCCTGAGCAGTACGATCTGCCAGGGGTTAGTTAGATATTCGTACCTTAACCCTATTATTAGGAGTAGATGGCCTATGTCTGTAAAGAAAGCGAATTTTGAGGAATAGTATTTCATTTATAAAAAAATCTAACTTTATGAACAATTTTGAAAAAAATAATACTGTCTGCTCCTTTCTTCCCCAGAAGGTATGCTACAGATACACAGTATTATAGCGACTATTATGTTTCTAACACTGCCCTTCACGGCTTGAACTCTGCATTGACCCATTATTTCATCTCAGCTACAATAGCAAATTTGTTACTTGTTACGGTAAAGAGTGTAGACCACCACATGACAATTCCCTTGATATCATTGAAAAATCTAAAATTTGAGACATAACAAGGAAAATAGAAAAGATAGGTGTGGTTCAGCTTGATCGAAATAAATAATGGAGTCAGAGAGAAACTCCATTATAGTAGCTATACGATGAGGCAACCACATGAGTATAAATGGCTCAAAAAGAGGCCTGCACGACCACCAAAGATTCTAGAGAAATAAGTCAATAAAATTTAGACATATATTCATACCATATATCTAAAGCTAGAAGACTAGATGACAGGAATCACACCTGACTCGTGGTTATCCTACTACTGTACAAGTTTACAATATAATGCGAGACTTTCATTAAAGCAAAAACTCATATTTGTGTTTAGAGCTCTGATTTCCTATCATAAAGTCAGGTCGACAAATGTGTGCGTGAGCTGTAAGGCCATATTAATTACACTTTGTACAAATTTAGGTAAACCATTTTTTATCTCTCAAATTCAACTTTGCAATCTACACTAACACAAGTTATTCACTAATACTTCTACAGGCCAAATCTTCAATGAATATACCCTTGAAAGGAAGACGCCAAGGTAAGCATTACACATATCTAGGAACATACTTGCATGAATAAAAATAAGCGCTAGCATTTTAACTACTAATTTAAAAACAATGAGAAAAAACAACATAATGACACATGCTTTCCTCATACTTGCATAACTTAGCATAACTTATCCCTAATAGAGTTTCTCTTCTACTAAACAGGCATTTAGGTTTATCTCAAAAACACAATCTATATAATTACCTCGTGATGTTTACGAGTAACCTCGTGTGCTTGCCAAGCAGACTCAGATCTCAACACAACATTACAAACCCTACAAACAGGCTGATCATTATCGTCATACCTATACCAAAAAAAAAACATCAAAACCAGTCAAATACCATATTTTAGCAAATTAACTCGCGAAACCAAGCCAAATCAAATCCTAAACCTAAAACACTTTAAATATCACAAATACCAATACAATAAACCAACAACAACAATTGCGCCACAAAAATATATTACCTTACGAGAGGCGAATTAATCCGCTTCTCCGGCTTCCTGGCCTTCAATCTATCACGATAAGCCTTCTTGTTCGCATCCATTATAACAAATAACTAAAAACTAATAACCTTATCAGTAACAAAGTCAATATAATTCTAATAACCTATTTCTCAGGAATTCATCAACTCAAATAAACCCTAGAACTGTATATAGCATTTACACACATTATAATGACTGATGAAACAAATTAAAATAGTAATATGATAATAACAATTTATTATTTCAGTAAAAGAAGCTACTTACCGCAGTTCGCTTGAGTCGTGTGTATGACGCGAAGAAAGATTTGTGATTGCTTCTTCTCTGGGGTGTCTTTACTCTTCAACCGGGGTTCTTATCGATTCGGGTTATAATTGTACCGTAATTCGATCGCCGCTTTACCAATTTACCGGTCATATTATTTGCAATTTTAATGATTAATTAAGTCATTTATATTAATATTATAATATAGACTTAATGGATGCTGATACAGTTAATCAAATTTCATTATTTCAAAATATAATTTTTATATTATTTTTCTAAATATTAGACGATAAATTGACAGTTGTCTTGCATACATGAACAGAAGTGAAAAATTCATCAAATCATATCAAATAACGATTTTCTTAACTGGGTGCTACAAAATTTGAAATAACTTATGAAATACATAAACTTCAAAAAAGGTAATTAGTATTAAATTTACATGTGATTTTAAGGAAGTAATCTTATTTAAAATAGTGAAAAGGCCTTGTATTTATATAAAGAGTTTTTAGAAACTATTATCATATTCAAAAAAAATTTGCACTGCATCAAAATGGGCCGAAAGATTATTATTTCGTTGAATAAGATTAGCAATTATAACAAAAAATCTCTGGAAAATAACTTTTCCCAACTGAAATATTCAAAAAGAAACGTCAAAATTAATACATACATTTATATAGAAGATATTAATTTTTATTTTAAGGCTTAGCAGAGATTCTACCCCAGATAAATTGATTTTTTAGCTACAACTTGATACAAAATCCAAATCATGATGTGTAATTCACATACATATATAGTTGATGATGCTAGTTAACAATGAAGATAGATTACACATAATAAACTTTTGAACCCTTGATCATTTAATTATAACCCTCAAGTGCTTTAACCAAATTAATACAAATGGGAGTTGTACAATGTTGTCTAGATGTGTCATGTTGAACACTAAACACTGGTTGACATAAATGCACAAAATTTTGCTCTTCCCAAAAGTTAGAACAGTGAATACTTGCTACAGCAACTCTAATGGTGTTGAGGAATTTGTGAAGCAGGTTCATGATCATATCAATATTAAGTCCACTAATGCCCATAGTCAATCCCGCTTCATTGATTTTGCTATGATGGATCTTGCTACAACTATTGCAATGTATGATAAAACTGTAAGACCAATGCCCACAAAGAGGATCAGATAATCATACGAAGAATCTTGAACTAAAAACACCCGGAGCTGTATAGGAGCCCAATTGCTTTCTGACCAAACTGGATCTGCTACTCCCATCGGGTCAGATGCATTTTTTGGCAACACTTTCCAAGATTCTGACTCAAACTTTAAGCGCGTTGAGTATGCTGGAACATACCTGTATAAACAATTATGTAATTAAAATAACTGTTGATTATAGATGTATCAAGTGCTTAACTTTTAAATACTCCATGGCTTATTAGTTTACCGGGATTGTCAATCCCTCGAAATTGTGTTGCTCTTTAGTCTTTCCCATTTTAAGACATTCACTGAAACAATCCCATTAATTATTTTTCCTATCACTTTTTATTTGATTTCAGGAAGACTCTTTAATAACACTCTCCAAGTCACCATGGTATTAGCTGATCCAACAGATGATAATAATTAGTTCTTGGGACAACTTGAGAACTAAGTCCGAGAAAAGAGTCTTATCCTGAGGGACTTGGTCATCCGATCAAACATGGTCATCTGGTGATAATCTTAATTGTCAACCTTATTTCAAATTATTTAATAATTGTCAACCTACAAAGAATATTAAGATAGATTATAATCTTAATTTGCTAGTCATATTTATACAAATGTAGTTGAAAGGCTCAACTTTCTAATCCAAAGGACTAAAACTGTCGGGAAACAATCTACCAAAAAAAAAGTGAAGCTTGACACGGATCAAGGCCAGTTGTAAAGTCTGAATTTGGACTTTGCAGTATTAAAATTTATATTATTTTTTAAATAATCCATACTTGTAGCAATAAAATATACGGGGTTTCACCAATTACTAAGCTTATGAGTCCCAAAAGACTTCCGTTCCAATATTATAGTGCTGCTAAGATGATACCTTGTTGTAGAGATAACACAGACTCCCTTCCCATCTGTCTCCGCTTTAATGCATGATTCGCCTGTATTACTACAATCTTTCGGACAGGCAGAACTATCATTTTTTGACGGAAAGGATGTCTTCTCTGCCAGAAAATTCCACACAAACCTTGGAACATCACCAACATAACCAAGATATGGAGTGGAAGATGGTTCCTCCAAGACAACACCAACATAATGGCTGGGGCAAGAACTGGTTGGCGAAATATACTGCTTTACCAGATCACATGATAATCCAGGTTCACATGATAACAAGCAACCCAATAGTTCTTCAACTAAAGAAGTATTCACAGAAACAGCACTTAGGGCTGAAGAACTCAACTCCTTGTTGTCGCTGGCAAGTATGTATAGGGACCGTGCAACAATGGTAGCGGCTGCAATTATGGCTGAAGAGTTGATATTAGCTGCAAAGAAAGCAAAATTCTAATGAGATTCGCAACATGTCCGAGCGATTATCCAGTGCAAAATATGACATATGATTAACTTACTAATATCATCGAGATGACTGTGATATAATTTGTTGTCAAAGACAGTATCGAACTCTTCTAAAACAATTCCAGAAGTACGAGAGTCCTGTCAAAGAAAAAGACAGTCAAATTCCCGTATGCATGTAGCTAAACCATTTTTTCTTTGACACTCTTATGCAGGGGTGGAGCCAGACTGAAAGTCTAGTGGGGGCCCATTTGTTTTCACCCACATAGTATTGTTAGTTTAGAACGAGTTTTTATAAGAACTACGATATCATAACACTATTTACATAGTGATGATCATATCTTATTTAACAGAAATATGCAAAAATATTGAATAAATAAGAGTAGGAAATGAAATATACTGGGGACACCATAACACCGCCACTGCTCTTCTGTAAAAATTTTATATATGCATGTGTTTAAACAAATTATAAACTACATTCGTAAGTTCAAATTATAAAGTCAACCCCATGTGTGTGTAGTGTGTGTTTAGTGAAATATAAAGGCATAAAGCTTGTACGCAAGATGGTTTGTAATAAAACAGGACTCCTGATTATATTTACATGTGTGTATAACAAAGTTTTATGCTAGCAGTGGTCACTTTTGCTTCAACATGTTTGCAGAAAGGAGAACAAGGGTATGTGTATGTGTGACATGCAAACCTTATTCAGAAAGGCCATCAGTGACGAAGGAGGAATCCCAGGATTAGAGGAACTTGCTGATGAGATTTTTATGCTTTCAGTCCCTAGTGATTCTTGGGCTTTCTTTAAGGCTTTTAATGTATCATTAGTTCCAGATGAAACCTGCAGCAACAGTGCACCACAACAATGAATATTCATGTACAGAGATAAAGCTCCTGCAGAAAGTAAAACTAGTAAAGATATCCATATGCAAACTGTGAAAACAGCCGAAACAAAGTCTTAGAATGAATATATTGTACCAATCCACAAAAATAAAATATAATCTTACTCCTGTTGCATGAGCAAAAAATGATTTAACCCCATCATCAAAGCCCTTGCCAACTGATCCAACTTCCAAAACCTGAAGAAAATAATCCGATATATTATCACTTAAGATGGTTCAAAGTCTTGAGCAACAAGATTGAAGAGTGGCCCAGGTGAAAAGACAAGGTTACTATCAAGATCACTCAGTTCTGATTCAACACATCAACTTCTATTCTTTTACGAACTAAATGTGATACTTGATTCCCTATCATTTTATATATGTAGAGCTTAATTAATGTGCATTCGTTGATGCGGGACAATAATTATATAATAGTAAAGCAGTGAATTATACAATATCAAAGAATAATCTCAATCAATACTATTCCCATAAAAAGTGCATAATCAAAGTGCCGCAATAGAATGCATAATCAGGTATATATCTGTAATAAACCCTAAAAACAAAGGAATAAACCCTAAAAACAAAGGGCCCAAACAAACGGGTTAATAATAGAACCCAATAATAGTCGTGCATCATTTGTGCAATTCATTTGTGAAATCTAACTTCCTTACATAGTTGAATGGGAGTGGCACTTGGACAATTTTTATATTATATGAAGAAATTCCGGCCATACAATCAAGAGGCATATGTAAAAGCATGCATGTCTATATGGTAAACATGTGTATGGTCATCCACATATGAATACTGCTTATTGCAATTAATAGTCATATTAGTAGCATACACATGTGGTGTACATATACCTATGGCCTCCAACATATGCCAAGTACTTGAATTTATGGGTTATATAATTGTTTTTCATTCTGATGGCAATAATATAGTGATTGAAGTTCGCATCAAGGCTGGTGACTAATTTTTCATGTCGGATTAGGACCAAAAACTAAATAGTATCAAGATTCAATTACTATTTTAAATTTGTAATCGTTACTGAAATTGGAACCCATGTAGAATTTAACTTTACAAGACAAAACAATACCGTTTCAATTAACATGTGACTAAGCCCACTAGTAGCATCTGAATGTTGATCAAGTTCAGCAAGAAATCTCCTGCTACCAAGGTAGCCCCAAGCTTCCCCAGTGAATACAACAAATACAAGCTAAAACAACAAAACAAAAATATATAAGCATAAGATCAGTTCAGAGTTAGATAGGGAAAAGCCATAAGACAATCTACACAATAACCAAAGAGTACACAAGGATAACAAGAAGTATAAGGGATATCAAGTTATTCCAAAATTGGTAAAAGATACAAGGGATCGTATTAAATCAGCACAAAATTGTGAACCTGGCACAACAAAAGCATATTTATTGTTATGAACAATTATATGTCCACAGTAAATTGTAAATGAACTTCAACAGTTTGAATGCAACAGATCATAAAAGTGAAAGCAACAAAAATTTGAAGTACATCCTCTAGAACCAACATGACGATTTCATGCACCCATTGAGCCTATGCCTATATAACACAATTTACTAATTTGGTAACTCAAAACGTAGCACTCTTGTAAAAACTATTATTGTTTGTCCATCAATTAGGTACAGATGCTGAGTTTTCTGAATTTGAAGGTGTGCACACCTTAAAAAGGAACTTGACAAAATAACTGATAAATGCATTGCATGCTATAGGGAAAGAAGCAAACAAATTAAGTTTTACAGTAAACCAAGGACTAGATACACAAGCCAGAACTAGATTGGTCCCCAATTGTAACTGGGAGCCACAATCCACTTGGACGGAGGTTAGTTAGTTATATCCAGTGGGCAGTACAATTAAATTGAATGAATATCATGGTTCAAACTTTCAGATTTTCAATAATTGCTTAGGTGACTAATTATCAATGAGAAACACTGTCCCACCCCCATATTAATCACACATTTCACATATCTTCTTCCTACAACTGTTAACCGCTAATATCCTTCACATCTACCAGTCAATATGTTTCTCATTCCAATCATGCCAGAAACAAATAAAACAACATATGATGAAACAAAACCAAAAAATAAGGGTGCACCGAGCATAAGCGACAGGCAACCCACACATATGCAGACTACATTATACAAACCTGTTTAGCAAGATCCTTCAGACCATCAACACGTGAAAGAGCATCCACTGCAGCCAACAGTGAGATCAGTCCCTTCATAATGGTTTCAAAATTATTTCTGTCAGATAGGTAGAACAATTCATATAAATACTATCTAGACTGAAATTTCAGTTAATGTTGAGCTTACAGATATTGGGGAATCAGCACCTAGGCTTTTGTCACGAAAAAAGGAAGCAGCATCCATAGATGTAACCGCTAGTATAATGGGCTTAGACTGTGTGGATAATGTGGTATCAATTGGAGGAAGTGCCGACCAAACACTGCCTTTCAAATGTAGTATGATTGAAATGAAAGATTAAGGTTAAACATTTTAATCTTACATTACACCATAGTTACCAAATAAATCAGAAATGATGTACAAAAAACAACTTGAGCTCATAACTGATTTATAGGGGACATCATTTTATATCAAAGAAATACAGAAACACAAACGAAGTTGAGAACTTGAGATCCATATTAGAACAACAGATCCTAGGAAATCTGACCTGTATCCACCCAAAGGCAGGCAAGCTTCCTCTTCTAAACAAGATTCTGAATTATGTGTGCCAGCTTTTGTTGTCTAATTAAACAAACAACAAATTCCGTGAGCTATTTATCAACAATAGGTGTAAGCAAATTTTACAGGTAAAGGGTCATTTCGGAAGTTTAACTTAGTTTTCACTACATTCATTCCCATCCACCTCAGGTTTATATGTTAATGTTTTAGTTGGCCAAAAAAAACTTCGCCAACTGTTAAATCAATAGTCACAAACATACCTGCATCACCACATCAAACTCAGCCACATGTGTAGCTGAACCTTTGTTTCTCTTTTCATTCTTCTCTGCCACCTGCATGGTTAAAATTAGTTGCATGACTATATCATCAAATTGGTAAGGACTAAGGAACATGCAGGAGACCCTAGTACGGATATTAAATTGGCTGAGCAAGACCAGCACGTCTAAACTTGCCAGGCACAAGCCAGATCGACAACTATGATCTATTGCATTCTTAGGGATGCAGGAAACTCCAAAATAGTACCTCTTGCAACTTAGCAGTGCTACTCTGAGAAAGTAAAAACACAGGAAAGTTGTATCTCCCCCACATAGTACCAGAACCCTACAAATCCCAAGTGATTTAGCATTAGAATTTATTTAAAAGCAAAATGAATATACTGCTCTCCAAATCCGGTTTCAAGTGAAAAGAAGACGTCACCAAGTGATAAAGTATGACTCTGCATGGCCCTCTTCTTTAAACATCAACACTTGAAGATATATTAGTTCTATGTGCGAGAAATCAGTTATCAGTTGAAAACTTAACAATCTATTTGCTTTGGCCTCGTTTGTTTCAATGTAATCTAACTACATAACTGCAAGTTCCTTGGAAGATAGATGAGTTGCGGTATTAATTTCAGTGTTCCTGAAATCGGACAAAGGAAGTTCTAGTTTCAAGGTATTTCCACTAACGCCAAACATGGTAACTTGGCTACCTAGCTTACCCATGGTTACTCCAAGTTGCATAATTATTCAAATAGTATCACTAGCTTCTATACCCATGTGAAACACAGGAAGCTTTATAAGTATTGTTCTTATCACTTGTGTGTGTGTGTAATATCTTTGATAATCAAAATTTATATTTAATTTATCATTTATAGATAATCTTAAACATCATTTATCAGTTAATCACTAACATCCTTCAACTTAAATACAGTAATCATTAAGATCATTGTTCTTATTAATTATATTGTAGAACATAATGTCCTTCAATATATAAAAATAATTGTTGTGCATGTTAATCACGGTGTAGAACATAATCTTCAAGTTGTCTGATAACTAAAAATATTCTGGAACAAAAAAAGTTATAATTTGAACCATCAAATTATAATTTATCCAATTTTGAAGGATCTGGACTCCAAGACTCCACTTTAAATATGGACTCCATATAACTTTTCTCAAATATCTATGTATATGTGTGTGTGTGTGTGTGTGTGTCTTGGGGTTTCTTTATTTTTTTCAATTTAATAATGATTTTCAGTGGATTTTAATTTTAAAAAACAGGACAAATAAATTACATATTTTTTTTATATTTGTCGGTTGGGGTACTGCTTTAAAAATTTATATATATTAAGTTTTATTGAGGATTTTCCTTTTAACTGCTTTGATATTACTGGATTTCTATAATTTTGTTATTCTTCAAAAATAAGTGCATTTGATGTTGAACAATATCTTTCCAAATTATCTTAATATGCATTATAGAATTTGTTATCAGGAAAAGTATGCCATTCTACACGCTTATTCTTATTATTCTGATATGTAGTTGAATTTATTAACATTTGATTGTTTTTTATGTGTGTAATAGTATTATATTATAATTTTAACACTTGGCTTGTTTAGGTTTATAATTCTAATATACAATACAATTATATATATTAAGTTTAATAATTTATTTTACATATTTATATGTATTGTAATTTACAGAGGATTTTTCTTTTTTATGAGGGTTTTTCTTCTTAATGTACTCATGCAAACTTTAGTAGTACTTTAGTGGTAATAATAAATACATGTATCTATGCTGACATTAATACACCGGAAAATGTGCTTTAGAAGGCTGTGAGGGTGAGACCATGTAACGACCAACCAAAATAAGTATCACCGATCAAACTGTCTTAGCATAATTATATATAGGATATAATTTCATCAAAATCATCAAACATGCCCCAAATTTAAGATTCTAGGCAACTTGCTCTTGTGCTTGCTACGATGCATCTTAATTAATGGAATCGTATCTGGATTAAAATTGCCGACTAAAAGCAAGGAAACTGGCTTTCAAAATCAAATATATACTCCCTCAGTCCCTCTCATTTATTTACACTTTTTTCCAACTGCTTGACACGCATTTTAAGGTGCATATGAAGTATAGGTTCACAATTTTTTTAAAAAAATTTCTTGTTCTGTATAAAAATTTAAACATTAAACTTTTATTCAGAAGAAAAAAAAATAAATTAATTTAGCAAACTATATTTTATGAGAGCCTTAGAATGTGTGCCGAGCCCCCGTCCCCCTATGTAAACAATTGAGGGGGGCGGAGGGAGTTGAATTTTAGACATTCAATCAAATCGCTAGTCATTGCTACTATAATCCATACGTTCACAGTAATTGTGACCTACAAATCAATAACATACATTAGGATTCCATTGATGAGTTCTGCTGTCATAAGGAGAAAATTCGGCTTGTGGAAACTTTGTATCAGGGGACAGACCTGCACAGATTAAGTAATGTGATCTTTACTTGTTTCAGTTAACTCACTGGCCTCTGTAATGTAATATGACAATCAACCAAGGGGTTGTTACTTGTTACCTTTCAACTTATCCTGCATGTCTGATTGTACCAGTACACCAGCCACATTCCGAGCAAAGTGTGAATCATCAGATATTCTGAAATATAATCAAGTACTTAAGACAGAAACTAGGATGACACATGAATTTTACCCGCAAATTGAACTCAACAAATAAGCAAGAAATTTTTGGCAATGCGTTAAGAAGTGATTTGAAACACCACGAGTGTTTCACTAATAAACCCCAAACTCAATTTAAAATATGTGAATACATACAGGTTAAATCCATTATTCAAAACAAGCATATGTATATGTTCGAACAAATTCCTCTTCAGCATTTCGATACAATACCAACAGAATAAGTGAAGAGTCATGAATCCAATTCTGCTGTATATCTATGTTTACGTATGTATACAGCATGATAACAAAAAGTACGAAGCTAAGTGACGATAAATAGAAGAAAAAAAAAACTTATTTTTGTTGCCAAGATAGCTTCGTCTTCTTTATTTGATATTTTTCCATATATCTGATTTCTTTATTTGTTGCGATCATTTCTTGGAAAATTATCTTCAATGAATATACAATTGTATATATATGAAAGAGCCTAGACAAATTTTTAGTTAGAAATATTTTCCACTTCGGTTCAATGCCTTTCAGTAGATAAGGGCTACAATGAGAGTGAAAACACAGAAATCCAGTGCATATAGGTTTAGATGCAAATATAAGCTTGAATCTATACAAGCACAATAGGCCTTCAAAGCAAGTAAAAAAGGAACAGTGATAGAACTGATATACTTGATGACTAAAGTAAAGAGACAATAATATACCAAGGGCATTATGAGAACTATATGTGAAATGTAAATATGCACAAACCTTTTCAGTAAGCTGTCATATTCATCTGATGACACCAATAATGCAGATGGCTGAACGATATTTTCGGCACTGTCAAGTCTTACGACGGGAGCCACAACTTTTCCATTGCCAGGATCTGATGACACAATCGAGATTATCAGTAATCAAGGAAACACCAGATATGCTATTAACAATATTTGATAAACAGGGATGATTATTAACTTGAACAACCAATCTCTCCATGAAGGTTGAGTAATCGTACACAAGGAAATCCATCTATTATGCTGTACATTGATTTCTCAAGATCAGGAACAGATTTCAAGTCAGCTTGAAAGGAAGCTGCGCAAAGTTGATGAAACTTGAATACATAACGTTCAGCATAAACAACTCTCAGGTATATTGTGTGTATTATAGAATTCCAAGCACACATGAGGTAGGATTCCATAACACTCGCAGTGAACAAAGACACAACCGTTTATTATTAAACTATGCAAAAATAGTACATATAAACAAATATGGTGAGGCCTACAAGCAGCTACCACCGACTTAGGTCAAGGATTGCCATACTTGTACAACACAGAGTCAACGGTTATAAAATGTACATGTTATTGAGTAGTACTTGATATACAAGATAAATTAACAACATTACGTCATTACCTAGTAATTTCACAGTTTCTTAAGAGGAAGAAGTGCATCGAGGGTTCTATTTATGTATATACCAAATACTTTGAAATAAATGTTTTTAAACTTTTAGGAATTAATTAAAAACTAACACAATTTTTAATTTACATAAGCCCGACAAGATACACAGAATTGATGATGTCAAATGACACTTTACCATTCATATCAAGTCAAGAGAATTAGAATTACATGAAATTTGCTCCAAAAACTTCAATTAAATCTCAAATATTAAAGCCAAGAAATCCTACTACAAATTTGGTTCAATATTAAAGAGGCTATCCTCTTGTAACCTAAATTTACATTTCACCAACTTGCCATTACTAATGCTTTCCATTTAAGCTTCCGATTACATCAACTCAAGCAGAAACAGAACTAATACGATCCATATTTACGCATAATCTGATGAATTAAACATCCTTCAGTCCTGTTAAATACGAGTCCATTTAAACAGTGCCTTGAACATAAAAACATGCCAAATCAACACACACAAACAATAGTCTAAAATTGCAAAAACTTAAAACAGCATTATAAATACGATTTAATCAAGAGATGCATACCAGAGAAGGATGAGCGAAGGGAAGCGATGAGGCAGAGAAGAGACAACAATAGCTTAGTGTCCATGGCTATATAATTCTAGTGATTATTATAAAATTTGGGGATAATGTTGAAATAATAGTAGTGTAGGCTAATTCATTCGAAACCCTAGCTAAAGTTGACTCAACTGGATGATGAGAAGACCAGAGGATGGTGCGAGTATCAGATGCTGACCGTGAAATATCTGATTTCACAGGCACCGATTACTCGCGTACTATGTATCAAGGGTTTTGTCGGTTTCAAATTAATCCTCCGATGACAAGTTAAACAAATTGATGCAACAACGAAGGAAATAATGTAATTAGGATACACTCTTAAGTCATACAAGCGAGCAGATGACTACTGTAGGAACGACTTTTTTTCATTTTTCTATTATCTTTAATCGAGATATTGAAATTCTAAATTTCTAATACGGGAGCTCTTTTTTCTTTTTAACCAGGGATTTTAAAATGGGAGTTAGACGTTCTCTGATTTCACCATAAAAAAAAATTATTATTATATACTTATATATAATAAGCGTAAAGGAGATAATTTGGTCGCATGGTCCTCTGGTCCAAAAACTTATCATCCGTTGGATCTTATATTGAACAAATAAGCACCGTTAGATTGGAACAAAATTAAATTCTGTTCTCGAAGGCAACTGATATCTACTTGCATGTTTATAATTCCTTTTCTGAATCCAAAACAAATTCTGTCTTTCACATGTATATGATTTTTTTTAATCCTAAATAAATATTTCCTACCAGTTTTATTCGTAGAATCATATAAATCTCACCGTCACAATTTTTTTATAATATATTTTAAAATTAATAAGCCGGATTTATGTGAGGAACAAATACAAAAACTTTTTCTTAATCCAAAATAGATTCTACCTTCTTATTGCATATTTATGAATCCTTTTCTTAATTCAAAACAAATTATGTTTATCAATTTTAATTTAGAACCATATAAATTTTTTGAAAAATATTTAAATCACATTATAATAATTTTAATATAAAACACATTTATTAATATAATCTAATAGGAGTTGGCATAATGTATTCCACTCAAAATATATTAAAATTTGATAGATAGAATTTAATACTTGGCATGATACATACGAGAAAAGGAATTGCTTGATTAAAATAATTTATTTGAAACCATTAATGGTTGTGATGATGTATTTACCAAAGTTCTAACTTACAAACAAATCATAATTTCGAATTTTATTTTATTGAAAATTTTAATTTATTATTTATAAATTAAATTTTTCCACACCATTTAAAATATATTTAAAAAGTTTATAAATAATTAAAAAGCTCCCGTGCCTTGCACGGGCTATAAGCTAGTATATTTAAGTTAAAAAGGCTAATGAAAAGATTATTATGACAAGGGATAACTGAAGTCTGTAATCTTTAATTTCGGCATAAGCGCAGATAAATATATTTTGAAACATGAAAATTCGCTCTCAAACTTTAAAAAAAATTTGTCAAGGTTATGTATGAGATATTAGTTCAAGCTGGGTTGACCTTTGGACAAGTGGATTAAGACGAACGTCTCAAGAGCACCAAAAAATCTATGCATATGTAGTATATGATGATAAATTTATGCATTTATATATTTAGAGCATCTTCTAGGAGCTCTCTAGACAGACTCTTAACTTCAAATCCGGAGAATGCAGAAATGAGAGTTCCAATGGACTCCTGAAAACTCTTTAAAAGTTTAAGAACTCATCATCTATCTCTCCTCTCTTGTAAAGAGAATCAAGTAGCTCTTAGAGCATCTCCAATGCTACTCTTAAATCACTCATTAAAATATAATATTATATGTGGCTATTAGCGAGATAAGATATTGAAAAAGATGGCAACTCCAATGCTCCTCTTTATACATGCTCCTTATTCATATTTTATTCATATAAATGAGAGAAAAAAGTAGAAAGAGAGAAATATCTGAGATCCCTTTTAATGTATTGACTAAGGTTGTTAACGAACGAATACTTTAATTTTCATATTTGTATTCGTTTTAAGTATATATATTCAGATTTGTATTCGTTTATTATCCGAATAATTATTTCTTTTCGGATTCGGATTCGGTTAAATTCACGAACTATTCGTATTCATTTAAAGTGCTCGTTTAAAAGGAAATGAAACCAAATAACTAAAATGTTGGTCCTTGACAAAAGTTATGAACTCTTATATTTTATCAAATTCAATCAAATTATAAAGTACTGATACAACAGTCATCTAACTCAAAAAAAAAATAAAATTCAAATTACAACCAAAATGTAAAAGTTTAATATGCCTTAATTAATTCCAAGATAATGCAACAGAACCTCCACCAGCTCTTCATCCTCCTGCAAAAAATATTATGACAAGTGATATATTATTTTATATCATATTTTTGTGCATAATACAAATATATATATATATATATATATATATATATATATATATATATATATATATATATATATATATATGTATATGTAGAGTTAAGTTCTATGGAGTACATAAAAACATTGGAGTATTGAAGTACAAATCATAATTTTTTAGTTTGATCTTATATGATATCTTTGATTATCCAAATTTTGATATAATCTATCATTTATAAGTTGTCTTGCACATAATTGTCAATTAATCATCAATATCTTTCAACTTTAACAAGTATTAAGATTATTATTCTGCTTATTAGTTATATTGCAGAACATAGAGTCATATGATTTATAAAAGTAATTATTCTACCATTTGATCACGATGTTTATATTTGCAGAACATAATGTGCAGGTTGTCAAATATTTACAAATATTATTGGACAAAAAAAATTTAAATTTAGATGACTAGATTACATTTTATCAAACTTTGTACTCCAATACTCCAATTTTTTTTGTACTCCATAGAACTTAACTATATGTATGTATATATAAAATATTTAATTTCTGAATAATTAAGCGAATAGCGAATACAAATATTTATCTATTCGAATTTGTATTATATAACATATCTTTGTTCAGAAATATTTCAATGCTTATATAACATATCTTTGTTTTTTTTATCAAAATATTATCTAAAATTCGATTGTTATGTCTAGAATATTTGTTTTTTACTTTAATACCAATACTTCCAACGATCATTACTTAAAAGAGATTAAATATATACATATCACTATTAGCCGTTTGGCTAAACTTCAAAAAAGTGACTTATTGCTTAAAATAAAGAAGTGGATTATAAGTGAGAAGTTGATTTGGATTTATAAGTTGTTAGAAGTGTTTGGATATGGTGACTTATAAGTTTGAAGTTAATTAAAACAAGAAAAAATTGTGGTGAATCAAAAAAAGCTAGGATCTGTAGCTTATTTTTTTGAGCTTTTAATACTCATGATAACTACTTAAATTTATTTGTCAAACAGGCCATCAAAAAGTAGACGGCACTTCTTTTACAAATAAGCTCAGAAGCGGGGTTGCCAAACACCCACCAAGTACATTATAAAATCACCAAGTACCCATCACTAAGTACATCACTTAAAAGAAATTAAAGTCATTATATACATTATAAATAAATAATTTGATTTAAAGGATATAATCATACATATTTCCGAGTCATTATGTTTTATGCAATCACGATTGTTTTTCATTCATTATTGATTTTAATTTTTATCCCGGTTTAATTTTTACACTCTCAGCTTGATTATTGTTTTCCGGTTATTTATTCTCACCGCTAATTCTATATATTAAATTAAATCTTTCACTAAAATTTTGTTTATCTATATATTCTCGAAAATCGAAATGTACCGAAAATAATTACCACAACACAATACAAAACAAAAGAATCAACACGTAGTACTTGTATCTTCCCTTTTTATACGAAGAGAAGAAAAGGAGGTGGTATACACACGCCGCGCCTCATTTCGCATTACACACCCCAGGCCCCAAATCCACACACGCCAAAAGTCTAAACAGAAGATGACGTTAGGGCTACTAGCTTCCAGAGCTCTCCGATCTTCTCGCCCTATCAATTCCCCCACCACTTTCCTCCGCACAATCATCTCCACACCGGAGCTCCACAACAACACATCGTCCGCCGCCGCAGTCGCCGACACTCCTCCCCCGCCACCGCCAGATCGGACTCCCGTCGGCGGCGCTAGGGTTCACTTCGCCAATCCCGATGACGCTATTGAAGTCTTCGTTGATGGATTTCCGGTTAAGATACCGAAAGGAATGACTGTGCTCCAGGCTTGTGAGGTCGCTGGAGTGGATATCCCTAGGTTTTGTTATCACAATCGCCTTTCGATTGCTGGTAATTGTCGCATGTGTTTGGTTGAGGTTGAGAAGTCCCCGAAGCCGGTTGCCTCGTGCGCGATGCCGGCTCTTCCAGGTTTATTTCCTAATTTATTCTATTTTAGTCGGAGATTTAGTGATTCAAAAACTACCTGATTCAATTCTGTTGCATTGTTAATTTCTCGGTTAATACACAAATGCAGGTGTTATAATACATCGAGTAATACTTTAGAATTAATCTGATGTTCTATGAATGTATGCATAGGAAATTCGCTGTGCCAATTGAATTTCTTGGTGTTACTGGTACCAGTTGAAGTGAATTGGTTTAAATTGATAGCGGAACTATAAGCTGATATCGGATTTTAATGTACATTTAAAGCAGTGATTTCATTTAAGTTTTGTTGTAAAATTGACAGGATATATAACATTTTAGGGTAATAAAATTCTAAATGCATTGCATAGTTTTGAAAGGATGGTGTATTTATCTAATCGTGCCTTATTGTCTCACCGGTAAGGTGTATATGTATTCATATATTTACCTGTCTATGGGTCATAATTGTACTTTTGACAACATTTTTTGTGTGTACGCATATGGTGACACTATCTTATCTTCTATTAATAGGAACCCCCCCCCCCCCCCCCCCCCCCAAAAAAAAAAAAAAAAAAAAAAAAGAACACTCTAGTGTACATTCCTAAGAGGCAAGAGCGTATCCAATGGGCTCCTAAATCTTTTTTTGAAAAAACAATAACATATGTGGCTCCTAGTAAGTTAATACGTTGAATAACATGACAACCCCAACACTGCTTTTTATACTTGCTCTCTTTATATAGTTTATTCTTATTTGAGGGAAAAGTTGGAGATAGAATTGTTGGCAAGTTAATAAAATTGGAAGGAAGTGAATATTTTTTATATATAAGTAATAAGTTAAGATCTCCTAGATATTTTATAAAAAAGAGGAGCGAGGTGAGGCAATCTTGAAAGAGTCTCTAGGAGCCTATTGGAACACTAATTTTAGACATTTTTATATTTGAAGTTAAGAGCTTGTTTGAAAAGCTTATTGGAGATCCTCTAAGTTTAATATTTATTTGAATTATCTACTGCAGGGATGAAGATTAAGACAGACACACCTATAGCCAAGAAAGCAAGAGAAGGTGTAATGGAGTTTTTGCTGATGAACCATCCGTTAGATTGTCCGATCTGTGATCAAGGTGGAGAGTGTGATCTCCAGGATCAGTCAATGGCCTTTGGCTCGGATAGAGGCCGCTTTACTGAAGTGAAGAGATCTGTGGTTGATAAAAATTTGGGTCCATTAGTTAAGACTGTGATGACTCGTTGCATCCAGTGTACAAGGTATATATAAAAACAAGTAAATGATTGTTTATTTGAAATCCTGTCTTCTTTTAGGTTAAAATAATAAATACTGTAAATCACCTTAACCATATTGTTGAACAGTAATTTCTTACGCCTGCTAATGGTTGGTAGACAGTATTAGTTTTGTGCCACTAAAGAAAGAAGCACATCATACATGACATCTTGAAAAGAAAGATGACTGGAATTCATTAACTACAACAAGGTACTATGGATCAGACATTTAAAGTTTAGTACACAATGCAATGGTTAGCACTTAGCAGTCTGGCATGAATCTGTAGTACCTGAATTATGATAAGTTCAAGAGTTCAAATGAATTACGAGGCCAGGGCCTAGTTTCGCATACATGTATGTGTGTGTGTGTATAATATATGTATGTATGTATGTATATGTCATGTTATCCAAATTTGTATGATAAGGAAGAGCTCTATGAAATTATTTATATGTTTGCATATGCATTTATTATGTGAATTTGATCAAGCACAGTCGGCTACACTATATAAAAATCACATAGTTACAGATTGTGACTGAGGTTTATATCTTCCCTCTTTGTCAACAATTGATTTGCATGTCAAGATTCGTGTGCTGCTGTCTTTTTGATGTATGCATATCTTTTTCTTATAGATGTGTCAGGTTTGCAACTGAGATAGCTGGTGTTCAGGATCTTGGCATGTTGGGTCGTGGCAGCGGAGAAGAAATTGGTACATATGTTGAAAAGTTGATGACCAGTGAACTCTCAGGAAACGTTATAGATATCTGTCCTGTAGGAGCTCTCACCTCGAAACCTTTTGCGTTTAAAGCTCGGAATTGGGAGCTAAAGGGTACTGAAAGCATTGATGTTACAGATGCTGTTGGTTCCAATATTCGAATTGATAGCAGAGGTCCTGAGGTCATGCGCATTGTGCCGCGATTGAATGAGGTACACGAATCATATTATGGCTTATTCACTTTTATGTACGGCAACTTTAGCTAGCTTATTTTTGAGTGTGCATTCTTGTATCTGTACATGCACTAAAAGAACATTAGAAATATAAATCGTATAAATGGTGGAAGAATGAAACACGTTTTGTAACCTGTACACACGATACCTCTATCACCTCTATCATGTATGCAATTTAGTGACATAGATTCCTTCTACCACGGGGAAGCTGCTAGTGGAATTTTGTTATTGGCTGCAGAAGAAAAATGAGCTAAGAAATGAATGAAATTTGTACAATCTTTTGGGCGATCTTTCGTAACTTTAATTCTTTCTACTTTTCATCGACATGACTATTAATCAAAGTTTGTTTCTTCCTTCTGCTCATATTCTTTAAGAAAACTTTTTCAACTAAAAATTTTATCATATCATTTTTTCGCTCTCCTCTCTTTCATTTTACCCTAGCCTCTTCAATTTTTTGTTTCTTCACATTTTCTCATCTAATTCCTTCCAACCAAAGTGTCAAGTATGTGCTTAATTTAGTGGAATGATAAATGAAAGAGATAGAGGTGTAAGAGGGTGTAGGGGTGAGCATAAAAACTCGTGAAGGTGCAATATTATTGTAAGATTTGCGAAGAACATGTTTAACGAAATGACCGTTCAGTTTGAAATCGAAAGGACAGAAGCCTTATTTGCTCATACATAACTGGAATTAGTTCACATGTAAATTTTGTGCGATGATTCTATGAACAATAATTTGATTTTGAGAAAATATGCTTGAAAGGATTGGAAGTTGACAACTAATTTACTGATACTTTATGAGTTCACTATGTATACCATATAAAAGTTAATGGTCATCCCAGTTATTGCATGTAAAAGTTATTGGTTACTCCATGTTATTGTGTGTAGAAATTAATGTATTAGATGTTATTGTTCTTATTGGATATCTTCACTGAACTTACCAGGACATAAACGAGGAGTGGATATCTGATAAAACAAGATTCTGCTATGATGGTTTAAAGAGGCAGCGGCTAAATGATCCTATGATTCGAGATGCTGATGGTCGTTTTAAGACTGTGAGTTGGCGTGATGCTCTTGCTGTGGTTGCTGAGGCTTTCCACCAAGTTAAACCAACAGAAATTGTTGGGGTTGCTGGTAAACTATCAGATGCGGAGTCCATGATGGCACTGAAAGATTTGTTGAACAAAATGGGGTCAAACAATGTTTGGTGTGAAGGCAATGGCCTGAATGTCAATGCTGATCTGCGTTCAGGATATCTCCTAAATAGTGGCATCAGTGGCTTAGAGAATGCAGATCTTTTTCTATTAGTTGGTACTCAGGTAGTTTCTCTCTTTTCATTAAAAAATATTGCTATGAATAGAAACAAAATATCTTTAACTTGTAGTAGAATATTTAAATTGAACTACCTAATTCTTGCATATGCTAATAGAATTATTGGATTTAAATACTTATTGTTTGAATGTCTGTAAAGGTAGTATGATCTTATTGATAGATTTTAGGTGTGAAATTTTTTGCAGTTTACAAGGCACTAGTCCAAAAAATAATCTAATCAACATACCACAAAGTTGCCAATTAATGTGTGTCCAGTTGATTAGAAGGAATTGATGGCCAAAATTTAAGAATGGCGTGGATAGGGTGTATCATAGAGACATAGACTATTAGATATAAATTATGTATGAAATGCTTACCAGAGTATATGTTGAACTTTGAAGTACTAAGCAAAGATATCAAACCACCATTATCTACCCTTAGGTTTTCCTCTCTACAACTGCCTTCAATCTTCATCACTGCCCTTTTGTTTTTTAAAGTAGTCAGTGTCAATAGATGTTCACTTACTGTCTATCCATGCCATAATTATTCTATAAGTGATATCCTCAGAAATTATAAATGATAACTAGTACATATGTAAAAATTTTAATGACCATTATTCTCAAAGTGATGCCCCCAAAATTTTTTATGATAGTATTACTTATTTATAATAATTTAATGAATATAAATATATATATATATATATGTATGTATTTATATTAATGATTGGACCCTACAGTAATTTTTTTTTTTTTTTTTTTTTTACATTTGTGTTTCTGACTTGTTTTTCTATAATATTTGTCCTGTTAATTGTTCGAGGCTCAAATTATAACACAGGACTTAAATATTGTCAGTGGTGCTTCTTGTTGTCTTGTAGTTTGCTTTTAGGATCATACTATTAATTTGAATAACACATATAACATCTTCCATTCCAGCCAAGAGTGGAAGCTGCGATGGTAAATGCAAGAATCAGGAAAACAGTTCTAGCTACCCAAGCCAAGGTGGGGTATGTTGGTCCCCCAGCCGATTTAAACTATAATCATGAACATCTTGGTACAGGCCCAGAAGTATTAACTCAAATTGCTGAAGGTCGCCATCCCTTCTCCTCGCTCCTAAAAAATGCTAAAAACCCAGCTATCGTAGTGGGTGCTGGAATATTTGAACGGAAGGATAAGGATGCGATATTCTCTGTTGTTGAAGCTATTGCCAAGCAAGGGAATGCCATCAGACCTGACTGGAATGGGCTCAATATTCTACTTTTAAATGCTGCACAAGCTGCCGCATTGGACCTTGGACTTGTGCCAGAAGCTGACAACAGCCTCGAAACTGCTAAATTTGTGTACTTAATGGGCGCTGATGACGTGAACTTGGAGAAGCTTCCTAGCGATGCATTTGTTGTTTATCAGGGGCACCATGGTGATCGGGGTGTGTATCGTGCAAATGTCATATTACCTGCTGCAGCATTTAGTGAGAAGGAAGGAATATATGTAAATACAGAAGGTTATGTTCAACAAACTCTACCAGCAGTCCCAACAGTTGGGGATGCTAGGGAGGATTGGAAGATTATCAGGGCCTTGTCCGAGGTTGCAGGGGTTCCTCTTCCCTATGACACTGTTGGTGCTGTCCGATCCCGAATGAGTACCGTAGCACCACATCTCTTGAACTTGGATGAAAGAGAGCCTACTACATTTACAGCTGAAGTGAAGCCCAAATGCTCTGAAAAGATGAGCAAGGATCCATTCACAAATGTTGTGGAAAACTTCTACATGACTGATGCAATTACTAGGGCATCAAAGATAATGGCACAATGCAGTGCGTTGCTCTCAAAAAAATGAGTAATGATATGTGGTGATTTCAATAAAGTTAGACTCGGAAGGTTTCCTGAGTGATTCTGTATGTTTTATCATAGGAATTCCAAGCCAAGACAAGAAAAGAAGGCTCCTTTAACGGGAAAAATGAATTATTGTATAAATTGCCATGCAATATCTGAGTCTTGGTCATAATTGGCAACATGAAGTTTAAGCTTTCGATTGTATTTTTTTGTAACGTAACAAGAACCTAGGATGTTGTGTGAACAGCTGAGATGATCTTGTGTTTTCAGCTAATTTCAGTGCTGCATGACTTAAGTGAAGCTTGATATTTGTTATTTGAAAGTATAGAGTTCTTTCTTAGAAGATTTAATAATCATGGTACTCAATTGCTGGTTCTCTGTTTAAGTGCCACAAGTTGCTAAGAGGTATTGATAAAGATCATGTTCAGAAGGTCTACTGATTCAGTGCCTTGCTTATATTCCTCAGCCAGTCTCTCACACTGGTTTTTCAGATTCATTGGTGTCTTTCTAGTCGTCACTGTTCTGGTCCTTCTGGATGTCAAGAATGGGACAGAAAAGATCAGGTATATTGAATAAGTTAATTTTGTATTATATGTTGGTTACTATTATATATTCCCTTCTTTTAAAGCCTCAAAATTGGTTGGCATATAAATGTGAACTAAATAATAATCAGTAAAGCTGAGAAAGAAATAGAAACCTGTAATCATTGCCAACTCAGATAAACAAGTTCTTTGTCCATGGTAAAGTTGAATAAGATGATGTTTTTGCATATAATAGTCTTGACTTGCGATCACAACTTGACAATATTACTGCACATACAACAAAAGTATTATTTATATATATAAGAATAACGAATTGCTAGTGAATATTTACCTCCATTCTCCAAATAGAGGTAGTGATTGATGCCTTGTGCGCCAATTTGACATGGTCGTGGTTGTGGCCACTGGCCAATAGAATTTGTTACAAAGAGTGTCATGATCTGGGAAAGAAGCTTCTTTCAAGTCAAAAATTGTAGTTTACATAAAATTCTGGTATCGAGAAAACAGTTGAAATGTTACTGATTGTGTAAAATCATGTTTGCAGTATCAGTTTCTGCAACGAGAAGAATTCTCAAATGGTCACCATGTGTTCCCTATTTCCTAATACGATTGCATTAGGCAAATGTTTTGTATATATTATACATAAGTATGATTTTCTGATTTCTACGATGCATAATGCCGACCTTGGCGGCAGTATTAGGTACTCTGGGTGCTTTTGGGGTACAAGGTCGACATTTTAAATAGAAATATGAATTCTAAACTTGGTTATTTGGCTGCTTTTCCAGGAGTGTGTGCACTAATTAAACATGTGACACGTATGTATGAAGAATTTATTCATATAATGCAATAGTACTAGATATCCCATAAGGGTCGCGCTCAAGAGAGAACCAATGCTTAAAATAGAACCATGGAATCACTGAGGTTCCGCTACGGAACCCTATATTTTTCATAAATTTTCAGGATCTAAATCTAAGTACATGTTTTTTTGCATCGTTATATGTGTTCAAAAGTAGTTTTAAAATATAATATATAAAAAAGACATTTTTTTCATTTGAAGTTCTGCTGCAGAATCCTAACTAATACTTTTTTTATTTGAAGTTCTGCTGCAGAACACTAACTAATACTAGAAATAAGGTAATGGTTCTAAGGGTTCTCTCTCTAATGGTTCTCTCTGAAACATGACCCTATCGCATAATACATGGACCCAAAATGCTGTGTAAAATCACATAGAGACATATGTAAATAGTTATTACTTCAATATATTGTTAGATAAACAATCTTGAGCACCAAAGGAGAGTATGGTTTGGCCATATTAGTACACGCTGGTGAAGAGGAGAGTGTTCCAGAGAGTGATGACCAAGACGAGGTTGCAGAAGGTGTAAAATGAACAATGTTATTGCTTAGAACATCTTTGCAGACACATCCTATTTAGGTCACTGTAAATTTCATCTTAGAGGTAACTTTAATGTGTTTTTTGTCAGGGATTGACGGGTTTAAGATGTGTTTAATTAACACATTTGATTTGGTTGATTTTTTTCTTTACTGTTTTATAAAAACAACACTATTAATATAAACGGAAAATATTTAAGATTTATTGGATTGGGATTTTAAAGCATTTTTTTGCATTCATGAAATCCGAGGGTATTCGATTGGGATTGTTTGAAATCCATTAAAATCTTGAGGTATTCAATTGGGATTTTAAATTATGCTACAAAATCTGGTGGTATTCAATTGGGATTTTAAATTATGCTTTAAAATCCGAGGGTATTCGATTGGGATTGTTTGAAATCCATTAAAATCTGATGGTATTCAAATGCTGATGGATTTTTTTTCATTTCATAAAATGATGGATTTTGTGGCATTCTTCGGTGTATTTTAAGTTTTTTGAAATCCCACCAAATTCAATGGGATTTTGAAGCATTATACCTAAATCCTATCAACTCTGCGACATTTCGTCAAGAATCCGCACAAAATCAAAATCCCATACAATCCATTAAAATCTATAGACTAAAAACAATGCATTAAAATCCCAATCGAATACACCCCCGTAAATCTTATCGGTAGGGTGACGGTTTGAGACGTGTTTGATTTGAATTTGTTGAATTTTTTTTATTTTTCCAGTTTATAAAAACAATACTACTACTATAGTAATATATATATAGAAATAAATTCAAGTACCAATGAAGCCTTCAATATAAGCATAGTTACAGCTTTACAGCACTATCCTTATTTAACACCTTCTGGGGTTGTTACTTGTAAATTGAATTAGGTATGCAACTCATTCTCCACCAAGGAAGAAGCAAAGTATGGCATCCAGCAGTAAAAATATATCACATCAGATTAAACAAAAATGCAAAAAGCACATTAAACATTAGTCTGTAGGAAGTTGTTCGCTTTTGACTATTATGTATTTGTTGTTCAAATATTCTGCACTTTTTTAATCTTTGCTTGCATTCTTTTCTTCTCCTTTTGTTTTAAAGATAGACATTTGATATATTATGCATTACGCTCTGTTTCATTCAGTTGAGGCAGGAAGGATGCTTAATAGTTAAGCTCTCCCTCTGTCTAATATATTCATTACACGTACAACATGTATATTACAAAATAGGTGCAATCTGACGTTAGTAGAATATTTCGGATTAATTTTTTTCTACGAATAAAAATTGTTAATAGTATGTTACGGTGACCGTATGTGAGAGACCCGAACCCTTATAAAGTATACCGATATCTGAAGCAACTACCTAACCCTACTTAAGGAAACTAATACCTTTTCATCTGCTTACTTCATCTGGCCCTGGTTTCATCTTTTCTTCACATTCCAACACTACAAATACAAATACACCTACAAAGACTACACTTATACAAATACATAACCGAAAATGTATATATGTGATCGACCATCCATTTAAACTTTCTTACTTCACAACTCCTTGAACCTAGACTTCTCTCATTACATCTTCATGGCTCTTTACACTACCATCTTCCTACACTTGCTGGTGATGTTTTCGTACCATGTTAACGAACTCTCAGCCATCCAAAACTTCAATCCAAATAGTTTCAGTCCGGTCTTCAATGACTCTCTGTCCCTCTCCTTCCCTCTAACTCCGCTCACTCTTTCTCCCAACTCCACTCTCCGCTCTTCTCTAATCTCATCGCAACAAATATCAGCAAGTTCCAAATCCTACTCACACGGAAGCTTTCACTTCAGGTCATGGTTTAAATACTCAATGGCCTTGATAGTCTCTTTACCTATAGGAACCCCGCCACAAGTACAACAAATGGTCATCGACACAGGCAGTCAGCTGTCGTGGATCCAGTGTCGCAAGAAAAACCCGCGTAAACCTCACCATAAAACTTCTTTTGATCCGTCTCGCTCATCTTCCTACTCCATACTCCCATGCAACCATCCACAATGTAAACCTGCAATTCCTGATTTTACCCTCCCCACCTCATGTGACAGAACTCGACACTGTCACTACTCCTACTTCTATGCAGATGGAACTTATGCTGAGGGCAATCTGGTCAGAGAGAAACTATCTTTTTCGCGATACCAAAGCACCCCTCCTCTAATCCTAGGCTGTGCTATGAAATCACGCGATGCAGAGGGTATTTTAGGGATGAACCTCGGGAGGTTTTCATTACCTTACCAAATTAGGCTCAGTAAATTTTCTTATTGTGTCCCTTTTCGCCAGAAGCTCGCCAATGTAATGCCAGATGGAGTTTTCTACCTAGGTCAAAATCCGTACTCGCATACATTTCATTACGTCGACATTCTGACATTCGCTAGAAGTCATTTGATGCCTAATTTTGATCCTCTGGCATATACTTTAAAAATGGTTGGAATAAGTATTGGCGGGAAGAAACTCGACATAGCGTCATCAACGTTTTTACCAAACGCTGGTGGCGCTGGGCAGACGATGATCGATTCTGGCACGGAGTACACATTCTTAGTAGACGCCGCTTACACAAAAGTGAGGCAGGAAATCGTGAGATTAGTAGGTGGAAAAATAAAAAGAGGCTTTGTTTACGAAAACACTCTGGACATGTGTTTTGATGGGAATGCAGTGGAGATAGGGAGATCAATCGGAGACCTTGTATTCCAATTCGACAAAGGTGTGGAGATCATGATCGAGAAGGAGAGGGTGCTGGAGAATGTCGGAGGCGGGGTCCACTGCTTCGGAATTGGGAGGTCAGAGTTGTTAGGTGCTACAAGTAATATTATTGGGAATTTTCATCAGCAGAATCTTTGGGTGGAATTTGATCTCAGAAGTCTTAAAGTGGGGTTTGGAAAAGCTGATTGCAGTAGATCAGTATAAAATTAAGTTGTTATAGTTGTTGTTAAAGGTGTGTGATGTGTGTATATATAGATTGCCACTAGAAACTATTGCCACTACACAGAGTCTGGCCTTGATATTGGTATGATTAGCAGCTAGCTAATCATCCACTCATTTACAAATTACAACTAGAGCAAAAAGAATGATTTTATGTAATCTTTATTAATCCCTGATGATTACAAGTCTATATGTCGGATTATAGTTCGATTAAAGCAAAATTTCCGCAACTTTCTTACTTGTTCATACGCAATTTTAAGGATAACATGCTCCTGCAACTCTGAATGGTATGATACAGATGAAACATATGCGTGCAGGGTGCATGTACACATACCCACACGCATGAAAATCATAAAAAAGTGTAAATGCATAGTGAAAAGGCATGGGGAATCTTCATTATATGTGTAACACATGGTAGGGTGTAATGCTGTAAGCAGCTGGGATTGCTTCTACGTTTCTGGCACAGAGAGTATTAGTACTCTTTTGTTGCATTCTAAAAGTTCTTTGTGCCTTTGCTTCTGCAATTGATTTGGACATTTTGGCGTCAAATTACAACTTTTATTAGTATATGTTACGCTATCTGTAATACTATATTTCGATAGTAACCAACTATACAACTATAGAGGATGGCAAGTATTGAAACTGGGAGTTGGGACTACTGTTCCAGGTGAACTTGTTTATCTAGAATTGATTACAACCAGTTGACAAGTCGAATCTGTGATTTTGTCAAGATTTTTATTTTGACTGCGGACTTTGCCCCTGAACTTAGCGAGACAAATCAAGGAGCTCGATGATATCTAGACTTTAGGAGAAGTAATACATGCGAGGACTAAAACACTCAGAGATGTCGATGATATCAATTACTATGTCAATCAACTTTAGGAGAAGTTAACACACGGACGCACTCAGTGGCGGAACCAGGACTTAGACTTAGAGGGCTCAAACAGTGTTGTTCACGGGTCATTCGGGTACTAGGTACGGACGATCGGGTACGTAAACTGCTAGTTCTTATGAATCGGGTACGATTACTCGTGAATCCCGTTCGCGGTTCGATATCTTGATCTCTTTTAGTGATTTTTCTCTAACAATATATAGTCTACTTATGATTTCATGATTAAAATATTTATTTTACCCGAAAATAGAGAAGTAAGTTAATCAAAAAATGAATTTTAATGTTACTTAATAAATGGTAAAGACCTTCAATACGTATTTATAACGGGATCTACATCTTTTTTGTAAAAAAGCATGTTTCGTGTGCCTTTTCTTTCATTTGTATCATCTTCCCGGCTCCTTTTTTTTCTTATTTCTTTTACTAAAGTACGTTTCTAAAAACAATTTCAATCAAGATAATGTCAAGTTATCTTCCTTTGTTATATCGCTTAAGTTAAAGGTGGATCGCCAAAGTCAGCGAACTCGAACGTGATCCCTGGATGTCGAAGTGGAATCGTGTTCGGGAACATTTCAGATCGATACTTTTTATATAGAGTGCAGGAGCATTTCTTAAGATTATACAAGCTGCTGGAAGAGGATCCATGCAAATTTTAACATATAAGAAGAGTAATGTAATTATGTGCAAAGTTTTTTGAAAACAAGTAAGTGACCATCATAATTCAAAAGAACAAATGTAAAATAGTTCAAAATTCAAACTCTAATTCTTGAGAAATCCGGAACCCTCAATTAACAATCTTTTTACACAAAATCACAGCAGATACGAAAAGATTAAAGAATAACAATTTATCCAAGAATCAATCAAAATATCATACCTTGAAATTTGGAAAGCAAGTCTCTCTATGATATTTATAATCCAACGGAGCTAAAAAAAATTATATTGACATCTCAATAACTTAGGGGGGCTTAAAAAAAATATACACTGTTTTTTTGAATTAGGGGGGCTCTAGTATACCCTAGCCCCCCTCTGGTTCCGCCCCTGGACGCACTACACTCTACTTTTCCATACTTCTAGTGAAAAGTCTTGATCATTCAAATTCTCAGAAGCGTAAAAATGTTTTTCCAATATGGTGAATATGCTTTTTAGTTATCCGATTGAAGCGAGGGTCTATTTATTTTTAAACAGTCACCATAGTAAGGGACTGTTAACTTAATTAATATAGACCAAAGCTCTGGACTGAAAAAGTTTCCTAATAGCAGGTCTTTAGCTTGTACAGTGGGAACGTGTTAAGAAACAAAATAATCATAAATGACATTGTGTTGATTATTATTTCCTTTGTCTGTAGGATAGGTACAGGGCTTGGAGGGTCACAGTTGTGTTGTAGACAATGCAGTGTACTTTTGTTGGGACTGCAAGGAGGAAAAGATGAAACCATTTTTTCAAATAAGTTGAGCTCCACAAACAACCAAAAAGGACAGACTCAGCCGAAACATTAAAAAGATTAAGTGGAGAAAAAAGTGGTCAAGACTATTGCTCTCTAATGTATGTATGAATTATGATGTATCCCTCTACCAAGAGGGCAGTGGGCTAGTGCATAGTTTGGTACATGTAAACACTAGAAGACTTGTCACTTTACTAGAAATCAATGTTGATTTGGGGGCATCTTCATTCATAAGAAGAGCTTGGTGATTCAAGCTTTACTTCACTTCTTGTAATGCCAGGCCTCTCAACACTCATCCTCTCATCGAGTTAGTTGTTTGTTCGAAAATTATTAAAACAGAGTCTAACTGAAATTGAAGAACAAATACATAAAACTTGATCTACACTGTCTGCAAGTAAAATTTGGTCGCATTTTAAAAATTAGTCTGCTGTCCAGATACTTGATGACTTATCACAGTTGAAATTTGTATGCTTCAATTCAAATTATATAAAACAAACTCTTTACTCCATGTCCTTGACTTGAATAACAAGTAGACTGGCCAATCTGTGTCACTTTGAACTCAAAGGAGGATTCGAATTGTGGCACCACTGCTCAGTTGGCACCAAGTGCTGCCTGACTCCTCCCTGATACCACATATATTTGAGAATACTGAGAATTTTTCATCGTAGTCATTATAAAACAGGAGCCACTCACAATATTGTCAAACTCGTGTAAATTACTTCTTGTAAATGATCAACGACATTACTGTACAGAATAGAGGTTTCACATTTAAGGATTATTTTACTGTTTGGAGCTCTGTACAAGTACTCCCACACTCCTGTAATCCTGTACATTTGGCTCCCTCTTGCAAATTGTCCTGTTACCTGTTACCTGTACAAACAGTAAATTAACGGTAAACATTTTACATCTTAAACAAAGATCCTCAAGAGATATAAAAGAGAAGGGCAAGGGGAAGAATTTATTAACATGTATATTCTTGGATGCTAAATTTTTTTTAAACCAATACGCATTTCACGGATTTCTATATATATATAAAAAAGAATCAAATTTCTACCTATTATAAACAAAAGTTCAGTTGTGGATGTAATGATTGGAGTCCCAAGTCCTAATAACTAAGCAAGTAATCTACCAACTGCTATCAGACTGCTGCTCAAAAGTAAAGAACTCAGAGTTGGGATCATATTTTCTTCAAATATACGATGTTGCTTTTAATACACATATATTTTAATGAAAAAGTTAACAAAAATTAACAAGCAAAAACACTGGTTAGTGGATTTCATGGCAATAATATATAAAAATAATGAAGGCTATAAGACTGCCAACCTGTTGATGCTCGTCCTCTGCGTCACGTCTTGACATTCTTGTGAGAAGCCCCTTTACCATTTTTATAACCATAAATCCATCACTCTGCAATGCCCGTCCAGCTCTCTAATATTCAACATCCCAGCTGAAAACAAAGAGCCTACTTGCTCTCACACTCAAATTCTCTGTCAGAGAAAAGAAGGCAATTCTAAGCTGTATACCTCATCCTATATCAGACTAGTTACCATCTGCATAACCACAACTCTCAGTGTAATCCTATTTCGAGCTGTAAACTATGAATGTGAGAATGATGATACTGTAGATGCCCTCAAGCTACATCCAAAATTGTGGGATCATGAGTATTAAGTTGTTAAGAAATAAGATGAAAGACAGCCAGATGTTTTCAGTACTTCGATCCAGTATTCAATGCTAGTGAAAATTTGGCTGGTAATCTGCTATTGGAACTTCTTAGGTATACAAGATGAAACTTAATATACAACTTCATAGGTATATTGAAATTGTACACATACATGGGAGAAATACACCACAAATGCCAAAACATATACAACATGCGTGATGTATTTATATGCAGGAGTATAGAAACAACCATACTAGACTTCTGCAACTAATCAGTTTTAGCCTTTTAGGCAAAATAGTCGCAAAAAAAAAAAAAAAAAAAAAACTGTTATAGATTTATTTATCTACCATTAATTGATTACCTGTTGCAACACAATTCTGGTCGCATAGACCACTCACAATCCCCAATGTCCATGTCCATAGCCCCAGAAGAATACATGACAGGGTATAGACTCGAATGTGACTAAAACTTGAAATCCCGTGACAGAATCATCATGAATTATGAGAAGACATAAATCCAACTGAACTTCCAGAAATTCGGGGCATCAACTCGTATCAACACAAAAGCCCAATGGACCCTGATAAGTCAAAACTCCATAACCGCCTTCATAATTCACTACCACTTCTCAAGTCTCTATTAAGACCACCGTATCTGATCAAACTGATTTAAGCATATGACACATGTTTTCAGATGCACCAGCTATGTCATCTCTTTTGAATTTTTGTATAGGTCATCTACTAGGGACTTATAAGAGGCATAATCAAGAACAAGCCCTATTTCATTACGCAGCTTCTCTGAATTTTCAGGGTTTCCATTCCTGCAATGCCCTTCCAACAAAATATTGTAGGTAATGTCATCTGGAACCACTCCTAGGTTAAGCATTGCATCTAACAGCACATTTGCATTTTTCATTTGTCCTTGTTTACACAGGCCATTCATGAGCACATTATAGGTTACTACCCCCGGTACATGTCCATCAGCCTGCATTTCTTTCAGCAACTTAAACCCCGTCTTAACATCTCCCTGCTTACAGAATTTATCAATGACCATAGTATATGTTGCATCATCTGGTCTCATACCTGCACTCAACATTTCCCTCAACAACCTATCTGCATCGATGACCCGTCCTTCTCTACACAACCCCGAAACAAGGGCCGTAAAGGCAACCTCATCAAGTTCAATCCCTTCCTCCTTCATTCTATTCCTAAACTCCAATGCTGCATTTAAATCTCCCTCCTTGCAGCACCCGTCAATAAGTGTAGTATATGTAATCTTATCTGGCTTCAAACCCTTCCTGGTCATCTCCTCGAGAAGGCTCTTAGCGCCTCTCACCTCTCCACTCTTGCAAAGCCCATTCATTAAAGTGTTATACGTAATTAAATCAGGTTCAACACCTTTCTGCAACATTTCTTTATAAACCTCCATAGCCCCAACAATAGTCCCATATCTACAGTGCCCATTTATCAAAGTAGTGAAGGTAACATCATTAGGAACCAAGCCTCTCTTACACATCTCATCAAACAATCCATTCGCCTCATCCAACCTACACTCCTTACACAACCAATTAATCAAAACACTATACGTAAACACATCAGGCAAACATCTACTTCCATCCATAAACCTCTTCATCCTAAACCCTTCCTCCAAGTCACCAAACCTACAATACCCATTAATCAAAGTATTAAAAGTAACAACCGTAGGCCGTAATCCCCACTTCCTAATTCCATCAAACACCAGCTGGGCTTCTTTCAATTTACCTTCTTTACACATTTTATGTATCAAAACATTAAATTTACGAACATCACCAGGAAACCCACATTCCAGAGCATCACAATAAAACCCCCAAACCATAACAGGCGTACAACACTTGATCATATCATCAAAAATCCTACCACAAGACCGAAATGAAATCTCAATTCGATATTTTCTCATCAAATAAAAACACTGAATTGCATCATAAACAAAACCCAACTCCAAGAACGCATCAATCAAAGCACTAAACACAAAATCAGCTCGATGGGTCTCTCTAAATTCAAGAAGTGAAGCAAAAATACAAGAAGCAGAGTTCTTACCTTTCCGAGAAATAACACAGTGTAGCAGTGAATAGGACTGATCAAACATTTGATGGCGAGACAAAAAAGAAGCCATGGCACAATATGAATGGAGAGTGTGTCTAAACGAGGGCTGAGAAGAGAGAAATGTGAAGAGAGAGAAGAGAGAATGAGGGGAGAAAGATTGTGGGTTTTGGTCTAATAGTTTGATGAAATGGTCGGGTTTAAGAGAAGGGATGAGTTTTTGGAGAGAGGTTTGAAGGGGTTTAGTTTGGGAGTTTTGTAAGGCTTTTGAGAGGGTGGTGAGAATGGGGTCTGGGTTGTGGTGGTGATGGCATGGTAGGGGTGGCGGTGGAGTGTACCAAACGGCGGTGGAGTAGTGGTGGCGCAGCTGTGCTTTTGATACTCTCATTTTGGTAACACTCGACTCTTCCAAATTTGATTTCAAGTGCAGATTTTCTAGGTCGGTCCCATACAAAACCAGTTTTTAGACTTGGGTTGACTTTTATTGATTACTCCCTCTCCCTCACTCCGCATTTGTCATTTTCTAAACATTAGGTAACTTAAAAAAATATTAATTGAGTATTTAATTTATTTCTTTTAATTTTAACAAATACCCTGAATTAAATTAATTTATATTTATATTTTAAGATTTTTTTTTTAAAAAAAGACACGTGGGACGGAGTGAATATAAACTTACATGTCGTATATATAACATATTTCGTTAATAATAATGATGTAACTGAGTTTGTCTTTTAATTTAGGAATTTTATAATAGATGTAATTTAGGAATTGCTTCTGGTAATCTAAATATTTAAATTACACGTGGCCATGGATCTGAACTCTCTTAACATTTAAATCCTCCTCAACTTATACACGAGGCCACCCCAAAATAAAATTTATAATCGAAACGGTGTGATATACAATTTCACAAGAAAAAAAATAAAACAACTAATCCAACCACCTACATTTACTCCGCATACTATACCCGCACATCCTCATGAAGATTTAATCACAAGGCATGGGTACTACTCTTCACCACCGGCACCGGACCTCTCTTCTCCGGCCGCCGCCTCCCTCTAATATTATCAACAATTTTATCTCGCCCAGCCACTACATCGTTTATAGATCCACACGAAACCGCTGCATGCCTCAACAAAAATCCCCTCGACAATTTCTTACTCTTCACATCACTACCAACAACTTTCTCAATCTTCTCTACCGCTACGACTCTTCGACGCTCTATATAATGACCAAGCTCCTTGGAAATGCTCTCCATCTCATAATTATCCATAAGAGAGCTGTTGAAACTAGGGCAAGCGCTGGACAAATATTTATCGATTTTTTCGCTCTTCATGGCCTCAATTTTGTAGCGCGACGGAGCTGGATCGGTTCTGCGAGAGTTGGTAAAATCGAATTCGCGTATGGGCTTGCCTTCGGATCCTGATCCACGTTCGTACCAGGCCCATGCAGCGGCTTTTATTACGGCGGCTTCGTCTTCGACTGCTTCGGGTTTGGTTTTTCTTCGGTCCGTCAAGAAATTTATAGCTGAAAATGGCATGGTAGAAGAGGAAATGTGGAACTAGCGAGAATGGAAAATGTGGAAATGATGATCTCCACGAATCGTGTATTTATGGAATGAAGATGCAAACGAGTATATATGTGTAGGTAAGTTTTGCAGCAATATGATTATGTGGTGTTTGTTTGGCCGCAAGTGACATGTTGAGAGAAAGTTGATCAGAGTCGCTTGTCAGAATTCAATATAGCAATTCAATTTGAATAGCCCACTGGGGGCCACTTTTAGGTAGCGATGAATTTTTCAAGTTTTGGGTGGATACTCAGATTTGTTTTGATGTCGAAAGGATTTAGTTGAATTAAGAATTTATTTAATTTAAACCCGGTTGGATAACTCCAGGTTATACTCCGTCCCATGTCCTCTTAGAATAAATACTCATTTGTAAAGTTAGTCATATTTGTCAAAAAAAAAATTTATTTAATTTAAATTTTTTAAAGAGCAATATTAGATATTCAGTTTCTAAATATCGTGATGGAAATGATGTGACGAATGTAACACTTTAACTTTTGTGATTGATATAAGCATTGTGATCAGTTTTATTTATTATTTTTATGATTAACTAAGTATAAAATATTTCATTATGAAGTATTTTTGAGAAACAATTTGAGATCAAGGCACTTTCCTTCTTTAAGTAAATAAATAAATTTTAAAATTACATTTGACTTCTTTATGAATAAATTAAAAACATGCATAGGCCAAAATGATCGAGATCAAAGTTATATATAAAACATATTTTTAAATAATAAAAAAAACATTATCATAATATTTCATTTTTCATTAATAATAATTTTTTAAAATTATATTTACATAATTAAATATTTAACTTCTTGATATCATGTTACGAAAGTAAAATATAGATATTATTCAATGTTGATTTGCATTTAGACTATAGTTCTCCTGTAAATCAATCATGTTCCATACAATGATACAAATCAAGACTTAAATAATTTCGACATAAAAAAAATTGTATGACTAAATGCGAAGCAAATTAAAATAAAGGCCTTTATATAGACCAGAAGTAACTATGAGAAATTTGCAGCCTACAAAGACTTACTAATAAGGTGCATAGGCGTCAGATTATTATGATTAATTATGATTCTACAAACAATTGTATTTGTTTATGTTTGCTTTCAAAAGTTTGGCATTTCAGAGGTTTAAGAAATCATTTGAGCTTTTCGTTTGTTCAAGTAAATAGCAAATGTGTTGGTTGGATACCAACACGGCCTCTCTTTCTTACCACAGTGATCGAAGATTTTCATACAAATTTTAAGTACTTCATATAAATGCATGGAGTACAAATGCAAAACCTACAAATAAGACCAGATGTCACCAAGTTTAAACTAATACGTATGTCTTGAAGAAATAGACTTTTTCTTGTTTCAATATGTTTAACAGGAGCACCGCACCAGTAGTCTGGTGGTGAATTTTACTGAGGCTAGCTTAAGGATTCCACAAGATTGTTGTCTCCGCGATCATGGAGGTCACAACATACGGATCCATGTTCGAGGAAGGCCTTCTATCCTCAAAATACCCTTTCCCATCTTTTTCTGTCTCCCTGCCTACTCGAACAGATGCTCCTCGGTTTGCAACTCCCTATTTGAATCAGGAACAGGACCCTTTTAGATATCATTCTCGCCACTCTAAGATACTTATAACATAGATTTGTCATGACTAATGTGTGTCGAAAGAATATAGGAGTTACCCATGAGAATTTGTTTATATCAGCTGTTTCATGTTTTCCAGTGAGACGACGTTCATTGCCTTCACCATAAGCAACAATATGTTCTTTGTGCTTCAAACCAAGCTTTTCGATGGCCTTTTTGATGACCTCTAAGCCTCCCTGATTCCTCATAGATTTTGTGCTGCAATTCGATTTCATTCATCAAATAGAGATTAAAGGACAGGGTTATAACCCCTGCCAACTCGATAGGAGTATAAATTTCACATTAATATATCTCAATAATTTTATTTACCTGTAGTTTGTATGAGCACCTGCCCCATTCCAATCACCCTGTCAAATAAATTTTATTAATAAAGACAGAAATATAGATCCACATTAATAAAATTACAGATTACACTACTATTTAATCCACAATATAAGACTAACCGGGATAGGCTTTGGATCAAATGAAACCACTACCCCAGCAATCTCAGTGATTCTCTGTAATCAATAGAAGTTATGGGTTATGGAGAGAAGGAACAAAATAACAGGCTCTCATAGTATTAACGTAGACTGAGAATTCCTTCAAAAGAAATAGCCATTTTACTGGTTCTATGCACACAAACTAAGGAACATAGAGCATAAGAGTACCTCTAAAATGTAGCGAGCAACCCACAATTCATCACCAGCTGAGATACCAACAACAGGTCCAACTTGAAATTCCCACTGGTAAGGCGAGAGACATGTTTGATATATATTTAAATTCAAAGAGTACAATGAAATCATGCTATATATTTATTTGTCCATTTACTGGAATTTGAAATGTTTGAAATATATTTACTGCAACAATCTATAGAAGTTCTCTATATACATGGTCGACAAACCTGTCCTGGCATGACTTCTGCGTTGATTCCACTTATGTTGATCCCAGCATACAAACAAGCCTTATAATGAGCATCAACAATGTCTCTTCCAAAGGCCTTGTCGGCACCAATACCACAGTAGTATGGTCCCTGACGAGGTGAACAAAATATTTATCAGTGATCTAATGGAATGTAGCTGATAAATTCAGTTAGTGATTTACAAACATAACAACATAAAAAATGGCTTGAATACTATACCTGTGGTCCTGGAAATCCTCCATTTGGCCATCCAAGAGGCCAATGAACATCTTTCTTCAACAGAGTGTACTCTTGCTCAATACCATACCTAATTTCACAAATTATATGTCTAAATAACCATGTTTCAAAAAGAGGCTAAAATTCTTAAATATGAAGTACATCTTAAACTGTACATACCATGGCACTTCAGCAGCAACATCAGGATGACTGAAAATCTTGGCCGCAGCAAACCTATTGTTTGTCGGAATTGGTTCACCAGCTGGTGTATAAGAATCACACATAACCTAAGCCACAAATAAGCAAAGCGTATAAGTTACAGGCTTGGAAACTATAATGACACTGGTGCTGTACGACACATTGCAAAATAAATAAAATAGTCTGATTTAGTGACCGCCCTTCACATACCAATATATTGTTCCCCCTTCTGAAAGGATCTTTGAAGATAGCTTGAGGACTGTTTCATCATCAGAACACAGATAATAAACACCTAGTATTGCTTGTAAATCAAATATCAAAAAAAAAAAGGAAAAGTACTTACTAAAGAATTACTTCACTATCTTCCCCAGGAGCTTGTCCGGTGCTCGATCCATCATAGTTCCATTTAGGCAGCTTGCTGGGATCATCAACAGGACCAGAAAGGGTCTATACAAGAAAAAATCAAGGCAATTATACAGATTAAAATTATAATCACACAAAAGCAACACTAGTAAAAATAATATTAAGAATATAAAGATGTATACCCTTGCTTTGCTTCTGAGATCCATGCCTGAACCACCAATCCTGTTCACAAAATCCAATTAAAGAGATTGAGATAGCTCTAACAAAAAGAAATCAGTAAAACCATTACATATATAACACCTATCCATAAATGAGATCAGAACACTAACAATTTATAATTCTTGTCTACTACTGTAGCATTTTTTGGTAATGTTTCGATCATATTTAATAATTACACCAGTATGTATGAGAAGCCAAGCCATCAACCCTATTTCAATGGGAAAACCAATTTACCATGCATGGCAGCTGAGTTTTGGATTGTCATTGAGAATCTGCACAGCCTCTTGTACTATGCAGAGTGATTTTACAAAATCACAATAGCATTTATTTAACCACAATTACTCTAAAGGAACAATTCTTTTGCAGACTTGCAATCATAAAATCACATGGTTCACAAAAAATTGGTTCTTGGTATCTCAAATGATGGAAATAATATGAAGACTCATCCAAAACATTCAAATACGGAGTTTTTAAAACATCAGTGCGGTCACACTACAAATACAAGATCAACCTATTCTAATTACCACCACAAAAACAACAAACACATCAAGCACATGCAAAAAAGCATGAACAGGAACAGAGTAGATAAAACAGAAGAGACCCTAAAGACACATAGTACATGAAAATAAAGAAAACTAACCATATATACTCAGCAATAATCTTGTTGGTTTGATCAGAGAGATTGAGGTTAACGAGATCTGAGAGAGAAGCCATATCTGAGTAGTTGCTTCAGCAGCGCAGCTTTCACGGAAACAGGAGAGTTTTTCTCACTATGGAGTTTTTGACTATATATAACAATTCAAAGTTTGTATAGATCGGAGAGAATCATAGTCCATGGACCCTGTATTTATATTGTTTACAGGAAATAATAAAAATGATTTACACTGCATATAATATTTTATTCACCTGTGAAAAAATGGTATATTTTCATAACTCGTATCTGGATTCCACTTATTTTTTTCCGTATATATAGGAAGGAAGCTATTTATTCTTATCCGATTTTGGTGTAAAAACCGTTGCGAAGAGAGGAATTTATATGAAGATTCGTATTAGGAAAAGTATCTTTGGCGATTTACTTAAAATCATATGGTATCTGTTATTAATAAAAAGAACATCTGTAATAATGATTATTATATTAAGATGATTGATCTTCTGTAATAATGATTATTATATTAAGATGATTGATCATTAACCCTTCCAAATTTTTGGGAATGTAATTTCAATTTTCACAAATTTTTATGCATTATTCTGTTTAAATTTATAAAGTAATATAGTATCATATTCTAATTTTATAATATATTGATATTTGCAAAAATCGACTCAATCATATCAAACTTAGAGGATGTATTTAAGTGAAATTTTAATGGATTATAATATCTTGATTTTATGCGAATTCTAGTTAAATTGTCGCAGAATTGATATAAAATATTTAGGATTTAAGCACAATATTTAAAAGTTAGAGCATCTCCAGCGGAGTCTTAACTCGTTCCCTAAATATATAATAATATATGTATATTTTAGGGGATTACTACATTCCCTGTTTACATTTTCTATTATTATTATAATATTATATTCAACTTGTGATAAAAAAGAGAAAGAAGGGAAAGAGTGGGAAAAAAGAAAGAAGTGGATATTTTATTCCTCAAATAGTATGAGAAATAGCTTCACAATCTTTAAAAATGAGGAATGAAAAGGGCATCCTAACTTTTTAAGGAATTATTAGGACTCTGCTGAAGTTGTGTTTTGTGTCATATTTCTTATTATAATGGCTTAGGACACCATATAGCTAAGCTGCTGGAGATGCTTTTAGTGTGAAAAAAGAAAAAAAAGTGGGGAAGTGATGAGACTTATCGATTGTTTTTGATAAATTTTGATATATAAAAAATTGGATGAGACATATTGTAAATAAATGGCTGGGACAGTACAACTCGTAGTGAAATATAAAAAAACCGGGTTAGATAACCTGTCACATAATAATATTTATGTTTTAATTGTACTATAAAACTATTTTGAAAAATCTTAACTTAGTACTATTTCATTTTCCTTGAAATTAAATACTATTAAGTAAATCTAAATATATTTGCTCAAAAAAAAAAGTAAAGCTAAATATATGGAATGAGGATTTTTTTTTTTTTGAAACTTGCAATGAGGATTTATAAAAGCTCCGATAGAGATTCACATTTATCAGGTCATCGATTATCAATCATATGTCATGCAATCTACATGATTACGTGATTTTGTTATGAACCATGTAATTACAGATATAATAAGGTCAATAATAGCTACACTACTGAATCGGCTTAGAGATAACGATATTGATAAAATAGCGTGCGTGCTTATCAACTGGTATATGAGGTTGCGTGATAATAGGTTGCGTAATAATATGACCAAGTTAGTTTCATACTGTATAAGAGCATCTCCATCAGCATCTTAGCACATTCCTTAAATATAATATAAAATATCGGATCCTAGTGACTTAAGATAATAATAGCTATTCTCACCTCCAACAATATTTCTTATATTCATTCCTTATATATTATTTTATTATTAAAAGTTACTATTATTGCAATAGGTGAAGAGAGAGAACATGGTTGTATTCAAAATTTATTATAAAATAAGATTTAGGAGAGGAGAGAGGTTACCTAAAGATAAGGCATGGCTAGTGGATCTTAGTATTTGACCATTCCAAATTTCAAGTTGAAATATTTGATTTTATACTATATCAATTCAGACTAATATCATATATATACTTTCTACTTTGGTTGTTCCGCTAAGCATCTCCAACAGTGTCCTAAAGAGAATCCCTAAATATATGATGAACAATTCAATTTCTAAAAAATAGAGACTCTATGTTGATTGACACTCCAACAATAATCTTTATATGTGTTCCCTATTATTATAATATTAAATTCAAATTATTTTAATAAGAAGATAACAAAAAAAACATGGGAAAAAATGTACAAAAGGTGAGAGTTGAATATTTAATCATTAAAAATCAAATGAAGAATGAGTTAGGGATTACCTATTTATGAGGAATGAGAGATGAATCTTAACATTTAGGGAATGAGTAGGGACTCTGTTGTAGTTGATTTTTGTGCATATTCCTTAAAATTATAACTTAGGACCTCATTTAGCTAATCTGCTGGAGATGCTCTAAGAGTATCTCCAACCATCTAAAACCCTTGGCTAAAATGTGAGTTGACATATTTAAAATAAAAAAATTTAGCCAACGTTATTGGAGATGCTCTAACACCTTAAAATTTTAAATTTTAGATTGGCCGATTACATATCACGTCTTAGATTCGGTGTAGGTTTCAAATTTATTCTCATATTATTATATGAATATTACAACATTGACCTTTTTTCTTACTAGTATCCTGGGCTGTAGATAAGTTCTATCCTGGGCTTATACATAAAATTGAGGTTTATACCTTGTGTGTTATTGAACCTGTCTTATACATGTCCACCTGGGCTTGGTTTATATAGTTAGCCCATTTGCGTAAATCAACATTTTCGATATTGTCTATTTGAACATAGTATTATTTAGTGTACTCGGCTGCTAGCCTGCTAATCGTTTCAGAAATTCGAGTAATGCTACGTGACCGTACCAAATTAGCTATAAACTAGTTGAGAAGCCGTCCGTTGCGGCGACGACCTATAAAAATAAAATTTATATTAATGATTCAATATTAATATTTGTAGAATGCAATAAATTTGTGGTTGTCAATAAAAAGTTTATTAATGATTAAAAATTATTATTTGTAGGATAAAATAAATTTTAAATTATAAAAATCTTGATGTAATACCAATACTAATATATAAAATTGTAAAACTGGACTATAATTCATGGTGAAAAAAATGAAAATAAATTTCTGCACGTAACTAACAATTTAAAGCACGACAAATCTTAATTTTATTTGTGTTTTGTTAAAAGTAATCATGTTCTTACATTGTCACATTCCTATAATTTTTTTGGATAGATTGTGCACAAAAACATCTAACTTAAATCCGTGAGATAGCGATCTATAATTACCATTGCGTGTAACAATCATACTGTATGAACAGTCTTCACTTAAAAGTTACTTGAACGGAGCAAACAGATAATGCATGAATAATATTTTCCTATTTACAAAGTAAATGATATAAAAATTTACAACAAACATGTCCGATGAACAAAACAAATATTATAAAAGAATAACCAACAAAAATACATCACTAATAGTTAATTTATCGATATCATCCCCCAATATCATGTCAAGAGTATTTGGATTTGTCAACTCCCACATAGCGGTCTATAATTACTTTTGCTTGCAACAACCTTATAGGGTTGTGGTATCACCAGAGAGAGGTAGGGTTGTGGTATTGAGAAAGAGTAGGTTGTGTTTAGATGATACAAAATCCTACAACATATAAGTGTATTTATAGGTGCAGAAAGACTTGTGTGCTACTCTTTCCCATAATTAAATAATCTGAAACAGAATCAGATTAAAACTTTCAAGCTGTTATATTCCATAAATAATCTGAAACAAAATCAGATTTCGAAATTTGCTTCTAATATATCCGAAACTAAAAAAGGTAGTTCTAATTTTTGATATTTTACATCCGAAAATTTCAGAAAATTAGAAAAATAGAACGGAGCGATGTCAGAGGCGCCACCTACCCGCCACTCGCTTATCCTTTATATAAAAACAAAATCAGATTAAAACTTTCAAGCTACTATATTCCATAAATAATCTGAAACAAAATCAAATCCTGAAATTTGCTATTAATATATCTGAAACTAAAAAAAGCAGTTCTAATTTTTGATATTTTTCATCCAAAAATTCTAGAAAATTAGAAAAATAGAACGGAGCGATGTGAGAAGTACCACCTACACGCCCCTCTTCTCCTTTATATAAGTATATTGATTGTTATAAAATGAACTTAACATGTTATAAAATGAGATAATTTTATTGAGAAGATCAATATGAATACAGTGTTAATTTTTAATATTTAAATTATAATAAAATAAAAATCTAATCATTGTTATTCTATAATCATATTTATATGGTTACTTACTTACCTCTAGTATTTTCTCTAGTATTTTTATTATATGAATATTGTTAATGTCAGATGAAAATGCTTCAAATATTCCAATTACATAAATTATTAACCAAATATAAATACTTTTCTTTTTGTCACGTAACCAAATATGAATTTATGAAAGTGAATGAATAGATAGAGGGTGCTTAAGAAAATTCGACGAAAATTTTCTGAAAGTCATATACGAGATTCAAGGATACAGAGACGCAGCTGATGCACTGCTATCATAAAATAATAATTTATTTTAAGTGCTTAGCATATTTTTACTCCTAGTGAGTTAATTAATTAATATATTGGAAAATGAGAACATTGGGTAGAAATTAATATTATATTAGAGAGTATGTTTTTAAATTTCTAAAAAAAAGATCATTGAGTAGTAATTCTTAATTTATTCTTTAAATTTAGAGTTTAAAAAGCTAATCGAAGATGTTCTCCACACCTTCATTTCTATGCAGATATATAGTTAGAGATCGAGAACTAATATTGTCACATTTCACGTTTCTTGATTGACATAATCTTTCAACAAGCATGCAGGCTGAGGCTAGACACTACCTGAGACTTACCCTTTTTCTTTGCAGCATGAAGAATATTGTTTAATCTTCTATGGATGCGAAAAGAAAACGAGGGAAAAACAGACCCTTTTTATCTCGTCTTTTGTTCAAGGCAATAAATTTGTCGCTACAATGTTTATTTTATTTGGGCCAGATGCCGTAGATATACATCAAAGAGAATTATATCTGTGTCTTCAAGTCACACTTTCAGAATACTTCGGTTTTCTTTTATTTTACTGAATCATCATTCTTTCAAGCTCCAGATTGAACAATACAGATGCCAATCTGACAATCTCTGTTGATGAAATCTGTAGAGAGATAAAAGATTAAATAACAAATGAATACTGCGAAATGCAAGGCACAGTATAGGCGAATCGCTTATCAAACAAATCTCCAGGGATGCATTTCGATTAGGATCGTATTTTATGGTTACGATTCTATCATATATGTCTTTTTCATTCCGTCGAAAATCTAGCTATCAAGAAAATAGAACAGAGTGCAGCAGGCCTCACATTTCCATAACACTCGAGTAAAGTAGTAAGCATGTTTTGTTGAACCTTGACTAAAACTTAAAATAACAACTAACCCACACAAAATAAAAGAAAAACAACACTATGTGCTATCCAACAAGATACACTTTGGAAAAAACAGGATAAAACAAGCGCAAGGTAGTTCGTTAAAAACAACTTTTTCATATACGGGACAACGCAAGTGCATGCATGCTCGGCATTATTCTTCGTACTTTGGCTTCTAATTCCAAGGCTACTTTAGGATAAAAATTCACATAGACATAGGCTATTTGTTATTATAAAATGCAGCAGAAAGGTGTCCAGTTGGGTTATTTCATGATAGCACTTGGCAACAAACAAGGAGATCATATTCACCGACCAAGCGTGACTCGCTACTAACGAGGACTCGATTTATTCCCCTCCTCTCACGTCGTCTCCGATCCAACATTAGTCGCTCTGTTTTTTTTTTAATATAATTTTTTACACCCTTTTAGATATTTTAGTTATATATCTGAAATTATTTTTTTGTTGAAAATATATAATTTGAATTATAAATTTTGCCGTAAAATCTCTTGTAAACGATGGTGTTTAATAGTAATTGACTTCTGACAGTGTTGTATAAAACGGGAATCGGACTTAATCGGTGAAGTTACGGAATAAAAATTAATCAAAGATTAATTGAATTGATTAAGGATTAATCAAATTGATTGATGATTAATCAGATATTTAATCAGTTCGACGAGTTACGGAACAGAGATTAATGATTAATCGCGCCGATTAATCACCGACTTTTAAAACAAAGACTTCTGGCGACAAGATTGGGATACGTGCATGCAATAAGCATGTTTGTCAATTTCATGTTCATGTATTTTTTCACGGCTTATTAATTACTCTTAATTGTTATCCTCGACTTAGTTGAAAAAATCGAAAGTTTTCAATTGCATAAATACATAATATAAATTTATTTTAAAGATTTTTTTATATTAGTAATATTTATTCATCTCTATTTTTGATACAATATTTAATAATTAATTTCACAACTCCGGACAAATATGGACTTTCTTACTAATTGCTTATTAATTAAATATTGTATTGAAATCAATAATATATTTATTAAATCAAGATAATCAATATGAGCAAAGATGAAAGTTATGATTATTGTTAAAAATAATATACATAAATTTTTGAAATAACTTGTATTAAAAACATCAAATTTTCGCAAGTCAACGTGAAATAAGAGCACATGACTTGACGATCAAAATTGGCGAGGACAAAAGTAAACTTTCAATTTTGAATCAGTCGTCTTTGGGTTGACCACATCCCGGTTGTCTGTTCATTGTGCGAGCAACATCTGAAAAGTTGCAATAATTTTTCTTCCACATAACATAGGTTGACCTGTAAATTAGACAGTAAATATTTGACATTTGATAAAAAGTTCGATAAAATATGACGGCTTTCTGCTTTTAATATGATAAAATCATTTTCCGGTGTTAATAAAAAATCGATACTAAAACTATCCATTTGTACATAAGTTGAACGAAAGTTAAATACAAAAATTTGGTTAGAATAAGTTAGGAAAAAGCAATTAAGTTGTTGATGCCTAGTAGAGATATATCGGATTGAAATTTAAATGGATTATTTTACATTTTTAATCTTAAATTTCTATAATAAAATTTTACTTTCTTAATCTTAAATTTCTATAATATACAATGAAATTTTATATTATATTTTGGAATTGAAAAAAGCGCGATCTTCCAAAAGACTTTTTCTACGTAAATACATTTCGAAAGACTTGTGGAACATAATACCACATGATAACGTGACCAGATGCTGTGAAGGTCGCTAGCGCAATAAATTCAGATACAGAAGCTATGAACCTAAGAATCTGACTAAATGTATGAACCCTGTACTTCGAGAATCTAAAATTTACGCTCATTTAATCCTCTTCGATGCTTCTAGCAGTGCATGTCAAAATGTCAGTGTCAATATGTACGCGGGTTTTTTATTTGAACTTTAATCTGACAATTCAACATTCTGTTTTAAATATATAAAACAATTTTATGATGAATATAGCATAGTGAATAAAATTATTCATAAAATTCTTTACTATATCAAATATAGTAAAAATCAAATTAGAGAACTGAGACCATCTCCAATCACAACTTTATATATAAAGCAACTTTAACTTCATTTTTCACCTTTTTTACTTTATATCTTGATTCCATCTCCAACCATTACTTCAAATATTACTTTATATATTTCTTCAAACTTACAAACTTTGATTACATTCTTAACAAATTTCAAATCAATACACTAATTTTCTAAACTAGTATATTCTTCCCATAAATGATCAATAAGTGCATTACGAAGTGCAATGTGAGCCTCTTTATCCTTGATTTGCTTGTGTCGCCTAAGAAAATCTTGAAATCTTACATTCTCATCTTCCACCATCTCAACACTTGGAATCGATGCTTGAGTTGAATCACAAAATGTTCCACTAACATCACGCTCATCTTCGATTATCATGTTATGCATAATAATACACGCGGTCATTATATCATGTAGCATTCCGGGAAAACCACGTTGCTTGCCTACATTCAGTAACCTGGATATGGCTCCATATCCCCTGATATAAATGATTTAAGTGTTGATGGTTCTTCTAGTCAACGGCCTATAGGTGTTAAAAAAGCAAAAGAAAAAAGAAAAATAGAAGAACATACTTCTGCTATTATCGACACAATCAAAGAAGAACAACGCCAAGTCATTGAGATTCTTAAAAAAAATAGTGCAGATCGACAACAAAATTATGAAATTCAGATGCTACGTGCTCAAAATGAGAAAAGGAAGTTGGATATGGCTCCATATCTTGCTGAAAATAAAATCTTGATTAAAGATTTAAATTCCATAGATGATCTGATTCTACGCGAGCATTTTCGGAACGAGCAGCTTAAGATTCTACAGAAGAGATCCACTCACGATCAAGCAGCTCCGCATGGATTCCATGATGATCTTCCTGAGTATTAAAAATGTATGGCACATGTATGTTTAAATCCATATTTATGAATGGTGTTTTGGTGAGAAAAACTTTTGCTTTATCTTTATAGTTAACTTCAAATATAGAGTAAAATAGTACACAACTTTATATATAAAGATAAAGTAATGAATGGTTGGAGATTGATTACTCTATATATAAAGTTAAAAGTGAAGAAATATAAAGTTTGAAGTCATGGTTGGAGATGCCCTGATGTGGAAGAATGAAGATTTTGTAGCTCGAGGAATGTATAACTTCTTTAGAGCAACTACATGTTCAAGTTCTAAATATAACATTAAAAATTTGTATCATAATAATTTATATATTCAACTAATTTCAATTCTAACAATGTGTCTTATCTTTGTTATATATTTTATTATTAAAAATTTCTTCCATCGTAGATAAAGAAATAGAGTTTGTATAACAATTTAGAATATAAGATAGGATAAAGATAGAGGTGTTCTTAAAATAAGATTTAAAAAATTTGTCCTAGTGATATAAGAAAAATTAATTGATATGTAGGCCAACATTCCAGAGAGGGACTCCTTATATGGAGTTACATAGTGCGCCACTATAAATCATCAATTTTATTATAAATTCTGTTATAGAATACATATAAAACGTGATTCTAATATTGAATACTATAAAATAAATCTATTTTAAGTAATTTAACACTTAGAATTTGATTAAAAAAAGTATATTTTCGAAACTGATTCTACAACAGAATAATTCTGGATGATTATTATTGTGTTATAGATCATGTTGGGATATTGCATAATTTTAGACGATCTTTGGAATAAAAAATTGTATAACTTCGTTTTCGGTTTAATAATCAAAATTTGCAATTATATTTCATAAAAAATATAATAGAATATATATTATGTTTATATTTATAATGGTGTGCTACGTAACTCCATATAAGAGGGTATGCTATGGAGTGCTACCCTTGATATGTATATTGATTACGTTGCAAAATATAATTTTTAATTTGTTGGATATTCAAAAATATTGCAAGGAAAAAAAATTAAATTTGAAACATTAGATTATAGTTCATCTGATTTTGAAAAAAGAGTACTCCAAGACTCTAATGAGATGTGGCAAAAAAAAAAAAAAGACTCTAATGAGATGAGGAATCCAAAGAACTTAACTCTTATATTTTATAATAATTAAACCTACACAAATTTAAGATAACTCAATTATATATTTAGTTTACCATTAGAATATGTATAGATACAATTTAAATACAAAATTTCGAGAAGATAATATAAGCTGCCCTGAATTTATATTTTATGAAAATTGAAAATTACTCGAACTATTTAGAAGAAAATCAAATTACAAATTACATCTAAAAAACACTAACGAAACATGAAAGTCAACTAAGTCTGAGGAAAGAATCATGCAACGAAATAAGAACCGGGGCACCTAGAAAACGACCACCACCGATCAAGAAGAAAGATTCAATCAAATATGGAGGCAAGTTAATATGATTGCTCAATCATTTGTGAATCCGTTGAATAACTCCACTTAAAAAAATCATACTCGAAGTCTCCAATTAACTTAGCTATGCATTATTGGAAGCAGAGTACCAACTTATTAATGTCCTAGATCGATCTGCTTTGATACGCTTCAGACCATTCTTAAAAATATATTTCCTATCATTTTTCAGCTTGGAACAATGTTATCACAAAATTATGATGAATCCATTTTTTTTCGTATTTTTATGTAATGCATGTGATTGTGTTGTGCTGTGTATAAATTAGTGTGTAGACCATTCATATATATTTATCATTTGCTTCTCATCATTGCCTAAGCAGTAAGCGGGCATCCAAGAAAGCAGATGTTTCATGTTTGTAAATTCGTTAATTTGGATTCTTTCTTTGGAGCATCTACTAAGGTGTTTTTCACACTATTATCATAACATTTTTCTAAACAAATTTATATATAAATGAATATCATATTATACTATATTAGATATTATATATATATATAGACAATTGCTCAAATACAAACCACTAAGATACAAGAAGAAACTATACGTAAATGACATCAATCACCCTATATGTCATCACCCGGGCCCACCCTCACCCCCACTCAATCAACCCCGAGCCTGTTAGGGCTTCACCAAGACCCCGCACAGGCTCTGAACCGGCTCTAGACGCCTAAAGAGCCAAAACTTGACCCGCTATGGTCCCACTAGGCCCCACTCCAACCCTAATAGGTCCCACTTAGACCTGTCTGGGCCCATCTCTGGGTCCATCCCAGTACCAAAACCCCTACCATTCTACTTAAACTCGTTGGTTTATATTTAGTTTGTATTGGAGCAGAACGCTATATATGTTATATATGTGTGAGAGAAAGATAGATAATCAGAATAATATATTATAAAATAGAATAAATCATATAATTCATTACATTTACTTATCTTTAGTGGATAAATTTTATTTTATATAATATAACATAAAATTTGAGAACATAATTGAATTTTAATAAATCACAGTCGCACAAAATATTTTACAACTGAAATTTAAAATAAAATATTAAATATTATTATTATTTACAACTTAACTAAAAAAGTTTTTTTTTGTTGTTGTTGTTGTTAACTTAGACTTACTTATCAACAAAATTAGTCTTGATTTTTTTTATATTATCATATCTAACTATCAGAAACTTTCTTTCACTTACTAATAAATAATTTATGTGTTTCTTTATAAAATTTCTTGGTACAAGATTTTTTTTTTTTCAGCATGGGAAGTTAGTACTCCCTTCATCCCATTCCCATTTTAAGTGTCCTGTTTTAAGGTCAAATTGACCATTTTTTGACCAAAATAAACTTAAAATTACATTTTATAATATATTGTATGTATTTTATAATGACATAATTGTTTTTACTTTTAAAATTATATTATATGTATAAAATTTAGAGCATTCAAAAATCAAATAAGACACTTAAAATGGAAGGGAGCACGAGTTATCTAATATGCAGGCCTTTTATAAAATATGGGCCACGGTTTGAATATCATGTGATATAGTGAAAAAAATACAAGTGACCACCATCACCATTAGTATTGTAGGATGTAGATTATTATTTCATTATGTATGCACACAAATAAGTTGAAAGTTTTTGTGGAAAATGTCTCTAAGAGTAGGGTAAAAACTGTGTATATTCTACTTTCTCCGGGTTCTATATATAGCGATTAGCGGGACACTGTGTTCTGAAAATTGATTATTAATCATGTTTAGTTATGATTAATTCATGTTTTAATTAATTTTTTATTAATTCTTATTTCGTGACTTTAACGATTTTCACTTTTTAAAACACGGGGCATATCAAATATATTTGATTATTATTTTTTGTTATTCTTTCTCAAATTATATCCATTCTATATATAATTGGTTTTACTTTATTTACATGATCTCTAAATTACCTTATTTCGGAAAAATAACTAGTCTCTTTTTTGTTCTTTAATATTCACCATTTTCATTCCTTCAAAAGCTAGAATCCATACGAAACACATGTTTGTAAGTATATTGATTAAAATCAGTACTAGTTGGTCATTAATTTTTTGAGCGGGTTGAGCAGCCGATAAAAAATATTTTTATATAAATAAATTTAAAATGATTTATAATTATAAGAAATAAATTAAGTAGTCATTTATACTCCAACGTAATATTATATTAAAATAATTTAAAATAACTAGTTTTCATTTATTTTTCTTTATATTATATGTATGAAATATGTATATTTATTTAATGAGTGATCTTATTTCATACGTACCAAGTATTTATTTAATATATGATATCAAAAAGAATAATTATTGAATTATATATACTTATAATAATTTAAATTAGTATATAACAAATTAGTGCTTTGGTTAATTTTTTTGAATATTTTTTTTATTTACCGCTTAATCTGCGGAAGATATTCTAACCGTTGTGGGAGGTCAGCTATTTTTAAAACGGTGTACTTAAATTATTACTACTGATGAAGCTTAATTGCGTGTATCACTAATTAGATTTTATGGATGAAGAAAAATCGCATATTTTATCAAATGCAAATCAGCATGCATGTTAATGGAGTTAAGGCGTATTTCTTAAAAAATTGATTTATTTGCTAGTTTAATTTACGTACAGGTATAAAATTTGTTTGAAAGTGTTGAAATTATTATATTGATGGAATAAGTATTGTAATAGAAATAAATTAATTAATTAATATTTTAAATACTTACATATTTTAAAATATAAAATATGAAAATATATTAATTTTGATAAATTTTGATATTGAAATTTGTTCGATTATCCGCGAAATATGAAAATTATTATTTTTCATTTTACGAGACCAGCTTTCGGACAAAATTGTTTTAAAACCTAAAACAAAATCTCTTGTTTCGCCACTATAATCTCCGGGGCTACCATCGGTTTTCTCCGGTGGAAAGCCCCAATCTCTTGTTTTTTTTTCATTTTTCAATAAAAATCTTTAGATCAAAACCATCGGAGTATCCGGATTTTTGTCTTCTCCGATCAAATGGATGGCTAACGGTTTAGAGGGGTCCGGTTTCTCTTGTTTTTGTGGTTTGTTTTCTGGATCTAAAGTTTGCTTTTATTTTGTAATTTTAATTTAATTTGCAATTTCAGTTTCGTTGTAATCTCTCCTTAGTGAGAGTTTTGGTATTTCTCTCCTTTGTGAGAGTTTTGGTATTTCTCTCCTTTGTTTGTGAGAGTATGGTGTTTGATTTGGTGATAAGAATTTTTATGGGATCGTAATTATGGTCGATAGCTCAAACTGGATTAGTTCTAACTGGATATGGTGAAGCGGGTACATGTAAATATATCATCTTCAACAAATGACGTGATTGTATCTCCAACAAGAATAGGTTAATCAGCTATTGTTTCTGTTTTATGGTTTGTTCGACGCGGCATTTTTGTAGATGTCGTACGACTTTTCATTATTGAATTGATACTTACCGAAAAAAACCTAAAACAAAATCTATTCCGGATTAACAAACAATTTTTACTCTGGTTTCTAGGAAAAGTTATATCGCTATCTCCGCAGCAACACCAAACGAGGCAATAGTCAAGTCGTCACCCTTTTTTCATTTTCCACCGAAAATACATACAATATTTAGGCCGGTAGGAATTAACTATGCAATATAAAATATTTATTGCATATATATTTATTGCGTAATCTTAGAATGGTTATAAAAGGAGCACGAAGGAATCTGTTACGTTCCACTCTTGTTTTAAACAATCTCCTAAAACGGCAAGATATCTATTCATATACAACCAAACTCTTTGAAATCTTTTCATCTTCTTATTTTACGCAAACATTTCCCGAAAGGGCGTGGTTTCCATCACCATAAAATTATTTTCGCAAGCATTTGTATTTGGTAATGGAGATGCAACTACAAGATATTTCAATGGAATTAAAAAACATGGTCTCTATGGTGGCTCGCAATGGAAGACATTTGCAGCGTTACAGCACTCTTGGTCGTCGCCAAGTTGTTGGGTTTGTCTCTTTCTCGTATATCTCTAATATGTGTGTAGATTATCATGTTTAACCTTGGTTTTGAATATAAAATTGTAATGGATACTATGTAGTTTCTTTTCAATTTGTCGGTAAGTGTTCGGATAATGTTAAAATGTGCTTTCTAGACAAATTTGCATGAAGATTTTATCTTGTTTTATTGCTATGAAATTATGAACCATAGCATTGTACCTAAATTGATGCCGTTATGTAACAAGAGGTCGAGGGATCAAGTCACAGTGAAGACATGCGTCCGAGAGATCCGAAATTTGTGATGGTCCTATGTATAACTGAATTAATCGATTTGGGTACAACATTTGTGTGATTTGTTATGGTATATGACATAAATTTGTGTGGTTGATGAGATAAGAAGATTATCAGATAACCTTCACCGTGTTGACTTTGTCGTCGGAATAAAGTCTTCCACGTGATTGTCTTAATATTATGAACACCTATCATTCATTTGATCATTCTTATGTAATTTGACTGTGAATGATGTTGAAATATACAAGTTTCCATCGGATTTCGTTATTAATTCTAATGTGCTTAGTCTACTTTTTTTTGCAGATGCATACCATATAGGTATGATGGAGCAAAACTAGAAGTTCTTGTAATCAGCTCACAGAGAAAGGGGAAAGGGATGTTGTTTCCGAAGGTATGTCCCTTGTTTGGAGCTAATAGCCTAATATGTTGACAATACGGATATTGGGGATGAGTTGTGGCGGTTTCAATAAGCTCTCTGGTTTAATATATGAATTTTGCTCTTTTTGTGTTTATTAGGGAGGTTGGGAAATGGATGAATCCATTAGAGAAGCAGCTCTCCGCGAAACAGTTGAAGAAGCTGGAGTCAAAGGCATTGTTGAGGTTGGTAGTTCTCCATCGGTCAGTCTTATCACCAGAGCAATTAGACATTATTGATCAAAAAACATACGTGAAATTATCTCACTCTGGCTTTTACCTGATCCTTCATTTAGAGAAAACACATAGAAAATCTATTTACTACTCCTTAGAGGAGCTCACTTTTAGATGGCATCTCTGATATATTTTGAAGAAACTGTTGTGTTTGAAGTAGTGATATTAATCGTGAACAATTGACTATATTTTCAGGAGAAATTGGGTCAATGGAGTTTTAAGAGCAAAGGAAATGATGCTTATTATGAAGGACACATGTTTCCTTTATATGTTATGGAACAACTGGAATTTTGGCCGGAGAAGCACATCCGTCAAAGAGTATGGGTAAGTCTTGATTACCAAGCCTCTTTCTCTGATCGCAGAATTCAGCATGTGAATTACAAGGAAAAATACTGATCTGAAATCTGAATTTGTTGCTTGTATATAGATGAGTGTCTCAGAAGCCAAAGAAGCTTGTCAGCATTGGTGGATGATAGAAGCATTAGATAAACTAGTTGTCCGAGAAGAAGCAAAGCCTGGCAAATCTAACTTGTAAATAGAATGGAAGTGATCAAAATAAGTTCCGGATAAGAGCTAGGAATATGTAGTAAATCTTCTTTGAAATGGAAGACTGGTAGTGACTCGGGGTTATAGCGGAACTCACATTGCTCTGCATTCTGCAATCAGGTTCCCTCCGGGAACCTGTTTTTTCAATGTGTCTGCAATAACTCACATCAATTAAAACAAGGATTGAGTCCTCCAAGCCCTCCAATTATTCTCTTCCTCAGCAATTCTATTTGCATTTCAGAGTGCAGCGAAGGAGAAAACCATTAACTGTATGAAGATGTAAGAACTCAGAAAAATTCAATCAGAAGCTTGATGTTTTCTTGAAGCAGCTTGTTTAGTTTTTTCTTCCTCATTTAAGGCACAAGAACATGCATTGCTCTTCGCATAATTATTGTCTTGCATAAATTAGCTTATCCCGGAATTGTGTAAGTTTGACATTGTTAAGATTTTGCATATTTTAATCCTGAAAATTTTTGTAATGATCGGTAGAAGTTTATCTGCATAATTCTTTTATAATTAAACACACACGCACTCAACGGCATTAACAAGATTCGAATACTCAACATCCCATAAAGTCATATAAAGATAAGTTGTCGATTAAATGAATCTAATAATCTCTTTGCTCAACTTGTCATTAACAAGATTCGATCCCTCGACATCTCATAAAAACAGCTAGAGATAACTTGTCGACTAAATGAATCTAAGAATCTCTTCGCTAGTTTTCTTTGTTTCCGCAGAGTACAGGTAAAATCGACGTCCATATCTTAGCCGGAATATGCCTATTCCACATATTTTTAAAACGAAATAATTGTAATGGAAGATAGTTTATTTTGCAATCAACCATTTTGCAAATGCAGTTGGGGTCGCAGAAAATGATGTAAAATTTGTCTCAAGTGAAGGTCACATAGTCACATGTATATAATAATGTACATTGATGTGCATGTCAGGCTTTTTACAGTTGTTTAGATAACAATCTACACAAACCAACATGGTTGCTGATATAACCGGGAGCCGATTTTCTTTTTATACACCAAGTTGCACTCAGCCGATTTATTGTACGCTGGGACCTGCTTACACAATCTGACGTGCTTGTGCTCGATGTTCTTCTCACACTTTGAATTACTGTATAAATTTATAATACATTTGCTCAACTCTGCGTCGATTATTTATATGAGACACATGTGTGCGTTTACATGTAACAACTATTGTGTATTGCTGGTACAATTTACAGTTTATGATGCTTTATATATAGAAAAACCATACGCAGGGCCGTTACATATTGTTAGGGGTGACAATCGTTTCGTTTCGTGTATTTTCGTGTACTCGAAGGTGAAACCCGTATCCGCCCGTTATTAATTTCGTGTACCTAATTTGAAACCCGTATCCGATCCGAATCGTTTCGTGTATATTTCGTGTACTTTTCGTGTATATTATATATAAAAATATTAATATATTTTTAATCAAAAAATGGATTTAATATATATTTTCCTTTATAAATTTATTAAATGTGAATGATATATTTATATATGTATACGATTCTCTATAAATTTGTTAATGCATCTACAATATATATCCACACATACATATAAATATATACTTTTTACTCAATTATATATTTAATATATCATAACATATATATAATAAATATTATCTACAAATATTTCGTGTACTTTCGTGTATTTCGTGTACCCCAAATGAAAACCCATATCCGACACGAAATCTATCGTGTAATTTCGTGTTCGTGTACTTTCGTGCTTCGTGTATCGAAAATCAAAACCCATATCCATTTTTTTCGTGTCGTTTCGTTTCGTGTTAGCGTGTCACGTGTCAAATTGTCAGGCCTACATATTGTACAAGGAATTAAGACGAAATTAAAATTTTGACTCTAAAAAATCTTTTAAGAAATATGAGAATTCAGATTGAAGTGAATATATATTCTAATTATGTTATATTTAGAATTATAGTTATCACCTCTTAAAAAAGAGACAAATTTGAATAAAAATGTAATTATAAGTGTAATGATTAAAATGATATATTTGAAGGGTTAATTATCAAATTGGGCACTCACTTCACACCAATATATCATCAGAGACACTCTCAAATTTTCGATCTCATTTGAAACACTGTTTTCTGAAATTATATCAGTCTTAAAAATAAAACATTAAATTCAAAAACAAATCGACAGTTTGAGAAATGTTACTCATGGGGTTTTAACAGAATAGGCTGTAGAGATTATGTAGGTACGATTAATTGAATTTTGAAGTTCAAAAAATGGGTAAAATTGATGGTGGAAGAAATAGGTTATGAAAAATCCTAATAATCCATATATAGCCATTTTTTGGATGCAGAAATTCAATTAATCGTGCCTACATAATCTCTATAGCCTATTGTGTTAAAGCCCCATGAGTAAGTGAGTAACACTTTTCATACTGTCGATTTGTTTTTAAATTTATCGTTTTATTTTTAAGACTAATACAATTCACGAAAACGATGTTTCAAATAAGATCGAAAATTCGAGAGTGTCCCGCATGGTATATTGATGTGAAGTGAGTGCCCAATTAGATAACTAACCTTGTATTTGAAGGTCAGATGAGTTTAAAAAACTATTGTTACTAATCATCAAAGACGTCGTATGATCTCTTGAGATCACATATCATTTTCTAATATTGGATAATTTCACTTATTTTAATACAATCCTGAAAAACGATATTACAAGGTGCCTCTCGGAGCATAGCATAAAAATACATCGACTTTTTTATCAAAAAAATAAAATAACGACTCCGTTTAATAGGTTGAATATAGATTTTGAATTTTTCAGACTAATTCAATAAAGTTAAAGTAGTTAAAAATATTGTTAAACATATATTTTATTAGTTCAATACTTCAATATAATATATGAGTGGATCATATCATCATTTTAGATATTTTTATATATCATTTTAGTTTGAATCATTTAAATTAGGATGGAGGGAGTGATAGTTATATGTTATCTTTGTATCTTAATATTAGAGTTTAACATTTTTACACTAAGGCTGTGTTCACTCGGATGGAATGGAATGATCGTAGAATGGAATGAAAAATTATATATAAATTTTATGGAGAAAGTATGAGCTGATAGTGACTAAATATGAATGAGTTCAATTTTTTGTGATAAAGATTGTAATTAAGAAATATGATATAGAGATGGAATGAGCATTTCTTCCGAAATATGTGGGATAAAATTCTAGTTAAAATAATAATAATAGAATGGTTGAAGGAATGAATATTGTATATATTTTCTTTGATCAACACCATTTTTTAGTACAAAATTCATTACATTCTCCCCCCATTTCATTAACTCTAAGTGAACACAACCTAATACTTTAGTTTTTATTATCTACTAAACTGATAAATTCAATCTAAATTGAAATACATATAATGAATTGATTTGAAATTGCAATTTTACGGTTAGGCTAGAAATTCGCAAGAGATTGATTTATTAAAATCTCGCAACCACGTGACTGGGTAGACACAGATTGTGCGTTCAAAACAGAGCCCCCGATAATCGAATACCAGCTGTTAATGGACTGATCAGATATCTATTTCCAACAAAATTTGGGCTTCACAAACATAAAGTTGGGCCAATAAGTATTTTCGTTAAAACTGGATCATAACTAGATCATCATATTAATCTTTCACAAAAAAAAAAAACTAGATCATATTAAAAACACTCTTTTTTGAGTAAATGTTACAGTAGTATACATTGCTGTTTTTTTTTTTTTGAAACATGTTAGTATACATTGTTGCTTCCGCTTTTCTATAATTTCAAAATGATTTATTACATCATCTTTATGTTAACTTCCTTCTAGTTATATTATGGGATTTTCATGTGACCTTGTTTAATATTTAGGGGATTTTAAAATATTGGGCATTTGTTAAATATTTTAAGTGTTATTTTTACAATTTTATCAATTTTTTAATATATTTACAAAATACTCCCTCCGTCCCTTTTTAGTTGTCACTTTGATTTTTTATACGTAATTTAAAGTGATTAAAAAACATACTTCCGCTCATTATTTTTAAAATTTTCTTTTTTGTGCAAAGTCAGAAAATATTTTTTTACAATCTTTTATTTGAAAATTGTATTTTTACAACAAAAATATATACCATTTTTTTGCAAAAATCTTTGTTAGACTTATATTTGTCAAAAGAAAACCTAAAATATTTGGTGAGCTAGCTCTTAACATACAAACAACGCATATTTATGTTAAATATCCGAGTTGAGTAGGTTCTTGAGGACCTACTGAGCTTGCTTCTGTTTATTTGGAGTGATGATTATCACTATTAGTTCCACCTCTCACTACCACAGCCATTGGTTATTTAATTAAACCATCAGACTGCAAATATGTATATATGTCTATCGCATTATGTTTGTGGTGCGTTCTCGTGATCACTACCACAGTCCACCGGGTGTTACATATGGTAATATATATACTGTAAGCATGTGTGATAAGAAATAGACAAAGAATCATTAAATGAAGAGGACAACGATGGAGGCTCACAGAGTTTGTGAAGTCTTCTTCTATTTAATGGCGTGGGCATCCTACATGGTCGTCATGTTCATCAGCTACTTGACAAAATCTGCAACTATGCTCTATTATACATCCATGGACCAGCAATGATGAATGCATGCTTTCGCCAAATACCATATACCATATACATACACTTCGCTTTTTTACGACGGAATTATAACATACCATGTTTCAAGCTTATAATGTAGAAACCTTCAGCCATATAATGCAAGATTTATATTACAGTTTATACGGTGCAATTCTTTAGGGCTGATTAACTGGCTTCTCAGTGTCCGTATGGGCATGGCTGCTTACAAACTAAGAAACCGAACAAAAGTACTCGCTTTGTGTCAGAATTCCTAAGCATTACAGTACATTCTCACTTACATCTTATGGAAAGTGAACAAACTTCTTTTGTGTACTAGATTTTGGTACAAACCCCATAATGGATATATATGTACGTGTGTGTGCATCATTGCATGTACGCATCTTCCAACAGAATTCACAGTACAGATCCTTAAGAAGATTAAAATTATAACAATGCATTAGTATCATATTACTAATGCATTAGTGACAGCAAAACAAACAATATATACTACTTAAACTCACGTAGCCTTCTGGGACCAAATGGGCAAATTATATATAGAATTCCGGAATGGCTACATACAATACAAACTACATACTACTATTGTGTAACACAAGAAAATTTATGTAAGTGTATATATTTTACACACATTCCATAAGAACATAACATCTCTCTCCCTTCTTTCACTCTGTAAATACACTGACAAAAACACACACACACACACATATAAATGGCCCGTTCAACACTCCATAATATAATCACCGTCCTCATAATTACACTGTCACCTTTCCTCGACGTTACACATTCCACTTCAGACACTGTAATCTACGGTGGTTGCTCCAAGATAAAGTACACTCCGGGCTCCCCTTACGAGTCAAATCTCGACTCACTCCTCACCTCCCTGGCCAGCTCAGCCACATCCTCATCCTACAACAAATACACCATCACAGGCCCAAGCCCACAGGACGTAGTCTCCGGCCTCTTCCAGTGCAGAGGTGACCTGGCCCAGCCCGACTGCGCCACCTGTGTGGCCCACTCAGTGAGTCAACTCGGTTCCCTCTGCCCACAAACATGCGGCGGGGCTGCACAGCTAGACGGGTGTTTCGTCAAGTACGATAACACCACCTTTATCGGTGTGCAAGACAAGAGTTTGGTGATGAAGAAATGTGCGTCGTCGGTTGGATATGATGCTAATTTAATGGACGGTCGAGATGCGGTTCTGGCGAGTGTAGGTGGGGCCACCGGATCGTATAGGGTGGGTGGGTCCGGGAACACGCAGGGGATGAGTCAGTGTGTGGAGGATTTGAGTGCGAGTGAGTGCCAAGATTGCGTGATGGAGGCGATCGGACGGCTGAAAAGTGATTGTGAGGGTGCAGTTTCTGGAGAAATGTTTTTGGCCAAGTGTTACGCCAAGTATTCATCTACAACTGGAGATCATGCTTTTAAACCTGACCAGGGTAACTTCTGCCACATTATATTGTTACGAATGACATTAAATTTATAAAAATTCTTTTACGTATCATTTCGACTACTGATATACAATATGTGGACGTAGAAATTAATGATTCAGGGAATTCTAATCAAGCCGAATCCGGGAATTCTGATGAAGATCATTCGGAAGGTGAGCAAACATTTGCGATAATAATTGGAATATTAGCTGGGGTGGTTCTCCTCGTAATCTTCCTAACTTTCCTGGGAAGGGTGTTGGGAGGCAATGCCGGTATGTCCTCTCTCTGGTTCAAAAATTATAATGCTTCCTCAATCCTGCAATACATGTAGCTTCTGGTTTTTAGCCTGTTAAGTTAATTATATTTCGATTGAAATTTATTTTGCATTATATAATTGAAAAAATAAAAGAAAATATATATCCAGTCTATTTTCAAAATATAACTTTCTATTCTTTTGAAATGATAATTAAATATTTTTAATTTTTCAGTCAAAAATTAATCAATTTAGTTACTAGAATACTGAAAGGAAATGCAGTTTGGGAGAACTAATATTCTATATTTTGTCCAAGGTGTTTAGCTGAATGGTAGTCATATATATTTTCATGTGTTCAAGCTCTATCCAATTATACTTATTAATAATATTTTTGTCAGATTTGTAATTTGTTATCAATCGGCTTTGGTTCATATGTGTAGTGCATCCTCAATATCTTGATTATATTTTGCTAGGAGAAGGAGATTGTGGACATAAGCTGGAAAGGTGTTCTGATCTGAAAGCTTAGATGAAGTGAGGGAGATTGATTCCCTTCTCGTTTACAGTTTGAAATAATCTTTTACGGTTCGAAATAATTGTAAGTAGTAGCCACTGTTCTATGACATGGTTTAAGACTATCAAAATGACAAATGTGAATTTAGAATGACTTTTTAATATGTTGTATTGGTTTTGTTTCCTTGCATATAGTAATGGATTGGGTTAGGTTGATCAAAATTTACATTTAAATTTCTTTTATAATTATAGAATTCAGAACGGATTGAACTCAAGTCAGAACTTTTGACCGACAGAATCTTTACTATAATGAATATTGATTTAAATTCTTTTTTGACTAATACAGCCAAACTTAAATTATACAAAAGGAAAATGTATTTTAAAATTTATTTTATTAACACAATCTCTAAATTTTTATTTATAATTTATGCGCTAATTATCGAATATAAATAAATACCAATTTTAAATACGAATTCAAAAAATTAGGTCTATATGACCTTGCTCCAAGATGTCAACACCGTTTGGAGCCAGTCCGCCTCGTCCAATCCACATCGAGCCCACTAAAACCTCACTACTACTTTAGATGGAAAGCTCATAACGATTTCAGATGGAACCCAGAATGACTCAAGAGTCAATTTTTATCCCGCCATCTCCTCATTAGGGCCTATCCCATTCTAAGTCTTGCCAAGACTCATCTCGCAATCTATTTTCAAAACTCACAAACCTTCTCATACTTTAAAAAATATTAGTTGGCATTTAAATTTGTATTTAATAATATATACCGGAAAAACACTCGGTAATATATGTATAATAATTTTAGCTCATAATCAGAGGTGGCTAGAATCCTCTCTTTTTCTAATTCCCCACCGGAGATGCTCAAGTAATCTTGGTTTTAACTTGTAAATTTACAAACCACTAATAACGTGATATAAACTTTAGGAAAAAACACCACAAATAACGTGTTAAAGTTGATCCTAGATTGCTAGGGTCCAAAATGGAGTGCTTAATCGGTAAGTATAAATCAATATACTTATATAAAGGAGAAGCGAGGGGCGTCTAGGTGGCGCCTCTCACATCGCTCTGTTCTATTTTTGTAATTTTCTGGAATTTTCGGATGAAAAATATCAAAATTTAGAACTACCTTTTTTAGTTTCGGGTATATTAGAAGCAAGTTTCAGAATCTGATTTTGTTTCAGATTATTTATGGAATATAATATCTTGAAAGTTTCTGAAATTTTCGGGTGAAAAATATCAAAAATTAGAACTACCTTTTTTAGTTTCGGGTATATTAGAAGTAAGTTTCAGAATCTGATTTTGTTTCAGATTATTTATGGAATATTATAGCTTGAAAGTTTTAATCTGATTTTGTTTCAGATTATTTAATTATGGGAAAGACAGATTATTTATGGAATATGGTAACTTGAAAATTTTAATCTGATTTTGTTCAGATTATTTAATTATGATAAAGAGTAGCAAACAAGTCTATCTGCACCTATAAATACCCGTATAGAACGTAGAGTTTTGAATCATCTAAACACAACCTCCTCTCCCAGTACCACAAACATACCTCTTTCTGGTAAGGAGAAGCGAGGGGCGTGTAGGTGGGGCGCCTCTCACATCGCTCCGTTCTATTTTTCTAATTTTTTAAAATTTTTGGATGAAAAATATCAAAAATTAGAACTATCTTTCTCTTGCTCGATTTCTAACTCGGCATCTATTTTTCTAATTTTTTAAAAATTTTGGATGAAAAATATCAAAAATTATAATTATCTTTCTCTTGCTCGATTTCTAACTCGGAGATGCCGTTCTTCTGTAACGATAAGTGAAGGCTGTTTATACAGTATTAAAAAAACAAAAGTTGTTGCAAGCAAAGGTAGTTATAGATCGTCATATTGGAGTCGACAAATCCAAACACGGGAAAAGAATATAGTTTTGACATGATATTGATGGTTGATATCAACAAAATAAATATTAGTGATATGTGTTTGTTGGTTATTATTTTATAATATTTGTTTTGTTCATCGAACATGTTTGTTGTTATTAGTTTTTATATGATTTAATTTGTTTACAGGAAAAAATTATTGATGCATTATCTGTTTGCTCTGTTCAAGTAACTTTTAATAGGGTAGTTATAGACCGCTATCTCACATATTTAAGTTAGATGTTTTTGTGTACAATCAATCCAAAAAAATTGGAAGAAGGTAACAATGTAAGAAAATAATTACTTTAAAAAAAATTAAGATTCGCTATACTTTAAATTGTTAATTACGCATATGAATTTATTTTCATTTTTTCACCTTGAATTATAGTCCAATTTTGCAATTTTATATATTAGTATTGGTTTTACAACTAGATTTTTATAATATAAATTTATTTTATCCTACAAATGTTAACTTTGAAATATTAATATATTTTTTTATAGACAGCCACAAAATTATTTTATTCTACAAATATTAATATTAAATTATTAATATAATTTTTATAGGCCGCCGCAACGCGCGGTTTTTCAACTAGTTTATAGTATAAATACACCCATGCTAGACAGGAATTAGAATCAAACGACGCGTACACAAAAATATCTCTCTCTCTTTAAAACCACACCTACTTTTCTTCCCCCGAAAGAAACCAAGATCCAGAAGAATGGCACTAGAATGGGTACTTCTGGGCTACACAGCTGCAGCCGAAGCAGTGATGCTAATCTTACTCACAATCCCAATAAACCCACTTCGCAAAGGCTTAATCTCCGTCACTCAGAACCTTCTGAAACCATTATTATCTGTAATCCCCTTTTGTTTATTCCTGCTTATGGATATTTACTGGAAATATGAGAACCGACCCAATTGTGAAGGCCACACTTGTTCTCCCTCTGAGCATCTGCGCCATCAGAAGTCTATTATGAAGAGCCAGAGGAATGCCCTTTTGATTGCTGCTGCTGTGGTGTTTTACTGGCTTCTTTACTCTGTTACTTCACTTGTGGTGAAAATTGATTTGTTGGAGAAGAGGGTGCAGAAGTTGAAGAATCAGGAGTGATTTGGTGTAAGGATGAAACCCTCTTTGTTTGATTTAGTTTGAGGGTTTGTTATGTTTTAAAGTTTGAATCTTTGTGCTGGTTTATGTTTAATTTGAGATAATCAAGAACCCCTTTCGTTTAATTTGATTTTTAGGGTTTGATATAATAGAAATTATGAATATTTTGTTCTTTGTTTGATTTGAGATGAGAAAGGACCCCCTTTTGCTTAATTTGTTGATCAGAGCTTGTTATGTTATGAATTTGGATCTTAGGTTTTGTCTGTGTATCATTTGTCCTGTTTATAGGGTTAATTATGTTATGGGGTTTATGTGTAGATGGTTTTTTAGATGCTTACTTGTAGTGCTCTGCTTTCGCGAGTTCTGTTTATCTATTGTGTTTATTTTATGAAAATGTGTTTCTGATGAAGGTGAACAGATTGGTCTGATAAAGTTGCTTACGGCATTTCTGTTATTTCAACTTTTGGATAGAATGCAGGTTTGGTGGTAGTTCTGCTATGGCCTACTAGTGATTAGGATTTGGTTGGATAGTGAGGCAGGTTAACTAGTAATCTGATGTTTTGTTAAATGTTACATGAAAATTATATGTTCCTTGATTAGTGGTTTGAGGATGAAATACATATAAGTAAGGTTAGGTGTACCCGTTATGCTGAAATCTCGGGGTTTTAGCTATTTTATCTGCTAGGTTTAAGATGGTTGCAGCCTACAAGTGAGAACAACCTGATCTGCAAAAGTTCTCGCTTCTCGATCTAGGCTAAAAATATTTTACGAGAAAACCTTTGGCTTCTTTTCTTTTATTTCCACGACTCAGCAAGACATCTTAGTATCTATGTCAGCAAGTGTTAACAGAGTGACTAAGTTTAGTTCAGTATCAACTCTTTGTTTTGTGTATGCGTGATGTGAATACATCTCTTATTAGACTTAAGTGCTTCATGTAATGTATTTCCTGTGCAACTTATTGAAGTTCTATAGATATATGTGGAAGGGAGCAAGGACAGTTGGGGAGGAAGGGAAGTCCTAGCTAAACTAAAATATACTCTGATTTGAAGTCTGTGGTGAGCAAGTCCAATAGGTTACCTATCTCATTACTTATAAATAATATAAAATAATGGATCCTAGTGAGTCTTAGTGATTTAAGCAATCTACGTTTAGTGTCAACTCCAATAGCAATCCCTATATTTGTTCCCCTATCATTATTTTAATAATAAATTTGAGAGAGAGAAGGGGGGCAAGGAGGGAAAAGATGAAGAAAGGAGAGAGATGAATTTTTTATTCATAAATATTAAATAGGTAATTGCTAGGGGTGACCTAAAAATAGGTAATCGCTAGAAGATTGGAGAATGTGCTAGTGATTTAGGTAACCACTAGGATAGTGTTGGAGTGCCTCTTTTTTGATACATTACCTAAATAAATATGAGTTTAGGAGCTCATTTAGGTAACCTATTGGACTTGCTCAAGTTTTTTTTTTTTTTTTTTTTTTTAAATGAGCTCAAGTGTGTTTTGGTTAGATCTCAAGTATTTTACATAGTGTACCTTGTGTTTAACATCTATTGTTTTTTCAGTTTGCAAACTTTGGTTGACAGTTCACTGAAGTATGATTAAATATACACGCACTTGGAGCATCTCCGAAAGTAGAAAACGCTTAGTTAAAAATAAAGGTGGCATCTTATGGCATCTAGGTGTCACTTTTTAGAATTTAGACCATGTTTTACACTCTAACCTTTTATTCCTTAGCAAAGAAATATAGGCGCTCATATTTTATTGGCTATATATGTCGAACCAATAAACTCTTTAGGTATAATTATACGTTATTATAATTATAGACTTAAAGTAACCCCACTGGAGTGTATATGGTTCCCCTAGGCTAAAATTCTACATAATCATCTTAGCCAACCATTTTACTTATAACCCTTGGAGATGCTCTTAGGATACAGGATACATCTGTGTGTTGCTAGCCTATTTAATGAAAGCTCTGCATTGTATCTGATTGTAGATGATATTCATGAATGTGATATGGTGGTTGGATCCTTGCTTAAATATTTTTTATAGGATTGTGTTACATAACTAAATAACCGCCAAGGAAGCTAAACGAGGTTAACCCATTGATTGTGAGTTTTATGAATGGTGGGAAAAAAAGTTAACATAAAAAACAAAATTAAACCTCTTCCTCCTAAAATGTGAATCTCGAGCGAAAAGAAATCGGTGGAAATATAGGTGGGAAGCTGCCTGCTTTTTTACCCAAATTGGGAGGATTTGGATGTAAAGGTCAAATTTAATTTTGATTTATTGGTCTGCACTATAACTTTGAAATAATTTCCTGCCTTTTGTATATCATTTTTGCCCCTTGGCTCATAATAACTAGAAAAGGGAAGTTATTTCTCTCTTACAACTTCTCATCAAGGGATCACAGTGACTGAGATTGTTAGTATCCTAACTCTAGTTGAACATAGAAAAATTCATTAGATAGTCTTGAAGCTTTACCATCCTGACATTATATATGTGTTGTGTTAGTGGTATTTATAAACCCTGTTTGTAAAATGAAGGCCCTCTCTCTGGATACAATCTCTACACCATGGCTTATCCTTATGTTCATCTCTTTTGTTTGTTTTGTCCTCTCTCCAGATACAGGCTTTATCACGGCTTATCCTAGTGTTTGTCTCTTGTTCTGTTTATTTGTTCGACTTTTCAGCTCTTCAGGTGTTTTTCTTGTCCTGCAGGGGCATTGGGAAATGAGGCTTGCTGGTCTTGATCTTACTATATAGAGTATGTGATTATGTTGCTGAATAAGTTGTGAAAATCCTGTTATGTAATTCTAGTAGAACATAAAACCAACAATGAATGGTAGTTTGAAGTAACATTCATTGCTTGTCGATTCTGTGAATTATTTAGGAACGTGTGGAGGTTCCAATGTATGTTAAAACACTCGGAATAATGTACCATTCAAAAGTAGAAAAGCCTGTATGTTTCTTGTTAATGAGGAATTTATATGAACACAATTTTAGCTTTTGGAGTAACATTTTACTGTATTTTTGAATGTATATTGTAAGAGCTATTACATGAGCCACCACACAATTACATATTTACGTTGTTTCTTGTTTCCTCGATAACAGAAAGATTATTTTGCTGGGAAAAGTTCTCAACTAAACTATGAGTGTGATTGAGTTTATGACTCAGTACTTATATGATAGATTGTGATGTCTGAGTTGTTTGAGTTCCGAGTAATTTTGACTTATTAGTAATTTATATTTTTTTTTGCCAGAGACTTATTAATGAATTAATGAATTAATGGTTATTAAAAATGTGATAATAAAAATAAAAATGATTTATGAGTAACTTATAACTTATGAGTAATTTATATCAAAAATAAAATCAGTGAAAAAAATACCGTAAACTAACTTCTGATTTTAAGTCAATTTTTGATAAAGTAAACTAACTTCTGATTTTAAGTCAATTTTTGATAAAGTTAGTTTGTGACTTATTTCTCACTTTAAGCCGACTTCTAACTTATAGTTAGTTTGTGATTTATCTCTAATTTTTAGCCGACTTCCGACTTATAGCTAGTTTGTGATTTATAAAGCTGACTTCTGATTTTAAGTCAATTAAATGAATGAAAATCATTAGTGAAACTAAATCAATTATTTAAAAATAAAAGTATCAAGTATGTTAATAATTTAAATTAGATGTACACTCAACTGCTCAACCAAGCAAATCATACGAGAAATAATATATTAGTATCTCTAATATTTAAATTCCATTCGCTTAGAGCATCTCCAATCATGAGAAATCTTTGGCTAAAAGTCTAGGTGGCATACCAAAATTAAAATTTATAGCCAATATCCAGAAAAAACATCACTCCAACCATAACAAGCCCTTGTGTATAATTATAGTTATGGATGACTATATTTGTCGAACCACTACAGATCTGTAGTGAATTCCACGTCATCTCCCGCAATTTATTTTCCTTCTTTCCGCTGATTACATATTATTTATTACCATATTAAACTGATATATTCTATTTATAACAATCTAAATATTAATAACATACTATTTTTAAATTATAGTCAACTAATATAGTCAATATCATTGAAGCACAATGTCTTACAGATTCAGCAAATTTTACATAATGTCTTACAGATCCAATTTAACCAACGATTATAGCAAACGCCATTGGAGATGCTCTTAATCTTTTAATCATACAAATATTATAAGATCACTTCTATCTCTATTTCTAAATAGATATCGCCTTTATCTAAATAATTAAATATGATATTTTATTTATTTCTGTTCAACCTTTTAGCATCTGAAATTTTCAGTTACATAGTTAAAATTATTATTTTTTTAAAAAAAATTAATCTTATAATTCTATTCTTTTCATATAAAGATTGTAATATATAAATTCATTTATAGCCCTGCAAATAATATATAATTACACAGTAGAGTTGTGCAAACTGATTTTATTTCCAGGTTGGCAGTTGGCAGTTGGCACCGTGGCATTTTTTTTTATAATCATTTTCTTTGAATAATTTGGCTACTAACAGCTTCCCCAAATTTCAAACCTTTTCAAACATTCACACACTAACACACACAGATTCATCTCCTAATCCTCAGTCCTCATCAATCACCAAAACCACAAAAACCCATTTCACAGCTCTCGAAATCTTGATCTGGGTCAACCTCAACTGCCCCAATGAACCTACTTTACTTCACCATTTTCTCCTTTCTTTTCGCCTTTTTTTCGGCCACATTCTCCGACCTCACAGCCGATAAAGCTGCTCTCATAGCTCTCCGCTCCTCTCTCGGGGGACGATCACTCCTCTGGAACCTCTCTAACCCCACCCCATGTTTCTGGGTCGGTGTACACTGCCAATTTAACCGTGTTACTGAGCTCCGGCTCCCCGGAATGGCTCTCTCCGGCCAAATTCCTCCGAACATTCTCGGGAACTTAACTAGTTTGCTCACACTTAGTCTTCGATTCAATACGTTGAGTGGTGAATTCCCAAATGATATCTCATCTCTTAAGTCTCTTCGCAATCTTTATCTTCAAGGTAATCATTTTTCAGGAACTATTCCTGATGCAATATTCTCGTTACGGAATCTTGTTCGTTTAAATTTAGCTTCGAATAATTTTTCGGGTTCGATTTCTTCTGATTTTGGGAAATTGAATCGGTTGGGTACTCTTTATTTGGAGCATAATAGGTTTATAGGGTCAATTCCGGATGTTGAGTTGCATAGTTTGGTTCAGTTTAATGTTTCTTATAATCAGTTGTCAGGGAAAATTCCAACTAGGTTTTCGAGTAAGTTGGAGAGTTCTTTTGTCGGTAATTCACTTTGTGGTAGTCCTCTTAAGTCTTGTGATGGGAATGGTGGTAAGTTATCTGGTGGTGCAATTGCTGGAATTGTGATCGGATCAGTTGTTGGGGTTTTAATTATTGTGGCGATATTGATATTTGTATGTTGTCGAGGAAAAGGTAGTAAAAAGGGGGAAAGTAAAGATGGTAGGCCATTTAAGGAAGCGGGGGTGGTGGACATTCCGCGAGAAAGTGTTGTTGAGAATGGAAGTGATTTGAGTAGTGGATATATGAGTGTGAAAGAGAAAGGAATTGTTAAGTTTGATGGGGGGAAGAGATTGGTGTTTTTTGGGAAAGTAGAGAAGAGTTTCGATTTGGAGGATTTGTTGAGGGCTTCTGCTGAAGTTTTGGGGAAAGGGACATTTGGGACTGCGTACAAAGCAGTTTTGGAGAGGGGAATGGTGGTGGCAGTTAAGAGATTGAAGGAGGTGGCAGTGTCGGAGAAGGAATACAAGGAGAAGATTGAGGGTGTTGGAAAAATGCATCATGAAAATTTAGTACCTTTGAGGGCTTATTATTATGGTGGGGAGGAGAAGCTACTTGTGTATGATTACATGTCAATGGGAAGTTTATCTGCACTTCTGCATGGTGAGCTAAACACTTACTATTCAATCTTAATGATGCATTTTCTGTCTTAATTCTCTGATTTATCAGGATTCATAGGTGGTAATTCACTCATTTATTCACAGTGCTGGATTGTTTGTGTTATGATTTCCATAGAAAAGAATTTTCAGTACTATTACTATTAATTTGGATGGCATATAAGGCTACTTATTCAAAAAAAGAAAAGAATTATTACTATTATTACTATTATTACTATTATTACTATTATTACTATTATTACTATTATTACTATTATTACTATTATTACTATTATTACTATTATTATTATTATTATTATTATTATTATTATTATTATTATTATTATTATTTTTTTTTTTTATTATTATTATTATTATTATTATTTTTATTATTATTATTATTATTATTATTATTATTATTTGTTGAATTGCTTTATTCTACTCTTAAATTGTTCTTTTAGGTCTTGAGATGCATTGTGTTTATAGTTCTGTAAAGTCAATTACATGTTCAAGTTTGCTCTGATATTGTTGTTCTTTAGTGCTTGTCTAGTCTGTCAAATACATAATGTGTCATGTAAATATGTAATGAACTCATCCTAGTGCTTGCTGGTCAGTGGTAACTACAGCCATAGACAGTCTGTCAAATACATAATGTATCATGTAATGAACTATCTTAGTGCTAGTGCTGCTCAGTGGTAACTGCAGCAATAGACTAAGGGCTCGTTTGGTACGATGTAACCCAACACAATAACCGATACTTCCATGGAACTTGTATCAATTACAGTATTTGGTTGGATAAAATTCACGGGAACTCAGACTTCCAAGGATTCCATACTTCCGCCAAAACGCTGTAACCTAGTTACATAGCTTAGTCGTGCTACTGTGAGTTACACAGTCTATCACTAATAAAAGTATATTTACATGGAACAAACATATACCTAGTTCCAGGATAATAGAGTTAAGGTGTAACTACAAATCCGGTAAACCAAACAAGGCCTGAAATGCCGAATCATAGATCAATCAAGGGGCACCTGCCGTTTTGTCTTTATCTAGTTATGATTAAGTTCTGGTTAGTCCTCAAAGACATATATTTTCTTGTCCATTCATTTTTTTTCTTTTCGGTGTCTTCCTTATGACGCAATTGCACTTAGTCTGAACTCTAGAAACAGCATGTTTGTCTTTGGATGTTTTCCCAGGGTGCTTAAAGGCTTTTTTTTTTTTTGGTCATCAAAATGTGAAAACTCTGGTTAATTAATAGTAGTGAACATATCATTATTTGTTAACAAGGCTGAAGGGTTGGCTATATATGACACCAAAATAATATAATCTGGCTTTGAACTCAAGTTTTAGCAATTTGTTTTACATTGTTCAGACTTGTTAAAATACTAATGCAAACTCAAAGAAAATGTTCTGGAAAATGATCCTGTGAAGTAGCTTAGGTGTTGTAAATGCTGTTTGGTATTGTTTTCTGTTTTCTATTTTCAGAAACAACTTTTTCATGTTTTCTGTTTTCTGTTTTCTAGTTTTTAAAAACTGTTTTCTGGTTATGAAGCTGAACACCACATTGTTTTCTGAAAACTATTTTCTGAAAACAGTTTTTCAAAACAGGGTCAAACACCACATTGTTTTCTGAAAACTGTTTTTTTAGTTATGAAGCTGAACAGCCACTTATTCTCTCATCTTATTCTGTGACATTCACACTCGTCAAATAAACAGGAAACGGCAGTGCAGGTAGGACTCCCTTAAATTGGGAAACACGATTGTCAATTGCACTTGGTGCCGCTCGTGGGATAGGATATCTCCATTCACAAGGCTCAACAGTCTCCCATGGAAACATAAAGTCATCAAATATCCTCCTCACTTCCTCATACGAGGCTCGTGTCTCCGACTTTGGTCTTTCCCAACTTGTCGGACCAAACAACAGTCCCAATCACATTGACGGCTACAGAGCACCAGAAGTGACTGATGCTCGCAGAGTGTCCAGGAAAGCAGATGTGTACAGTTTTGGCGTATTGCTCCTGGAACTGCTAACAGGTAAGTCCCCAACCCATTCCCTTTTGAATGAGGAGGGGATAGACCTTCCAAAGTGGGTCCACTCAGTGGTTAAGGAGGATTGGACATCGGAGGTTTTCGATCTCGAGCTCCTCAGGTATCAAAGTGTGGAGGATGATATGGTTCAGCTTTTGCAGCTTGCTGTCGACTGTGCTACTAAGTATCCTGACAAGCGTCCTACAATGGCTGAGGTAACACGCAGAATCGAGGAGCTTTGTGGATCACAGCATGAGCAAAAACCTCTGCATAGTGACATACTGGTTGATAATATTGATTCAGATTCTCTGTAGAGGAAAAAAGTGTTTTTAATTCATACCATATAGTATTTCTTTTGGGTAAATTCGAGTTGCCCTTGTGATTGCTACATTATTATTCAGGCTCAACCTTCTTAAATTTACACTCTTTTTTTTTTTGGAACAATTTCTGTGACATGCACTAATTTCTTTTGATCGTAACATTGACAGGAAGATCTCATTCCATGTATTTATAATCTTTTTTTAGTCGTCAATTACAATCGAACCTGTAACCACTGTCATGTGTAATTATATTGAATTCCAGCTTTATCTTTTGTTTTTTGCTTCACTAAAAAAAACGTTGTTGTCATGTTATGGGGTTTGCGTTAGTTTCTCATGCTTCATCCTTTGGTGTTTGCGCACTCGAATGTTCCATGCCTTGTCACTGTTTTATAGCCGGCACCTCTTCAGACCAAAAGCGTAATATGTAGCGGTTTAGCTAATCTTATTTTTCATAAGTAGGGTCCTATTCTTGAAGAAAAATGTATGAAAATGTAATTTTTTTTCTAATATAAATCCTTATATTTTTTTCATATATTAAATATGAAACACCTCCTTAACATTTATATCCAAAACGCATTAAAAGGATGAGCTCTTAGTTTCCACAATATAGATCTGGAACAACTTTTAGTTGATGAAGCTTTCACGTGTTTCGATCTTAGTCATGAAGAAAGGAAAAAATGGGGCACAAGCCCCATTTATATACTGTACTTTGTACAAGGCCAGGAGGTGAAGTTGGCATCCTTCCATATTGAAGGGCAAGTCCGAGCAAAATTTGATAGTGTTAAAAGATTGTTGTCCATTTTCACGAAGGGGGCAGAATGTGGTACGATTATTGTGTAAAAAATCTCTAGCGGCCACTAGGTATAATGTGACCCACTGTTTTTTCCCATACTTGTGTCACTGTGATACCATATCATGAACATGATACAAAAACTTATTTTTTTATTTCTGGAAAAAAACTCTACTTTTTTCCGAAATAAATTCTTAATTTTTTTGACATTTATAATGAAACCACCTCATTAACATTTATATCCCAAAAATTATAAAAATATGTATTTTAAAAAAAGAAGCCCTTTATAAGGGCTTAATTTATGTACCCAAACAGGCCCATAATATCACCCCCTACATCATATACTTATTTGAATGGAGGGTGTCAATTTTAAAGCTTGAATTTTTTAGTGAAATTAATCAACTAAACAAAAACAAAGTTGAAATCTACTGTCATAGCTCAAAAACGAGTTCATTGCCTGTTAATAAGTTAATACTCTACAATCTAGCACTACTACTATTGGAATGGACTAACCTCACCTAAATCTCCAACTTGATTGCTGGATTATGAACTACAGTTTTATCCGCAAACTTTTTTGGAATACTGGTTGATACAATCGTTCCACCATTATAGCCATCCATCAGCAAGTTCCCAATTTTAGATCTCCATTCTGAGCTGTCCGCTTCATTCTTTCTGTCATGAACAACTCTGTCCCGATAATTAAGCATTGTTCCCAACCCAGTATCTGGTACCCAACCATAATCTGATAGCACTCCGGCTTCACCTTCTGTTAGATCTTTGCCAACCTAAACATGAAAGTTTGTTACATGGATATACGGTATAGCAGCGAGAACACGATATTTATATATACAGAAAAGGGACTGGCCCTTGCATATAATTGATAATGCAACGCATACTAAAAATTTCTTTCTTAGTTAAATCTTTGTTACCCCAAACGTGCATCTTGCTTTAGGTACCCGTCTCAGAAACTTGAAACTCAGACACGAGTATGGTCCAAACAATAGGGACCAAAACTTGTACCATGTACATAATATTGCTGATTCCAACACTTTGGAGTTTGGACACATACCCAAGTTGATCACTTCTAGAAAAGTCCAGGGTAACAAACTGTTTAATTTATCATTCCTCAACCTTTCCCTTTTCTTTTACTCGCACAAGTAATAACCTTAGTCTTTATAGTCTTATTTCCTGTCATATTATCATGACTGATTATAAAGTCAGTACCGTTAATGCTCTGTTTTCAATCAGCGAGATCCTGCTACAGCTAGTAAGCTTCATTGCCGTCACCAATCTTTTGATCTGCCAATCTATGCTTAGAGAGTCCACCAACTCAAAAAAGTATGTTGCATAGCCATATTCAGGCCGTTCTAGCACAATTCTGCAGTTATATATATACATATACAGCATAACAAAAGTAGGTGTCAGTAAAGGTAGATCTACAAGCGAACACAAAGAATAACCTGTTTTTCATAAACCTTTTATGTCGCTCAAAGACAAATATAAATGACTGGAGGTCCCGACACCAACCCCACTCAACCGGCCACTTTCTGAACTGTAGATAGCGCGCCTACAAGCATGACATAGCAATAAGTTAATCCTAAAACACACATCCAAGAGAACATGGAACCAACATGAAGGTGCAGAGTAAGCTACACAAGAAAAAAGGATGTTTACCTGCTCTACCAGAGAAATTAGACAGGCCAAACAATAACTAATCTTTTCACCCTTGGTACCTTTTAAAGTAGCAAGTTTAATTAACGAGTGTCGCTGCGAGAAAAGCTGTACATACAATTTAAGAAAACATTGTAAATATATAATTTTTACAATAATGAGTGAGAATCAGTCACCAAGACATGAATCTTCACGCATATCAGTGTCAATGATAAAAACTAATAGAAAACTAAGTTTTGTGTGGCGTTCATTCTGCTCTGCAAATATCATGATTAGAGACGATTATGTCAATAATATCTTATGCATGACCAACTCTATAATTGCTTCTGTGCATGATAAATTAACCAGAGTAAATACAGTGCAAGTGCATAACTAGATTGCTTTTGTAGAGACAGAGACAGGTAAAAGTGAAAAGTGTCAAACCATCTCGATATGAGCACCTTTGATATTACAGTTTCTAGCTCAGAAAATTCAGAGAATGATTCGTCAATAGCTTCATCGACCTCTGTTTGACCATAAAGCTTCATTTCATCAATTAACACTCCTTTGTCAACTAACACCTGCAAGATGAAAGAGATAAGAAACCATTGAGACAATAGATAATGCGATAAAATGTCGCACCTGAAGTAGCCCAGGAGCATCTTCCTCCAATGCAATCTCCACGGAATCTCTGTAATAAATATTAAATCAGCTAAAGCCTTTAAAACTATGTACACCTATGACATAATGCAATATATACAAGAAAAATATTATATTGTAAAAAATAACTACAGTCACATGCTTACGTTGCAGTTTTCTTCCTTTTCCTTGAACGTTTGACTCTTGCTGGTGGATCAGATTTTGATGATATGGGCTCACAATCAGGGGATGAAATCTCAATTTTTCTCGAATCCTCAGAAACTTTTTCAGCTTTTGCGATCTGTCTTGATGTCAGCAATTTAATCCGTGTACTGAGCAACATATGATCCAAGTCGTCTTCAGAAAATGCGTCAGAAGTTATTGGTTCATTTTTCACTGCAACTAAATTTGTCATCAAGGAGTACTCTAATATCTTCTCGTCTAGTTCATTATTTTCTATAGGTTCCACCTTGACATTCACAGAAGTTGTCGAAGGAGTAATAGGAACAGTAAAATGTTTCCCAGATGAAGACAGAACAAACTTCCCACCGCATGGTTCATGTTGACCTGAAGTTATTTTTGAGGAACATATGTCGTTTGTACTAGCGGATTCAGCAGCAATTCTGTGTGATGATTCTATATTTGAATCGCCACAGACAACAGCAGTACATCCTCGTGGTACCTTTTCAGAATCCCCTACACTTAAATACTCTTCTTTAACAGAATAACTATCTTCCTTTCCAATGACAGCATTTTGCACGCCACCCGCTATATTGGCGGCCAACTCGATACTATTTTCCTGTGAGGCAAAAATAAGAAGCGATCAGTAATCCATATCTATATTGTGCCAATATAAGAATCTCAAGGTTAATAAGAATAGAACTGAGACAGACAAACGTCAACCCTTTGTTAAAATATAGAATAGATACATAAGTGAATCAACATGTAATCATTCAATCACCATGTGATACTGGATGTTACAGGAACATATACCAACTTAATAGATGTTTGAGAATTGAAGGACAACTTAAATAAAATCATAAATTCTATATTTTCTTTCAAAAAATTTATTGTTACATCATACAATTGAATGGATACTTGGGAAGTATATAAACAGAGCCATGTAGCAAAATGGAAAAAACAATTATGAGCAGTTACAAGTGCTGTCTCTGATACTCGACAAAGATATCTTTGTGTGTTCTTTGCTATTATTTATATATAGTTTTTTAAAAGATAACTATGTTTAACCATACTAATCAAGATGCCATGCCTGCATGAATATATAACCTCATAGCAAGATTAACTGTCACAAAAAATAACTAATTGCAGCTTGACAACAGAACTACCTATACACACATCACATAGAAATAGGAACTTAGGGATAGAACATGCCAACCAACCTCAAAAGTGCTGATTCTCGCGTTGGGAGCATATCAATGTAACAGGCAAGGCAAAAAACCACACTTTATAAAATAAGAACCATCATATCATGTCATCATAGTTCAAAACAATTGAGATAAGAGAAGGAGCCTGTATCATGTGACCACTAGAAGTACAGAATCATAATCATATCTTGCATGATCAGCTTAATACTGTAAAATCTAAAAGTTAAACAACAGCGGATAATTTTATATGTTTTACCACATCTGAAACTTCCTTAGTTCCTTGCCCCAAAAAGAGTACAGTTTTTTCCTACAGTCACAAAAAAAACTTTAATAAAAATCATTAATTGTCTCTATATATAAGTGGGACTTGCATCATTAATTTATAATCTCAGCTAAGGGAAAAAACCAGAGAACCTCCAAGTCCCTGATTAAAAAAAATATTTTTTTTAACGCAATAAAATCCAAAAGCTCTACACCCGCTACAGCATGACTGTTTAACTTCATGGACCATTGGACCTCAACTCTCTCTCTCTAAACCACTTAACTTTTTTTGCTATAAGCAAAACATTTATAGACCACTTTCTTAAAACAAACCCTTGCCTTAAATAAGAATATAAACATGAAGGTTCCAATTGAGCCATTTAAAGCTTCATTGTCTTTCTTTTGATGATTTTCCTATATCAAAAGCTCTCTGCTTAGCTTGACATTATCAAATCATGCAATTCGCCTAAAGTGAAGTCAGATCTACAATTTTAACCTTTGATAACAGGAAACATAGAATTCTAGATTCCAAAATTTACCTTCATTTCTATCCAATTTATTTGTAATTACAAAAAATTACTTTTTTCTTATCATTTTATTCGTAAACTAGCAAAAGTTAGTTTAAGATACGGTAGGACTAAAACTAAAAACGATACAAGGATCGGTGATAAGGTGAAAGCATTAAAAAGAAGTTAGGTGTTTGATCTGAATATGTCCAGGGTATTTCTGAAATCTAGAGATGATGAGTCTGACTTAAAAGAAATTGGGCACATCTCTGGGCTAATACCATTGTTATCTGCAAGAATCTCGATTGATTACTATATTCAAATTGGTAAAACATAATTACTAAACCAGAATTAAATCAAATGCATAACCACCCCTAGGCTTTCACGCTTAGAGCATATTGTCCATAACCAAGAAAAATGATCTGCAATTTAATAAAGTCTCACCAATACCTATTAGTGAATACCTTGGGTTACAACGCTTTTCGTGTAACAAAAAATCCTTGTTTAAAAATAAATTTAAATTAAATGATAATTAAAATTACAAATTTGCTAAAATAGCTAACTAGATCTTCTTAACTTGGTCCTTAATATCATCTCGTAAGATAATATATCACAAGAAGGTCCTTACATATCGGGTCCTCTAGTAAAATCTCAATCCCAAACATGACAGCCCATCATATTAACAAATAAAGATCTCTCAATAATAATAATTTCTGCTTTCTCTCATACACCGTGCACATTTGACACAACACAGGGACCATACATTTGGATAATAATTTAAGTTAAAAGCGAGCTGCACCGAATATAATACTTTGCCTTGTTATGGGGTCCTCTAGTAAAATCTCAATCCCAAAAATGACAGCCCATCACATTAACACATATAGATCTCTCAATAATAGTTTCTGCTTTCTCTCGTACACCAGATATGTGCACATTTGACACAAAACAGGGATCATACTTTTGGATACTAATTTAAGTTGAAAGCAAGCTGTACAGAATATAATACTTTGCCTCGTTATTAATATCCTCTCAATATCAATAATGTGGCAAAGTTAATAAACAGTTGAAACTTTTGTAACCTGCCATTGTAATATCAACTTTGCTAGATATATATAGAAAATTAATTAACATATATGTATATGTGTAAGCATATGTACAAGTATATAGTCATGTACTTTTTTCGATTTTATTTATTTTACCAATTGGAAACTTCACTATATCACAAGGTTGATTTAAATATTCAATCACTCGACTTTTTCCAAGCAAATCGGAACATCTATACTGCTTTTAACCAATTACATTATATATCTGTTCACTAATATTGTAACCATCAGTAAACCTTGCCATGTATCAGGAAAAAATATTTATTACACTCAAGATAGAAAGCATATAGACGATTCAACTGGCTAAACAATTACATGTACTTCTTTCATAAAACATCATCATAACAAGTTTTACATCCCTTAAAAAGGAGGGATATAGCTATTTATTCTTTCATATATCAAGAGTCTCAACTATAAATGAACATGTTGGAAGGTAGTGTACTGTAGTCTAAAAGAGCTGAGGTGGGTTCACATGCATTAATATCAGTCAATCAACCTGTTCAAGATATTGGTCACATTCCAACAATCATTCCTTATAATTTTAATAGAAAGTAGAACTCTTGTGATAGGTTTAAAAAACATTCACTGCATTTGCATCACCTAGTTCTCATCCTTAGGGTAGTAATTTTTATGGTTAATCCACCTAAGTTTGTCTTTTATTATTGTTTTCTTCTTAATTATTGTTACGCATCCTCAAGGTTCTTAAATTTGTAAGAGTTAACGGCGTTGAAGTGCACTCTGATATTGCTACCTCATCTTTGACTAAGATGTCGCAACTTTCATCAATCATTATAAAACAAATAGTGTTAGGGGATATATACCTTACAAACAGGTTCTGTCGCACCCAGCGATTTCCTGCAGAATGGGACAAAACAGGACATCATAAATCCTTGAATCACTCTTCTTCAGAAAGGAGAGCATGTGAATAACATCAAAGCAAAAAAATAAGATTTGTTCCCTTATCTAGAAGCTAAAGCCTAAAAGCCTTCACTACATTTAAATTACTGTGTCGCCTGATTAAATTTATAATGGATATAATTAAGGAACCTTGACAGCAGAAGCATCCTCCAGCGTTCTTTCAAATCAACATGATCTAGATCATCAAGGATATAAGCAGGTGTTTCGCTATTTGATTTAATTGCTTTAACTTCATCGCTGCAACGGTCAACAAGGCAATTTACTGTAGAACCCGATAGATTATCACAACCTGCTTCTGCGTTAGTCTGATTGGGCTGACAACTAATGTCTTGTTCAATTTTAGGAATACATGACTCTCGGGTCCTACCTGCACATTTTCAAGTGTCTGCATATATTAGAGGAGAAGTTCAGTAGTAATATGTCAGCTTTAGTTTTAATTGTTTAAGCTTATATTAAAAAGCATTGTTTCTCAATAACATTACCGCAATGAGATTCATCCAACAGAAACCTCTCAATCCTCCCTTCAACATGGAAATGAGCAGAATCGACATCCTGCATGTCATGTGTAATTAATTTTCCGGAAACAAATGGTCAACTAAAACCGCAAGTTGCAATAAACCAAAAACAGACAAAATCACAACACCTCTTTCTAATTGTAATGAATTTTTCGGCACAAATTCATCATTTCGCAGAAAATTTTATCCACCCACCCCCAGTCCAACATATCAAAAAATTAAGCACATATTACAGGGAAACAAATCAACGAAATTTCCAAAATACTATTATATCAAATCAAACCAAATTTAAGTAAATAAACCAAAAACAGGTAACAGTAAAAATCGCGCTAATCATCTAATTAGGTCACCTGTACCACGCACTCCTCATCTTCCTTCTTAACAACAAACTCGCTTGCCGCACTGGGAAAAATCACAAAAAAGCAAACAAAAATCATTGGATTTTAAGTAAATAAACCAAAAACAGATAATAGTACTCGATGCAATGCAAATAAAATCAAAAACTAACATTGCTAGATCTGAGACTTTATTATTCGCGTGAAGGATCTTTAAACGTTGTTTCAATGGGAGATGATCGTGCTCCTCCGACCAATTTTCCTCCGATTTGGTGTAGTCCATACTAGCTTAGATTTCAGCACTAACTGAATAAGTTTTGAATTGAATTCCACAATTTTTAGTTGCGCAAAAACTAGGGTTCGCTTTTCGCCTTGCCGCCTAAATGCTTATCGGTTCCCTCTGTCCCAGGAACAACCCACACTTTTTCCATTCATTTCAATTTGATGATGTTTTTTTAAGTAATCATTTTTAAAAATTTTATTTTGTATAAGATTATAAAATTTGTATTTTTGATTAGTATAAGAAATAAGAAATAAGAAATTTATAAAATAGTAGTTATAAATACCTACTCCGAACATTTTGAAGTGCTCGAAAAAGAAAAATTAAATCAGAGTTTCAATTTTCGGACGAAGGAAGTATCATCTACTCTATGCGATACTTAAAGGTGTATTCAATTGAGATTTTAAAAGATTTTTTCATTCATGAAATTTAAAAATATTCAATTCGGATTTTAAAAAATATCAGCATTTAAGATATTCAATTAAGATTTCAAATTATGATACAAAATTCAGTAGTATTGAACCATGATTTTAAGTTAAGCTTTAAAATCGGGTTAATTATCAAGTTGGTTTCGGTGGGTTTAATGTATCAAATTGGTCACTCAACTGAAAACGGTATCAAGATTGTCACTAAAGTCACTATAAATATCAACAAGTACCCGGAATTATAAGTTCAAGTAGTGAAAATATTATTTATAGAGTTTTACACATTATTATTGAATGTTATCATAACCAAGTAAAAACTTATGACTCCTACTATTTATGATAATATATTTAGATTTTATCAAGTTTATTTATTCTTTATTTTTAATTAAAATAAAGAAAATAACTATATAATAAAAAAAATAAACTTGATAAAATCTAAATATATTGTCATAAATGTTACAAGTCATACCTTTTAGTTGGTTGCGGTAACATTTAAAAATAATGTGTAAAACCCTATAAATAATATTTTCACTCCTTGAACTCGTATTTCGAGGTACTTGTCAGATATTTATGATGACTTTAGTGACCATCTTGATACCGTTTTCAGTTCAGTGACCAACTTGATACATTAAGCTCACTTCAGTGACCAATTAGATAATTAACCCCTTTAAAATCTATGATATTCAACTGTAATTATTTAAAATTTATTAAAATATGATGATATTCAAATACTGATGAATATTTTTGGAATTCATAAGATGATGAATTTTGTAGATTATTTAGTGTATTTTAGATATTTAGAAATAATTCAATCAAAATAAATAAGATTTTGAAATATTGTGATTAAACCCTAAAAATTCTAATCAATTGTGCAACATTTAATCAAGAATACACATAAAATCATAATTAGATACGATTCATTAAAACTCATTAACTATATGAAATTCATTAAAATTCTAGTTGAATACACCCTACTTACCCTACTTAATCCGTGCTAATTAGCCACATTTTTTTTCATCATCTTCATTATCATTTTTCCCTATTTAAAATAAAAAATAATATAATAATATACAAATCAACATATTACTTCTTATAACAATGACAATATGTTCTATTCGAAAATAAACACCTGTAATTCTCTTTTAACTCCAATGTATTTTATTATAGGACAAACACGAATCATCTCCTTAGAAGAATACTGAAATAATACAAATAAATAGTATTATTTCCATTACAAATAAAGAAAAAACAGTGTAAAACGTATGATTTAAAAAAAACATGAAAATATTATTTAATTTAATCAAAAAAATCACACTAACACATGTTAATATTAAGAAAATATTGCAAATAAATGATAAAAATATTTATTATTCGTAATATCAATTTAAAATATATAAAAATAAGTGAAAGGTAGATTTTTAAAAGCAAAAATAAAAAAGAATCAATTGGTTAAAATTATTTATCAAACTTTTAATTCATTATTACAAATTTATTGTGTAAAAAAGTATTATGGATATCCAACAATATAAAATTTCTAACAAAATGATATTAAAAACTAAATTATAAATAATAAATTTTGAATTATATACTCGACCGTGTTGGTTGATGGCTAGGTTCATTAAGTCCCAAATTTCAAAAAATTTAGCTGTCAAAATCTAACCGTACCGACCTTGCTGATTTATAACATGTTCTCATATCATTATAACTAAAACGTATTTAAACATGCTTATAGAAAACAAAGCTTTACAAACTAATTTTTAATTAGCTTTCTAATAAATTTAGATATTTGCTTCAAAACAATTAGATATTTAAAACTAATTCAAAATTTTAAATAACACGCCTATAAACATATTAAGTTATTCGTAATTAACCTAAACATTTTCATTAATTATTAAACATTTATTTTAATTAAACAACACAAACTATTTTGTTAAAAAAACTCATGCTCTACTTTAATTTATTACATATTTTAATTGATCATTCTGCTATAATTAAAATGTATTTCATTCACATCAAAATATATATTGTTGAGCTAATGTTTAATTAGATTTTTGACAGGTTATCCTATTCAACCTGTTAAATAACATCCAATAAAACATATTAATTCAAAGATATTTATCTATTATTCTAAAAGTTTGTAGTGTTGTGTCAAGCTTACTCTCATCATCACAACAAGATTAAAGAGGTTGTGAAATTCAAACCATGTCCTTGTGCACTTAAATTCAAACTAGATCATACAATCGATCAAATAATAAGTGAACACAAAATCAAAGTTGTTAAAAAAACTATCATTAAACAAAAAATCATACAAAATAGATAATTAACATTGAGTAGGCAACACATGTATATGCAATCACGTCTAAAACAATCATTCTAAACAAAAAATATTGTAAAACTAATCATGAATTCGTGACAAATCACCTAATTCATCAACATTAACTATGTTGAATTTTTTTTGAAGCAATATAATTAACCAATGAAGATGCATGACGCAATATAATTAACCAATGAAGATGCACGACGATGGCAATTGTTGACTTTCAAATGTAAAAAAAGTATGTTGATCGGTGATGGACGGAAAGATAAAAATATCATATACAGAAATGAACAGCACATTTTCAGTGAACCAAAAAGGATACAAGAAATAAAAATCAAGGCCGATGCCTTAAATTGTTGTTGGTGCTATTAACTGCTCCAAAAAATTGGTAACTATCGTATATTCTATGGTATACATAAGATGCAGCCTGTAAATAGATTTTAATTTTAATAAAATTAGAATGTTAATGACCGTTGTATTAAAAATAATGAATAACTAAAATGTTGGTTTACAAAACTACAGTTAAAGTGTGGTCTATGAGTAATTATGTTTAACATTAAATATTTATATATTACACTGATATATCATGAAATACTTATTAATTATACTGAGTCTACAATAGACCAACCATATAGATTTTACAAAATGACAACAAAGAAAAGACCGAGAGACAATCACGTCAATACATGATGTCCATCAGTGTTTCGGTGCTTCTTTCAGTTGTAAGTAGGGGTGAGCAAAACCGAACCGAAACTGAAAAACCAAAACAAATCGTGCGAATTCAGTTTGGTTTGTTCTCAATAAACCATATATGCAACTACAAATCCTGATTTCGAGTTCCAGTTTTCAAATGTCATTTTCGACCTCATATTTGGAATCAATATATATATATATATATATATATATATATATATTTATATAAATATATATATTTCAGTTGCATATATAGTTGCATATGGTTGTATTTAGTTGCATTCAGTTGATTCTATTGCAATCTCATGGCCCCGCCAGGGGCACACCATACATCCGTTGCAACTTACAGTTTTCAGTTGCATTTAGTTGCATATGAAGTTGCATTTAGTTGCATATGAGGTTGCATTCAGTTGATTCTATTGCAATCTAATGGCCCCGCCAGGGGCACCCATACTTCAGTTGGAACTTACAGTTTTCAGTTGCATTTAGTTGCATATGAGGTTGCATTTAGTTGCATACGAGGCTGCATTCAGTTGATTCTATTGCAATCTAATGGCCCCGCCAGGGGCACCCATACTTCAGTTGGAACTTACAGTTTTCAGTTGCATTTAGTTGCATATGAGGTTGCATACGAGGTTGCGTGCAACCTCATATGCAACTGAAAACTGTAAGTTGCAACTGATGTATGGGTGCCCCTGGCGGGGCCATTAGATTACAATAGAATCAACTGAATACAACCTCATATGCAACCATATATGCAACTGAATTCCTGATTTCAGGTTCTGGTTTTCAAATGTCATTTTCGACCTCATCATTGGAATCGATATATATATATATATATATATATATATATATATATATATATATATATATATATATATATATATATATATATATATATATAGGAGGAAGATCCTAAGAAAACCCAGCTTATCAAGAAAACCGAGAAACCCACTTAATCACCGTTGATTTTATAATCATAATATATATTTTAATTTATCAAAAGATCAATCAAATCTAATTCATAAGGGATATTATGGTAATATTCTACATATATTTAATGCATTCAATCAGTAATATATTTAATGCATTTAATCAGTACATTCAATAAAGATTTGCAATTAATTGATTTCCTTTTTTATATTATTCATATCTCAATCAATCAATCAGTATTAAATTTGAATTTCAAATTTCAAAAGATTCACCTTGCTAAAAACTGATCGAATATCTTAGAGAATCTTGTTTATATATTTTGCGTTATCTTGTGTATGATAATAAATCTCTTACCATTGTTATAACGGATCATCTAATAATTTTTTTTATTACGGTCTTTTAAGTGTTTTACTAATAAATATAATATTTTCCTAAGATTCTCTTAAGTGCTCTATTAATTTAAAATAATTTTTTTCCCAGGATTCTTTCAAGTGTTTTACTCAGTTAAATATATTTACGATTTTCTAAGATTCTTTTAAGTGTTTTACTAATTTAAATTGAATATTTAAAATAATTTTTTTCTAAGATTCTTTCAAGTGTTTTACTCATTTAAATCTATTTAAGATTTTTCTGAGATTCTTTTAAGTGTTTTACTAATTTAAATTGAATATTTTTTTAAGATTTTCATAAGTTTTTTACTAATTTAAAAATATTTAAGATTTTTCAAGATTCTCTTAAGTGTTTTATTGATTTAAAATTATTTAAGATTTTCTATGATTCTCTTAAGTGCTCTAATAATTTAAAATAAATTTTTTTCTAAGATTTTCTAAGATTCTTTTAAGTGCTCTAATTGGAATCTTGAAATGTTATAATATTAATATTACATATTAATTAAAAATTGCATACAATGACTTCAGTTCTTTAATTATCTTTTTCTTTAAATATAAAATTTAAATATTGAAACAATACTTTAGAGAACCCTCATTTGAAAAATATTTGAACGGGTATCGTAAAGAATCTAGTAGGTGTATAAGTGAACATCTACTAGAATCTCAACATATTGTTATGAGATTGATGATGTAAGTAAAATTATAACTAAATTGGAAGTTGTTATGTGTTCAGTTTGTTGATGATATATGATTTATTATGTGCACTTTTTAAATAAATCATAATTTAAATTAACACATTTTATTTAATTAAGTGATAAGTATTAAGATTCTAATAATTAATATTAAAAATTTATAAAAAAATTGTATACCATTTAAGTTCTTTAGTTATTTTTTACTTTTAATATAAAATTTAAATATTGAAAAAACATTTTGAAGAACCTTCATTTGAAAAATATTTGAACGGGTATTGTAAGAAATCTCTTCATTTACTATATATTATAATAGTTGTTTTAATTCAACTTTGTAAATAAATTTTTTAAAAGTTCTACCTTATATTATTCTATTATATTTGAGCGAATATTTTAAAGTAATATAAATTTATTATAATATCAGTTTAAAGATTCTACTATATATTATTCTACAAATTTGAGTGAATGTTTATTGGACTCTCATGATATTATAATATGTCAATTCAATTAAGTGTTCAAGTGTATTTTAATATTTGTTATTTTGTTATACAAGCGAACATTTTAAAGAATCTCCATATCAAAAAATGGTATCTTTAATAAAATCATAATCTAATTATACTTTTTAATATATCATAAAACTAATTAGTAATTAAATGTTAATTTAATCGTTGAGCAAAAAATTTGATAATGAAATATTTTAGAGTGATGCATAGATGAACATCTACTAGAATCTCAATATTCAATTCAACATACTATAATGAGATTGATTTAAGTAAAATTATAACTACACTTGAAGTTATTAGGTGTTCGTTTGTCGATCATATATGATTTTATTATGTGTTCTTTTTAAACTATTCAATCAACTAAATTTCAAAAAATTTAATTTTAAACACCTAACATAATCGTAAGAAATGTATTATTAGAAACATATTTTTTATAATCAAGTAGAATGAATTTATTTTTTTTTTTGAAACAAGTAGAATGAATTTTTTTTTAAAAAAAACATAACGTTAATGGTATAGCGGCACCTCGTATGAATTTTATCAGAAAAAAAGAATGTGCAAAGAGAGAACTTCTTTCAAAAAATCACAAAGAACACACTCAAATAGGGAACATCTACTACAAACTAACAAAGAATACAAATATAAATTCTCCATTATTGGAGAAAATAAAAAAAATCTAAATAAAACTAGACAAATAAATCAAATCAGACCCCCGCCTCTACCAAACAAAACTTACCAACAAATAAAGGAATTCTTAGAATATGTACTGGAACCTTGTGTTGTTCTGTAAAACAACTCTGATTAGAATACTGAACATAATATTGATTAGAATTCTTACAAAGATCTAAACTGAATGCATTAGTAATGAACACCAACTGAAGCATGTGCGAAATACAACTATACACACAATATCAACTTCAACAATCAACTATACTATAATGAATCTCTTATAGAACACTAACCAAACAAGGAGAATCTTCAAACTTAAGAATATGACAGAATCTTCAAATTGAGATAAGGTGTTCTGGATCCCTGATTAGAATATTGGTGAGGACAATAAGAAAGTTCAATCTAAATTTCAAGCCAACATCCGTATACTCTCTATTGTAAGAATTCTCAAACATTAACTCCCCGTTCGGCAAACCAAGTACATTCTAGACATCATCTTCTTAAAAGTTTATAATATTCTCACCAATTGAAATTGTTGAATCGATTGGTTTGTACGACTTTGAAATCGAAAAACTCAGAAGTTGAGGGTATTCCATGATGTTGAAAAGTAGAAGCTTTTCGAATCCGGTTTCCACAACCCATTGTCTTTGTGCATCGGAAAGATTCCCCACGATTCTCTTTAAGAAGATAGGTTTTACTCGTACCAACAAATGGCCGGTGTTCTTATGGAGATTCTTCTCCGCCATTATATCTCTGAAAAGGATTATATGGTTCTAGAGATTATACAAAAGTCATAACAGATAAATTTTATGAAAAAGTTTTAAGATCCATGAGGAGGATACGTGGTACAAACCTTCAAACGATGAATCATGGTGTTTTCAACCACGGCGGTCTCTTTCTTACAATTGCAGAGATTCTTATTAGAGGATAATATATGTATGTAATGATTCTAGATTATTTGTGTGCTTTGATTGGATTTTATTAGATGCCAAAAATAGAAGATTTTTAATTAATCAATGACAGATTCTTTACAATTTTGCCCCCGTGTGTGTTAGATTATAGATATATTTGATTGATTTTAATTTCAGAAATAGTTATATATGAGAAAAATAATCAACGGTATCTAAGAGGGTTCCTCGGTTTTCTTGAGGTTCCAGAGAAAACCAAAGTATGGAGAAAACCGAGAAAACCTGTATTAATTACGTATATTGTACCGTATTCCTTTTTTAATTGCAATCATAATCATGAGGACAATCCTAGACAGAATCTGGTGAATAATAACATATATTCTATTTATGGTATTTCCAAAATTCAATTATGTATATCAATTAATGTGAATTACATTTCCAAAATTCAATCAATTAACTTGATTTCTTAATAAATATATTAACTTCTAATAAAACACTTAGTGGAATCAACTAAATAATAAATTTAGCAAACATAAGATTCTACTAAACGTCATACTAATAAATACATTGAGATTCTATTAAAAAATTTATTAATATTCTACAAAATGTCATATCAATATTATTAAGATTCCACTAAGTAATTTACTAATGACACTAGATTTCTATTATTTTAATATTCGATATATTTATTCTAACATTTATATTAAGTTATAGGCGAATCACTTAATAGAATCTTAATATTATTAATATATTAATATATATAGAAGATTCTCTAAAATATTTTATTATTTCTAGTAATAAATATTTGTATCGTGCAAGATTCTTTTGGAATATTTAATTTTTCTTGTATAAATTATTCACATTGTAATATTCTTTTGACTCTTCAAATATTTTTAAATTAATATTCTTTTGAAGAATTTAAACTAATTAATATTATAGAATCCTAATTTAAAAATTATAATATTATTTAAAAGAACACTTCAAGAAACATTCAAATGTTTAAAAGTTATAGGTGAAACACTTAATAGAATCTTAATATTATCAATATATATTGGAGATTCTCTAAAATATTTTATTATTTCTAGTAATATATATTTGTATCGTGCAAGATTCTTTTATAATATTTAATTCTTGTATAAATTATTCACTCTATAATATTCTTTTGACTCTTCAAATATTTTTAAAATAATATTATTTTGAAAAATTTCAAACTAATTAATATTAAAGAATTCTAATTTAAAAATTATAATAATATTCAAAAGAACACTTCAAGAATCCTTCAAATGTTAAAAGTTATAGGTGAAACACTTAATAGAATCTTAATATCGGTAATATATATAGAAGTTATTATAAAATATTTTATTATTTCTAGTAATAAATATTTGTATTGTGCAAGATTCTTTTGGAATATTTAATTTTTCTTGTATAAATTATACACCCTATAATATTCTTTTGACTCTTCAAATATTTTTAAATTAATATTTTCTTTGGAGAATTTCAAAATAATTAATATTAAAGAATCCTGATTTAAAATTTATAGAAATATTTAAAAGAACACTTCAAGAATCCTTCAAATGTTAAAAGTTATAGGTGAAACACTTAATAGAATCTTAATATTATCAATATATATAGGAGTTTCTCTAAAATATTTTATTAATATATATAGAAGATTCTCTAAAATATATTACAAGATTCTCTAAGATATTTTATTATAAATATTATATGTTAAATGTAAAATGTAAAATGTGAAATAGTAGTTTTTAAATCTTTTCAAGGTGAATCTTTAAAATTTGAAATTCAAATTGAATAGACATTAAATGATTGATTAAGATTTGGAGAATGTATTAATGTCTGATTGATTTGGTTATATTTATGTTAGAAAATTACCATATATACGCTAGATTTGATTGACATAATTAAATATTAGAATACAGTATATTATCAAACAAGAATACGTGATCAACGGTGATGAGAAGGGTTCCTCAGTTTTCTTGATAAGCTGGGTTTTCTTAGGATCTTCCGCCTATATATATATATATATATATATATATATATATAGGCCAACATTCAAGAGAGGGACTCCTTATATGGAGTTACACAGCGCGCCACTATAAATCATCAATTTTATTATAAATTCTGTTATAGAATACATATAAAACGTGATTCTAATATAAAATACTATAAAATAAATCTATTTTAAGTAATTTAACACTTAAAATTTGATTAAAAAAAGTATATTTTCGAAACTGATTCTACAACGGAATAATTCTGGATGATTATTATTCTGTTATAGAATCATGTTGAGATATTGCATAATTTTAGATGATCTTTGGAATAAAAAAATTGTATAACTTCGTTTTCGGTTTAATAATCAAAGTTTGCAATTATATTTCATAAAAAAAATAATAGAATATATATTATGTATATATTTATAATGGTGTGCTACGTAACTCCATATAAGAGGGTATGCTATGGAGTGCTACCCTATATATTATATATATATATATATATATATATATATATATATATATTATATATATATATATATATATATATATATATATATCGATTCCAATGATGAGGTCGAAAATGACATTTGAAATCTGAAACTTGAAATCAGGATTTGTAGTTGCATATATGGTTGCATATGCAACCATAGTATTTTTGAAAATATTTTAGAGAAGGTAGTATTTTTGAAAGTAAGATTGGATAAGGTAGTATTTTTGGAAATAAGATTGAAAAAGTGGTTATGAATAAAAAAAGCCCTTTAATTTTTTCTATCCTTGATGAAGTGGTAGGGATTAATTAATATTTATTTTTAAAAATAAATCATGAAATTTAATTTTATTTATAATATAATTTTTTGTTTTAAAGTTAATTTCGCTTCTTTAGGTTGGACCAGACCGAATCAAATTATTTCAGTCCGGTTCAATCCTAAAAAAAATGAAATTTTGATTTTCGGTCTATTTGGTTCGGTCTGGTTTTGCACCGAACCGACCGAACGCTTAACCCTAGTTGTTAAATTCTTGAGTGGCACTTCGAAGATCGACACTTTACAGATTTGAAAATAATTCAATCATCCTAAATTTTATTTGAACATTAATTATTTGATTTTCATTTCTTCATATTTAACTTAATTCAAAATAAAGTCATTTCAAAAAACTCAAACAACATTAAATAACCAAGTCCTTTCAAAAATAGTAAAATAGAAGAAATCGAAAAGTCAGAGTTCTAAGTTTCACTTGAATATAATGAAATGAATGAAATATGAAAATTTATAATATCATAAAAAAATAATAAAAGATTTATGAGACAATAGTTATTAAACATGAATAAGTTTAAAAAAATTTTACAATTTTTTTTTTGATTAAGAAGTGGAAAGAACATTCCTCCGAAACATTTGTATTATATTTCTAATTCAAATTGTTTGAAATTGAATTATTGAAGAAATTAAAATTTTAGAAATATCTTTTCCAATCATCATCCCAAATTTATAATACAAATTTTATTTCATTTTCGTACATCCAATTTTATTCAAGTGAATGTAGTCTAATGTTGTGTTGTGGGTGAATGGGAATGAAGAGAATGAAATAAAATGTGAATTTAAATTTGGTTAAAATTTGATTTAAAATATAGATAAATATAATTTCATTGGTTCCATCATTTCATTCCTACTATCAACTCAAATTTTGTAAGCAAACGCTCTCATATTTATTTTATATCTTAGTCTCATCCTACAAAATTTTGCATCCACTCAAATTTTATCAAATTCTTCCTTCTATTCTCTATTATATTTTTCGATTTTTACACATTTCATTTTATTCATCTCAATCAAATACAACATAAATTAATTGGTGTGCGAATGGGTATATACTTATATTTTTGAAGTTTTGAACTAGTTTTTTCAGTTCTCGGTGGTCACACTTCAGCTCATATTTTATTAATTTATATTCTTATTCAATATTCAAATAATAATATATTTTATTATTTAATATAAAAAAGGTAAAAATATTTTACTCTATGGTCTAAGTTTAATTAATGTTATATATGCGTTGAAGATATGCCCCCTTCTATCTAGATTTTCTTTCTGCGTGTTTTACATATTTTATATTGTTCTACGGGTTATTTTTATACACTTTTCTAAATCGAACAATCAATTTTTTTATTCAGAAAATAACTTGGAAATAATTTATAAAATGCGTAAAAAAGTAAACGTGCAAATAGGGTAACACAGACGTTCCTTGAAATTATAAATAACTAATTGTAGTCGTCCTAAACTGACTTTTTCTTCCATATTTCCAGAAAATCTTCAATGAATGTTAACTAACAGAAAGTTATTAACAATCCAAGTCCAATGTAAGACATTTTCAGACCAAATTGCAGATGATTTTTGTGGGTAGAAAATGTCGAAATGAGTAGATGCTGTACATTTTTGAAAGTTAATTAAACTGCAGCAGAACCGGGATGGGATGTCTGCTTGGCATGAAAAACGGATATGATATGCAGCAGTTAGCTGGTTCATATAGACTTTGCAACTCAATAATGCAATTTAGTTGCAGGGTTCTTAAAAATTTTATTTGGATTAAACTTTTTGAAACATAGAGTATTATTATCATCATTATTCTAGGGTATAAAAATGATACGCTGTAACATAAAAATAATACTGTAGATGTTGATATTCTAACAGTAACATTATAATATTAGTGTATTTGGTATTGCAGTGTAGAGGTGGTACATACTTCGGTATTTGACAGGGAGGATATACTTGAAATTATGAATTATAATCCAAAAACTTAAATTGTTAAGTGTAGAGTGAAATTATATGTTTGGAAAATTTTGTATTATGGATAATTTATAAGTAAGTAAAGATATAATAATAAAAATAAATTTGATAAATTCTTGAAATGGTGATCTTAATTTTATTATTTAAAATTATAAAATAAACTAAATTATAAAGGGAGATATATCCTCTTAACCTTTAGTTTTTTTAATTTAGTTTTATTACATATATATATATATATATTATATAAATTCAAAAATAATTTTAAGTTTTGAACTTTAAATCCTATGTACTCTAAGGTAATTGAAATAGATATAACCGCACACTTGTTTGGAGGTAGGGGTGTAAACGAGCCGAGCCGAGTCGAACACTGCCAGGCTCGGCTCGAGCTCGACTGAAAAGTTCGGGGCTCGAGCTCGAGTTCGAGTTCGACCGAGCCTTTAATTTCAAGTTCGAAGCTCGGCTCGTAAATAGTTCGATAAGCTCGAGTTCGGCTCGAAAGCTCGAATCGAGTTACCAAATATTGACAAAAACTCGAAATATGATCAGTTCAACTCGAGTTCGATTCGATTAAATATATATTTTATAAATAAAATATTGAATATATTTGTAAAAATATATTTATAATAAAAAAATTAAAAAATAATAGAGGCTCGATAAGGCTCGCGAACCTTACGAGCCGAGTAATTTGAAGCTCGAGCTCGGCTCGGTAAAACATTCGAATAGCTCGAGCTCGGCTCGATTATTACCAAATCAAATTCGAATATTTTCCGAACCGAACTCGAGTAGCTCACGAATAGTTTGGTTTGTTTACACCCCTGTTTGGAGGTACATTAATTTAGTGATTTATCAGTAATAATGTACAGCCCACCATGCACCTAGGCTAGAAGTCACATGTGCCGGTATTGTATATTATCATCTCGTCCTTGCATAAATTGGTATATTTTAATATGTTCATACGAATACATAATTAGGAATTGTACATATAATTATTTCATAGTTAAAATCCAAATAAAAAAATAATTCTATTGCATATATTTTCTTTGGCATAATTATATTTTTATGTGTGTATATATATGTTGGCCTACTATTTTTAGTTAATATAAAAGTTAGTGTTATAAAAATATTTAATTACGTTTACTTGAAATAAAGTGAAAGATTATGAGCAAAATTTATAATTTACATAAAAAAATAATACGAATGAGCTTAGCAAAGAGTTTTACTATGAGAGAGCTGTGTTCCGTTCATATGTTTACAATAAACATTTATTTTATTAATATTTCATATGAAATAATTTCGTAAGTCCCTTCATTCAACTTTTGTATTACATGGTACTAGAACCCATGATTCGCACGGACGAGTATATAATTTATAATTTATTATTTAAATTTTAACATTATTTTATTAATATGTTAGTATTAATGTGTTGAATTTTGATTAAATTATATTAACGACCTGATTATACGTTCTCACGAAAATTTAGTTTTTAAAATTTATTATCTATTTATAATATTTTCTGTTATTAATATGTGATAATTTATTATTAAATTAATTTTAAATCAGATTTTTTATATTTCGTATATCGTATAAAAAAAGATATTTATCGTGTAACAAATTAGAGTTAGAAAGGGTTACGTAATGATTAGTGTTTGTATTGAAATAGAATACGTTAAAGTTAAAAAAAAAGTTATAGGAAGGTTTTTGTTAATAAAAGTATTCAAAATTGGATATTTTTAATTTTATTTTTAACATTATTATAATTTTTTTTATAAAATATTATATGATAATGTATTGTTACAATGTTTTTAGTATTTTAAACTATTTAAGAAGGTAAGAGTAAGATCTCTGTAGACTTGTAGTTTTAAAGGGAGAGTAAAAAAAAAATATATAACTAAAAATTTGGAAATTATACGGTCTATTACAATATAGTATAGATTAAAGTTAACAAGGTAACATAAATTAGTTGAGAATGGTGTACTAGCTACTTTGCCTATATATACTCTTCATTATCCATGTACAAATTCGTGGAGCTGTTTTAGGATGCATCTTGCATGTTAGCTCCCTGCTATAAACTATTCTTATGTACTTTATATAGTTGCTTCAAGCTATCTTTGTAAAGGTCCTCGGCTGCTACCTTCTCTTCTTCTACTTGTTTTGTGATATACATTAATTATATTAAGTATAAAAATGGGGAGGAGGCCATGCTGCGATAAAATAGGGCTGAAGCAAGGTCCATGGTCGGCTGAAGAGGACAAGAAGCTCATCAACTTTGTTCTCAACAATGAAAATAAATACCAATGCTGCTGGAGAGCTGTTCCAGAACATGCAGGTAAAGATACACGCTGATGAAACAAATATTTATATTAAATAAAAAATAATAAAAAGAATCTTCATGCCATAACAGGGAAACAAGTTAAGATGACATGTTTGCGAAAAATATGGTCAATTCCCTTGATTATACTCGAGTAAGAAATTAAAAACCAAAAATTAGGACTGAAATTCAGCTTGGAGGTTGTTTTTAAAAAAATAATGACTGGTGGCTTACAGGATTACTAAGGTGTGGTAAGAGCTGTAGGCTGAGATGGACGAATTATCTACGACCGGATTTGAAGAGGGGCGTTCTATCTGAACATGAAGAGAAGCTCATCATCGACCTCCATTCTCAACTTGGCAACAAGTATGTATCTTCGCATATACATTACTGTCATTGCACACATGCAACAATTTTTTATTTTTTTTTGGGCAATGTAAGCTTATACGCCTTACAATTGAGTATCTGTGTTCTAATATCTCCCGAGTGAGTCAGAGTCGAACCCTGGTGTTCCGGGACAACAGAAGATAAATCCACCACTTGGATCGTGCTCCATGCAACAAGTTTTTTGTGTTCACTAAACTCCTAATATGACTTGTTAATAATCTCATTTTCCATACATTAAAAAAAATTCGCAGATGGTCGAAAATTGCTTCCCATATGCCTGGAAGAACGGATAACGAGATCAAGAATCTGTGGCACACTCATATTAAGAAAAAGTTGGGCAAGATGGGAACTAATCCTCTCGCTCACAAACCCCGTCCCTCTGATCATCTGCCTGCTGATAGTAATATTCATCAGAACCATGATGCACAACCCTCAGAAGAATCTAGAGAAGTTAATGAGCAAGATAAGTTACAAGAAAATGAAGGCATGTCACTACTGGAAGAGTCTATAGTCACCAACACTGATGATCATCCACTCACAGAAAGAATTGCAATGGAAACTAACGATGCCTTTTCTATAGATGAAGTCCCAATTGTAGAGCCGGGTGAAATTTTTATCCCTGATTCTGATCTACCATTTTCTTATTCTAGTGCATCATCCACCACAGATATTTCAGTGTCAACTATCTGCTCAATCCCTGATGATTTGGATTTTGTACCATCTTTCGAGGATTGGCTTACCAGTGATCTTGGCCAAAGTTCCGGAGACAACATGGGTTTTCTGGATGATGATGATGATTTTTTTGATTGGGATTGGTTATTTAACGTTTTCGATATCGACCAGATTGATGAAGTCTTTCAGTCTTCTCCTGATCTTACAGTACCCACCCAATCAAATAATCAAATATGTTCCAAGTGACTAATGTTGCAAATGGAAGCTCTAGTGAATAAATATGGCAACAATTGGAGCTCGCTACTCCATGTCTGTCTATAACTCTAATTTTATGAGTAACTGTTAGATGTATTGGATAAATAACGCATTCTGCTTGCAACTTGGAAACAATCGATAATGGGACTGAAATATTACTTTAAAAAAATAAGCTTTTATTCTTTTTCCTTCTAAAAATATGTATTTTTTAATATTTTTCCTAATATACATGTTAAATAAGTGTTTTATTGTTGAAATATAAGTATAGATCCATAAAGGGCCTCCTCTAACCTTAATACATTGAGTTTTTAGATGAAATGGTTTCTACATGGGATCAGAGCTCACATTTGCGGGAGGTCTCGAGTTCGAGCCCTGACACCCCTCAATATTCTCACAATTTAAAATGATCCTCAATATTCTCACAATTTAAAATGATCCATAAAAGACCTCCACTAATACGTTTTAGATAGGATGATTCTTTACATTTATATTTCTTATTTGGTAAAAATTTAAGTGTTTATTTCAAAAAAAATAAGTCGTATTTATTTTTATCCAAAGACAAACCTTAGTTTCTTAGAAATAAGGCTAGTCAAACAACCATATTATTATTTCAATAAATTCTATGAAGTCTCCATTTCGTTGGAGTCTTGAAGTCCACATATATTCTGAAAGTAAAATATAACTTTAAACATCACAAAATATTTTATTTTTTCGAATGATTTTCAATAAATATCACTATTGTATTAAAATTTTTGTATAACCCATGCATTTTACAAGTAAAATATCGTAGGATATATTATTTTATAAAATATGTTTAGTTGTCAACGCATACATGAACATGTTGAATAACATTCATATTGTACTTGAATTTATGAGATTTGTAAAATTTTATTAAGGTAATGATGATGTTTGTAAAATATTATTCAAAAAATAAATATATTTTATAATATTTTAAATTATATATTATTTGTACTGAGTACAGAGTACTCCATAAAATATTACTCTTTCAAAATAATAATAAAATGTACGTGTCACCTTCTTGTGGTAACCGACTTGAGTGCTGCCATATCATATAATGAGACTTTGGATTAGTTATGTACGACAAATTGCTGTTGCCCATACTGAACTTCAAGTCCAAATGAGACTTCTAATGAATTGTACATGTATTCTAAAATAGTAAATAGTTGCAGTTTCACGATTTACTCAAGGCTATTAAGTTTCATAAAATGTGTTAGGTGTTTATGGGGGCCAACAAAGGTACTTCCTGTTGGGCCAATAATATCGTCAAATTCCAAATGCGGCTAATTCTAAATGCACTTTTGGGCGAAACAAAAGTGTACGTGTTGTAAATCTTGTAGTATATACTATTAAACTATACAATGATTGAAAAGAAACTATCCTGGAAAGTATAAGGAGAGTAGGAGATAGAGAGAGAAAGTAGTTGTATTTCAGAATATTTCAGAATAGAATTCATTTCAACTGAACCAGCTATTTATAGAGGTTGGTTGATGAATATTCCTAACTAAGATTTGCAATACTTCTAGGTTAAGTATTAAGATTCTTCTCGAGTAAGTATCGTAAGTCTTCCTCGATAAGCTATGCGACTCTTCCTTAGTAAGTTTCGCCAGACTTCCTTGATAAGCTTTGCGAGTCTTCCTTAGTAAGTTTCACCAAACTTACTTGATAAGATTTGCGAGTCTTCTTGACTAAGCTTTTGACAATCACTTAATATATTATTTTATAACACTCCCCCTTGATTGTCAAATGCGAGTTATCATAGAGATTGACTGCCTCGTTAAAACCTTGCAAGGAAAAACCCAGTGGGATAAAAACCTTGTCGAAGGAAAAAGAGTACAGTCTCCCCCTGAATTAAATTACTCACATTTCGACATCTTGATCCAATAGACTTTTTAATCTCCGTATACCCATATTATTTCGTAACTTCTCAAATGTTGATGTCGGTAATGACTTTGCAGGTTTATCCACCAGGTTATCGGATGAACGAACTTGTTGTACATCAATATCACCATTTTCTTGAAAATCCTGAGTATAGAAGAATTCTGACAATATGTGTTTTTGCTCGATCTCCTTAGGCATGTCTTTCCTTGAGTTGTCCTAACCAAATACATCATTTGCTTGCTTTATAAATTTCTAGTAACTTTGTTTGTGATCGCCCAAAGAGAAGGTCTGACATCTATCCAGCATCTTTTAGTTCGGCCAGAATTGAATCTCGCCAACAGGTTAATTCACAACAAATGCAATATAAGGGCACCAATTGCACGAAGGTAGAAAACTTCAGGTCCGAGTGCTTATTCATCCTATTTTCTAGGACGGAAGGGATCCTTTTCAACTTCGAGTGATCGAACAACCATTTGCGTGGTTAGTGGATGAGCTTTGTCCATGTAGAACTGATCAGGGACCTTTTCAGTGTAGTTTGATTGATAAACAAATATGCCTGAAGATAAGTGCTCCACCTGTATACCTAAACAAAATCTTTTCTTTCCAAAATCTTTCATTTCAAAACTCATTTTTCAAATAGTTAATAGCATTGGTTATATCTTTAGAAGTACCAACAATATTCAAATCATCCACATATATAGCAATAATAACAAAAACAGTTGGTGAACGTTCAATAAAAATGCAAGGACGTACCTGGTTATTAACATATCCATCATTCAATAATTATTTCAAATTATTTCAACCATATAATGATAGTTGTGATATAACATAATATAAATGTCGAGGCTTAGTGTCCTCTATCTTTAATCCTTCAGGGATTTTCATATAAATATCACTATCAAGTGATCCATATAAGTATGCTATCACAACGTCCATCAGACGTGTTACCAAAGCCATACTCATTAGAAAATGAAAAGTAACTCCATCCATTACAGGAGAGTATATTTCCTGGTGATTAAAGTTATACCCATTAAGAAACAAAAGTGACTCTATACCTTATAGGAGAGTATGTTTCCTGATAATCAAATCCAGATCTCTGAGAGAATCCTTGGGCTATCAGCCAAGCTTTATATCTCACAATTTCATTTCTCTCATTTCATTTTCATACAAATACTCATATATTCCCAACAGGGACTCCACCAGCTGGTGCTTGAACTATAGGTCCGTATACATTTCCTTTGCGCAAGGATTGCAATTCTTCCTGGATTGCAAATTTCGGCCAATCATATCATTGTCGACACTCTTCCACATTTTGTGGTTCAGGATCGGAGTTCATAATAATATCACATACATATCATCAATCTCAATACTCCCACGATCCAATCATCTCATTGTCGACATTTCTCCACACTTTGTGGTTCAGGATCGGAGTTTATAATAATCACATATCACGGAAAAACATACGCATCATCAATCTTAGTACTCTCACGATCCACTAATTTTCCTTTATGTACATAACTCATTGAGATCTCATTACTTTCAGGTACCTTTGCTTCTATGGAAGCATTTGCCACTTCTGGGGCATTTGCTACTTCTAGGGCATGTGCCACTTCTGGGGCAATTTCCTCGTCAGAAGGATTTATTACAGCCACTTCAGGGGCTTGAACCTCTTCAGGAGGCAATACCACTTCGGGGGTATGTATTTGTCACTTCTGGGACAATATCATCTTTCAAAGAAAATCCATTTCTAAGGATTTTGTTTTAGCCACTTTAGGGGCTCAAACCTCTTCAGGAGGTAATACCACTTTTGGGGTATTTTATGGAATGGCTGCCACTTCTAGGCAAGTTTCAGCCACTTCGAGGGCTCAAACCTCTTCAGGAGGTAATACCACTTTTGGGGTATTTTATGGAATGGTTGCCACTTCTTGGCAAGTCTAATTAATTTCTGTTCTCATAATACAATAACCTCTACAAGGGGTAATACCGCTTTTAGGGTATATATCGAAAAGTTTGCCACTTCCGGGGCAAGTACAATCAATTTGTAATTTCACTGTACAAAATCATATGTACTAATAGATTTCCCACGCTTCCAGCGTGCTTATTATACTCTAACCAATTCTTCAAGAATTGCTTTATAAATCAGGATTTCAATCCTTGCCAGAGCATTAATAGCATGTATGTGCGATAATATGTCTAAAAATCACAAAAAGAATTTGACATTTGATTATCAATATTTTGCATATGAATACCTCTTTGAAGTTCTGATCCATATTATTAGTATGTAGATCAATAGAATTCAAAACTGATGCATTCAATGATATCACATAATTTATGCAAAATATTTTCTTCCCCTGATTTAGAGAATATGGATTCACCAAAATGACAAGCAGCATACCGAGCAGTATAAATATCATCAGTTAATGGTTCTAGATATCTTATATTAAACGGAGAATCAAAACCAACATATATACTAATTGTGCCCTCAGTGTAGTTCTTTGTGACAATGCAATAAGGGCACATTTTTCAATTATCAAAAGTCCCCCACTAGTATCTCTAAAATCATTTTAATGACCAGTTAACCAACATATTGTCTATGACAATCATATGATTCAATTTTATTTTATTTATGAACTACTATTTGACAAGATACTAAATAATTGTAGGTCACATAGCTCTTTACTCTATTGATTACTTAGGCAAGTAATTTGGTAAAGGCATACAAAGGACCATCGAGTTGATGCATCAATTAAAACCATAAAGTATCTAAATGTGCCAGAAGATGGATGAAGAGGATCATAAATGTCACCTTGAATTCTTTCTAACATTTTCGGGGATTCAGTTTGAAGCTTAAATGGGGATGATCAGACAATCAATTTTCTTAAGAAACATACTGAACAAGAAAGTTCATTTTAGGGTATTACTTTTTGAGTTTTAAAAGGATGTTCAATAGAATCTTCAATAATACGACACATCATAGATATTCCTAGATGACCAAGACTTTCGTGCCAAGGGAAAACTAGTTTTGGGTTTGTGACTTTGGGAATGTTGACACTATGAGATTCAATAACTCTTATTCTTCTAACATATAATCCTTAAGAAACTGAGTGAAATTTTTCAAAGACCTTTTTGTTGTCAACGGTGTTTGAGGTGATGAGAAGATATTCTTTTTCATTCTCATCAGTAGTTTCAACACGAAACCATTACAAACGAGTATCTTTAAACCTCAATAGGTTTCTAGTTGACCTTTTAGAGTATATAGCACCTTATGTGCGTCTTATTTGGCAGAATAAAAGTAGCTTTCTCGAAACCCTCTATTATCTATGATGTAGCCGATACCGTCTAGACATGTGCGTTGATTTCATTAGTCAACTGTGAAAGTATTTCTAATTTTGTAAAATAGTGTGTGTGGTTGTGTAATCAATAATGCATATATCTTCCATCTTTATACATAAATGAAAAACATCTTTTAAAAACACACCAAATATATTAAACAACAACATGAAACAATCAGATAAAGAAAATAAGTAAAACATAAAGGAAATAAGTAAAGCAAGACAATACATATGAAGTCTAGTCGTCTCAACCATAATAAAGGTTGGCACCAGTATCTATTTCATTTGAGACCTTATTGATTGGTTCATCAACTAGCTAGATTATAATTAGCAAAGTTTGTTTCTACTCTCTTTCCATAATTCCTTTTGGATAACTCATAGAGATCAACAAGATGCTAGGTGTGCGATAGGTACATTGCCAATGTCCCTCAGATCCGCACCAATGACATATGCCTCGGTTCACTCCGTCTTGGGGTGCCTTTCTTTTGGCACTTCACGTTGCCATTTCTAGTGTCCTGAGTTGTAACCATCACGTTGCCACTTCAGGTGGCCAGAATGATATATATTTCGAAACCGACTACGGAAATTTCTACGTCCACGGTTCCGTTCATAACCTCGTCCTCCTCTATGCCCTTTCCCACGTTCATTCTTCAGGAATGACGTGTTATGTACTTCAGGTAACTGGGCAGAGCCTATGAGATGTAACTGATGGTTTTTCAATAGCAACTCATTATTCTTTTCAGCCACAAGAAGGAGAGATACCAGCATGCCATATTTTTGAAAACTCCGCTCTCAATATCGTTGTGCCAGAATCATAATATTTGGGTGAAAAGTCGACAAGGTTTTTTCAACTATTTCAGGATCAATAATATTTTCACCATACAAAATTAATTTTGAGCTTATCTTGAAAATAGCATAATTATATTCAGCTAAAGATTTGAAATCTTGTAACCTCAAATCAACCAGTCAGAACGGGCAGATGGTAAGTGAATAGGTTTCTGGTGATCAAATCTATCCTTGAGATTATTCCAAAGGGTGAGGGGATTTCTGATAATGAGAAATTCAGATTTTAGGTCTTCATGGATGTGATGTCTAAGAAAGATAATTGGTTTGGCATTTTGTTTAACAGCGGGGATTATTTTCTAAATCAATAGTGTCTTTTAGGCTGTTAGCACTAAGGTTTAATATCACATCAATGAACCAAAAAAAGATAATTATACCCAAAAATATCCAAGGCAACAAACTCTAATTTTACAGGGTTCGTCATTCTGAATGTAAAATAAATATATAAAACATGACCAATCAATATTTCAAGTTAATATACAAACAATTTAATATCTATGCAGTATGATATAACTAAAAAAATTATAACGGCATCGTCGCCATTAACAAATCAAGCAATAGTAAATTTATAAGCAATAACAATAGTAATAATTGTAAAATGAGTAAAGATAGATCGTACCTTATTTCTGTGAACGTCGCAATTTTTAGAGTGGGTTAGATTGTACCTGTTTATGATGTACCTTGTTTGGCTTATCTCAGTTTGACAGAGTCTTTCTTTGACTTATCTCAGTTCGGCAGAGTCTCGTGCTGATAACGTGTTGTAAATCTTGTAGTATATACTATTAAACTATACAACGATTGAAAAGAAACTATCCTGGAAAATATAAGGAGAGTAGGAGATAGAGAGAGAAAGTAGTTGTATTTCAAAATATTTCAGAATAGAATTCATTTCAACTGAACCAGCTATTTATAGAGGTTGGTTGATGAATCTTCCTAACTAAGATTTGCAATACTTCTAGGTTAAGTATTAAGATTCTTCTCGAGTAAGTATCGTAAGTCTTCCTCGATAAGCTATGCGACTCTTCCTTAGTAAGTTTCGCCAGACTTCCTTGATAAGCTTTTCGAGTCTTCCTTAGTAAGTTTCACCAAACTTACTTGATAAGATTTGCGAGTCTTCTTAACTAAGTTTTTGACAATCACTTAATATATTATTTTTTAACAGTACGAATGAGTGCGTCGTTTTTAACTTATTAAAAGCCACTTTGGTCTAGTGATATGATGTTTTATAAGGACAAATTTCTTGATTCGCCTAGATTTTATGTATGTATCTCGAGTATAAGCGTGTTTCTTTTTTATTTTACTCAATATAATATATGGAAAACTAAATAAAAATAGGCAAATAAATATTATTTATTTTCTTTTTGAGCAAAAATAAATATTATTTATTATTCATTTCATTGTGATTATAAAATACTCCTATTAATTATTGCAAAATTATGCTCGTAAATTTTCATCGGTCAAACAAACTAAGTTTCTAAATCACACCTCCTGCTAATCATCAAATCACGATGACTAATTTTAGATTTTTAATACGAATTTATAATTTTTGAAACATCATATGATTGCTTAAATATAATTTTATCATCATTTTTTCCTAATAAAAATATGTAGACAAAATTGTTGTAATTCAGAAAAAATGACAACTTTCACTATTTTGAAATAATTTAAATCATATAACACATGTGAAAAATCAGAACAGACACATAAACATGCAAAGAGCAAAAAAAAAATTAATGATGAAGATAATATAAAAAAATTAAGATAGGGTTTTATTTTTTTTATTTCTTTTGATATCATAGGATATTATTATTGGAGAAGTCTATAATCACAAATCAATGATGATTTATTATTATATTAATAATTTTTTTTATATCTAATACCACAATGGGTCGCACTCAAGGGAGAATTAATCCTTAAAATAAAATGATAAAACCACTAAGGTTCTATCGTGGAATCCTAAATTTTAAATAGATTTTCAGGGTCTAAATCTAAATATATATTTTTTGCGAGATAATGACCTAAATAACGAATATTCATGTACTCTATGCCTGAAATAACTAATGTGGGGATTGTTGCCTTTTTTAACCATTCATCTTCGCATTCCACGAATGCGACCAAACTACTATTGAAGTACATCGTGTATCTTTCTTTGAAGTATGTGGCTATGTGCATCCTCATCCCATGCATGCATCTCTCTTTCCTTTTATTATACATACCAGACACATCACACATCATTCTTTTTCTCTCTTTTATCAACACTTACACACAGGTCTGTCAAATGTCCGCACACATACATGTAAGACAAGTATGCGCATTTTGACGATGCGTATATACTTAGCACGCATCCTTGAAGTGCATAACTAATTTTAAAAAATTATGAAGTTTAGTGTAGCCTCGCATAGTGCTAATGCGTGTGTATCAAATCATTCAGGAGATGCGCATCCAAGGAATGCGAACACAATACACGCATTCTCTGAACACAATACACGCATTCTCTGAATGCGAATTTCTTTGGTCATTTTGGTCACCTTTCCCGCTCCTAGTCATTTTGGGCAGCAGTTGATATAAGAAGGTTATATCGGACATTCACCCTCTTTTTGCATCGTGATATATATTCAAAAATAATTTTAAAATAAAATACATAAACACGACTGCAGAATCCTTATTAATACTAAAAGGTTCTAAAAATTCTTATGCTAATGGGTAGTATAATTGTAAGAAGAACATGACCCATATATATCAAAAAATTTACTCAAACATATAAATGAAAAATTACTTTTGGCTCATAAGTAATTTTTAGCCTATAAACAATAACTATTTTTAAACTTAAGCCAAACAGCGTGTAATAAAAAAAGTTCAAAATTGTAATGCACCGCCACAGGGGAATAATTCATCTTGGTCTTATACAAAGTGGGACAGTGGGTAATGCAACGCAGATAACAAAGTCAGTACATTCATCTCTGGACTTTGGAAGACACTTCACTTTCCTTTTAGTAATATCAACTGTTACAGCATTGAAATTTATTATGATTACATGCATCAATTAGCTACTAGTTACTCTTTCTGTAATTAATATCTACAGTAAGGACTTTCGGGGCTCATCTGTCATCTTCTTTGTTGTCTGAATCTATAGTGGAAGATTGATCCATTACAAACCTCCAACTGTCTCCCTCTTCAATCTGCCACTGTTTTTTCAATGCCAATATAGTTTTGGAAGCAGCGGCAGCTATTGCTGGGTTGCTATCTCCTGCCAGCCTCTGAAAACAATCATGAAGGACTATTATTAATGGTTGCTTGTCAAGAACAGAAAGGGTAAAGACGTTAGGAAGGCAAAGATCACCTGTAATGCTCCCATTCCTGCATTTCCAAGAGTCCACATAGATGGAGCAGCTGATAATGCATTTGCTAATGCTTTCCTGAAAATCAGAGTCGATGATGAGTAAACTAATCTTAAGAATTTTAGGTGTTTACGGATGGTACTAAAGTTTTCAGGAAAGAAATAAAGTGCGATAAGTGCTTCTTCATGCTTAAGTAATTAATTGTAAGGGGGAACTATATCATCTAACATCATCATCAATCTAGTTTCAAGGATGATACCAGCACTTTCTTATTATAAACTATGAATTTCATTTCACTTCGTTGTCACATTCACATTGAACATATTAGATATTACTAAAAGTGTAACCATAAATCATCATCGCGGATGTAATATATGAATGAGTACAAAATTGATTAATGTGATGCCTAAACTGTGATTTCCTTTCATGTTCGCTCAAGAAATTAATGAATATTAATTCATTTATCAATTTATCAAATAATAAATATTACTTTATAATTAAAACTTGTGATCCCAACAATATTAATTCATCGATGATTTACTGTATCTACAAAAGCCAGGAAAAAGTTAATCCCTAGTGATTAGATATATAGAGGCAATTAGGTCTGAGTTTTTTTTCAAAAAAGTGAGGTCTAACTGTCTAATTATATGTTTGTACAAGCTAAAACAATGCATAATACATCTCATATTGAGATAACTGATGATTCCAGTTAAAAAACACATCAATTTTACATATATGAATGTACTTTCCAGAGAACAATCTTTTTTCCTGGGTCTAGAACACAAAAGTTCTGTTTGTTCTTTTGACAGAAGAATTACCTTGTATCGACATTAGGAGAGCTTGAGCATTCTGCCAATAAAGAAACACTACTTTTACCATCCATCGCATCAAGATCTATAAGTGTTGCAACCAACAATTCAAGCTGCTCAGAGAAAAATAATATGTAAATCAACAAGTCTTGAAGCTGGAACCACATTACTAGTTTTAGGGTGTATTTTTGAATAATTAAAACCTCTTCTGGATCAGAGTAGTCAACTCCATCAGCTTCAGAGAGTCCAGATGCTATATCACTATACGCTTCCTGAACATCACCATATACGTTGATATATCTTTTAAGTTCGGAATATAGTGCAAGCTCAATTGAGAAGATTCCAGACAGATACCTGAATAGCAGTGATTCGGTCAGCAGACACCTCCCCAGGAAAGAAGTCAAGGCTAATCCCATTTTTTTCAAGTGTTATGCGTCCTGCCATCTCATTAGCAGATAGGGAACCCTTGCTCCTATGAAGAGGTCTGACATCAGTAAGACAAAATCCAGCCTTTTAAGATTGAGTCATTTCTGAGAATGAGAGGAATGTGTAATTAACAAAGGAACTCACAGTGTGTACATCTTGCTCACCATCATATCATGGATGTCTTTTATAAACTGCGAAAGCACAGACAACATATAAGTCTCAAAAAATATAATACAATAATGCTATCTTTCAAATATGCAAAGTGAGATGACATTTCGCTAAAAAAAGTGAGATGACGGTAACAAGTCTGGATAAAAGGGTATTAACTTTGTCATAATAATTTAGCAATAAAGAGTACTGCCAAGTATACCTCCAAAGCCATAACAGCATCGTCTCTTGCACGCTGCTTGGCAATCAGGTCAGCACGTCGCAAATCAGCCTGCGGATGAGCAACAAGGTTGTAAAAATATTCTTGGATATGCCATCAAGAATGGCCATGTATTTTATGTCAACATGCAGTTGATATTATAACCATAAAATTCCATCATTAAGTTTATTTACTACATTAGTTAAGTACACTGCTCCCTGTATTGCACATATCGAGCATCTTTCTAACCAAATAAGCATAATTCATACTCCTTTATAATAAATAATATGTTATTAGCTTTTTCCGTCTTATGTTAATAAATGATTACAACTCCAATGATCTAATTAACAAACCCTATATATGTGTCCGTAGCATACAGGAATACCGTTAAAGACAACAAAAAGTGACATTTGTAAATTCTATTGAATGCCATTCAGATAACAGAACTAAAATGATTTTAAAATCAGAGAGAAACACTATCTGTAATAAAGATAGTGCAAAAACAGTTTCTTAAAATATTGGCAGCTAAGGAGTAACATCATAATTATAAGGTGAAGCTGTGAATAGAGACAGTAGCTGGAGAAAATAAACACCTCCAAGGCTCCATCACTCCAGTGCTTGTCCGCAGCCTTTTGCAATCTCGATTGAGCTTTATTTTTTAATATCTGACATAGAAAACACAATATTTTAATAGCATTACCCAGGTATGGGGCCCCGTAAATAATTAAGAGAGTAGTATCCTGATATGATGGAATTACAATGGCAATGTGGTGAAGATGTTCAGCTCGTCTCTTTACATCTTGGTCAATTTTCTCAGTATCCTCTCTAGCTCGAGCTGAAAATGAAATCCAAAATTTAATTAAATAAATTTTGACACCACTATTTGTATTATGATAGAAAGTAAATTATCTTATTCATCTGAAAACTACATAAGGTATGTCTTCTACTATACAGCGACTGTAGAAAGAAAAAAAAGGTAAGGAATTCCAGTATTTATCTCATAAAAATAAACTCCCCAAAACTGAGTATTGCATACCTTTTAACATATAGACGATTTTGAAAAACAAATAAAGTTGGAAAATGTAATATTCAACTATGCTTCTAATAGGACATTTGACATTAAACTTTACAAAATATTATGACTTTTTCCGCAATCATCACCAGATTATGAATTTAAAATAAAAACTAGGACATGTAAGGTACATGAATTTACCATCAAGCTTTAAGAACTCTGAACCAATAATACTGACGTCTTGGCGTGCACGAGCATCCAACCTCATTAAGCCACTGGTGGTTCACTTAAAAAGTATTAGCAGGATTTAAAGACATCACTAGCGATATTGTAATAGCCATAACTATTTTGTGTACTGTATAACTCCATCATAAAACCAGAGTCAGATATTAGTTACTACAGAAATCCTAGAGGTTGGCTTTATCAGGTTCGATAGAATTTCTATTATTCACAGATATACCCTGTTCCTCCTTGTGGGTTGTATATAACTATTAAATAGATATTTAAATTTAATAGAAGCAGAAAAATAGAAGAGGAAAACAAGTCAGAGACATCAAATAAAGTTCTAACTTGAGAGGAACTCAAGAGAAGGGATAAAAAAGCTGCATGTTTAGTTCACCAAGTTGTTGCATCAATGAAGATAAATAGGGGCGTGATATATATACCGGGAAAGCAAGACAATGTCATTTCGGGCCCTTTCATTCACAAATTTTGCATCATTGTAGGCGAACTCCATGGCTTCAGCTAATCCCTGCTTTGAATGTACAATTCGACCTTGCATGACAGGGTAGTCATCCTCGTTTTCCTCTCTGCCACAAGAACAAACCAGATCATCAATTAGTTACGTTTGTAGGAAATGTATATATTTATAGGCATATATTTTAACAATGATTATCCAAGGCATAAGCAGTTATCATGAGCTATTACAATTATGCAACCTACAGATATTGCCTAGTTACGAAGGATAAGAAAAACTTGATGGGGGTGAAAAATACAAATTAGGATTGTTGACAAAATAATAATAAGATTACTTGACAACAAATTGTTAGTGACGTAGGAAGTAGAAACTTCACAAGAAACAGCACATACCTTAATATACTTGAACAATCCTTTAAGTGCTTAACCGATTGTTTTGTTTCTGGACTATGTGTTTCAGTAGACTGGCATAGTAAAACCGATTTCTTTGATGTCTTTGTAGTACGTAGTTTTTGACGTGCATGCCACAACCCCTTATCAGAAAATTTTGTCTTTAAAATGGAGAACTGCCCATAAATCTGTTTCCGCAGATCAATTCCTTGGCTTGAACCATACAAGCCAGGGTGTTGGGGTGATTTTGCAGATAAATTAACGATTCCAGGTGATTTAGCCATATGCTTGATTTAAATTTGCTCACCACAAGTAGAAACCAATTTAGAAGCAAATATATCAACTTAGCGTTTCTCCTGGTAAAGCTGTAAGCCTGTAACATGAACTAAGAACACAACAAAGTAGGGTGAGAATAGATATGTGAAGCATGAATTTCATGAGAATTCAACACTAGTCACAGGGAGTGAGGCATAAACACTTTGAGCACATTGCTCAACTTATTGTTGCTTCATTGCTAAAATTAATTATATACTATAATTCCTTGAAATTAGAAATACATCTAACATATTCACACTTAATTCAAAAGGATTTGTTATCCGAAAACCTTGGCTAAAAAGGCAATTTCCAGGCTCGATTCTGAGTTTGATTAATTAGGCCAAGAGATGGGTGTTGGCAGAACGTTATCTACTACCAAGGTGATTCCAACACATGCTAAAACACTAGATCAAGATATGAAGGAATTAACTCAATGGTACTAAAACTACCATGTGATAGAATTGGCCATAACATCTACCAAGCAATTATAGTGATTAAAAAGAATTGTTTTCTCATAACGATAACAATTTAGTGGGAATAAGCAAGTAGATAAATGAGTTAACACAAGCTTAATTCCCTAACAATATTACAGAAACATGAAGTACATATGTGAATGACATACATGTATGCAGAGCTGAAATGAGTGGAAGATAGACAAAGCAGAGTGTAATAGTTGAAGAAGCTAACCTGTTTGTGTTTGCAGGGGGGGAGGAGAAGAGAGGGGAGGATTCAAATAATAGAGAGGAAGAAAGGGAAAGAAAGTGTATAAAATGTGATCCACAGCCTCAACTTGTGGCCCCCTAAGTGCCAACACTGTACTGTGTTGAGCAAGTAGAGTATGGGTTTGGTTTGGGCTTATTCTATTTCCTACACTGACAATTCATTGTTTCACGTGATGTCTTTGTCTCAAAGTCGTGGTGCAAGCTCGGGGTAACCGGTAACGTACCACAGCGGGTTTGATTCAGGTTAAAATTGAATTTTAACTATTTGATTGATCTGTATAATAAGTTGAAATTTTTTAATTTATTAATATTTTATGAATTATTAAAAAATATATAATAATAATAATAATAAATTGTTTCATAAGCACTTTATTATTTATGGATAATTTTTTATAACAATATTTTATAAATTAAGTCATTAAAAATATCTCACACCAACAAGACTAACTTCTAATTCTAGATTAGTATAGGGTTTTATATCAAACTGATCACTCATTACGTCAAAATATCTCATTTCACCCACCCATTTCATCGGAGACTTACGTCAAAATATCTCATTTCACCCACTCATTTCATTGGAGACTTATTTAAGCCACTGTAAACAAAATATATATCATTTTACCCACATTACTATTCCTATCTTTTTACTAAATCATTTATAAAAAAAATTAACCGTTTGTTTTTTTACTACAGAACCACTCCGATTACCTTCATAATTGTCTCTATTATTTATCAAAATAATTCAGGAATTAATAAAGAAACGTAGCTATGTAGTTATAAACATATTTAGCTATAAATATATATTTATGTGATCACCCTAACTATGTTGCTTTAGAAATTCTTAAATTATTTTGATAAATACTAGTGACAATTATGAAGGTACTCGAAGTGGTTTGGTAGTAAAAAAAATAAACGGTTGATTTTTGGTAAATGATTAACTAAAGAGGTATGAATAGTGATATGAGCAAAATGATATATATTTGGTTTATAGTGACTTAAACAAGTCCCCGATGAGATGGGTGGGTCAAGTGAGATATTTTGACGAAATTGATGGCTAGTTTGAAATATAACCCGATCAGTATATAACTTATTTATTCTCGTTCTAGTGTCCCGTCCGAGCTGATCCAAACAAAAATGTTATCAGTATTTACAGACTACCTGGATGGCTGGATTTGTATTTTGTACGAAGAACCATCTGGCTCTCTAATCCAACTGAGACGTTTTGGGCTGAATGGAGCTCTTTCTAATACGGGCTTACAAATCTGGGCTGGTTTGACCCCTTGAATACATGGACTTACTTCTCAGCCCAACACCACTCCAACCCAAGTCTGAACCCAACTTACCAAAACAAACCCTTCAAAAACCCCTAAACCCTACTCATCATCCTCACTCAAACCCTCCCCATTCTCCAAAACCCTAATTTCCTAAACCCCCACCACCACCACGCCGCCATGTCCGACATGAAGAAAAAACCCAAATCAAAAATCGAGGAAGACGACCAAGACAAAACCCTCCAAACCACCGATTACCTCATCAAGCCCCAGTCTTTTACCCCATCAATTGACACTTCTCAATGGCCCATTCTCCTCAAGAACTACGATCGTCTCAATGTCCGTACAGGTCACTACACTCCACTCCCCTCAGGCTACTCACCACTCAAACGCCCCCTAGCTGAGTACATTAGGTATGGTGTGATGAATCTTGATAAGCCTGCTAATCCCTCTTCTCACGAGGTTGTTGCTTGGATTAAGAGGATTCTTCGTGTTGAGAAGACGGGGCATTCGGGGACTCTGGACCCCAAGGTTACTGGGAATTTGATTGTTTGTATTGATAGAGCGACTAGGTTGGTGAAGTCACAACAGGGGGCTGGGAAAGAGTATGTTTGTATTGCTAGGTTGCATTCTGGGGTGAGTGATGCTGCGAAAGTGGCGAGGGCGTTGGAAAGTTTGACTGGGGCGGTGTTTCAGAGGCCTCCGTTGATTTCGGCGGTTAAGAGGCAGTTGAGGATTAGGACTATTTATGAGAGTAAGATGCTTGAGTATGATGCGGAGAAGCATTTGGTTGTGTTTTGGATTTCGTGTGAGGCGGGGACTTATGTGAGGACAATGTGTGTTCATTTGGGCTTGATTTTGGGGGTCGGGGCGCATATGCAGGAGTTGAGGAGGGTGCGGTCGGGGATTATGGGGGAGAAGGATAATATGGTGACGATGCATGATGTGATGGATGCTCAATGGGTGTTTGATAATTTTAGGGATGAGAGTTATTTGAGGCGGGTGATTATGCCGCTTGAGGTGCTTTTGACTAGTTATAAGAGGTTGGTTGTCAAGGATTCGGCGGTGAATGCGATTTGTTATGGGGCTAAGTTGATGATTCCGGGGTTGTTGAGGTTTGAGAATGATGTTGAAGTTGGGGAGGAGGTTGTTTTGATGACTACCAAGGGTGAGGCAATTGCTTTGGGGATTGCGGAGATGACTACGGCTGTTATGGCTACTTGTGATCATGGGGTTGTTGCGAAGATTAAGAGGGTGGTGATGGATAGGGATACTTATCCTAGGAAATGGGGGTTGGGACCTAAGGCTTCGATGAAGAAGAAGTTGGTTGCTGAGGGGAAATTGGATAAGCATGGGAAGCCGAATGAGAAGACACCAGCTGAATGGTTGAGGAATGTTGTTCTTCCCACTGGTGGGGATTCTATTGTTGCTGGCCTATCAGCTGTGACTGAACCTGTCAAGGCAGAGCCTATCGAGGAGAGTGATGTAAAGAAGAAGAAGAAGGATAAGAGGAAGCTAGAGGACACTGATTCCAGCCCTGCACCAGAAGTTTCCAAGAAAATTAAAGTTGAGGAAGCTTTGGAGAGTGACAAGAAAGACAAGAAAAAGAAGAAGAAAAAGGGAGGTGAAGAGGAAGCTGCTGCTGTTTCGGATGTGGAAACACCGAAAAAGGAAAAGAAAAAGAAGAGCAAGGAAACTGATGAACCGGTGACTGAGGAGAAATCTGAGAAGAAAAAGAAAAAGAAGAAGAGCAAAGATGCTGAAAATGGTGATTCGCCCTCAGCTGCTGTTGGCAGTGGTGATGATGCTACCAAGAGCGAGAAGAAGAAAGAAAAGAAGAAAAAGAAGAAGAAAGATGGGGCAGACGAGTAAATGAAAAATCAGCATATCATGGTAATACCATATATCCTATCCGTTTTTGTATCATCTCCAGGAATTTGTAATTGCTTATGTGTTAGGTTTTTTCATAGGTGCTTAATTCCAAAAGACTTTGTTGAACTCAAGTGACATGAGCTTATGCTTATTGCTCTTGATTAGCACTGCGATTGTCATGTTTATTTATAATGTTCCAGAGGCTTATGTTTTCATTTCGGAACATTGCTATTATATCAGCTTCAAATATGGTTGCGATCTTATGTTTTCCATTATTTTTTGATATAGAACAAATAATCGTATCAGTTTTTTAAATGATCAATGGTACTATTACATAGTGATTCATGACTTGCAATGCATCACTAAGCTCTATCCCCCTTCGCAATAATTTGCACCGCCAGGTTCCTTTCTATAAAACCCTTGTGGCTGTATGCCTGTACTACATCCTAGCTCTTTTGCCCTGTAGGTTTTGGGTGCTCTGTTTTTAACCCATTGAACATCAATGGACCAACCTGGAAGCCCTCAGACGCGGCTCCAATGCATTACTGCATTGCATTTACAATGTTCAAAATTTTAATTTTCATTACTTCATGCAGAAAAGCAACTAGTAAAACTATGTGTATATATTGTGCCCCTTTTTATTTGTATGTTACAGTCGGTCACATTCCATGTTTTGATCGTGCTCCTAGTCAATTTTTATAAGAATGCATCGATTGATTTCTTTCAGCCTATAGCGGAAATGGTTAGAAATCAAGCATGGGAAACATATTACAAAATGTGATGGACATGACTTATAAATTTGATACACAGATAGGGGAATAAGTTGCTTTTGACTCGGCAAAATACACCTGCATTGTTTGGAGCAATGTTGTTTATAGTCGCACTTTGTTTATAGTAGTTGATTTTGGACACGCAACTTTCTCATAATAATACTAAAAACCAAGTAGGGGACTTAATGTGTCCAAATAACTCAAGTTGGCTCTCATTGAAAATTTGACTCAATTATGATTACTAAAACTAAAACTTGCTATTTGTCACACGAAATTATGATAAAATTTGGCTCAGATATAATTACTAAAACTTTCTATTTGTATGAATGAAAACCATATTTTATCGTGATTTTGTGAGGGAAAAACAAGTTATCCACATTCCAATATATACGTTGGGATCTCGTAAATTCAATTCTAGAAAGGAAACAGAATTAGTATTTTTCTAATGATTTCTTCATTTAACATCAATATGACGACGTTAGTGTTATTTGTATTCTGGGTCAGAGTAAATGGACAAATCTAAAGGAATGAGTTACTATACGGGAATCCTAGGAGGTAAAACACCAAAAACAAGACAAGAAATGCGAGTCCAGTGTGCAACACAACATTGTTCATTCACTTGTAACTCCATCACTGAAACTTATAATCAAATTACAAGAGTACAAGATTAACAAAGGAAGGAATACAAAAACAACACAAAAATTACTGTTGTCGAATGGAACTGACATAGGTTACTCCCCGTTACACAATAGATACTATTATGCTATAATCCAAGACTGGCGGATGGATAAAATTTTAAAAAAAAGGTGTATATATAGATAGATGAATGAAAAATAACATATAGAAATTAATAAAACTAAGGGCACTTAGGAGTTCCTTGTTGAGTCTTCCAGCGATTGTAGCAAGGGCATGTCTGTTTGTTTCCGTACGTGCCTGGAGGAACGCAGAGGCACTTAGCGCAGCACTTCTGGCAGAAAAACATGCAAGGCTTCCTGTGTGATGTCGCCGAACATCTGTAAGAACATCTCGGTTTACAATCTCCCGGACGCAGCCTGTTGTATCCCTGTCTCCAAAAAAAAAATACAGATTCTATTAGCAAAATAATATTAAAATCTATGTCTTCCCAAAAAAAACACAATTGATATCAACTGATACTTCTCAAGTCCTCAGGGCATTAGCAGTAAGTACCTCGACAATGTCGAATGATGCAACCAAGAAAAGTAAGGACAAGATCAGCAATGCTTTTCTGGCTGCCATTATCTAGCTAGTAAAATTTTGTGTTATTGGTAGTGAAAGTGATGAGCAGAGCTTGAAGAGATGAATGAGAGGAGTGCGTATATATATAGGAAGGAATTTGCGTTATTTCTGGCGTAATTTGGGTGACTTAATCATGATAACATACATGAGATAACACGAAATCTGATATTTCATCTGATATTTCCTCGAATCGAATGGAAAGATCTTGAAATGATATGCATTTTGGGCAATTCGTTCCCGGTGAAACCGGCGCATATACCGTCTGTTATGTCCCACCTGTTACTAATGTCAACATTTGCATGTTACACTTTTGACCTTTTTTATCCTACCTATATTGGCTATATACAATTTTTAATTCTTTACGATCTTTTTGAAAGAATTCTATGATCTTAATGGCTTCAAAAAAGTTTTCCAAAACAAATTAGTGTATTCCTACTTCTTTTTGATGATATTTTGACATTTTGCACACATTTCCGATAGATAAACAAAAAGTTGTTTTACTCCAATGGTATTACTTATACTTGTTACCTTTAATTTAAAAATTAGTATTTATTTAATATTTAAGGTAATACATGTGAGAAGAGGTAGAGTTGGTGGCATTATAAGGTTGGTTTTTTGCTCCCTCAAATAAGGGAATGAGTTTTCTCTCCCCTAAAATTTTTAGGGGAAAATGAGCTGTGTTGGAGCACTGATTTTGATCCTAACTCCTAAATCTTGTCCACTTAGCCCAAATATGAGTAAGGAGAGTTTGCATTGGAGCTGCTCTTAGATATATTAAACAAAAATAGGTAAAAGATAGTCGAATTCAAAAAGAAATTAGAAAGAAAAGAATTCTTTTAAGAGCCCGATCAAAAACAGAGGGATTATTCCATGGGGTCTCTTCACATGCTTAACAGTTGAGAAAGAAGGCTAGAAATACATTTTAATACTTCTTATAAAATATAATTATATTTATTGAATTATTTTTCTGTTTTTGAAAAAAAAAATCATTTATGTTTTTATTAAAATGATAAATTTTAAAAATAAATTATGAAATTATACTTTATATTCATACTTAAAATGTGTGTCAAGCTGCAAAAAAAACTGTTAAAGAACATAGGGGATGGAAGGAATACTTTTCTCTCATGTGGTAGAAAAAGCAAATCAAATTTAATTGACGGAAGTAGAATCAATGGATTAAATGAAAACTAATTAGAATAATCTGATGTTTAATCAATTCAACATATAAAAAATTATTAATCTAATGTTTAACCAATTCATGGTTAATCTAGACCAATCTCCGATTCTTACACTAAACAACTTTTTTCCTGCAAAAGATACGGTCCTCAATCACTCCAACAGAAAAAACATGACTTATTATAATCGCTTACAACATAACTTATTACCTTTTAGAATAAATATTTCTCTTATAAACCGATAAACTTGACTTTTAAACCCTACCAAACCTCATGATAATATGAATTTGGTGCAAATATCGGTGTTGAGTTAACCATGCATACGTAACTTGTTACATGAGATTATAACGTTGACTTCTGCTCCCTGTAGTTTCAATATAATTAGAACGCCCCGTCGAAATTTTAATTTTGTGACCCCATCATAAACTACTTTGTTTATAAATTTATAATTAATAAAATACATATCTTAATGTGAAAGAATTTATAACTTGCTATCCTCCTGTCTAGCAGGCAAAAATTTCGCAGTCATAAAAAAAATGATTCATTTGACCTGAGAGTCTCCCTCCTTTCTTATAATGATAAGTTTTTGTGAAAGAATTTTTATGGAAAGAAAAGTCATGGAAGAATGACGGTTCATTCGGATCGATACGAGAGTCCCTCTTCTTTTTTTTATCATGATAAAAATAAATTTGATGAGAAGAAAAAGAGAACTTTAAAAAATTATTGTGATCTAACCGTAAAAACTCTAAAATCCCCATTATTAACTACTTCATCTATAAATTTCATACTAATGGAAACACATATTCTACGAAAACACAATTTATAACTCGCTATCCTGTCTAGCAAACAAACATTTACCTCCATGTGTAATTATCACTTTGTATATTATATCTGTTTCTGATTGAGCCTTACAAGTTCGTCTCGTTCAATACCAAAGATCATATTAAAGATGAGCAGACTAATATTTTGATCAAGTCAGTTTCTCACAAAATTTTTGATCGAGTCCGGTTCAAGAAGGCATCATAAGCCTCCATGTCGCCTATAATCATCCGTACGTAGATTCAAACATTTGATGCCGCCATTTAAAAAATGCGTTGAGATATTGGGATTCTTTCTTTAATAGAAGTGGAAGTTGCTTCTAGCTTTTATTTTCCTAAGTAAAAAATATTTTTCTTGACCTGTGTAAATAAGTAAAAGCATCTTTAGTTGCGAAAGCTAGATTAACTTATTTACTTCTCACTTCCACTCCATTTTTTTTTATTTAAATAAGAATTAATTTATTTTAACCTGACCCAAACGGCCTCAATATTATTTCTAAGCATGTATATACATGATTTCACTTTATAGCCTTTCATACAGTGTGTCGTAGTGGTAGTACATATTTATTATATAGTTTATAGTTTATTAGTTATAACCATAAATTTTAATAAATGCATAAAAATGAAATGAAATTACTTCTTTCAAAATTTATGAAATATTTCAACATGAATCTACCATTAAATAAAAGTTATCTAAAATTATTCAACTATAGATATTTATTGTGTTAAATTCATACATTTATTTTATGTTTTTTCTACACATTGAAATCTAATTGGAATCTACAAAATCATAAAATTGCTATATAAAACTCTATTATATAACTAATATTTATACCCGTGATGCTGGGTCCTTTTTTAATTTTAAAATGAATAAAATGAACTTCATTCATTCAACAAATATCATACATAAAAATTAAAACTGAACTTAGTTGAACACATTAAGCAAACGTTTTACAATATTGGATTGATAAATATTTATAGAAGTGAAGATATGAAAAAGAGTATTTCCAGTGGTATATAGAGAATGATTAATCTACCAAATCGGATAAGATTCTTATATTATACACATAAAATTTATCAAAACACACACCAAACACGTAAATTTGCGATTTCTGAACTTTCACTTTCTATACAAGAAAATTATTAATACAAATATTAACACGTAGGGGGTGTTTGGCCCGGTTAATGAGAATCGGAACCTTAATCTCATAACAAGTGTTTGTTTGGATTAGTTATTTGGTGCCATGGAATGGAACCCCAATCCTTTTAGGGGGTTAAATTATACTCTCCCCATCCTTTGGTTACCATACCATTCTCATTCCCATACCGTCCATTCCCATTCCCGATTACCATTCCCAACCTCAATCCAAACACCTTAGTTTTACGATTTCGATTTTCATCAAGTTAACCGTGCTGGCAGAAAAACGTTTGGACAAGAACGAGGGAGATATGAGAAATGAATTAAGGTGCTGGGTGTCCTGTGTCCCATAATCACATGTAAACATGTGGGTGTTGTATTGGTAAGCAGCAAGTGTAATTAAATGGGCACACAGAGCCCACATTGTATTATTTTCTTCCTCTTTTTTAGGCCCAAAGCTGCGCAACAGCAGTAGACACAATATACTGGTCCTTCTCATCTCTGAATCTGGAGACCCACAAATAAATGTACATATATATGTATGCAAGATTTTGAAGCTGAACAATATCTCCTTTTCGGTTCATATTTGTACACAGAGGGGGACAATGCACATGGGAGAGACTGGGTTGTTTTTTTTCTTCATAGGGTCCTTATTTAAGGCCATGTAACATCATCATTTATTTTATATATTTTGTGATGGAATAACAGAAAACTCTGGTCTAGAATAGGTAATTGAGTGTAATTAACAAAGACTTTGGATACTGCTCTATAAATAGATATGATTAATGTTTAACAATGGAAGCTTATTGAACATAGATACTAGTATATTAGTTCAGGTCCAGAAATTTAATAAATATTTTATGTGCTCTTTGTTTTGGATACATAAATAAAAATTTGTTATGACCTGCGGAGATTGAATGTTGCGCTTTACCCGTCCCTGGTTGACTGGTTCACATTGTTCTTGCAGTACGATCATATTTATTTTCAACTTATTGCTAATAAATTTTGGAATAAATATGTATATTAAAAAATCTTTAACTATAGGCAATTTCGGGTAACAGGCGTGTTCGTGTTAGCAATCGGGTCAAGCTAAAATCACTTAAAATTGAATAAAATTGAAAATTGAAGTTATTAGAAATGAAATTCTAATTTCGAGTCCATTTCGGGTCAATCGGGTGATTTTCGGGTCAGTTTCGGGTTTCTGTCTCGATAAATAGGGTTTCGGGTTGGGTCGGGTTTCGGGTCGTGTCTGATATTGTCAACTTTAAACTATATATTCAGAAATCCGAAAATATGTGGCAAAATTCAAAATATCACGTAACAAAAAATAATATAACAATATTTTACCTTTCGCTTACCCAAATTTCGACAAAAATAGGTAAGGTTCTTCTTCTTTTTTTTTTTCCCCTAAAGAATATACTATTTAACATAAAATAAATTCTATAATTTTTCTCGTATAACACTTTTATTAATATATGACTGTTGGACTCAACTGCCATATGCGTGGACCCGACAGTCATATATTATGTCGTATAACAGTCATATATTAATAAATTTTATAATTTTTCTCGTATAACACTTTTATTAATAAATTTATTTTACCTTTTGAGATGTAGAGTAAAACAGCCTCAACTGCCCGAATAATTTTAAGTTTTAGTTCTATTGTTCCGTAACGTAAAATAGTAAGAGCTATGATGTACAATAAGATTAAACCTCATAGATAGATTTGGGTACATATATAGTTGATGCCCACTAAAAAGATGATACATTCGCAAGTCGGTGTCAGTCTCATTCAAAAATGCAATAATTAAAGTTATTCTAATCCTATAGACTAATAAGAATTTGATACCTTACATCATAATCTCATAATATAAGTTGATAAAGTTTGGTTAGTATGGTGACCACTTACCAACTTATAACTCTTATCTATCATCCACTGTACTGTATCATCGCCTCAAATTTTTATTTCAAAAAGTTTGAAACATATATAAATATTTCTGGAGAAAAAAATAGAGTTAACAGATTTATATAAATAATTAATTAATTAATTTCATTAAATATTTTATCATAAAAAATGGGCAGTTAAAAGTAGGGTTAAAAATGGGGCGGGTTCGGGGCGGGGACTTCATTGCCCAGCCCCGCCCCACATAATTCATCCCCGCCCCATTCCCCGCGGGGATTTATTTTTAATCCCCATCCCCGCCCCACCGGGGACTTAATATAATTTCGCCCCACCCCGCCCCGCTTCTATAATATTACACTTTAAATAATTACTTTAAAATTAAGTAATTTTTTTTTCAAAATTTAATAAAAATATACGAGACATGTATATTAAAAGCAAAAAACTAATGATAATAGAAATCAAAGAGACATGTTATACATTGTAAAATTATAGTTTTGTGTATTAAAAATAATAATATTAAATATAATAAATATATTATATTAAATATAATAAAAATATTATATTAAATATAATTATTTATTTATATTAAATATATGCGGGGCGGGGCGGAGAATTCCCGCGCGGATTCAGCAAATACCATACTTGCCCCATATTTTGGCGGGGCAGAAAATCATTCCCCGTCACTGCCCCATTCCCCATATTAGCGGGGCGGATCTGCCTCATTCGTGGCGGGTTAGGGCGGGTTCCCATTTTCCCCACCCCATTTTTAACCCTAGTTAAAAGCTACGGAAAGATTAATCACTTTCGGCATTTATTTATTCTAAACAGAAGACGAACGTATTCGGCAATGTAAGAACTAAATACAATTTGCATAAATACCAAATATGAGAGTCCAGAAGAAAAACCAAATATATAAATTACTATTTAAATAGGTAAGTGTAAAAGCCAGCTGACCTGGAAAACAAGTGGTACAAAATATATATTTTATCATGATAATTTAAAAAACAGGATTTGACGCGCTGTCCCTGTCACCATCACTGTCCATCAAACTTCTCACCGCCACATCAGCAACCCACTTCTTTTATTACAAAAGGCAGTCATAAGTTTGTCCGATCTAACTCGGACCACCGAGTTGACTCATCAAACGGGTCCAACGAGTTGCCAGGCCGAGGTAGCAATAAGCGAGCGAGTGTGCCAACCCAACATAAGTGACCCGTCATTTTCTTCCACCTGGTACCCGTCCCCACCAGCAAATAGAGCCAATAGCATGCTAGCCTGCTTATATGCGTTGGACCCGAGGTGAACCGAGTCAAACCCGGCCTCACACATCCGGGTCCTCCACTGAGTCAGTGTCTCGTGTCGCTCAACTCGGTCAGGTCCTTCACATGATACCACGTTACAGATCTGTCTTCCTAGGTACACATCTGACATGAGTAAATCTTGAGTGTCATTAGTCTGAGTGAACCCGGTCGTCTCGAGCGAGTCAAACATTGTTGAATAATAATGCAAAGCCTGGGTAAACCTGTCCAGGAACACTGGACTATTGTGGTTTGATTCTTGCTCAACGACTGTAACTATTTTAGGATTCATTTTCTTGATTGAATTCAGTACCTTTTCAATTGCGCCAGGCCGGGCCAATAGCCTGTGAAGCTCAAAAACCGAGTTCACAGCCACGGCCTCTTCCTCCCTGGGACGGATATTCAGCATCGAAGCATCAATATCCGCCAGGGAGTTGGCGACGAATCCACGGAATTCAAACTCAATTCCGATGGATTCCGCCAACTGGGCTAATTTATAGCCCACTTCCTGCAATGCATCGGTATTATCCGGCTGTGGCGGACCAATCCCAGTTAACCTAAAACTAGGAGGTCCGCCATTCCGCAAAGCCAACGCTTGCAGAAGCGCCGGCCATTGCATCCCTTGCTTCAATCCAAAATCAATCACATGAACCCGATTACACCCAGCAAAGGCCTCCAGAATAGCCTGATTCGCCGTAAAGTGCGCAAACTTCAAATACGGACACGACTCATAAAAATGCATCTGATACATGTCCAAAAACGAAACCTCGAGAGAGTCCTTCGGAAAAATCTTATAAATCTTTCTCGCCAACGCATGAGCGAAATAACTCGCCACTTTCCTCATGGACCCAACTTGCGAAGTCGAGAGTAAGCTCACATGTTTCACCAGCGCATCCGCGAGCTTCAAATCATCGACTTGAATCGCTTCAGCACAAGCCAACAAAGTATGCACAAGCCTCACCCCAGCCTCCTGAGAATCAACAACCAAAGGACCTGGCCCTGATTCCACAACACAACTCTCACTAACTTTCATTCTCTTACTACCACTACTAGTACTACTATCACCGCCATAAATAGCACCGCCTGGAATGGCTCGAAGATCGTACTCGGAATGATTATCATGGATTAAACTAGAGTGAGTCTCCGACACGGAGGGACTGAGCTCAGTCAACATACTCTCCACCCAAGTGGAGATATCAGCAGGATTGTAATGAGTGGTTTCAGAGAGGTGAGTAGCGCCGTGTACAGTATCAATCCCCATAGCCACTTCAAGCTGTTCAAGCTTCTTGGCAATAACAGTCATGTCCGAGGCGCGAACTTTGTATCCCAACACAGCGAGAAGCTCGTCCATTGTGTCCGGCTGATCTTCAATCCACATCTTCGCCGCCGACGAACCTTGGCCTTTCTCAGGCGGCCGATCTCGTTTAGTCACCATTTTTTATGATGAAACCCTGAGATATTTTTGGAAATAGAGATTTATATACTTGAGGAGTTGAGAAGAGAGTACATGTGAGCACAAAAACTTGGATGCAGTTTGCACTTTTAGGTAAGTAGGCTCAGAAAATAATGAACATAGCTGCGGGTGCTGACGGAGAGCTCGAGCTTCGAGGAGAGCAAGTCAGGGAGAAAGAAGAGAGGAGAGATACGAGTATAATAAAGTAAAGGAAGAGATAAGGAAGAGCTCTTGGCCAGCAATACGATCTGTGTCCTCGATATCATCAAATTTTAAAATTGATTCTCACTATTTTATTTACTGCTACATGTATAATTGTTGCATTCAGAATTTCAGATACAAATATCAGTACACTCTCTGTTTTTAAACGATGGATGCTTGATTTTTTACACCTATTTTGATGTGTTTTGACCAGGTTTTTAAATTGTTATATTTTATTCTTTAAATTTATTCAGAAAAATAATATTTTTAAAAAACTGGCCTAAACACATTCAGTGTGCAAAAAACCAAATGTAGTGTAAATAAACAGAGAGAATAACCATTTATTTTGAGTATGCATCACATAGAAGGTGAGATTCGTGTTCTATCAGTGTTAGAGAAGAGTACATAATATTTTGCATCAACTGTTACTGGGTAGCAAGGGTGGGTATCGGGTGAATCTCATAAAATTGATCAAATTGTGAATTTCAGTTTTTCAGATATTCAATCTATTCTATCAAAATAAAAAATATTCTACTGTTTAATATGATTGGTTTTGTCAATTTTGTTTTAAAATTGTTTATTTTGACAATATTTCATTATATATATTTCTACATGGGATTGTGGGTCTGTTTGTCGACGAAACTTCTAGTATCTTTTTAACATTTTAATTTACTTCTACTCCTTGCATACCATTTGTCAAAATAAACAGAAGCATTTTTTTTAGATTGCTGGAATAGCAACGTTTCAGTTGCTGCAAGATCGTCGATATGACTTTTAATTCAAAACTCTTATTTGTTCTTGTATATCCTGCATTTCTAATAATATAACATGAGTAATTTATCTTGCACGTTTGTGTTAAATTTAAGTGTTATTCTGTTTTGCATATTTATGATAAATTTAAGTATTGCGCCGGTAAACTATTTGCTTGTGTGAAGCAATGAACAAAATTTCCAGAATAACATGATTGTAGTGACATTTGTCAGCAAATTAAAAAATAATATACTCCACCCGTTCCATTTAATTCTATACATTCATTATTTGACAAGCACTTTATATTTCCATCAAATATGGTTTCCTATCTTATTTATAAAACTGAATGATAATGAAGATGGTATCCGATACCCAAATTATTTGTGATCTCTACGAAACTTGATACTACAATTTTTGTTGTAAAGTTGTCACAGCTAGGAAGACAAGTGTCTATTAAGCTCCCCGAAAACAGTAATGCATAATACGAAACACCAACACACAAACTAGCAGGAAAAGGAAACAATCATAATCATTTATAGAAGAAAGAAACTGAAAAATTATGGAAGTTTTGAAACGAACACATTAACAAAAAGCCACAAATGGTTCTTGTCAGAATCTCGCATTACTTCTTTTTGCAAAACGAAGGGTGGCGATTGTTATAACTTACAACCAACTGGGAAACACGTTTAAGATCACACGAGAGATGTTACTTCAAGTAATATAACGGTTAGTGTGACGTTTTCAGTTGTTCTGAAAGTGTAACTTTTTGAGGAATCTCGGCAAATAAAATGGCCGGCCGTTAAATGATTCTGCCCATCTATCCTGTGACCATTCCATACGGGGAGGTGAAGCTGCGTCTGCCAAGAAATGGAATCCTATAAAATTAAAGTTGGGACACGTTTTCCTTTTACAGTATTACATATAATAAAGGAGTACATAAAACTTTTAAAAAATAATAACCTTTTTAGAAGCACATAATTTAATTTTTATTTTAAAATGACACTAAATATGTTGTCTCATATTTTGATAGAATCCTTATAAGGTAGGTCGTAAACTGATGAGAAACATATTCTAATCCATTTGATGGAATAGTTTTCATATTTTTGAATCATCAATTTATATCTCATCCATCTACGTTACGAGATAATCAGATCAGATTCCAGATATCTATTTAATAAATTATTTATTTCTAAATGTAAATATAAATTAAAAATTATTAATTTTGATGAATAGTTACCATAAAAATTGAAGTAAAATAAATCATAAAACTATAAAAATGACTGAACTTTCCCGAACGTTTTTTTTTGATAAAAATTACTCCAAAATCATAAGTTACTCATAAATTACTTTTATTATATATATATATTTTTAATAACTCATAAATTATTAATAATTCAAAGTTTTTCAAACAGACATTTTAAACTATCAGCTTATCAGATAAGTCACGTTAAGTCATAAGTAATGTTAAATTATAAGCCATAATCTTGGCAAAAAAGGCTCCTTTAACATGTGTATTAATTAGTTTTGTAAAAAGCGGGTTTTAGACTTACGCGGTGAAGGCACCGCTAAACATTAATATGATAATCAGAGGTTAATCATGTTTTTGACCGATTAATCCCGTCTTTAACCGATTTTGAGAAAAAAAACGATTTTTCAGCTGATTAATGCTTAATCGAGACTGTGCTCGTCAGATAAGCGATTAATCAACTATTTTTAGAACACTGGTATTAATAAATGATTTAACACAATCAGCGGAGATGAACGTCGAGCTGAATTTATGGAGTAAAATTTGGTCATTTGAATCATAACTAAATGGGGCCTCTCCTGCTATTGTTGCCAAGCCCAAATCCAATAAAATGTGAAGATGGGCTCATCAATTAACATGGGTCGGTCCAATAAATAAATACACCAAAGGAAAGATCACAAAAATAATCAGAAAAGATGGCCGAGGCGGCAGTCTCCGACTATCAATACAATACCCTGAGAGTGGCTGAGACGCTCCTTTATTTCACAAACTAGTGAAAAAACCGCGCTTCACGGCGGCGTTATGAATTTTTTATAAATTTAGATAAAATATTGTTTTAGGTACTTTCCCGTCAAACATAATACTAATAAAAAAGTATTATTATTTAGGTAAAAATTAATTTGGGCCGTCCTCCCCTTAAACACAATACTAATAAATAATCTTTTTTATAAATTTTGATACGAAATAATATTATAATTCCATAAAAGTTATTTTCAGTCGTGTTCCCGTTAAACATATCTTCAATAATTTATATATTATCGAAAATAAGAATTGTATATATTAATTTACATAACTTAATTATAATTTGTATTTTATCTATTATTATTAGTTTGAATAAATATAATCCTATTTCTTTTAGGATTACTAAATAAGAAAAGAATTGTATCATCGTTAGAATTCTATAAGAAATACTATTGTATCATCTTTAGAATTTAATAAGAAATACCAAATAAGAAAAGAATTGTATATATTAATTTACATAACTTAATTATAATTTGTATTTTATCTATTATTATTAGTTTGAATAAATATAATCTTATTTCTTTTAGGATTACTAAATAAGAAAAGAATTGTATCATCGTTAGAATTCTATAAGAAATACTATTGTATCATCTTTAGAATTTAATAAGAAATACCAAATAAGAAAAGAACTGTATCATCTTTAGAATTAAATAAGAAAAGAATTGTATTACTTTTAGAATTCTTGGACCTGATTTTTTGAATTATAATTATATTTTCTCTCCGAAATTCAAGAAAATTTAGAAGACTGAATCGAACAATCCTAGAGACGCTCGCATCCTCCTTTATATATATATACTAGTGAAAAAAGCCGCGCTTCGCGGCGGCGTGATAAATTTTGATATGAATCAGAATTATAATAGGATAAAAATTATTTTGAGTTATCTTCCCATTAAACATATCACAAATAAAAAATATTATAATTGATATAAAAATTTGTTTAAGTGATCATCCTGTCAAACACAACACAAATAAAAAAATTAGTTCGAACCCCCCTCCGTCAAAGACAATATTAATCCATAATTATTATTTTTATGATAAATTAAATATTATAATTTAGATCAAAATTAGTTTGAGCCGCTCTTTTGTCAGACACAATACTTATAACAAAACATTATAATTTATATATTAGTTTGAGTCGTTTTAGTGTCAAACACAATACTAATAAAACTTATTCTAATTATGACAAAATTAAAGATTATTTTGAATTGTGTAACAAAAAAATATATTATAACATAGATAAAAAATTATTTTAGCGACTTTACCGTCAAACATAATACTAATAGAAGATTTATTATTATTTGGATAAAAATTAGTTTGGGCCGCCTCTCGTGCCCGTCAAACGATATACTAATCGAGAACCATTTACTTTATCATAAAATCAATATATGATACCTATTTTTTATATATTATTTTATTTGTTAATTATTTTTATTTTTTGATTCCTATTTATTAGTTAAAAATTATTATTCTTTTAATAAAATTATTTTAACGACTTTCCCGGCAAACATAATACTAATAAAAAATTTATTATTATTTAGATAAAAATTAGTTTGGGCCGCCTCCTGTCAAACACAATACTAATCAAGAACCATTTACATTATCATAAAATTAATATATGATTCCTATTTTTTATATATTATTTTATTTGTTAATTTTTTTTATTTTTTGATGCCTATTTATTAGTTAAAAATTATTATTCTTTTATGGTTCTAATTTTTGTTGCTATCAGTTTTTTTAATGATTATTATCTTTACAATCCTTTACTAAATCGATAATAAAAATTGTACGTATTACCATACAAATCTTAAATATAAATTATATTTTATCTATGATTTTGTTAGTTTGAATAAATATAATCCTATTTCTATTAGGATTACTAAATAAGAAAAGAATTGTCTCATCTTTAGAATTCAATAAGAAATACTAAATAAGAAAAGAATTGTATCATCTTTAGAATTCGATAAGAAAATAGTTGTATTACTTTTAGAATTCTTGAATCTGATTTTTTGAATTATAATTATAATTCCCGTCAAACATAATACTAATATTATTTTAGCCACTTTCCCGTCAAACATAATACTAATAGAAAATTTATTATTATTTAGATAAAAATTTGTTTGGGCCGCCTCCCGTGCCCGTCAAACACAATACTAATCAAGAATCATTTACATTATTATAAGATCAATATATGATTCCTATTTTATATATCCTAATTTATTTTGTAATTATTTTGAACCGCCGTTTTAACAAAAAAAACATTATAACATAGATAAAAATTATATTAGCCACTCTCCTATCAAACATAATACTAATAGAAAAATTATTATTATTTAGATAAAATTAGTTTGGGCCGCCTCCCGTGCCCGTCAAACACAATACTACTCAAGAATCATTTACATTAGTATAAAATCAATATATGATTTTTATTTTATATATCCTATTTTTTTGTTAATTATTTTTATTTTATGATTCCTATTTATTGGTTAAAACCTGATATTTTAAATATAATTCTATTTTTTTTAGGATTACTAAATAAGAAAAAAATTGTATCATCTTTAGAATTCAATAAGAAATATTAAATATAAAGGAAAAGAGTTGTATCATCTTTAGAATTCAATAAGAAAAGAGTTGTATTACTTTTAGAATTCTTGAACCTTATTTTTTGAATTATAATTATAATTTCTCTCCGAAATTTAAGAAAAATCAGAAGACTGAATCGAACAATTCTAGAGACGCCCGCATCCTACTTTATATATATATATTGATTGATTGATGATTGATGAAACATGACTCTCTTCAACACCCCGGTAAATTTATAAAAACCAGACCAGAAATTTAAGTGCTCGGAACTAAATTGGAAATCGGATCCTAATCATATAATCTAAAATTTAATCGAATTATGATCAATTTGTTTCGAATACATATTTGACCAAACATGATTAGATATTTGGAAAATCAAGATGATACAAGAACTCTGGTTCGAATCCCGTCAACAACATGTTAAATTAAATTATTAATCTAGACACATATAAAAGTTAATAACTATTAAAATATACTTATTCATGGCATGAGTTGTAGACCAATTTTTTTGTAATTCATGAAGATATTAAACATAACAAAAACACACAACATCAAATGTATGTAGAGCTTGTAACAATGAGATACTCGATAACATATTTAGAATAATATCGGATAGAGATATAAATAAATATTTTGATAATATATATATATATATATATATATATATATATATTAATGCATGCTCGTGAAATTTGTAAAAAATCATTTTACGAGTGATATATATATATATATATATATATATATATATATATATATATTCATAAAAGGTAATAATCCCAGCTAAGAAAATTGTCGGAGGAAAACAACAACGTAGACTGATGTATCTTACATGCCAGCGCATACCAAATAACGTGTAAAGTAGTGCTATTTGTCGTAAATAATTAACTATTAAAATACATTTATTCATAGCATGGGTTGTAAACCAGTTTTTTTTAATTCATAAAGATATTAAACATCAAAAAAACATACAACATCAAATGTATGTACAACTTGTAAGAATGAGATACTCGATAACATATTGAGAATAATATCGGATAGACGTAGAAATAAATATTTTGACAAATGATATATACATTAATGCATGCTCGTGAAATTCGTAAAAAATAATTTTACTGGTGATATATATCTCTATTCATAAAAGGTAATGATCCCGGTTAAGAAGATTGTCGGAGGAAAACAACAACGTAAACTGACGAATTTTACATGACAGCGCACACCAAATAACGTGTAAAGTAGTGCTATCTGTCGTAAATAATTAACTATTAAAAGACACTTATTCATGGCATGGGTTGTAGGCCAGTATTTTTTTAATTCATAAAGATATTAAACATCAAAAATATATACAACATCAAATGTATGTATAGCTTGTAACAATGAGATACTCAATAACATATTGAGAATAATATCGGATAGACGTAGAAATAAATATTCTGATAAATAATATATATATATATATATATATATATATATATATATTAATGCATGCCCGTAAAATTTGTAAGAAATAATTTTATGAGTGATATATATCTCTATTCATAAAAGGTAATGATCCCAGCTAAGAAGATTGTCGGAGGAAAACAACAACGTAAACTGATGAATTTTACATGCCAGTGCATACCAAATAACGTGTAAAGTAGTGCTATTTGTCGTAAATAAACGTACATGACAAAATTTAGAAAGTGGTTGTTATCATGAACGTTTGTTTACGACAAATAGCATTACTTTACACGTTATTTGGTATGCGCTGGCATGTAAAATTTGTACACACACATTATCGTAAGTTTGGCAGTTTTTGCTAATTTTATGCTTCTGTTGCCTTTTTACTATTATTAATAATGGTACCTAGCGTCTTTTCTTATGTTAGTGTATAAAATCACGTTCTATGTAAATTTTTGTTATTAAGAATTTAAGTATGTTTTAAATTCTTTTCCCGCATTAATTACCTATTACTCTATTTGTACCATTTTATATTGATCACAATTCTAATTTTATTTCTCCTAAAATTGTTAGCTAAATTCAATATATATATATATATAGGGTAGCACTCCATAGCATACCCTCTTATATGGAGTTACGTAGCACACCATTATAAATATACACATAATATATATTCTATTATATTTTTTATGAAATATAATTGCAAATTTTGATTATTAAACCGAAAAAGAAGATATACAATTTTTTTTATTCCAATGATCATCTAAAATTATGCAATATTTCAACATGATTCTATAACAGAATAATAATCATCCAGAATTATTCTGTTGTAGAATCAGTTTCGAAAATATACTTTTTTTCATCAAATTTTGAGTTTTAAATTACTTAAAATAGATATATTTTATTGTATTCTATATTAGAATCACGTTTTATAATTATTTTATAACAGAATTTATAATAAAATTGATTGTTTATAGTGGCGCACTATGTAACTCCATATAAGGAGTCACTCTCTTGAATGTTAGCCTATATATATATATATATATAATTAAGTCTATATGTTATCATGTTAAGTTATTTACAAAACAATATTGTGCTTTGATAATTATCAACGTTTTTCAGATGATTGAATAAAATTTGGTATTTAATTGATGGACAAAATAAGTGGGACGGAGAGAGCATATTATACTAACCAATTTTTTTATCATGTAGCTTAACTCTTTTTTATATCATTTTATTAGTGATTAATGTTTACAAACTATTTTTTCTTTATTATATTTTTTTTACCTTTTTAAGAAAAGAATATGCAATTTAATATAACAAATAAGATAAAAGACTTTTACATCAAGTTGTTGAATTTATATTTTTCTCTTTGCTACGTTTGAGTTAACAATTACTAAATAATAACATAAATTTATTTTCATAAAAATTGTAGTTCAAAATATTTCAAATTTTGATGATGTTTAGAGGAATTCATTTTCACTATTGATACATAATCTTTGTAGTTCATGTAGATGATAGCTACTTCGTTTGTCATCACTATTAACGGATCACCAACTCAATTTGTCTCTTTCCCTCTACATGCATTATCATATGTATATATGTATATACACGTAGAAAATGTGTACAACCACACACAGGAAGTAGTCTGGGTTATTCAAGTAACTTCTTCTTCTCCCCCTCTCCCTCTCCTTTTCTCTCTCTCGTAATCACAAGAACCCATTAACCACATGCATTAAATCATTCACAATAAATATATATAATAAGTTTTTAATTACTTGTCACTTTTATTTATTTATGAAATCTAGAGTTTTGTTTCAGGTAAAGAAGGATGTCGAATTATCAGAGTTCTGGAAGCCATGACAAGTCCGTCGTAACACCACCACCAGCTACAAATTGTCCGAGATGTGATTCTCCGAAAACAAAGTTTTGCTATTACAACAATTATAGTCTTTCTCAACCAAGATATTTCTGTAAGACATGTAAAAGGTATTGGACAAAAGGCGGAGCGCTTCGTAATGTCCCCATAGGTGGTAGTTGCAGGAAAACAAAGAAGATTAGTAGATCATTCTCCAGTGACTCAAAGGACTCTTCTAGCGCTTCTTCATATTCAGATTTGGGCAGATTCGGGTTCTCAGATGGTCCGGATTTTCAAATTGGGGAAGGACTTATAGATGTTCCAAGATCCAACAATACTTCAAATATACCTACTATCCGCGGTCAACTAGTATCTTCAACTATGAACAATCCAATAGTACCAATTTCATCAGGTAGTATTCCAAACTTCGGGTTGAACCCCGACTCTCAAACTAATTTAAGTCAATTTGTGGCTCCCAATGATTTTTCTTTATGTTATTCCTCTTCGTCTTCCATCCTTAAACAATATCATGTAGAGAATAATGTTGTAAGCTTTAATGATGGATTAGCCCCGGAGATGGTACCTGTAATTGGTAATCTTTCTTCTTCTATGGACTCATTTGGTTCAATTAGTCAAGATTTATATTTGAATTTACCACAAGAAAGGATGGGGGAGCCATTTAGTTCAACCGATCTTGACTGGGAGTTACAACAAGAAGGGATGAACATGATGCTAAGTGGAGGAAGTAGTAACATTTATCAACAGCCGAGCAACATGATTGAAACTACTAACAATCTTGAAAACCTGGCTCCACTTCTGAAGCCATATCCGGCATCATTTCAGGATTTGGAGATTTCTTCAGAACCATCAAATATTTCAAGGAAAGAGGATAATGGAGTAGCTAATGTTGAAACTACAAATGTACCAATTGAGTGGCATTTTGGTGATTCTAGTTATGCACCTGCTGTGAATGCAATTCCAAGCATTGATGGGAATGGCAACAAAATTGAAGGATGGAGCGTCTTCGATCAATACCCATCACTACCTTGAATTATCGATTATGGTGATCGAAAGCCATCTTATATGTAAACTCAAGTTCTTCATGCAAAAAGTTTCTATGATGTAGTATTGTCGATGGGACCAGTTAGATCATGTATCCGTAATTTTACATCGCTTATTTCAATTATGTAGAACTATATGTAATGCATCCAGTAATCATGAATGTTTCATTTTAGTTTGATTAAACATAATATGCATCCAGTAATCATGAATGTTTCTTTCTAGTTTGGTTAGTAGTGAAAATGTTCGGTACCATGTTTTTATTTTCTAGTATATTATATTTCTTTTAGTTTTTTTGTAGATTCACGATGATAAATGTTGACAACATTTTGATAATATGATATTGAGATCATTATGATAAATATCATTGTATATATTATTTAAAACTAACTAAGATGTCAAACAAAACTTGTATATTGAGTTTTGATTATATACCTATTACGATATTAGGATTCGTAAAGTAGATAAGAATGTTAATGAATTGACTAGTAAAAGAAAAAAGTTATGAAGCATATTTAATCTTTTTAATGTAATGTTATAACCGTGTGTATTATCTATTGTTTTTTTTAAATGTTTAAAATACTTACACAAGATGATACATAGCCAATGTTATTTTCCCAATGATATTTTCAAACATAAATGTATAGAACTTATGAATGTATAATACATGTATATTGTTGTGACATTTTATAAAAGTATTTTTGATTTATCATACATGTAAAAATTTATTGTAAGGGAAAAAATAGTAAAATTAATAGAACTTCAGTAAAATGACTTACATATTTTAGATTATTGGTACAAAATATATCATCAACATGAAAGCAAAAACAATATAAACAATCATGTTCACTAGTTTTTATATGAATGATATACCAATTCATCTAAATTTTGTTATATGTAATCATAATAGTATATTTTTTTTGATAAGCCGTAATATTAAATAGAAAAGAAGTACATAGCAAAGAAGAACCCAGCCTGACTTAACAACATCTGAAACTAACCATCAAAACTTAATATAACTAGGGGCTTTGAAACATTGCAGACTAATGATGCGACCTAAAATTAGAAAAGAACTTGCCAGAGCCCTCCTGAATATAACTTTCTTTCTTAGAATCTTGAACTACTGCCAACATCATTCATTTTTCCTTTCGCTCAAATGCTCTGATTATTGTTGTTGTTGTCCGTGATGATAATTCCAGGTTGCCTCCTCTTGACTTGTCTCACAGGGAGCTTCTCTTGCTCATCTTCAATGAAAATAATTTCATTTTTCTCAACAGCACTTTTCCTTCCATCAGCAGTAATCACTTCCTCTGAGAAGGAGAGTATTTAAGCTTGAGAAAAGTCTTTGAAATTTTCCAAAGTCTAGGTACCCAGCCTCCTGTTATAGACATTGTTCCCTGCATGCAACACTTGCCTTTGAAAATAATAAAAAGAGAGAACAGATGCTTGCAGAGGTATGAAGGCATGCACCTTGGAGCTCTTATTTAGACAAAATCTGCTGCCTGCAATTTAAGCATCTCACAACCACTATATTATCTACCGTTAAAACCAGCCCTTAATTACCTGGATTTTGTGTAAACCAGCTTTAGCCAGCCCATCAGCTTCAGTATTAAATTCCCGGCTCATATGATTAAAGTATAAATTTTCCAACAGATCACAATTTATACAACTCTGATCCAACTCATACCAGGCTTTTCTCATTTTTATTTCTTTAAGTCTCTGAACTACTTCTTTTGAGTCACTGTATAAACATATGTTTACCCAATTTCTTTCATGCTCCAAAATTGACAGAATCATGAATTTGATTGCCTCCCACTCCGATTCATAACAACTACATTCATGAATAAACATCTACATTTTAGAGAGTAAGTTAGCTAATAGCAAATTCACTTCTTGGTCTTCGACCCCCTCAGTCACTACGAGCGCCCTTGATCGATGCAATGGGATGTGTCTATTTATCTATCTCTTGATTCGAAATGGGAGCCAGGTTTGAAAAAGAATCTTAGAGTATCTAGGATTGGGCGAGGAGAGTCCTTAACGCCTTCTTTTTTCTTCTCATTCAACTTACTGTAATCATTTCTTTTTCGCATTTACTACATTTCACCTATAGTCATTGATTGTAACTGCTAATATGAACAATTGATCATATTCACACGTTATTTATATGATGTGTATAAATTAGTAAAGATTTGTACCAAACTTTCTTTCAAAACTGAAATTCCACAATATATTCTTTTATATATATATATATATATATATATATATATATATATTACTGAAATTGAAATTACATGTATTAAACTAATCTAAAAGATTCTTGCAATGATTTTACAAAACATAGGCATTTATTTACAAGCCCTATCAAAGATTATATGTTTAAAGAATATATTTTCTGCTCATTCTAAAGTAATTAGTTTATGAATTCTCATTCTTTTTCTTCTTCTTATTTTTTTTTACATAGGAACCCGAAGCCGCTACCCTTTGGGTGCGCACTAGTAAACCCACGAGCTCACGTAATAGCCTGCAAACTACATGATGAATATATTAATATTGATAACTACAACTTCGATTTTTGAATATGATTTATAACTTTATTTATTCATTATCTTTCATGCGGAGTCATATTTTTTATAATGCATATTTTTTAGATGATAAAATTGGACTTGAATTAAAATATATGAACGAGGAATAATTCTAATGTAAATAAGAGAGGTCTTTGATTAAAAATCAAAAATTAGAAATGAATGTTGTGTTACTTGTGTATAAATTATTTGTACATTATTTCATATAAAAATAGTTAAATTATTTTTTATTTTTTATATTTTCTATTATTAATAATATAACTTTAGTATTGATATTTCCCATCTTGGAATCTAATTTTTGGCATTTGTTTTAGGATTATTAGGAAAATAATATTTTTGATTAAGTTTTGCATAGTAATTGCTTACATTATAAAATTTTATAGAAGAGTTACTGGGGATCGAATACAAGTAATGCATTAATATATTTATCTTTGTTTTCTAAATTATTCAATACAAGTTTTTCATAAATATATTTCTAACTTATTAAAAGAATTTAGAATTGTATAGTTTATCTTCATGTTTTCCAATGTATTTATTTAATTGATTATAAAACAATCTTTATTATATTAATATTTAATATATAAAAATCAAAATCAGATCAATTTCTAATTTGAGTAAAATTTTGAAAAAGTGAATTTTTGATCCTTGATGCTAAGCGATATCCTAATCTATATTATAAACTATACAACACACAAAATTTAAATTAAATCGCATCAATGCAACTCAGCGTTCTTTTACATCTGATAGGGTTTAGAGGAAGATGTGTTGATATTGAAACAGCACAAGTGAGCGAGCTATTTGCTTTGTTTTACTGCTGTCGATATGCAGACAATTTTTTACCGAAAGCACTTTCGGTGGGATCCATAAGATATGCTTTCACATGGTCATGCACGAGGATGATCATATATACAATGATATAAAAAGTCGTATATTATCATACAGTGCAACTTCCACTTTACTCGTGTTTCATTCTTTTGATTCATTGATGCGACCATCCCTGGCCTCCTCCCCAGTCCCTCTCCAAGATAAGATATGAAATTATCTGCGTGAAGTTGGTTTAATCATATGTCGATTCAAACGGTTACTAAGGAATTATCCTGCGAATTGGAGCACTTACACCACCATGAAACACTAGTTAATTCTAATATCGCATAAAGATTAGAGTGCAAACTTGTTTTATTATAAGTAATTATTTTTATATCTTTCATTTATCGCTTTAAATAAATTTGTGATTATAAATTTTTAATTAATACTTGTCTGCAATTAATAATTAATAATTAATTTTGTAGAATCAAACTTACAATTAAAGAAAACACATTAATTGAGTATTTGTGGAAAGAAAATATCAATTCAAAAAATTAGTATGTATCAATATATTTTATATGTTTATTAATTTAAAAAATTAGTTGTTTCTCTTTTTTATCAAATCAAGAACATTAGTTTGTTTAATAATATTAGCAGTTAAGTATATACTTAAAAATTATTTTTAATTTAATTAATTTATTAGATATGATATAAGTGTTTAATAATGATCAAACACTAAATATATGATTATATTGTTGAACATAAAAATTATAATATAATATGCAAAAGGTAGTTATGGTCAAATTTGGACCACATTATTGAGGTTGGTCAAAAATTTAGATTAGAATTTGAATAAGTGATGTTTCAAATTTCAAAAAAAAATAATTGGGACGGATCATCGTGTGTGATAATCCGGAATTCTAATGGGTTAATTATCAAACTCATCATTGAAGTGGACAAATGGTATCAAACTCATCACTGATCTCCACGGGGTCTCAAGTGGCTCACTAAAGTCGTTTAATGATATCAAACTCATCACTGCCGTTAAAAAACTTAACGAAAATTTAGACGGAATGACACATTCGCGGTTGATGTGTCATTCCGTCTAAATTAACCCGAATTCTAATAGATTGAATATGGATTGACCTAATAAATATCCAACTTTCAAACTGATCCGATCCTATGCAATAAAATAAATAAATTTGAATATGAATTGGTCTAAATCCAATCCAAACCCTACCCATCGACGAGCACAAGTGTGAGTTACAACGCCACAGAACTGAATAGTGTGACCGAAGCTTGCTTAAGAAACCCATCCAAAGTCCAAACTGTCCATATGATACATTTATGATTTACCGAGAAATGGCTATGATGCATGCTCATGCGACATGCGTCAAACTAAACACAAACAAATCTTTCAAGCAGTTTTTAGAAAATATATATACTGATTAAAAAACCCATATATTTTCCTACAAAAAACAACCCATATATTTCTTATCATCTTAGTTTGTAAAATAAATTCAGCATAAACAAATTATAATAACCTAGTTCTGAAAATATTACATATATTAAGTACTTAATATTAAAAAAACATTATTTAAATATTAAATTTTCTAAAACAAACTCTTGTATTCAGCTAGCATGCGTTGTTAGAGCATCTCCAACGGTGTTGGCTATAATCGTTGGCTAAATTGGACCTGTAAGACATTATGTAAAATTTGCTGAACCTGTAATACATTTTGGTTCAATGGTATTAGCTATATTGGTTGGCTATAATTTAAAAATAGTATGTTATTAATATTTTAGATTGTTAAAATAGAATATATCAGTTTAATATGGTAATAAATGATGTGCAATCTTCCTACAGATTTCTTACAGACCTGTAGAGGTTCGACAAATTTAGTCATCCATAAGAGGTTGGCTAAAATTATAGACAACAGGTTCACGTGGTTGGAGTGCTATATTTTTTAATTTTGGAATGCCAACTCATTTTTTAGCCAAGGGCTTTGTATGGTTGGAGATGCTCTTACAAAGTTAGGATAGAACCTTCTAATCGTGTGCGTAGAATTTATTTAAATTTTAAGGTTTATTAATTTGTCAAAAAAACAAATGCCGCGCAGATTCTAAACTTTTCTTCCTACGCATACATAGAAAAGTCGAGTAAAGTGAAATAACATTTAGGGGTGTATATGAGCCGAGCCGAACTCTAGAATGCTCGTGTATCGTTTGTTAAAAAAATTAACGAAATCGAACTCGAGCTCGAGCTCGGATCGAGCCAAAAATATTGTTTGAAGATCAACTCATTAAGGAATAACTCTGTTCACGAACGGCTAGCGAACCGCTCAAGAACTTGTCTCACGAGCTTTTGCGCTCACGAACCGCTCATTAACTTATGCTCACGAACTTGTCTCACGAATTTGCTCACCAACCGCTCATTAATTTTGTTCACGAGCTTGTTATATAAACTTTGTTAACGAGGTAGCTTATACTCATAAATTCATTTACGAGCTTGTTTGTTATTTAATTTAATAAAATAAAATAAAATTCTAACAATATTTTAATTTATGCTCTAAGGAATCATAAATTCATAATAACTAAGCCCATGAGCCATGTTCCCGGGCCGAGTTCACGAACCATGTTCATTAGCTAGTTCACGAACTACGCTCACGAGCTAAGTTCACGAACTCATAATTCGAATATGTTCACGGACTATCGAGTCGAACTCTACTGTGTCCAAGTTCAGCTCGTTTATAAAACGAACCTTAAAATTGTGCTCAAGATCGACTCGTTTATAAATCAAACTGAGCTTGAGCCGAGCTTTTTTCGAACCGAACACCGAGCGAGTTATCGAGCGTATCAACTCATTTACAGCCCTAATAACATTTCTCTCGAAAGACGTCAAAATAAATGTTGCCAGTAAAATTCCGTGTAAATTAAATTAGAATCGGTTGCTATAAACAAAGCAAACGGATTCGTTTCTTGTTATGTCACCGAAGACGAACTGCGAACGTGGTTTCACAATATTTTTTACAAGGTGGCAGTGAAGACAAGTTTACTTCAATAAGCATCTTCACTTGAGGGGCGTTTTGGATGCTTTAGCTTCAACATATTTCTCACCGCCCCGATTTCACAATTTTATATTTACAACATATCTCGTAGTCGTAGATGTAATCACTTGTGAGCAGAAATATCCTATATGTGATCAGTGATATGATCTCAAGTTCTGATCTGCGATCTTAGGGATATAAAATCATAAAAAACTGGAATTGGGACTTAATCTGATCATTTAATTGGAATCGCTTTATGTATTATACAGAAGCATTTCCGGAAACCCGGAGAAATTTCACAATTTTATGGGATCGTTTAAGTAATCTTAAAAAAAATGCTTATTACTTAAAGTAAAGAAGTGAGAAGTAAATGAAGACTCACAAGTGATTAGATTGTTTGGGAAGAAGTAGAAATCCTCCAACAAAATCTAGCATTCTCAGTTTTAAGTTCTTTTGATTTTTTACACAAACAGGTAAAAAAAAAAAGTAGAAATCGGTTTATTATCGAAAAAAGCCGGAAACGGGTTCCGCCAAACATGTGCATGATATATATATGGAACATATCGCGTAAGATGTAATATATTAACTGAGTATGATATATCCCCGTTTCAAGTAATTTTTTTTACTGAAATTTATATAATTAAAATAAATATATATTTACGTAAAAAAATATAATTTAAAATAGATATTTGATTTCGCTTTCATCAATAAGAAACTCGTGGATATTAGAATTATGATTTGAATGAGACCGCTTATATGAGGAAAAGAGTTATTTATGCCACCAAACTTATTTATGAAAAATCTAACAAATCATGTCAAAACATAAATGATCAATAAATAAAATTTTATGCCACCAAACTCATTTATGAAAAAAACCAACTGATCAGGTAAAACATAAGTGAAGGTAACACAGATCCGGTTACCACTGCCACTGCTATTCTTGTGAATACTGCTGGGAGTCTTTTGACCAGATATTATTAGCAGTTATTAGTACTAGATATTTGACATTACGAAAGTGAAGCAATTGAGCACGCGAAACACACAAATCGGGTCTGCTAAATAATCTTAGTCATGATTCACGATTCCATGACTAATAATTGAACGGAAGTACATGGAGAGTATCGTTTTGGGTCAAATTTTGGGAACCAAAAGACCATGCCACTTTACCGCTGGCTATTAGAGATCTTTTGATTTGATTATTATATCATTGAATTAAAACTTATTTCACCACCTGTTTGATCGATCAAATGGCAAAAAAAGAATAAAACGACTGATACAACCATTTTATATATTGGCTGCACTGGAATTGACGAGTATGAACAAATTTTAGTCCACAAATTTTGTTTCTCATCATCTTCGCAAATTATTGATACAGCTTTTTTATATTTTTCACTTTGTAGTTGAGATAACCCTTGTCATTAAATCTACAATGGATTAAAGATGCTTGCCAATATTCTTAATACGTGTGCTTAAGTGATACTCCCTCCGTCCCATTTTAGTTGTCACATTTGGTTTTGTGCCGGTCAAATTGACTAAAGTTTGACTGAATTTTTTTAATATTTTATCAATTGACAAAATAAAAAATATATATCACCGGAAATAACTTTTAATCTACTTTAAGATGTAATTTTCAGTTTTTTAAAATAATGAGTGAGTGACTTATAATCTTTGGTCAAAACTTGGTCAATTTGACCAATAAAAATAGAAATGTGACAACTAAAATGGGACGGAGGGAGTAAGAATTAGGTTGGAATTGGAACTGTAGTTGCGAAAATTAAGAACACATGAGAATTAAAGAGTACACTAGCAAAGAATCGGCATAATTATTTATTAACAATTTTTTTTAAAAATCAGTCATTATATAAGAGAATGGTTTTTCTTATAAAATATATTATTTTTTCAGGTGCAAATGGTTAAATGGATCATCCCCTACCAACCGGGTCAGGATTAAGAGACCATTTGTCTAGTGTTAAAATCTGGATTTAAAATCATTTTTCAATTTTAAATTGTATTAAAAGTTGATTTAAAATTAGAATTGAGCCAAATACTGATTTTAAGTTAGAAGTTAGAGTGAAATATATCTTTCGGTGACTTAAATTTTTTGAATTTTTTTTATTAAGGATACTCATAAATCATAGGTTACCTGTACATCATTTTTATTTTCATTATTATATTTTTAATAACTTATAATTCATTAATAAGACAAAATACTCAAACAGATATTTTAACTCCCAATTTATCACTTATTAAAAAAAAACCTCCCAATTTATCATATTAAATCACGTTAAGTCATAAATTATAGTTTTAAACTCACCCACCACGACCTCTAAATAACACAAAATTGCTACTAATAGAAGACTAAGCCATAACTAATCACGACCGGTTTTTTTCCCTCTAAATTTTTCAACCTCAACCACCTTATTACTGTTAAAATCTGGTTTTCAACCAAATAACGAAATTCTGCTCTCAAAATTCCACCAACATGTTTTTGTCCCTGTGCCGAAATATGATGCACAGCCCGCACAGCTATGTTAACAACAGCTGGCGTGCTACTTTAGTGAACAAAATAATACAATATGACACGAAAATTACAAAGAAATTATGTAAGAGCAACAAATGGTCAATTATTCGGGTGAAAAACGAAAAATACGTATTAGATTTCTGTAATCGAAAATAACGAAAACATCTGAATTCGAATTCCATCAAATTATAGTTTGCGATCTCAAGACTCAACGGGATACGGATCTATACCCGATTTTGAAATCAAGATAATTCTTACAATATTTTTCGGCACGTAGGTGATGGATTGGGTTGTACAAAACCAAGATTCTCCTTTTTGTAATTTTAGGAGTGAGCATCAAAACGGTTTTAACGTCTTCTTCTCATTGTCCTGTTCCTTGGACTCAATAAAACTATTACTATTATATTATCGATTTTAAATATTGTTACAAAAGCGTGGTGAGTCGTCAGCTGGTGGGCTTTGAATATTTCTAGAACTAAATAATAAGAAAGTCTGCAACTAATTTAGATCTTGTCTATCAAATGCTGAAAGAATCAAACTGTTAAATCAGGGTTGGTTAGTATATTATGCTCCACAAATAACTATTGCAATGTTTGTAGCTGTTCATACTCCAGGATAAGGATCACTCATCCTCGATGACATGGATACCAATCTCGAACTCGACTCGATATATAATATAAAAATCGGAAAAGAGGTAAGGATATCAATATTGATAACCTAAAACTATAAATTTATTTTAAATTTCGAAGTTGATTTGTTTTTACGGGACCAAAAACGTAAAACTACGGTCTATGTAATTATTTCTACTTTTAGCAAAATTTAATCTGAAAATATGATATTGAGGTTGTTTGGGTTAACTTAAAAAAAATGATTTTTTGCTTAAATTATAGAAGTGAATTAAAAGTGAGAAGTAAATAATTTAATAAAGTATTTGAAAAAGAAGTAGAAGCTCTGGCAGAGAAGCTAGCATTCACGGCTTTTTTAAAAGTGCTTCTACTTATTTGCGACTTTCACTAAACAAACATACCCATTGTGATAGGATGGAACCACTGTGCTGTAGAGATCCTTTCTGATCATAAGAATACAAATTGAACTAGGAACCATCCTTCTGATCATAACGATACAAATTGAACTAGAAGCCGACAATATTCAATATTCTGAAAACAAAGCTCACAGCTATATATGGAACATAACATTGATCTGGTTCAACAACCATTAGGCGAATCAAGTACCTAATAAATCCAACACCGTACACGTGGCAATCCACAGTGATTCTTCGTTGTACTATCAGATACATAGTCCTCCATATGTAGCACAACGGGCTGATGGTATTAGAGAACTAATCATATAATTAAAATAAACAAACAGAAAGTCTAAAATTATCAGACGGATGTTGAATAAATAATGTAATAATAATATTATGAATGAGAAATCCAACATTGCCTGCTATATATCTCATTTGTCACATATATAAATTGTCGTCTTGGTCTCTCAAAAACTTCACAGGTTCACAGCTTTCTTTGTGGTCTCATATCAGGAACCTCATCAGTCATGGCTATTCCAGGGACTGCCATTAGACTGCACCATTCCATTCCTCAAGGTCTCCCATCTTCCAGGCTTAGCCGTGGAGCGCGAAAGAAGGTTGGTTAGCCTAATCGATATGATATCTCCTACTGTAAATTTTTAACTGAAATGATCCTGTAATTCCTTAAATGTTTCTCTAGTGAGTATTTCTCTAATGAACCAAGTTGGTTGTGTTTGCAGTTCTGCTTAAACGCTGTCGCTACTAATCCAAATGGCGAAGAAAGGAAGATGATCAGGAAAGAGAATGATGGATGGAAGATTGATTACTCTGGAGAAAAACCTCCAACACCTTTGCTGGATACCATTAATTATCCCATCCATATGAAGAATCTTTCCACAAAGGTACATGATGTATCCTGAAGGTGATTGTTTTTTTTGCTTCTATATAAGTCTGTACTAAAACTTGTGTTGTTGACTAGGATCTTGAACAATTAGCAGCAGAACTGAGATCAGATATTGTACACACTGTATCAAAGATAGGCGGGCATCTCAGTGCAAGCCTGGGAGTGGTGGACTTGACCGTCGCTCTCCACCATGTATTTGACACTCCTGATGATAGAATCATATGGGATGTTGGTCATCAGGTGAGAATTTCTGATTTCTAAAGGCCTTTTTTCAAAATTCTAGTTTCTAAATATCTGCAGACTGCAGACTTTGTTTGCCTGGTAAATTCTATCTCCATCACACGCACTTTTGATAAAACTGCAGGCGTACCCACATAAAATTTTGACGGGGAGGAGGTCTAAAATGTCCACCATTAGAAAGACTTCAGGGCTAGCAGGATTCCCTAAACGGGACGAAAGTGTTTATGATGCTTTTGGTGCAGGGCATAGTTCTACAAGCATTTCTGCGGGTCTAGGTACACTTTTCTGCTCTTGCTTCTTCTGATATACACATAGTAGAGAGCTTTAGATAGGAAAAAAGGATAGTATACAGAAAGCTAAGCTTTGGACATGGCGACATTTACAGGTATGTCAGTAGGCCGAGATCTTTTAGGGAAGAACAACAATGTTATTGCAGTCATAGGAGATGGAGCCATGACTGCAGGACAAGCCTACGAAGCCATGAACAATGCAGGTTTCCTTGATTCTAACCTCATTGTTGTACTAAATGACAACAAGCAAGTATCCTTACCCACAGCCACTCTTGATGGTCCTGCGACTCCTGTTGGAGCCCTCAGTAGTGCCTTAAGCAAGCTTCAAGCAAGCACTAAATTCCGTAAACTCAGAGAAGCTGCCAAAGTAAGCCGGAGATCATTTTCTTGCACATATGCCTCAACTAGTTTCCGTGCACGTTTTAATTCTGTGTCTAAAAAGACTTGACACTAATATTTAAACCTGTAGGGCATAACTAAGCAAATTGGACCACAAGCACATGAAGTTGCAGCAAAAGTAGATGAGTATGCCAGGGGTATGCTTAGTGCTCCCGGGTCTACTCTCTTCGAGGAACTTGGTTTGTATTACATTGGTCCTGTTGATGGCCACAATCTCGATGATCTAGTAACTATTTTTGAAAAAGTGAAATCAATGCCTGCACCAGGGCCAGTTCTAATACATATTGTAACAGAGAAGGGTAAAGGTTATCCTCCTGCTGAGGGTGCAGCTGATAAGATGCATGGTAATACACACTTGCCCAATTCTAATCTAACTTAAAATGATTGAATTGCAGTTTTCATATCTAACTCTTGATTTTTTTTGATGTAGGGGTTGTACAGTTCGACCCAGCCACAGGGAAGCAATCTAAGCCCAAATCCTCTACCCTTTCATATACTCAGTACTTTGCTGAAGCACTGATAAAAGAAGCTGAAGTAGATGATAAGATTGTGGCAATCCACGCAGCAATGGGTGGTGGAACTGGGCTGAACTATTTTCAGAAAAGGTTCCCAGATCGTTGTTTTGATGTGGGTATTGCAGAGCAGCATGCTGTCACATTTGCAGCAGGTTTAGCTACAGAGGGTCTCAAGCCATTTTGTGCAATCTATTCGTCGTTCCTGCAACGAGGCTATGATCAGGTAAATATATATTATTGTTGTTTGACAAAATTTAGTAGCCATCAAAACTTTTTTTAAAGACTTTCATACTGATATATTACATAAATGTGAAAGGTGGTGCATGATGTGGATCTTCAGAAGTTGCCAGTTCGCTTTGCAATGGACCGAGCAGGTTTAGTGGGAGCAGATGGACCTACGCATTGTGGAGCATTTGACATCGCGTACATGGCTTGTTTGCCTAATATGGTTGTAATGGCTCCATCTGATGAATCAGAGCTGATCCACATGGTTGCAACAGCAGCAGCCATTGATGATAGACCAAGTTGCTTCAGGTTTCCTAGGGGTAACGGAATTGGAGCAGCTCTTCCTCCTAATGGCAAAGGAATACCTGTTGAGGTTAGAATTAGCAGTATTCTAATATTGTGCTATGGCAAAGCCAAAGCATTCATTCATCTTGTTGTATATTAATTAAATTGTTCATAAAGAATGTTTCTTGAATTTCGTTTGATGCCTATGCAGATCGGAAAAGGAAGAATATTGATGGAAGGAACTAGAATCGCGATCTTGGGGTATGGTTCCATTGTCCAAAATTGTTTAGAAGCTGCAAAATTGCTGAAAGAGCAAGACATATCTATAACAGTGGCTGATGCAAGGTTCTGCAAGCCATTGGATGGGGAACTAATCAGGAGTTTGGCCCGTGAGCATGAATATCTAATTACAGCAGAAGAAGGTTCAATTGGGGGTTTTGGTTCTCATGTATCACATTTTCTTAGCCTGAATGGTATTCTGGATGGACCCCTTAAGGTAGCATAGTTTCTGAGTTCAAGTTTTCTACATCATTTTTTATCTAACCTTTTCATATACTGATAATAATACATGGTAATTACTTGCAGCTGAGATCAATGGTCCTTCCCGATAGATATATTGACCATGGATCACCTAAGGATCAAATGGAAGAAGCTGGTCTATCTGCCAGGCATATCTGTGGAACTGTCTTGTCCTTGCTGGGAAAGCCCAAAGAGGCTTTCATATTTCAATAAATTTACACAATCTATGTAAGGTCTACTTTGTCTCAGCTGTGTATCCAGGAAAGCGAGTTTAGGAAGATCCACTGAGACATAAATATCTACTTCACTCTAGCTCAAATAATTTAGCAAGATTTAGTTGGCGTGACGCGCAATTTCATCTTCCTTCTATAATGTAACAAAATTATATATAATCTCCTTTGAAAGATATATCTTCAGCATTATAGAAACAAACAAATTTAACTACTGATATTTTAATGTAAAACCAATGAAAGCGTGGAAGAAACTCATGATTACTATTGATTGTCGCAAACAACAATTACTCCCTCCGTCCCATTTTAATTGACACTTATTCCTTTTTGGGACGTCCCAAAAAGAATGAACCTATTAAACTTACTATTTTTGAACACTACTTTTCACTATTACACCCACTACTTTCTTCCACTATCTCTATTCTATAATAATATAAACACTATTACACCCACTACTTTCCTCCACTATCTCAAATCTATTATTAAAATTTTGATGGGTCCCACCACTTTACCAACTTTTCAACCTTTTTACTACCTTTTTCTTAATCTCCGTGAAAGTCAAAGCAGCTCAATCTTTTCGGGACGGAGGGAGTACTTCACTACTATTATATAAAGGATCATGCCACCATAATATTGTTTACATAAACTATAATTTATAGCCAGATGTCATTACAGAAAAATATGTACTTGCAAGAGTAGAGATAAGGTTTGCGTACATCTCATCCTCTCTGGACTGATCTCGTAGCAACCAAATGTAATTGTATTTACCAACAAGACTTGCGACTTGGATCAAGTACTAAAATCTGCGGAATATTACTAGGCTAACTGATTTGTTAAATAACTAAAAAAAAGACATATACCAACAAGGCATCAAGAATCCGAGTTCTGTACATAGTCTCTAAAAATAGATTGAGTGGCTAACAGGAAGGAGAACTTGAATGCATCGCAAGTACTGGTCTCTGGCAAACTCCCAGAAGCAGGACTCTCTCATTCTCTGTGATCATAAGAAACTCCAAAGAAACATGAAAATCATAACCCCTGCAAGTTTTCCTTTATATTTTGGTGTGTTATAAAATTTAATAAGTACCTGACCTTATAATTATCATAAAATAAGTTTTTAATTTCACATCAACATTTATTCACTTGATTCGATTTAGGCCACCGGAAATAGCTATACTCTTTAATATTTTCATCAGCCTTGAACCCGAATCGATTATTAAATCATATATCATTAGCTAAATTAACATCAGAAGATCAGAGGTGCACGGGGTGGCAATTTCGGGTAACAGGTCGTGTTCGTGTCAGCAATCGGGTCGATTTCGGGTCAAGCTAAAATCACTTAAAATTGAATAAAACTGAAAATTGAAGTTACTATAAATGAAATTCTAATTTCGAGTCCATTTCGGGTCAATCGGGTGATTTTCGGGTCACTTTCGAGTGTTGTCTCAGTAAATCGGATTGCGGGCTGGGTCTGGTTCGGGTCGTGTCTAATATTGCCACCCGGTGGATCATCTAAGAAACTGTAATGCTTTACACTATTACTGCAGATTCATTTTCCCTAAGAACACACAAGATTAGAGTCATGACCATGAATCAAGCGAAGTAGTATTATCCTTGAAACAGCCTTGTCAAGATTCAAACTTTTGTAGGCTGAACCTGATCATATCACTAAATTCATAATTCATTCATAAATCATTAACTTATCGAGTTCGAGCAGATCCAACTGTGTCACCCTACCGCTTAACTTTATGTACCATTATATATAGTAAAGATGATAAGAATGGCACAATTGCAAAACATTCGAGCCCACAAAGGAAAAGTAACAAATTCGCTAACTAAAGAAAAAAGTGAGCAATCAAGTGCTACAGGCTTAGCAAGCATATTGACGTCAATGAACTGGTAGTTTATTCTCTTTTAGTGAAGTATAAATTTGTGATCAAATTTTATCCATTTTTTAACTTTCATAGTTATAATTCAAAATTGTAATAGCGTGGTGTCATATATTGTTTTAATATATGTCAAAGGTGATTAAAGGTCGGTTTTTTTTACGGAAAAAAATAGTTTTTCTTAGAAAAATGGCTCTTCACCATTTTTTGGAACATAAAAATAATGTCTAGTCATCGATTTGTAAATCCGAAATTCTGAGCATTAAAATACAAAACCGGGTCCGGTACTTGTTGTTTGTCCAAAGCTTGCAATAAGCATTTTTAGATCCCTGCATTTAGGCATGGCTTCCGGGGAAAAATTGCACATAGTAATGTTTCCTTGGTTGGCTTTCGGTCACTTACTTCCCTACCTGAAGCTAGCCAAGCTCATTGCTGAAAAGGGTCACAAAATCTCTTTCATTTCCACTCCAAGAAACATCCATCGCCTCCCGAAACTTCCCCATGATATAGCTCCTCTCATAAATCTTGTCAAGATTCCACTGCCTTGCACTCCAAACCTCCCAGAAAATGCAGAGGCAACCTGTGACGTTCCATTCAACAAAGTCAAGCATTTAAAAATCGCGTATGATCAGCTTCAGGACCCTGTTACTTGTTTCCTAGAATCCAATTCAGTAGACTGGATACTGTGTGATTTCGCATCTTACTGGCTTGGCCCTGTAGCTTCAAGGCTTGGTGTTCCATGCGCGTTTTACAGCATCTTCCCTGCTTCCATCTTGGGATTTTTTGGCCCTCCATCTCAGATGATCACTGGGGATGATTATCGCGTGATTCCAGAAGATTTCACTGTAAAGCCTAAGTGGGTTCCGTTCCAGACAAGTGTTGCAATGTCGCTGTACCAGATTCTTGTCCTAGAGCCTAATTTTGAAGCTGATGAGACGGAAAATGTGTCTGATCTTTTTCGTATTGGGAATACTATTCAGAATTGTGATATAGTAGTGATCAGAAGCAGCACCGAGTTTGAGCCAGAGTGGTTAAAATTAGTTGAGGAGATTTATAAAAAACCGGTGATCCCAGCTGGGTTGTTACCTGCTATTGATGATGATCATGAGGATGAATACTGGGATGAGATAAAGGATTGGCTCAACAAACAAGCACGTGGATCAGTAATATATGTAGCATTTGGAGCAGAGACGAAGCTGAATCAAGTTCAGGTGACTGAGTTAGCCCTTGGTTTAGAGTTGTCCGGGTTGCCTTTCTTGTGGGCACTAAGAAAACAAAGAGGCTTGACTGATCCGGAGCGAATTGAGTTGCCAGAAGGGTTTGAGGAACGAACGAGAGGGCGTGGGATGGTTTACCCCACTTGGGTGCCTCAGGTCAAGATATTGAGTCATGATTCAGTGGGTGGGTTGTTGTTTCATTCTGGTTGGAGCTCAGTGGTAGAGGCGGTGCAGTTTGGAAAAGCGCTTGTATTGTTGCCGTTTCTGGGTGATCAAGGTCTTATTGCTAAGCAAGTAGAGGAGAAGAAGTTGGGCTTATTGATTCCAAGGAACGAAACAGACGGTAGGTTTACAAGGGACTCAGTTGCAGAGACAATCAAGTTGGTATTGGTGGATGCAGAAGGGAAAATATACCGAGACAAAGTGAAAGAAATGAAAGGTATAATAGGCGACATGGATAGGCAAAATTATTATGTAGAGAACCTAATTGGTTATCTACAGAACCATAAATCCATGGGAAAATAAGAGGCATTTGTGTAAAAGTTCTTTGATTACAAATAAATATCTCTGATCCAGAACATGCTTCTGAGCGAGATACGCTTGTATATTTGGTGAGGTTTTGCTTAATCTGGCCTTTTGTAATTCTGTATAATTTGTTTGTACTCCATAGCATTCACATTGCAAATGGACATTCTATTGTATTTTGTATGAATTCTGTAACCTGAGTGTCGCGAGCAGTACAGCTTGATCAACTTGCTGAAGATCAGAAAGTTCATGTATAATTCTGGTGCTGATAAATAGCGCACATACTGAAATTTATTCATCACACTTTGCTCACACCCTTCAGGTACAATTAACTCGGCACCCTTTACGTGCAACTAGTATCTCGTGTCATGACCCCTCTTAAGAGGAAAATGATGAGTAATTCTATGTACTGTGATTATATTATGGTCCAGACTAATTAATCTTGTAGTATATATAGAAGGCTTAGGCAGGCATGTTGATATATTTATGGCACTTCCATTTTGTTGTCATTGCATTGTTCCTAGTCGAAATATAATCTTGAAACAAAGGTCTCATGAAACTAAACCCACAGGCTACAGCAACACCAGATACCAAGTTCAACTCTTGTTTGTTTAGTTACAGCCTGAGCCTGAGGTATTGATTATCAAAACTTCTGTTGTTTCAATGTCCTGTTTGTTAACAACTTTATACCAGTAGACAGTAGTGGGAGTAGGTTGCTATCTTACGCTCCTCCTCATAATTCAACATGTTTGTGAAATAATATTTAATTAACTTTACCTGTTCCGCAGACCAATTTTTTTCCCTTATTTTAAATGATATAAAGAATAAATCAGAATAAATTACATAATGATGGCCTTATTTTCCACTAAATGTTAAAAAGTGGTTAAATTCTCAAAATTGCAAATCAATGTCCATATTTTAGTTTTATTTTTCAAAAAAAGTGGTTCATGCCTATAAGCTATAAGCTATAATAAATGGGCTCATTACACTTATTCCTATAAGCTATAATATTTTAGTTGTCCCACTAATTTGAGAATTTGAAAATTGAGCTATTTTTCTGAAATTTGATATAAAATACGGTTATATTCTAATATAAATCAATATACTTATATAAAGGAGAAGCGTGGGGCGTGTAGGTGGCGCCTCTCAGATCGCTCTGTTCTATTTTTCTAATTTTCTGGAATTTTCGGACAGATCGCTCTGTTCTATTTTTCTAATTTTCTGGAATTTTCGGATGAAAAATATCAAAAATTAGAACTACCTTTTTTAGTTTTGGGTATATTAGAAGCAAGTTTCAGAATCTGATTTTGTTTTAGATTATTTATGGAATATAATAGCTTGAAAGTTTTAATCTGATTTTGTTTCAGATTATTTAATTATGGGAAAGACATATTATTTATGGAATATAGTAGTTTGAAAATTTTAATCTGATTTTGTTCAGATTATTTAATTATGGGAAAGAGTAGCAAACAAGTCTCTTTGCACCTATATATACCCGTATAAGCACCTATATATACCCGTATAAAACGTAAGATTTTAGATCATCTAAATACAACCTCCTCTCACAATATCACAAGTTCTCTTACTCGAATTTTAAAAGAGAAGCGATAGACGTGCAGGTGGCGCCTCTCACATCGCTCCGTTCAATTTTTCGAATTTTAAAAGAGAAGCGATAGGCGTGCAGGTGGCTACGTGCAGGTGGCGCCTCTCACATCGCTCCGTTCAATTTTTCGAATTTTAAAAGAGAAGCGATAGGCGTGCAGGTGGCGCCTCTCACATCGCTTCGTTCTATTTTTTTTAATTTTCTGAAATTTATGGATGAAAAATATCAAAAATTAGAACTCTCTTTCTCTTGCTCGATTTCTAACTCGGAGGTACCGTTCTTCTGCAACGATAAGTGAAGGCTGTTCATACAATATTAAAAAAACAAAAGTTGTTGCAAGCAAAGGTAGTTATAGATCATTATATTGGAATCGACAAATCCAAACACGGAAAAAGAATATAGTCTTGACATGATATTGATGGTTGATATCAACAAAATAAACTATTAGTGATGTATGTTTGTTGGTTATTCTTTTATAATATTTGTTTTGTTCATTGGACATGTTTGTTGTTGTTAATTTTTATATGATTTACTTTGTATACAGGAAAAAATTATTCATGCATTATCTGTTTACTCTGTTCAAATAATTTTTAAGAGGGTAGTTATAGACGGCTATTTCAAAGATTTAAGTTAGATGTTTTTGTGCACAATCAATCCAAAAAAATTGGAGGAAGGTAACAATGTAAGAACGTGATTACTTTAAAAAAAAAAAAGATTCGTCATGCTTTAAATTGTTAATTAATTGTATAAACTTATTTTCATTTTTTCACCTTGAATTATAGTCCAATTTTGCAATTTTATATATTAGTATTGGTATTACAACTAGATTTTTATAATATAAATTTATTTCATCCTATAAATATTAACTTTGAAACATTAATATACTTTTTATAGACAACCACACAATTATTTTATTCTACAAATATTAATATTAAATCATTAATATAATTTTTATAGACCGCCGCAACACGCGGTTTCTCGACTAGGTGCGAATAAGCTATAATAAATGGGCTCATTACTCTTGTTCCGGACAGAAATCAAGTTTTGCTGAGAATGTCTTGCTATTAATCAAATAAAAAATATTGAATTTATTTGAAATCAATTTTTTGTTATAAATGGTGATGAATTAAAAAAAAAAAAAAAAAAAAAAGAATGCGACGATGTTTTTCGATCCTAACTGGTTTTCGAGAGTGAGTAAGTACTGTTATGTGCTTAGAATATGAATGATTGAAAATACATATATATATATATAGAGTACTACTCCAATACAAACCTCCTTATTCTAAAAACTAAAAACCCAGCTAAAATATCACTAAATTCTAAGGAGAATATCACTAAATTCTCTCACAACCCCACTTCTTCTCCAACCCAGCCTGCCTCCACCTTCACTTCCAGCAACTTCACCAGCCCATTCATGTCCGCCGCCCCGCCGCCCCTCCATGTTCGCCTTCACCGTATCTACACCCAACGAATCCAACCCACCTCCACATTCTCTTTCTTCATCTCCTCCTCCACCACCTCCACCTACGGCACCTCCATTAACTCCTGCCATGTCCACCACCTTCATCTCCGCAGCCACCTCCACCATCTCCACCACCGCCACCACCACCAGAATCAAGTACAAGAACAGATCTGGAGATTTTCCCCAATTTCTGGAAGTTTTCACCAAGTTTTGCAACACAAATCACTAAATTCTAAAGAGAATATCACTAATTTCTGAAGCGCATATCACTAATTTGTACAGCAGAAATCATCATTTTTTGTAAATAGATCAACGGGTTTATCGAAACTTTAACAACATTATAATCCATGATAGAGTCTAATCGTTCACGAGATTGAGAGAGGGATCGTTGAAAACAGATCAATGGAGGGAAAGGACGGAGGTGGTGATGACGAAGAGAAACTCAGTTGGTGATGGGTCTGATGGCAGAGAGAAAGAAGATAATGAGGATGAGGAGAGGGAGGGATAAAGTTTGTGCTAAAGAGATGATGGCGTGGGTGAAATTTGATCGGGGCACATCTGGGTGGGTGGGTTTTATTAATTGCTGTTTTATTTTAGTTGAGTGCATTTAGTAATTATAGGAGTTCAAATAGTGGTTTTTAGTTTTTATTTTAAGAGTGGTTTGTATTTGATCATGAGCCTATATATATATATAGAGTCCTACTCCAATAGAAACCAAATTAGCCTAAAAACTAAAAACCAATTTCTGGACAGTTTTTTATCACTATTTTTAACCACGGAAATCACTAATTTGTACATAACATATCACTAATTTATATATAGCATATCTCGCGAATATAAATATATATATACACATATATGCAGCGTATATGACCATCATCTTCACCCAAATCGTAATAATGGACCTCTTACCCCCATTACCAAACTTTTCTATGACTTGCCACCATTGTCTATCATCACCAATAGTCACATACACTTTCCATCATAACTTACAAAACTAACGACTACTTACCATCATCATACAACTTCTCTTGCGGCTTTCTACCACCAAGAACCTTCCTACGGATGAAATTAATCATCTATAATCGATTATACATAATTTAGATAAGTAGATTTTCTCAATTTTGATAATAAAAATCGCTGTTTACATACTGTATAAAAATAGTGATTAGTGCAGTATAAATTAGTGATACCCGTAGTTATAAATAGTGGTAGGGAAACTGGTTTCTAGTTTTTATTTTAAAAGTGGTTTCTATTTGATCATTAGCCTATATATATATATATATAGGGTAGCACTCCATAGCATACCCTCTTATATGGAGTTACGTAGCACACCATTATAAATATATACATAATATATATTCAATTATATTTTTTATGAAATATAATTGCAAACTTTGATTATTAAACCGAAAACGAAGTTATACAATTTTTTTATTCCAAAGATCATCTAAAATTATGCAATATCTCAACATGATTCTATAACAGAATAATAATCATCCAGAATTATTCTGTTGTAGAATCAGTTTCGAAAATATATTTTTTTTAATCAAATTTTAAGTATAATGGCGCGCTGTGTAACTCCATATAAGGAGTCCCTCACTTGAATGTTGGCCTATATATATATATTCAAATTGTTTTCATCTCCTCTGATCATGACCGAGAAGAATGAGAATGAGGAGGTGGTTCGAGTTATTTTTCCGCAAGACCCCGCCTGTATTATCAATTTATCATCACCGACTCACCGTAGTCAAGGCAATTTCAAAGCGTAGATTCTGCACGAATGGGCTTCAGCCCAATGACCAGCTTGGGCGTGTGAGACGGGCCTCTAACAGAATCTGACAGACGTGATTTTCATCAAAAAAAAATCTAAAAATCGGCGATATTTCATGTATTACTTGTGGCACCTTTCAAGGGGAAAATGTGTGAGAGCATATATGTTTTACGTGCAAATCTATGTCTTAAAATCAGAAGTCTTACTCCTACTGAAATACAATACTAGTAAATGTATATCCTGAGAGCATACCTTACTGTGTTAGATCTAGCAGTATCAGCTTCTAAGTTTTTGGAGGCCGAAATCAATTGGTTACGGTACAAAACTGGCATGCGTTGTTGATCAGATAAGAAGTTTATGAATTTTGTTTTTTCAGTTTTGTGGCGTCTTGGTAAATTGGCCATGTTGGTTTCAGGTATTCTCGATGACAGTAATCCCAAAAGTTAATAATCTGGTAGTGTCCTCAATCATCCAACGACCTGGAAAAGTGCTGCGGTATGATTTCTCTACTTATTAGTGATATATGTTGTTCTTATTTATCGTGCTTTTTCCCCCTGCTTCATTGGTCACAAATTTGCTATAACTGGGAACGGGAGCGATTAAAACTGTTACCAATTATTCTCTATTAACTGGAATTTAAAGTTGTGTTATGTTGAACTGAAAGGATTTATAAAGGAAAGGAATGAGATTTGAACTATACAACGAGTATATGTTTAAAGGTATCATTCCTTTCCCCATTCTATTCCTAACAACTTAATTAAAGCTCAAATCCCCCGTTATGTGAAGGAATGCTCTATTCTCCCTTATACCCATTTTCTTCTCAAATCCTATTATCAGAATTTTTGCTCATTTTTTGTTTTAAACTTCCCTCTTACCTCCATTGTTTTCCTTTATTCCCACTCATTCCATTCTCTGCAACCAAACACAACATAAGCTTCCATTAAGTAGTGCAGGGTGGTTTCAAAAAAAAAAAAAAAAAAAAAAGTAGTGCAGGGAAAGTGAGTGATTATATAACTAATAATGATTTAACCTCTAAACTAAATTTTTAGCTTATATATAGTATTGCTTTTGTTAAGTTCTTTCTATAAGTAGCGTTGCTTTCAGAATCTGGGAAGGTGCATTGCTAAATCGGATGTAACAGTTATCATTCTAAAATTGTCTTTTCAAACAGAAACTTGTAACAGATCTGCTTCATTCTTGCTAGATCATGGTGAAATTTAAGGTACTTCAAAGTAGATTGACAAATGATTACTAATATACGGGATCAAATTATGGTTTTAGGCTAATATTGCCATTTTAATGATCTTACGTGTTGTATAACTGAGGAATTTCTGTAAATCTCGAACATCAACATGTTTGTATAGATTTTAATTGCACCTTGCAACTTTTATACTCTTCTATATCTGTTTAATGTATGTGCTTTCGAGTGAGATAACTCTTGTATATTTGGTTTTGTTTTGCTCATTCTGGCCTTTTGTATTTCTGTATAATTTGTGTCAACTCTGTAGCTTTCCCATTGCAAGTGGACAGTTCTGTTGCTATAAAACATTTTTTTCCTTGATAGGTGCCATGTGTCCTAGGAATATCGCAAATTTTTTGCATGCAAAATGTAATAAAATCAAAAGTCTAACTCCTATGTTATGTTTATGCTTTGAGTGCATATAAATAGCACAAATTCTGATTACCACAAAAGATGAAGCATCATATTAGCTCTGAATTATTTAAAAGAATAACTACCACCAATATATATCTGATTTCCAACTTCACCTTCCTCCTTTGCTTCCCTTTTCATTTTGTCCCCTCTCTCATAGTTTCATGACTAGGGGCTGGGGAGAGAAAGAACTGGGCCCATTTTTCAACCCTTGACATTTTATTTTAATTTCACTTTTTAGCAAACAGATCAAAATTTTCTTGAATCAGACTTACAGAAGGCAACAATGGACCCTGAGGAAGGTAATAAAAGTAGTCATTTTTTTTAATATTTGACAATGCATTACATTTTCTAGGACCAAAGTATGAGAATGAGGTTCCAAGAAGACACGAGTTTTGTCCATAAGGACAGGGAAAGGAACTTACGACCAGAATATAAATAAATCCTCCATATCGTAGAAATTTGTTATTTTTTACATCTTAATATGACTTGTGTGTTTAAACATTACAGTGCAGAACCAGGAAAATCCAGAAACATTGGTAGAAAATGATGAAAAACAAGGAGAAATGATGATAAATGAGGACAGCGATGAAAAACAAGGAGAAATGATGACAAATGAGGACAGCGATGAAAAACAAGGAGAAATGATGATAAATGAGGACAACAATGAAAAACAAGGAGAAATGATGATAAATGAGGACAGCCATGTTGAAGATCCATCTCCAGGGGTACTAGAGACTCCTAATTCAGGTCCAGAATGTGATAACACTTTAGTCGACAAATTGCCAGATAATGATGAAACATTTGAGACTGCATTATCATCACCGTTGCAATCACCCTCTAGTGGTAATGTTAACAATAATATTCCCATCAATATTCATGGTGTGGTGCAGTTAAAGAGCATGTTTGATAACATAAAGAAGAAATCTGTGAAAAGATTAACTTCAACTTCAATTGCAAACTATTATGAACAATCGAGGAAGAGTATTAGATGGAAGCTTGGTAGAAGCCAAGCATCAGAGGATTCCTTGGAATGGATGATACCAAAGCCATCTTGGAGGAATTTTACTCTGCAAGAGCTTGAGGCTGCCACTAAGAAATTTAGCCCTGGTACGTCTTGAAAAGTTTCTAATCATCTGCTCTGTCGTTTACATAATCTGATTACTCTTTATATACTATTTAGATAATCCTTTGTGCACCAAAAGTTAATTGTTTACAATTATAAATTGTCATAGCTTTATGCTAATTTATTTTTCGCACTATAAATTATTGTACCTAGTGCACAAGCAACGTATCTGGAGAAGAGCCATGTACCTTTATTTCTGTAACGAGGTTGTTTCTGGGATTGATTAATTAAGTTTTTGTGATGTGCAGATAATAATGCTAATTGACATGCCTTATTAGTTTCATCAGACTATTGGTTGGTATGAAATATTAACCACCACATTTACAAAGTATAAGATAACTTGTGGAATGTATTGTAAATTGCCTGAACTAATAAGGCCAAAATTTTGACCAAGAGAGAAAAGTTACTGAGTCAACTGACCTTTCAACAGTAAACCTTGGGTGGTTTCCAATCAATTATTGAAGATTATAATCTTTTTCCCTAGAATTAGTAAATTCTTATTATGCTTATATGCTTGTCTAATGCAGCCTTCTTCTCTGACAAATCTGATTAACATCAACTGATCTTTTTTTCCCTGATTTATGTGGCACAGCTAAGTTGCTCGGGAAAGGTGGTCATGCAGAAGTGTATAAAGGTCTCTTACCAGATGGTCAAATTGTCGCGGTGAAGAGGATAACGAAGAAGGAGAAAAAAGACGAGGACAGGGCTAAAGAGTTTCTTAGCGAGCTTGGGATAATTGCTCATATTAACCATCCAAATGCTGCTAAGCTAATTGGATTTGGGACTGAAAATGGTTTATACCTTGTTCTCCAATATGCTCCTAATGGCAGCCTTGGTTCTTTACTACATGGTTTGTGTGTTTAATCTCCTAATATTAATGTGAAATGCCTAAGCAATTCAAGGTATATGGCTTTAAGTAGTGAAAGTACAATTGGTAATCCAGGAAATTCAAAGAAGACCTTGGATTGGAATAGAAGGTTTAAGGTGGCACTTGGAATAGCTGATGGTTTGAAGTATCTCCATAGTGATTGTCAGAGGCGGATAATACATAGGGACATCACCGCCTCAAATATACTGTTATCAGAAGATTATGAACCTGAGGTTGCTCTTTGTTTCGGCTTTATGATTAACTGTTACACGAGGAACTTATTTTGATGGATTGTATTCTTGTTCTTACGGTAACCCCACATATTTTCTTCTAAAAATCATTATGATGTGTAGATATCGGATTTTGGGCTAGCGAAATGGCTGCCAGAGAATTGGCTTCATCACGTTGTATCACCTATTGAGGGGACTTTTGGGTATTAGAATATGCTTATTTGGGTTTATTTTCTTGAAATCTACTTGGATAAATGTGAAGCATATGTTTATTTCTTGTTCTGCTTCAGATATATGGCCCCTGAATATTTCATGCATGGAATCGTTCATGAAAAGACTGATGTGTTTGCATTTGGAGTTATATTACTAGAGCTCATAACAGGGCGTCGTGCAGTTGACTCTAGACGACAAAGCCTTGTGAAGTGGGTATGCTTTAATAATTACTTATTTCCTTTAATGCTCTCTTTTCACGAGTATAACTTAAGTCCCAGTACCAAGAACAGATTTGAGCTAATTAAGGTATTTATACACAAGTAGCAGAAGTAAATTCCTATCTTGTTCTTTAGGCAATGCCATTTCTGGAGAATAACAATGTACAAGGACTAGTAGATCCTCGATTAGGTGATGACTATGACATTATTGAAATGGAACGGGCAGTTTCAGCAGCTTCCTTGTGCGTTCAACAGTCAACTGATACGCGTCCAAACATGAGCACGGTACTTTTCTTGTTACAATATTCTTGAAATCAATCGGCTCTGGTACTCTATATATTTGGAAGCAGTTTACTTCTTACCATCTTTTTCTGATAAAATATTTGCTTTATGATAATTAATTTGAGTATCATGGTTGTGTAGGTTTGTCATTTATTGAGAGGTGAAAGTAATGAAGTAGATATGGAACACCAAAATTCCAGCAGAGGAAAATCAGTTATGGTAGATGCTCTGAGCACAGAAGACTATAATTCAACAGCTTACCTCAAGGATCTTGATCGCCATAAAGAACTTATGATGGAGTAATTATATAAGCCTCCAATATGTAAATTCCTTGTTTTTTCTTCAGAATGCTACAGAGGTGTCAACTTGAAAGTTGAGGTCCCCCGTTCGACTAACATCTGAACAGGTGGGCTCTGGATGGACCGACATTGGTTCTGCCTCCCTCTTTTCTGGTTTCCTATATAAGATTGATCCTTTCATTTGATAGGGGAGAAAGTATAGGGGAGGCACATGTGCACAGGTAGAAAAAAATGTGGCTGTGACGGATATTGCAATTATAAGAATCTAGTTTACATGTGTATTTTGATTTTCTAGTATACTTGTATAATGAAGATAATCCATAGTGATCTAGTTTTGCAGCAACTTATTATTTCAGTGCCATGTAGCAAGCTTTTATACTGCTGTGTTAAGGAGTCTTAAACTTCAAGACGTCTTTCTGATAGCAGAAAATTAGGGCCTTTAAATTTGTTTGTTATGTTTCTAGTTGCATAGTTGGTAAAGTTGGACATCCTATAAGATCTGTTTGCACTTATTATCTTGAGAAAATAGCAGCTGCAAGGTGGAGCATATAACTCTAAAATCATCAGAGGCAACTTTAAGATACATTTAATGGATCAGCTTAAATTTCAGATTGAATTTTATGAGTTCAATGACTTTAGCTGGTTTTTAGAGTGATCAGGATCAGTTAAGCTACCTTGGTGGTATAGTACATTCTAGTTTCTAGGAGATACTTAAATATAGAATATTATAGATTAATGGTAAATTATAAATACGAATTATAGAATATTTCTTAAAATCTGATGACAGAGTAGTTCAGAAATAACAAAAGATACAACAGAACCCGCGATTATTAACATGTTTGTAACTACAGGCCTTCATCCATACTCAACACAAACTGCATGCACTGTGCATGTTTCAGAAATAACAGAAGATGCAACGATTATTAAGTTGTTTGTGATTACAGACTTTCATCCACACTCAACACAATTATGCACAATTATGCAAGGTCCACTCCGTTTTTCATGAACTAATGGTTTCGTAGATAAGCAATTAAGTTATCAACGTAATACGTCTATCCATGTCACTGAAAATCCCTTTCCATTCCTTCACTTTGTGTCTGTATATCTTTCCTTGTTTGTCAACCATTACCAGCTTCACTGACACCGTGTCAGTGAATTACAATTCAGCGGCTCATATTCAGTGCCACTCCGGCTCATATTCAGTGCTACTCCTTATTGCCACCATATTACAATTTTTAGCGGTGTTCCCAGCAGAATACAGATCGCTTACATTTTTCTGATGCATCATCATCATCAGCCTGAAAATCAGGAGCTTGGACAAGAATCTGATACAGCGACATTGCAACACTTGTCTCAAACGGGACCCATTTGGGCCTTACAGTGAAGTCTTCTGGAATCACGCGATAATCGTCCCCAGTGATCATCTGAGAAGGAGGGTCCAAAAATTCCAAAAAGAAGCAGGGAATATGCTGTTCCAGCTACCATCATGGCGGAGTTTCGGGAGGCGTTCTGGGAGGGAACAAAAGAGATTTGGTGACCCTTTTGAGCAATGAGCTTGGCTAAATTAAAAAAATGGAGGTGCGGGGAATCGAACCCCGTGCCTCTCGCATGCGAAGCGAGCGCTCTACCATATGAGCTACACCCCCAGATGTTGAGGAAGTTGAAAGCATATATTCTAATTACATTTATTTTCTCGAATTTGGAATATAAGCACCATTTGTCGAGTAAATCCTCTTGTTCCTCAGAATCACATGTTGAGCCCCGAATTCAGTGACTATATAGGCAGATGTTATTGGTGAGATCAAAGTTGTTAGAAGGCAAAGAGATGTTATTCATGGCAGAATGAAATCCCAAGAAAAGAAGATGCTAAATATATATCTTCGAGGCCAGGCCACCAAAGGAATGCACCAACTGACCCCTGGTTGCTGCATGGATGAGACGGCAGGAGGGTGGCAACTGCTATCTGGATTGACCAATACAACAAGGTGTTTTTCATTTAGCAACATTATATATAATTTGTTTGTTAGGCAAGAAAGAAGAATTTGTTGCGGGGACAGTAATGTAAGAGCTGATCAAGTGAGGAAATTGCAGACGATCTTTCGGGCAGATGAAGGAGAAGGAGAATACTACGGAGGCATAAAGGATAAGTGTAGCATATATGACCATATATATAACGATCGGTAATCCATTAATTCAATATTGTTAATATGAAATTAAATGTCACGATATGTGTGATTATCTGTTACGTGCTTTAGCTGCTTTTATGTGCATGTATTTTTGCTTTCGATACTAATTTATTATTTTCAATAATAATAATAATAATAATAATAGATTTTTAAAATGGTTCTCTTTAAATATTTCGAAAATTCTTGTAATTACGTGAAAATGATAATAAATATTTTTAAGAGTTTTTAAAATATTAAAAATATCATTTTCATAAAAGCATTATTTGTAACTATTTTATGTACGCAGTTAACTTCTAAATTGCGTATAAAATTCAAACCCGATCTATAAATCTCGAAAGTTTTATTTCATTAGTTTTATAATATTCGGAGATTTATAAAATTAGTTTAGTGATTTTTCGAGAAAGTTTTATTGCGAGATATTTCGAGAGTCGGTCTAATTTCGGGTATTATATCGAGGCTAGTCAGTGTGTTGAGATACGTGGAATACCTATGCAGAGCCACGTATCCCTGCTCTACCCACCGCCTTATTCTTTATTTCTTCCCCTGTTTTTCTTTTCTTTTCTTCACTCCATCTGCACCTGTCTCTCTCAATCTCTCGGCCTCACCTCTCTCCTTAATCCCTAACTTCTCTTTCCCTCTTTCATTTTTTTTCTTCTTCTTTTCTTCAACCATCCAAGTCACGTCTCTACTCTTTTTCCTTCCCCATCGAGATATACTCCCAAGTACTGGTCATTGATTTTCCCGGCCAATCCACATCGCCGCCTGTTTCTTCTTTTTCCGGCGACATCCCAGGCCTCCACTAGTTGTAAGTCAGGGGGTATAAGCTTAATTTCTCTTATTCAATTCAGTCTATATAAATATGTATATATATGTGCGGTGTTGTGCTTATATGGATTGAATTGATTCTTGATTTATTAAGTAGCTAATTTCATTTTAGTTTAAATGAGTATATACATGTGAGTTGTGATTAAGAATTGATTGAGTAGTATTTGCATAATTCAAGTTATATGTTTACATGTATGTGTATAGGTGTCAATTGAAGACGGGTTGAATGAATTGTTGGGATTTGATGTTAGTATGGATTGGTAATTGTAATGTCTAATGATCGATAGTTTGTTGTCAAAATACTTTCTGTAATACCTCTGTTTTGCGTCAATAATTAACTGCCCTAGGAGTGATATTGGGTAATGAAATTTTGTGGAAAGATACTTCTTGGAACCTAGTTTCTACTCGCGAAAGAATTAGATTGATTTAATAAACGAGCTAAAAGATATGTATGTTTTAGTGCGAGGTGTGCAGAAAATTCTGGGCAGGTTTATGTCTCCTGTTCCGGGCCCTGTTATGCGACCTTATACTGTTGCTTTGCTTCTTAAATTTTTACTGGAGTTAGATGTTGGGGTCTGTAATGTGTCATTAAAATTTTATACAAACAGACCGATTTTTCTATTTATTAAAAATCCTAGCGTCGGACTGGTTTTATAGGACAAACTGCTGGTGCCTGAGTGGAAGGCCTGTTTTACTGCTTTACACTTGGAATTTCTTTCTGAAAATTTTACGGTAGGTTGGAACAATGCTTAGGAGTGTCTCATAAAAATTTTGTATTAAAACAATAAATTTTCGATTTATTAAAAAAAATCATAGAGTGAGGGCTGTTTGAACTATTTGTTTTAATTTTCTTCCTTTGTTAGTACATAGTATGAGGTTATACTTGGTTAGTTACATATAATTGATTGTTTAATTGATTGGCTCGCTTGACCTTGTGTATCTTATTAAATGTATTTTGTATATTACTGCAAGTCAAGGCAGCTTTCTATATTACTAATTCATGTGTTAGCAATAGTATTGGCTGGTTGTTGGTATTGAAAACAGGTGGATAAGCCTATAAATAGAGGAGATGCTGCCAAATTTTTATTAGAGATTATATGTTTTTCATTGGCTATAAAAAGGGTTTTTGTGCCATTATGTGCTATGTGTTTATTTGATTTCTATGTTGTATAAACGAAGGGTAGCAATTAGATATCGGTGAGAATATGTGAGAATATGATGATAAGTTCAGGAAGCTAAGACCTAGTCTTCTGCTCTGTAGGCTCCAATCAGAAGTCTTAGCTGCCTAGAGCCTTCGTATCACTAGTTACATTTTTTTTCAAGGCAAGTGTTCCTATCCCTTTTCTTCTAGAAACTATAGATTCCTTGACTTCACTTTTAAACCATAATTAATTCTTATCATGATATTATTCTTGTGAAGCATGTTACTTGAATACCTTCAGTTGAATTGCTAATATCTTTGACCCAAAAGTTAAACTAAAATGTTTATAAAAGTTTTACAAATTACTGAAAGTAGTAACTATTTGGACTTGCTACAAAGTAAATTTATTTATCAAGAAAAGCCACTTGAATTCTTGAATTTCCCAAATCATGTTAAAGCTGTAGTTTTTTTTTAACTTAATACATTGGGTTGTTTTGCGTAAGAGGCTAGACACCGGCCCAGCGTGAAAGGTGGCTCCTTTAGCCCGGATTCCGGATTTCGTAATATTTGTCGACCTAGCTGAATAAGCTTGGTTTATGGACTATAGCATGATTGATCATCTGTTATAGCCAGGTGTCATATTCTTTAAGCCCAATTAAACTGAAATAGTTTTGAAATGGAATTCATATGTTCAACAGATGATGTATGTTACATTTATCTCTACAGCTTTAAGGTTTTACTTTATGATAAAACTGCTTAACCATTGATTACTCATTATTATGTTTATCTTGCTGATCATTCTTTGGCTCACACTTGCTATTCTACCACTAACCCCTTTCAGATGCCAAGAACTAGAGCAACTGAGTGAGAATCCTTTCAGCTGCCTTATTAGAGTCTCAGACCGGAGTTAGCCTAGCTGTCAGGAATTTCATATTTTGGGTTGTAATATTATATCACTTTTATGGTTGTAACTGTAACCTCGTCTAGAGATGATCATGTGACGTTGTTATAAGTTGTAATAGTTGTTAGAACCTATCTCAGACTTAAACCTGGCAAGATCCTTGTTCAGGGGTGTAGTTGAATATTATCAGAATTATCTACTAAGTTGTTAGTTTAGTTCATTATTTATTTTATTTCTTTTGTTGGCGACACCAAATCTTCACCCCGGATTTGGGCTGTCACAATATATCATGTACATTGTGCATATCACTACTCGCTAACAAAATTGGCCAAGACGAACAATGCTGCAATAGTGCAACTAAAATCTGAAAAATATGACATGCTATAGCCCAGCTCTATCATTGCAAGACCTGATGGAGGAGCCATACCTGCCATATGATCTTTAGTCCTCCATCACAACAAAAACACGCAAATAAGGAAAAAGAATCAGGTAGCTCTTTTACCCCGACACAATAAAATATAAAGACGTAGATAGGCAGGTGCTAGTATGTTTCTTTTCATAAATACTAAAAGAGCTTTTGACACTGCAAGAGTTATGTAGTTTTTCTCACTTCCAAAATCAAAAACACAGTCGCTGACTATGAGTTACTCTAAATGAACTAGGTGTATAATTTGTATAGTTTGAGGATGTCACTTTCATGTTTCAACCTATAGTTCGGCTACAATCTTTAGATGCCAGCCTTTAAGTCCAGCAACTTCTACAAACAATCTCTCTGTCTGTGCAAAAAATCATGCCCCCAAACATTTTGCCCAATGAAAACACCGGGCAACCTTATTAGGCAGGGAATAATCTGAAAGATCCGTGGTGGCTTCTTCAGCATTGGACCAAATATATACACCTCGTTTTTGCTGGCTACCTGGGACAGTGTTGTCGAGTACAAATGCCACCAAGAATGTCACCACCATGTTCATTGATAGAAGTGCATTTGTAGCAAAGTTGAGCTGGTAGCCAATTCCACACAAAAATCAGATCATAATAATAAAGGATCCAAGATGGTGCAAGAAAATGTATAACTCAATACATTGATCTAAATAATGAGCTTGCTTTTAGAAGTCACAAAGTTTTGCACAGTATAAGTTTCTAAAAAATTTCAGATATTATGATATGAGACTCACATCACAATTTTTTTGGGACATTAATCTTCGACACTAAGTCTTATGCTATGCCAATCTTTAACATTTACCCACGACTTGGAATGATATGTTTTTGTTTCTTACTAGTTACCATATGGAAGGACTCAAAAGCCCAGACACTCTACGGGGTACTGGGTATGTTTGGTTTTTACTTCGAGGATATATTGGATATGTTTGGTTTCGCATTTGGATCATGAATGATACGGAAAGTATCAGCGTCACATCCAGATATCAGATAAGGAACATAGACTCTATTGAAAATAGGCCTTGGTCCTTGGTATTTAACTAATTTATGTAGTCAACCTTTTGTACTCGCTATACATGTAATGTGACTGTTTTTTGGCTTAGCCAAAGGGTCACTCAAGAAACTCATCTATGAAGGAATGAAACCAATAATATATCACATGAGAAGAGATAATAATGGCATACTTGTTTATTAGCGGTGTGAAACGGACCATCTGATGCTGCAGAATAAGGTAGAAAATAACTAGGCAGGATTAAGATGGACTCCGGCCGATATTGTTGAATATATGCTGGGATGGAGAAACCAAGAAACAAGGATACACCAACTATTGTGGTGCTTCTAAAGCTTGATGTTTGAGTATACTGCAATGTCGATAGACCTAATGCTACAGTCAGAGCCCAGATGAAGCACAGTGTTGCTGCTGCCAATGATAGTGGTATGGAAGCAAGAACTGCGCCCACTTTCCCTATCAAGAATCAAACATAGATCATAAATTATTCGTTGACCTTTCAGCCTGTGAAGAGTAGTCCTTAGTACATAAGCACTCTCAACTCCATATGTTTTCTTTTGATAAGAAGGGCCAAGAGTCCAAGACTCACATTCAAAAAAAATTTGGTTTAGATTGAAGTTCCCCAACAAGGTTCTGGTTTTCAACCAATACCAATATCTAGGATTCTAGATAGGTAGGTGTACATAAAATTACACAAAATTGAGTATTTTTATTGATATGGAGTTAAATCTTCAAGTCAAAAAATACATACCTATGAATGAGAAAAGGATCAAAAATGCTGCCCCAAGTTCCATAGCCCTGCGATTTGCTACTCTAGTTATGTTAATAGTGTGGACGTTCTCCGTCAAAGTTGTTGACCCGGTCCCTGTTCCCCAGAATCCAGCCAGTACACTACAGAAACCTTCCAAGCCAATTCCTCTGCTGACAATACCAGGGGTAGGAGGCCTTAAACTAATTCGAACGGATGCAGAGTGGTACGTTCCAACCTGGTCAGGTACAATAACAGCAGACTAGGCATGAGCTTTGTTTTCTTTAAACAAGACTTGCAATGTTATAGCTAGAAACTAACCGAGTCCACTGTTGCAATCAGTGATACAATTATCATGATGATTGAAGTCCTCAAATGGAATATTGGAGTACCCCACTGCAAAGGGTATGGAACCCTGACCCAAGCGGCAGTGTGCCATGCATCGGACACGTCCGTCCTGCAGTGCTTCATGGTTTGTGCATGCTTTCTGCAAGCGTCAATTAAGATATTGGAGCTTGGTATGTTAGAAACACAACCTTTGTAACTGTATGCTCCTCCAGCTGTCAGAAAGAATGCATATGTCCATGTAATAACAACACTCAAAGGAACCTGCAGTAAATATATTATGCCAAAAGAAGTACTCAAAAAAACAACCTAAAATATAAACTCAAGATGTTTGGAATCTAGGGGAAGGTGTTGGCAAAATTAACGTCTACCAAGAATTGTTCTGCATTAAAACACTACAAGTTCTTCTCTCTTTTTTTCTGATCACTGCTATAGAGTTGAATTTTTTATCTATCATTTTTCTGGTAGAATAGGTTGGGAAAAAATGGAAAGCTTGCATTTTTTATTTTTATTTTTTTTAACTGAAAATGGCATCTGTTATTTTCTAAAACGAATCAAAAAGCATAACACTAAAAGTATGATAAAAGTACATACCGCATATATCCAAAATATTCGATGTCCAGACACAGATACTCCTCGAAGGTACTAGTAAAAAGGGAAAAGAAAAACAATTAAGCTGGGCATGAAGAACTTTTACAATATATAATCAATCCTTCATATATTTATTGATCTAAGTTTTAGAAATTGTTTTTTTTCAAGTCTAATTTTCTGCCATCTAGTTGAAAAACATATTATACGTTCAAAAATAGCTTTTCAAACCGATAGTGATTAGATCTACCATTATCTAATTCCGAAGAACCAAATTGTCGTGTTAATTAATTTGCAAAGTTGCTTACCAAGGTGAAAAGGAGCACCAATAAAATCTGGGGAATGCTTATCTCCACACAGCTACCAGCTTGGGGAAACCCATAGCTAAAAAAGGCCAAGCCCACTGCAGCAACAGTAGGTGCAACAACGAGAGGGTTTATAAACCTGAAGCAAGATGTCATAGAAATAAGCTCAGTATGTATCATTACGGTTTCATCCCAAGATAAAAAGGTTGGACTAAGATTAGAGAGCACCTTAACAAAAGGGTCATCAGACCACTAAAGCCTAAGATGCTCTGGAAAGTCGACCCAACAATGATGGCCCCTTGCAGTTCCCTCATAGTATACCTAAATTTCTGCACATGATAAAAATATTAAATAAGTCTAGTCTCCAAAATGACAATTCGCATTCATTGGGAAGATATGATTACATGTGTTGCACATTTCAGCTATCAAAAGAGACTTTTGACCTAACTACAGCAGTTATCACGTCAAACTCTTTAAAACCATTGATCCTCTTTTATCTAAGATCTTACTTTGTGAGGGTAATCTGATTCCTTTTGTTGTAGTTGTTTATTACTTTCGGTGGTCGGGAGAGGACAGAATTTCTGCTTTCTCGGGTCACAGTACATTGGCACTGCAAATAAGATCTATATCTACTGCCTAAATCCAGGGACAGTGTTTATATTAAGAAAAGAAAGATAAATAGATACATAAAGGGCATGGAGTTTCTATGGATACATATTAAATACATTTAATTTTCATTTTACTTCTTAATCGAGCAATTCTTATACATGTATATTTAAGAGCTGGGCATCATCTATCTGTCCCGTGTGATATTAAGTACCTAAAAAGCTCTTTAAGTTTGAGACATTTGTTAGCGCCTATCCCATATATGTCATGTTCTGCCAATTACAGAGACAGAGTCATTGTACATTAAACAAGCAATTGAAGTTGTGAATCACTTACATGTTCAGTCAGATTTCGGAACTCCTGGGAATTCATAATAACCAAAGCTGGAGCTAAATACACAAATGAGCTCCCTTGAACTAATGGAAGCCGAGTTCCGAAGTAAGACTGCAGTATTGTGGTCACTCCTGACACAAATAGCATTGTGGAAATGACATATGATGTATCCTTCTGTCATTATAACCAGGAACGATGTCAGTAGACTGTATTGAAACCTCTCATTCAAATGACACCAGAATGTAGTATTGTTAGTTATGAGATACTCACATCAGTTCCACCCATGGTAGGTACGATGATCAGCGGTATGAAAATCAGAGAACCAGCAAGCGATATATAGTGCTGCAAACCGTAACATATAAGTGGTACTGCAAATCAGGGGAAACAATTAAAGGGTTGTCAGATCATCTACTGATTCACTATCGAAAAAATTGAGATAAAATTATATAATTCAATCACGTCTATGTTTTAGGAAAACCAGAGCAGAGGACGTTAGAGCAAGTCCAATTGTGTCCTAGTACATGCCTTATCGCGAGGACCTTATACATGAGGCTGTTACTTTCGAGATAACCATATTCACTCGCCAATAGTACATAATGATGTGATTATCAGCTTAATATTTTAGATTAACATAGACATTGAGCATTAAATGTTAATCTCACAAAGATAACTTCCAAAGTCATTACTGGTGTTCAAAGATTAGCTGCCTTGTAATTTTAAGATGATAGCAAGAGCTCCTTAACCTAATTTCGTACTTAAAATACTTCACTACATATACCAACATTAACAATAACAACTGAACCATCAAACATATAATTCCCCACAAACCACATTAGCATCAAAAGAGTAAATTTAAACTCACCAAAACCCGGATTATCTCTCATCCCACACTTCAATGAAAATGACTTCTGCCATCCTTCATCACCAGATTCCTCTCCACTCTGATGAACGTCAACTCCTGCATCTCTCTCAACATCTTCATCATCTTTCTTGAACTCACTCAGGGGCACATTACTTGCCACATCTCTGCGGCTGTCATCACCTCTACCTCCATTTCTATTTCTACTCAAACCAGCTACCCTCACCTCATCAATATCACTAAAAATCGACTCAACTTCATTTCTACTCCTCAGATTATCACCTCTCACAACTCCATTCAACCTTTCATTCCCTTCTCTCTCGTTCTTCCTCAATCCTTCCCTAACTTGCTCAATTTCAGACCCTCTGTCTCTAGTTCTTCCCAGAATCGGATCAATCTCAAACTTGGGTGAACTTGACCCATTTTTATCCAACCCCTTCTCTAAATCAAACCCTTCACTCTCATTTCTTTCACTCTGACTATGACCCTTCTCGCTCAAACTAGTCCCAGTTTCACCAGAAAAAGTTGATCGAAAACCAGTCCTCTTAGCCCAAGAAATCAACTCTCTAGGGTTATGATCTCTTCTTGGTAAAAAAGGCTCCACCTTTGGTAACATTGAGCTCAATTTTTTTAGACCCTTTTTTGTATGAACCTTTTCTGAAATTTCTGAACTCGACCCTTTTTCCATTGCAGGTTTAATTGAAAAGGGTAGCCGACAAATTTCAAGAAATGAAAAAAATCAAGAAGGTCAATATCAAGAACTAGAAGATATAGGGGAGTACTGCAGTAGTAGTAGAAAAATGAAAGATGATATTTACGTGTCAATGCGAGCAAGTTCAAAGTAAAACAGTGATGTGTTAAGTGATAAATGTGACTGGTGTAGTGATGTAAAGTCGAAGCACTCGTCTTTGCTAAAAGTGGCTTTTCTGCCCAGACTTGCCATCAGTTGAAGTTTCCCTGTGTATATTTACCCCAATGCCCTTACTAAGCCGTTGGAGATTTCAAGAACAAGTTAAAAAATTAAAAATTTGGGCCTTCTCCTAAAAAAAAGGTAAAAAAAGTTGGGCCTTCTCAGGGCAAACCCAGCAGTGATCCAAAGATCCAAATTTGGGGCAGATTACCCCAAATTCTGCTCCAGCAGTGATCCAAAAAGTGATCCAAATTTGGATCAGTGAATAGTACTGATCCAAATTTGGATCACCACTGTTCACTGATCCAAATTTGGATCACCTACTTTATTATAAAATAATGATTTTGTTATTTCTATATGTTTTGTTTATCGGACTTAAAATTAATTTGTGATTATTAATATTTAATTAATAATTGTTTAAAATTAATAATAAATATAATTAATGTTTTAGTAAAAACTTAGAATAGTAGGAAAGCAAATTTCATTGAAATTAAAAAAAAGAGTACATTACATGCATAAAATTATAAGCATATAAAATGTATAAAATAAAATTACAATACCGGAAAATAACTAGAAAACAGTACGATAAATATAAATTTTTGATTTAGTCGAACAGATTATTCCTATTTCCTCCTAGATAGTCAAAATATTGTTCGTAACTATTCATATCATTTTGAGATCCTTGAGTTTCATCTTCATTTCCTTGATTTTGAGATACTTTGATCGATGTTTAAAAAAATAATTAAATTAATTAAATATAATATAAGTAGTTAATAATGATTAAAAAATAAATTTAAGATTATATAGTTTAATATAAAATTTATGTAATATAATATACAAAAAGTAATTTGGATCAGAATTTGAATCACGCTGCTGGAGTTGGTCAGAATTTTGGATCAGAATTTGGATCAGTTGATAATCCAAATTTGGATTTTTGGATCACAACTGCTGGAGATGGCTTCAGTCCTCAGTCTCACTACAACGCAGAGTACTGAAGTTACGAGTGTCCTCTGCCATCTGGCCCATCTCCGATCCATGAACATGTGATATGGTGTAGGCCTGTCAATGGAGCGAAAATCCGATCCGACCCGATTCGATCCGGGGTCATTTTAGCGGATATAAATTTAACAAAAAAGAAATTCGATCCGAAAAGCGATCCGATAAGATAAATCCGATAATAAATGGGTTGGATATGGATTTAGTGTGATCTGATCCGTTTATGACCCGATCCGGTTAATAATTAATTAATTAAAAAATATATATTATATATTATATAATAATATATTTTATTCCCAATAGTATTTACAGAATGAGAGTTATTAGTTAGTTATATTTAATTCAGTTACTATTGATTAACATAAAAACTTACAATGGGGCTAATATGCAGCAATGCAGCGGTAAAGATTCATGTGTAAGCTTGCTGGACCATGATATAGGGGGTGTTTGTTTATAAGAAGCCGGGGCTGCTTCTGGCTTCTGCTTTTTTTTGACCCGTTTGTGTAAAGAAGTAGAAGCACTTTTAAGAAGCTAAGAATGCTAGCTTCTCTCTCACAGCTTCTGCTTCTTTTACAAACACTTTATTAACTTATTTACTTCTCACTTCTGCTCCACTTCTTTATTATAAGCAAGAAGTCATTTCTTTTAAGGTAAGCCAAACGGCCTAATAGTCTCTTTTATGTCTCCTGCCAGTCACCACTCGCCGGTGTTTTTTTTATTTATTTTTGATGTTTACATTCTTTATTTATTTTTTCAGGTATTTATCTTCCCATTTTGGTATTGTTTTTTAAGATTAGACAACTAGACTTGGCCTTTCATTTTTCCTTATTTTGTTTAATGCATTCTTCAATCTTGTATATAATAAATTCATTTTTTAAATGATTTAACATGGAAATAAATTCATTTCTACATGATAATTCATTTTTTATCATTCATTTCTATATATAGTAAATGGATCGGATATCCGATCCGAGATCCGTGATCCAAATGGATATGGATATGGACCGGCTTAAGAAAAATCCGATCCCGATCCGATCCGAATCCGATAAAATAAATGGATATGGATATGGATTTAGGTCGATCCGATCCATTGACAGGCCTAATCTGGTGAGCTATAGTGTAGCGAATGGTGAGTAAAATATTAACGGTATTTTAATTATTTTACCAGTTTCAAAAAGAAAAAAAAAATTATTTTACCCAAAACATGGATATATATTATATTTGTTTTTGAAAAACTAAATATTCAATCTTCATTTTACTTTAAAAATAAAATATTCACTTGATTCTATGTTTACATCATTGGATGAAGATATAAAATTCGCATGTGTTAAGATTAAACAATGTTATAATTTTGAGATATTCTCTGATGCACTTTTGGAATTGACTTTTCATCTTTCAACGTATAATACCCTGTGTTATCTGAAATTTAATAGGATTGATTTCAAATTGTAAAATAAATTATATATTCTATTTAACAGAGTGATATAAGACTAGTTAAAAATAAAGCTCATAAAAAATACTAACAACAACAACAATATTATATTGTTAGTTATCAAACAGATTATGTTTTCCTTAAAATATATTAAGTGGGTTATTGATAATTTTTTTGCCTCGTTTATATCATTTATTTAAAATAAACTTACATTATACTAATTTTAAAATTTTTGTTTTTTCTAACTATACATATACTAATCTTCCCTTTTTTAATTGCATTATATAAAACATAATTTAACGTAATATGTAATAGCGATGACTCAAAAGTCAAAACTATAATTAAGACAGAAAATAATAATTAAGTATGATATAGAATTTCACAAACCAAAGAACATGTAGATACATAACCAAACAAATCGTAAATTGAAGCAACCACAAGTTATGAAAAAAGTTCATTGTTCAAATCTTAGTAAAAAATAAAGTTCATAATGTTTCAGGATGCATCATTTATACGTAGAATCAGTATCTAAGTGTAAATAGGTTTAGTGTCGAGTGTAACCAATTGATTATTTATAATCACAAAAGGAAGCATTTCAAATCCAAAATAGACTGAACATAATTATTCATCAAAAACGATGCGAAATTGAATTTCAGCATAGCGATCTGTGACTTAGACCAACACACTAAATATCAACACGTATGAAGCGGTTCGTTGAATTTATTCAACAAATAATTAATCAAGTCAATATTGGAGCAGTTAGACGTTCAAGAGTCAAAATGCTTCTACAAGAAAATAAAGAAATAAATAATGATTTCCAAATCATAAAAGAGTTATTATGTATTTATTATAAACATGTGTATGTATAAATTCAGAATAATACATCTCCTGATTAAAGTGAAACTAATTTGCGCCAACTCAAGTCATGGAAGAAATTTATCGAGCTCATTGCTGTGATATTGCGCTTCTACGGTGGCCCGCAAACTAAGGACGGATTTGGTTCGTCTCCTGCCAAAATTTAAAAACAATGCTTAAATCATCATTTATTTATAAAATATTATTTTAAAAATCTTTATTATTTATATGAATATTTAAATATATTTAAAAAATATTAATAATCTATGAACTAGTAACATTTTAGTAAGAGGGGCCGTCCTCCAGCTAAACAAGGACAGAATGAGTATATTTATAAAAATATTGACTGCCCGCTGTTAAAATTAGTTTGATACTTCTTGTGTTCCAACATGTTCTTTACATTACTTTTCGATATGTATTTTAAGACTTTTATAAAGTATATTTATATTATATATTTTTTTAAAAAAATCATAAAAAAATTTTGAAGTTTAAACTTTTATTCAAAAAAAAAACTAAAAATACATTATATTTTTTTGTCATAAATAAAAAAATATGTTATATAACTATATTTTATGAAAATTTCAAAATGGGTACAAACAATACTTAAGGTTTAACGGAGGCCCAAAGTCAAGCGACTCGGCAACATATATTTGACTTTTGAGTCTGAGGTATCTTATCTAACATCTCCCTGTCTCCTTCACTTTAATTTGTTTCCACACTCTTTTCGTCACCCACGGCCCTACCCAGCCCCACTAGTATATTCAAGCCCACCCCCTTTTCTGTACACACATTATAAACACACACATTGGACCGTGTCTTAATACGAGAAAGGGGTGGAGAAGATGGTGTCTGATACTACCAGCATTGATCTGTTGAAAAACGAGATTCCGGTAGAAACCCAATCTCTATCTCTCACCGGAGACGTCAAAACAGGTCTTGTTCTCGTCGACCTCGTTAATGGCTTTTGCACTGTTGGTTCCGGTCCTCTGGTAATTTACTGCTTCTTCTGTTTATGTTTCTCTTACAGGAGTATTATTAATTTACTGATTTCCCGTTTATTTGAGTTAATAAAAAGACCCTTTTGATTTTTGTATAGTTGTGACTTGTGACTTGTGTAGTGCCTTTTGATTTAATTATTTTGTTAGTGTTTTTGGGATATATATTATAAATTAATTGAAGGCAGGATTTCATAATTGACTTTGCAGAACTTATGTATGTTTGTGTTTGTGTTTGTGTTTGTGTCTTTAGCTGTTTTGTACCCTTTGTCGATTGTCTTGGCAAAGTTTTTCATTGCTATTAGTTAATTTATATTTGTTTTGGATTTTTTTTTATGTTCACCATATGCAACAATTATTCAACCATTTCATTTTACCAAGTTCAATGCTAGCCAGATTAGAGCTTTGATCTACAAATGATTTATACTGCTTTTGAAGTTTTAATACATGCCATCCGTGGCGCAACCAGGATCTTACATGATCAGGGGCTTAACTAGCATTTAAATTGCAACCAGGCCTTCAAATTTAATTTATATATAGTTTTTGAATTTCTATTATGATTAAAGGGTAATATTTCTAACGTCAGCCAGAACTGAAGAGTACTGTCCTGGTTGAGCCATTGCCTTTGTTTATATTACTAAGTGATGTTGGTACTGCATATATTAAACTGTTTCCTTCATATTGAATGGTTATATTTTTATCAACAGGCTCCAAGTGCACCAGATGCACAAATTTCTGAAATGGTTGACGAGTCCGTGAGGCTCTCCAGATTCTTCTGTCAAAAGAATTGGCCTGTTTTTGCTTTTCTTGATTCTCATCACCCTGATAAACCCGAGCCCCCATACCCACCCCACTGCATAGTTGGAACAGAGGATTCCGAATTAGTTTCTGGTACTTCATCTCACACGGGCACTACTTAATTTAGTAGCTATAGACTACTTATGTTTCAGTTTTATCCACTTATGCAGTTCACGTTATTTTATTGCAGCGTTGCAATGGTTGGAGAATGAACCGAATGTAACACTTAGACGCAAGGACTGCATTGATGGTTTCCTTGGTTCCTTCGACAAAGATGGATCCAATGTTTTCGTGAATTGGGTGAAAACCAATCAAATAAAAGTTGTAAGTATTTACCTTTATTCCGTCAAGACCGCCTTTAGCTCTAAACTTAATTGTCATGTTTGCCTTGGCCGTGGTGGAATGGGATCGTGGAATAATATGGATGAAAAAATTGGATATGGTGTGGTAGAATAGAAATTAGAAGGATGAAATCTAATAAAAGACTGAATGAGTTAATGCAGTGTAAAGAGAAGATTATGATTTTGTAAATTAATAAGTTGAAAAGAAGGAATTCCTGTTGTGAAAAAACATATGGAAAAAAGAAGCTTATTTAAAACTTGCGGCAGTGAGACGGAATTATGCATAATTTAATACCATCAGCCAACTCCTTCAATTAATTTCATACAAAAGAACTGTTTCATAGACTCTTCAAGCTGGCTCAGTCTATGATTTAGTTATCTATTTTGCAAATAATTATGTCTGCCATCATATTACAAGGTGTTGGTGGTCGGGATCTGCACAGATATATGTGTACTGGATTTTGTCTGTTCTACACTATCTGCAAGAAATCGTGGTCTTCTCCCCCCTTTGGAGGATGTGATTGTGTATTCCCGTGGATGTTCTACTTATGATCTTCCAGTCAATATATCCAGGAACATCAAAGGTGCTTTACCTCATCCACAGGTATGCATTTACTCACCTCACGCAATATATTGTAATGCCTGAAGGGCATTTATGATTAATAAGACAAAAGAACTCCTCATCTGTCAAGAAGTAGATCTTTATATTAACGTATCAGAGCTTAATTCTTTTTAAAATACTACCAAGTTCAAGTTACCTGTAGTAATTATTATTTACTTCCTTTGTTACTTGAGTTCAAGTTAAAGTTTGTATGCGATTGAAGCAAAAACTTCCGAGGTCCAGAAGCTTGGGGAACCATAGTAGTTCCATTCATTGTTTAGGTTGATCTTTGACTTGCAATTGCATGACAAAGCATCATCGAGGAATCTTACTTAACTGAATTACAATTGTATACTATACTAACCTGGATAAGTAAATATTTCGTACTGCAGATGACTATCATTATGTGCTTATAATTGCAGGGCTGTTGAATATGATTTGAGTTATTGCTTGATTAAAAAAAAAAAAAAAAAGAATTCCCCAGAATCTGTAATCAGGTCCTGAATGTTCATTTTACAAATTGTAAAGCATTTAGAGTGAAAATCATTAAAGTATGTAGGTAATTGTGCATGGTGGTATGTGAATGATCTTGGCAAAAGTTTTGTGTTTCTTACTCTATGAAACATTTGCAAAGGATCTAGGTTGGTTAGAGAGCTAAAACTGATGCAGACATCATGCTTTAGGACATCATCCTTAGAGCAAGTCCAACAATGTCCTACTAGATGCCTTGTAAATATAATAAAATATAGTGTCCTAATGATTTAAGGCATGATTTTTGTATATTAACTCCAACAATATGCCTTATAATTGTGACTTATGATTAATATAATATTATATATGAATTATAATTGGAGGAGGGAAGAGATGTGTAAAAACAGAGGGAAAGAAATTTTTTATTGATAGAATTGAAATAGGGAATGCCTAGTGATGCCTTAAAAATGAGGCACTTGGTGGATGTCCTGGTGTTTTAAGGCACCACTAGGACATTGTTGTAGCACTCATTTATATAAATTGCCTTAAATTCTGGTTTAGGACACTCCTGGAGGCTGAACTTGCTCTTAGGAAAGTATCACTGCCTTGAAACTTTTGTTACACTTCGCAGATCCTTTAAAACATATACCTGTGTTTAGTTCTGTATCATGTAGTATTCAGTTGGACAGCTATTTATGGTATACTCCTTTAGGTCCAATTAATAAGTCATTTGACTTCTTTCACGTATTTCCACGAGTTTTGACTCGATAGTAAAAAATAATATTCTAAAATATTTCTTTTTCTGAATAAAATATAGTTATTAGACTTTTTTGTTCATAAAGAAAATTTTGAAAAATATTAATTTTAACTATCAACTTGGGATTCATGAAAATATGTGAAAAGAATCAAATGACTTATAAAAAAGGACTAGAGGGAGTATATAGCTAACTGCTAAGGTAGACTTTAACCTCAGTAAATTATGGAGAACCTAGGTGACCAAGTTCTCATGTTTTGAAGTCACTAAAAGGAACGGGGAACTTGGAGTTACATTGTCTAAAATAAATTACCGGGCATTGTTATATATCTGGGTTCGGAGAAAGTTTTAGTTACTTAAGGAAGTTGTAGTTACTTAGCTGAGTTGCCTGGAAACAAACAAGGCCTAGGTTGGTACATAATTTATATGGGCAATTTGTGTATGGATAATAATTTCGCCGCTTAACTGGTTAATTCTGGCATTGAGTCATTTGTTGTGTATAATTCCTAAAGATTCTTGTCATATCTGTTGCAGGAATTAATGCATCACATAGGTCTGTACATGGCAAAAGGTAGGGGAGCGAATGTTGTCTCTGAAGTGTCGTTTGGCTTAGGGGTAGAGCAATGATTTTTGGCCCTGTTGGTTGTTTTACAATCCAGGCCATGTGTATATAATACTAAATAAGTGCAGCACAATCATGTTGAAGCACATAACAGAATCAACTGTTAAGGTTCTTGCAATCCTATCAACTCTGTTATTCACGAGTGCCAAATGTTTCTGGGTCCAGTCGTTTTAGTGAACATTCATTCTTGCCGACAGCATTTAGCATAAAATACGAGCACACGTACTTCAAACTATTAGTGAAGGTTGTTCTTGATCTAGAAAAATATCAGTTGAGCAGAAAAACTCTTGCAGAATTTTATTTTGTTCAGATGATGATGCTGATTATTAATAATATCCAAATTTAAGCAATTTTACTGGAGTAAATTCTCTTGATGTATTCATCATTATTTATTTTGTTTGGAGGCTACAAAGCGTAGCCCAGAACCCCATGATTCTGCGCATCTTGCTAGCCAAAAAACTGCTATTATCAATTTGCTTGAAGAAAGTGCAAATAACAAGAACGATTCTATTAATAAATGTACTTCTTCTGGTTAATTGTTGCATAATATAAAATACGAAATGTCCAAGATTTATCTGTTACATCTCCAAGATAGTAAAAAAGAAGATGCATTATTTGCAGAGACTGTGTATAACATTCAAACGTGTCTATCACGATGCCAGATATGTTTATACATGGCACGTTAACTTCATTGTATGCCTCTATAATTGAAATAAGGTAAAGATGAAACTCAGAAAGCTACAGAAAAGAACCATGAAACTGACAAGTCAAGATCATTCCCTGCTAAGCTAGGCACCATATGCAGGGGAAAGTTCATTATAAAGCTACAAAAATGACCCCAATGGAAATCAGACAGCAGCAATCACTATTTTTAAGGACCACATGCATGATACTTCACAATCCTGCATTATTCATCTTCACATGGTGAAGCTCTCAACAACACAATAATATGCACACTCAGAACAACCAGCCTCACTCATTTGCAAGATAAGAAAGAACATCAGTTCAACTTGGAACACCGTTTAATTGAACAAGTGGGGACAATGAGAGTTGGACCATGAATTCACAGGGAAGGAGATTATTTACAGCGGCAACGATTAAGTTCAGACATATTTACATATTCCGTGTAGCATAATTTACATACAAGAACTAGCTTCGTCTCTCGAATTTCTCCTCTCATGGTTTACATAAGCTCAAGACTTACAACTCAATAATACTAGTCACATAATTGACTGCGAAATTCCAAGTAGATGACTCGTCGACCTTCATTTCATAGGCAAAATCGTCACCATGGAGGAAGTTGATACAATTCACCCACCATGCTACACAAAATGTTATTCCAAAAGCTGAAAAACTACTTCCTTCTTTTGTCTTTTTTAATTTTCTATTTTTTTGGGTAGATTTTGTAGTTACTTCAATCATGGAGGGGTAACTCCTAAGATATTATTGTCAGATTAATTACCACAGCGCTCTGTATTTCAGCAAGAGCAAGCAGCATATTTGCAGGCTTTAGAAGTTCTGAAGAGATGAGAGCCACTGCTGCATGTACTTTTGGCGCTCTGCAAAAATGCAGGAAACTGTTCAGTTTAACATAAACACAAGGGAAACTTAAACAAATAAATACAAAGAAGAAATCAGATTCATCAACAAGAATGAACATACTTTTAAAGTTAAATAACAACGGATTAGTGATACCAAACATCATTTCATATTGCTGTCAAATCAGATACTACTAGTGAAACAGCATATTGATGTTACAATCAAATAATTGATAATGCAAGTGCACAGAAACAAAAGGTCTACCCCTTTTGTGCAGAGAAAAGAGTAAAGAAATCAAAAGGGATGGAAATTGGAAACCCACTAATCTAATTTGTGAGATTGTCGCGGTACAACGGGAACGTACTTAGAGGACTTACCTAAGTATACAGTGTATTGTAAAGGCAGCATTGTCAATAAACGGCCAAGTTAGGTAATTATAAAATCACCCCCTATGTAATTGTAAAAGAAATCCTTTGAATATCACCCAAGTTAGATCAGTACATAATTAGCACTTGATAGCATCAATCTCATGATGCTCAGGAAACTTAGAAGCATCAACCTCAGGAAGAGAAAAATGTTCCTTTCTGCACGATCCCATATCCAAAAACAAATATAAGCATTAAGAACATTCACAAGTATTAACATTCCTTGTATACTAATCTAAAACAATCCACAAGGTAAGTAAAAACTGCAGCTTCCGTTTTTAGTTCGAGCCAAAGGGTGCAATTAAGAATTCAGCTTGAACTATTAGAAACTCGACATAAACAATGATCATACAAAACATGACATGAAAGACATAGATATGAGCAATAACTTAAAGACATTTAGATTAGCAGTAAACAGTAAATAAGAATCAAACAACATCAAATAGGAAAAATAAAGACTTACCATCAGAATGCTCAGCCGAGGGATTCTTATAAGCCGTCAATAACTGTTTATTTGCTGCCACCTCCGATTCCTTAAGATCATTTCTGTAGCAAGGAACCAGCACAGCAAAACTATCATCAGCCTCATCATCACTCTGGAAATCAGGGGCATGTGGTTCCAGCCACCCAATCGACCAGTCCGAATCATCGGATTCAGAACCAGACAAACAAACACCATCTGATGGCACCAAAACAACGTCATACTCTTTATCAATCCTCCTTTCTTCCCTACTGTTCCATTTCTTTTTGATTTTTCTACTTGAAGAAGCCATCTTAGCCCCCTTTACAGATGAAAATTTCAAAGAATCCATTTCCCTCATCCCCAAACCCCAATCAGAAGAGGAGTTCAGTGAAGAACCATTAGGCACAACAGGCTCTTTCTCTTTTCCACCCCAAACCCACCAAGAAAATCTAGTCAAAGAGACAGCCATAGTTTCAAATACAGTAATCTAGTCCCCCAACCAATATAAATTCCAATGAATAAGCTAAATCTATATCAACTTCTGGTCAAAATTTGGGGAATTTTGCAGTCACCACATATATACTGAAATCCCACTCTACTCAATCCACCCTCACAAAATAAATTAACATTTCATAAGAAACCCCAAAGCTCTTTATACTGAAATCACCAAATAATCCACAACAGTCCTCAATCTTTTTCCAAATTAATCAAGAATTTGACCCCACAAACCTTGACTCACTCAACAAACATGTAATTATGTCAACATAAAATTACCATAAATTAGGAAGTCCTCATCAAATACAACTCCCAAACCATAATAAAGACAAGGGCTTTTTTTAAAATTAGCCTAAAACCTTATCTGATGAACAAAATTCGAGAAGAACGAAATAATACTACAAATTTAGTAACTACTGAAAGCTTAAAACCACTCTTCCACACACACACACACACACAGTGAAAAAAATCCAAACTTGAGCCAAGCCCAGTTGAAGAAAAGATCAAAACTTGTTTGCCACAATCAAAAACTCATCATCCGTGAAAGAAAAATCAGTCAACTGGTTGAGAAAATCAACGGTTATGATCACCGTGAAAACAAATAAAAATTAATTTATAATAGTAATTAGAAAGTGGCGAAGAAATAATAGTATTAGCTCTCAAAAACTCCTCCCATGATCTAAAACTCCCTCACCCACTCAGTGATCAGCATTTTTGTGTATGTATGTTGTATGTATATATACACACAGAGACACATGAAACTATACAGGTTTCTTTTTTGGGTCACATATACTACGTACGTAGAGATGTACATACATAAAATAATGTTGTGATTTTATTCTCGGAAATTAATAGACGGTCCAGATTAAAAATGTATCTGGCCCCAAAATCGACACATAATAAAAGAAGAGATGGGTAAAATGATATGGGCCGTTGGATTGTGATCAAGGAGAGGAGATAGTGACGTGGGCTGCTTTGGAGCCAATCATTGCGTGAGTGTGAAGGTGAAGCAATTGCCACGTGTGATCCATGTGGGGTCCTTGATTTTGGAGATTTATTTTAGCCAGAGGAGCCTTATCTTTGCTAGTAAATTGAATAGAGATTTTTGCAGCATTTGTGGTGATGGCAACATCTTTGGACCATGGCTGGTTCATTTTGCTTTATGTTTGTAAGTGTAATGTCTGGAGCTTTTATTTGGAGTTAGCATTTTGTTTTTTGTTTTCCTTTATTATGGATTTAAGGAAAAAATGAAATTAATTCAATAATGAAAAATTATGCGGTGTTTATAAAAATAATCGAGTTGAACAAATATAAAACGAATCATATCATTGGTTAAACTAGTGAGTTGGTTTTGTTCTAATGGACTTTTTACAAACTTATTCTTGGGCTCATAACAAGGTCAATGCGGTGTCTAACTGATTTTAAAGAGAACGCACCCAAAATAATAACGGATTTATTATTATATTGATTATTTATTGTAAATATATATTTATCATATCATAAAATTTTATAATTGATCATATTTAAAATAATATGCTGATTTAATTTTCATAATATTATATATATATATAAGAAAAGAATTTATAAAAAATTATCGGATTTCAAAATCGAATCCATTGACAACATAATCTAAACTACACCATAGCGGTTTGGTGCTTTGACACATGTCCTTCGATTATACTTCTATGTTTCCAAAGATAGCCTAATCATGTCAACATGGTCGTGAACATCAATCACAATGCATTTATTATTATATTAATTAATACTTAATCAAGCATAATGCATTATGGACACGAATAAAACCTATACTGTACATCATTGTGCAGGTGTTGTGGTGTGTCTCACTCTTTCCTCTATTATTAGCTGCATTAGCATAACTAATTATTCATATTATAGATTCCTAAATCATTTTTTTCTTGAACTAGTCCTCTAAGAAATTAATATATTATATATAGATAGTTTCAACATTATTGTTATATTCATTCTCCATTTATATTTTACTCAAAAAAGATTAGAATAAAGTTGATATTATTTTAATAAATTGAGGGTATCCATATATATACTCCCTCCGTCACTCTCAATTGTTTACATTGGAGGGAGACACGGAGACCAAGACAATTATTGAAAAATGTGTAAAGTTTGATGAAAAGTGTGTAAAGTGGTGGGATCTATCAATATTTAATAATAGATTTGAGATAGTGGAGGAAAGTAGTGGGTGTAATAGTAGTTTTTATTGTTAAATATGAGATGGTAGTGGAAGATACTGGGTGTAATGATGGGAAAAACTTATTATTTATAGTAACGTAAAAAAATGAGAGGACATCCCAAAATAGTAACGGTAAAGATATGAGAATTTTTAAAGACAGTAGATATAAAATATTATTGAAACACAATTTGGTATATCATTTTAAATTTGAAATTAAGAGAGAGGGTTAGGCTCGGTGGCTTTATAGCCCTTGGACAGTGGTTGATTGATTAATTTGTTTAATCAAAGTTAGTTCAAATTTTGATGGTATCCGATGATGACTGTGCAAAAGCAATGACTAAGACAACTTATTGATAAGATGTAATTACAATAAAATTTATGTATTTAATTGTTTAAAGCAATTAAACAAACCTAATTGTTCAAACAAACCTATATTCGTAAGTTCATGGGAAACTTATATAAAATATAATAATATGTAAGATGATAACAGTAGTTTTCAAATACAACTTTTAAAATACATAATTACGATTATTAAGTTAGGAAGAAATTATCAGTCACAATATAATATTTTTATATCTCAAAATGGGTGTCATTTGTTTTTTTACATTTGAGGTGTAAACAAATATTTTTCAATTTTTTTCGAACAAAAATATAAATGCTAAAAATTTTATTCAGAATTTTTCTTTTATGAAATATAATAGGTAGAAGTATTACTTTTTTTTTATCTCTCAAATTACACATATAAAGTAAACAACATTTTTTAAGCCAAATGAAATTATTAAGAATACAACACTAATTTTTTAAACCTCAAATACAACACTAATTTTTGTTCAAAAAAGGATATCGACGATAAAGTTTGATTATGAAGTTTGAATATATCTCACTCATTTTGACTCTATTTTACATAATTTAAGGGTCTATTTTATGTAATTTTTCGCAAGTATTTCAAATATACAATTTGTTTTACAGTTTGAAATCAATAGAGAGTAAGTTAAAAGTACACGAGGGTACCATAGGGAATAAATTAAAAGTACGAGCGTACCATTGGTAGAAGTCAAAAATACGATGATACCATTAAGAAAAGCCAATTTCATGAGTGTACCATCAAGAATTTCCCAAATATAAGCTAAAAATTTTATTCAGAACTTTTCTTTTCTGAAATATGATAGGTAGAAGTATGTTTTTTTATATATCTCAAATTACATATATAAAGTAAACAATATTTTTTTAAGCCAAATGGAATTATTAAGAATAGTGCTAGGTTCTGAATGTTTTAAATGACATGACACATATTGTGTTTTAATCGGTAATCATATATATGCTCGTGTATACATGCTCAATTGCTCATAGTTCAAGCTTGTTAAAAGAAATACAACAACGTTGTAAGAAAAGCAAGAACAACTTTTAAAATCTCTATTATTTTCTGCTAAAATCGAAACCTCATATACAACACTACTTTATGTTGAAGAAGAATCACTGAATATGTTATTTACCTCAGCACCAAAAATATATCGTAAACGTGTGCAATCAATCTGGCTAAGAACAAAATTTGTACATGCCGTAACCAAATTATATATATGATAAATTATTAAAATTAAAATACTATATTACTTTAAATATGAATAATTATAGAGATTATGAATATAGTAAATATATTAGTTACTAAATAGCTCATATAATAATAACTAAATATTAAATAATATTTTAATATTAAAATAAACCCGATTTTAACTCCGATTAATCTTTCCGATTAATCCCCGATTTCCGATTAACCCTTAAATCGGTAGCTCAACCGATTAGGTCCGATTTCCGATTTCTGTAACACTGAATTTTATACACATTATTGCGTATTGGGCACTTGTGAAATTAGTTTATTTATTTTATTTACTAATATATTATTTTTGTTGGGCTATTAAAATAATTGCAAGTAAGTGGAAAGTCAATGTATAGAAAGAGCCAAAAAGATTGTATGATGATGTCAAGTTGCACCGAAGCTTTTGGCAACTTTCTGGGTCTACCTTTAGCCCACTTGCACTATTGCATGTGCACTCCGCCCGCAACATGACAACTTCTTCTGCTAATTAATTTTTTTTATTTTAGAGCCTCATATGAAAAAACTTCTTCATATTTACGTCTGGGCCAAATTATGGGTCAATATGTGTATATGTAACATTTTACAAGATTGGGCCAGAAATGAAATGTTCCTTTCTTGCAGCCTTTGGTGGTGTACGTTTTCTGTTGTATCATGTTGGCCCGTTTGGTTTATTCGATAAAATTATAAAAGCGTTTACTCTACTTCGCACCCTCAAATTTTTATGTTCACAGAACATTTTGATTTTCAAACTTTTGCCGTAATGATATAAATATTTTAGATTTTCGGTCGAGTCAAAAAAATAAAATATATGATTTCTAAATTGCACACAATGGTCTGTTATCGTGACAAAAACATTCAGATATTTGACATCACAAATATCGTGATATATGACATGTCTAATGTCAAAATTAAATTGACAAGACTACTTAAAAAAATATAAGAAATATATGTAAAGTCGAGATTTGCAAATACGAAGAAGAGTTAGAGAGGAAAAAAGTGTATCATTCTCAAATTATACACCATGTATTTTTTGTTTCTCATTATTTTTACGACAGCAATTAATTGCTATGTTAGAAAAACTCTGCAACTCTCGTGTGGAAAGACCAAAAAAATAAGTTGTTAAATTAAGAAAGAAAAGATAAATGTTATCCGCTCGATTCGGTGATTGCCGTTAATCTACAACGGTAACTACCTGAAGTACACACATTTATATTTAAAATTTCATCATAAGCAAAGCTACTCCTTTTATTTCCACACATTTTGTCCCCCCTTCTAACGGCTACTTTTCACTTGCTCTCATTTTTCATCTTCTTGGTTATGACCCAGAACTTGACTATACTTGCAAGTTACAACCAGGTATGCATTATCACTCCTCTCTATGTATCTATATTCTTCATATGCATGTCGAACAATGTTGGATATTTTATGGGTTTTGCTTTTTGGGCCTTCTGTATCTATATTTTGTTGAGAATTAGCTGTGATGTGTTTCATTTGTGTTGGTTTACTTAAAGTTTAGCTCAAGTCTGTTTGGCATGAAGAAGATTTTGATTGTTATATTTATTTTAGTTATAGGGTAGCTGTAGAATAATCAACAATGCATAATCAACAATGCTGGTTTGAATTTCTGGATATTAGTTTCAAGATTTGGATGTATTGCAATTGGGATCTTTTAACTGAGGAAATTATATAAAACCCTAATTCATAAAATGGTTTAGATGGTTGAGTTCAATTCTGAATATTGTGGAGAAACCAAGGGGGAAATGGCCGCTTGTAATCCCAGTTGAAGGTAGTGTTTTAGGGAGGGTTTGATGTACGCAGCCTTTGAAGTTGCTATATTGAGCAGAGAGACGGTTTCCGTGAAGAACAGTCTTTAAAGGATTACTCTACTGTTTTTCTCACTATTTGAATTAATCGTGACTCGAATAAAATGTAGAGTATATTTAGTAGTTTTTTAGATCAGATGATGTTCACATCTTATGCTTTTTGTTAATGTTTCCTGGCCTTTACGTTTTTTATTTTGGGAAATTATAGTCATTTTGTTGCAGATCTATTGGCAGTTGAGCTCTTATGAACTGTCAAGTGTGTGCTCTAGCTTTGTAAATAAAGTGTGCGCTCTAGTTTAGTGTTGAGTATGTGCTCTAATTTGTGTTCTTTTCTTTGGGCAGTTTGTAGGGCAGATTGCGTAGATAATGATGGATAAAGTATATGAAGAGTTAGATGATGCTAAAGCTGAGATTGAGACATTGAGGGCAGATAATATATCAAAGGGACAACTTACTGAGAGCTTGAGGAGGGCGAATGATAAGCAGCTCATTCGGATTCAAGAAATCAGTAAAGAGCTTGAGACACAACGACAAGAATCAAGTGAAAAGGACCATGAATTGTCTGAAATGAGGCAAATGCTCGAAGAAATCAAATGTAACTTGAATGAGAAACAGGGCATTGTCGCGCGTCTTAGTTATACCAACGATAAGCTTCGTACTAGTCATGCGGAGGAGATTTGCAAATATGAAGAAGAAAAGAGGGACCTGGTTTTTAAGTTGGAGGAAGAAAACGCAAAGAACATAGATAATGAGCAAAAGATTCGGAGACTTGAGGAAGTAATTGAAGGTCTCAAAGGAGTCTTATCTGTTTCACAGAAGAAGCGTGTAGGTGCAGAAGAGTTGGGTAAAGCATCTACAGAGGTTAGATACAAAGATGATATTTTGCTCAAATTAGAGGATGAAAATACGGAGCTCAAAGGCCAGCTAAAGAGCAAGAGAGAACAGTTTGAACATCTAAAAGAAGCCCATGAAAGGCTTCGAGATCAGCTACAAACAAATACCAAAGAATGGGAAAAGGAGAAATCTGCATTGCTGGATGAGATGGATACACAACAGGAAAAATTAGATTCTCAAACTAGAATTCTAAAAGATCTTCAGAGCCGTCTACAGATGTGCAACCAAGCTCTAGCTCATGAAGAGAGCCGCCGAAAGAGCCTGGAACTTCAACTTTTAGAATCCAAAAGATGGTTTGACGATGTTTCTTTAGAATGTGAAGAGGCCAAGTCGAAACTTGAATGTCTATCAAGCAAAAAGGATAAAGACATTGCTACTCTCCGAGACTTGCTGGGAACAAAAGAGACATTATATAAAGAGTTGGAGTATAAAATCAGAAGGTTAGAGCAAGATGATCAAGATTTGAAACTATCCCTCAAAGAATTTCAGGAAGCTCAAATCAAACAAGCAGGAAGTTCCTCTTCAATGTCAAAGCTTCGGAACAAGCTCAAATGCTTGGAGCAGACTCATACAGACTGTTCCGCGAAATTTAAAATCAGAGAAGCTGATTGGTTTTCCGAAAAGGAAAGATTGATAAAGGATCTGAACTGTTGCAGGTCTGACCAAGAGGGTCAAGGACAGCTTATACAGGAACTTAATCTGGAGATAGAAGGTTGCCATTCTCTGATACAGCAGCTAATGATGCAGATTGAGGAATCTTCGATTATGCTATTAGTGATGCAGTCAGAAATTAAGGAGGCTCAGTTGAAGCTTGGTGATGATGATATAGAGAATCTTTCCTTTCTAAAGCAACAGTTAGAGATTAAGGATAATGCTATTGTAGCAGCGATAAATGAGGTAGAAGAGGAACGCAGAAAAGTAGAATATTTATCAAGGAGAATTGAATCGTTTAATCTTATCGATGAAGAGCAGCTTACGCTGAAAAATGATCTTGATCACCACAAGAAAATGGTTGTGGATTCCTTCACTTGTCAACAGCATCTAAAGGATCAAGTACTGCAGCTGAAAGGCGACTTGAACAGAGTTTATGATGCCCTTGATAAGGCAAATGAAGAACTTGCTCAGAAGTTCTGTGAAGTTAAGGAAGCTGAATACGAGATACAAGCATGGGAATATATTGCTGAACGGTTAAAGATTAAAATGGAGGAGAACTATCAGTTGCGTATGCAAGTAGAAGCTTCTCTTCTTGAACAAGTTTCAGTTGAGGTTACTCTTGAACAAGAAAAAGAAGACATGGTACTTATGTTGTCAGAGAAGGATGGAAGAATAAACCATCTTCTGCAAAAGGTTCAATCAATGGAAGAGGAGCTTAAGTTAAAAGAATCCGTTGTGCAAGTATTGGAACAGAAAGATAGAGAAATAGATGATCTTCAATTGAAGATTGTGTCGTTGGATCAGAAGCTCCAATTAAGTGAAGAAGCAGCTTGTACGCCAGCAAGAAGAGCACAAGCTCTTGTAAAGAAAGAGTGCAATATCTCTGAAAGAGAAATAGAATGGTGGGATAAAGAATGGTTGAGTAAAGAACTTGAAACAACCATATTTGCACAATTCGATGCGCAGAAATTATATGAGCATGAGAACAAGAAACTTTGCGATCTAGTAGATGAAAAATCACAGAAGATTGTTGAATTCCATAAGCATGTCAATTCTCTGGAAAAGGAGTTTGAAAATTCAACTTCCTCGTTTTCATCTCTACTAGTAAAGCTGCAGACGGAGACTAATTTGTTCCATGAAGTCCAGGAGAAGTTCACAACAACCATGGTTCTGAAAGAGCTTGAAATCCAATATAAAAATTTGATGATAGAAGAACTGGAGAACTTTTCAAGTCATTTACAGCAGGAATCAGACCTGCGTGAGAAAATGTTGTCAAATTCCATCCAGAAAAGGGATGAACATATAGGAGCTGAAGTGGAACTGTTTGACAGGTTCAATAAGTTGTATAATGAAGATATGCAGCTGGTAAAAAGCTTGGAAGGTATTGTACAGAGCATTGATGACTATGGGAAGGAGAGGAGAGACAATGAAGACTACTTTGACCCTGTTAAAGAAAACTTGATCATTTCACCCTCACCCAGGAAATTGAAAATTGAAAAACCAGCATTGACAGTTTCTTCGTCTCCATCGACTGATGGAAGATCTCCATTGAGCACTCTCAACAGGATGTCGCATCTCTAGACAGAGCTACTTATTTCTTTGGCTTGTTATCCTGCTACCATTAGAAATTATTTAATTTGTTTTTTAACATTCAATGTGTATTTGTCTTCCACGAAAAGTTCCCATTTGGAGAATTTTTTCTCTCTAAAGGTGTGAATTTACTTGTCTTTCTTGGTAAAGAATGTATTGCTATCCACAAGCATCACTGTGTTGGGTTGTTGAGGATTATCCTACTTGATAAATAACAACTACAAGTACCCTCTTGGTTTAATAATAGTCACTGTTTTCTCATACTTTCTTCTTTCCCCGTAAAACTTATCACGATGTTTCTTCACAATTTTTCCTGTTTATCATTGGAGCAGCACCATGAGGTTTTGAAGTTCGTCTCTAACATGGCATTATGCTATGAAGGAGAGATGTCGAGTTTGAGCCCTCCTTCCACTAGTATTCTATGTAGTAGCTTTCCCCAACACCTAAAGTTTTGGAAATTCGGTTGCTCATAGCCAAGTCAACAAATATTATTTCTGTATGGTATATTACATTATATTATATGCTCAACTCAGAGTGGTTTTTACAAACTGTATATTTTTGTATCCACAACATAAACAAATACAAACCAAGACTACGTTTCCCACCATAATTACCGTGTAAATTACATATATGAGAAACCAAGGGAATGAATGCCTCTTATTTTATTTTAACCTTTAACCATGAATAGTGATGGCAGCCTAGACAACTATATGATAAATACCATGCTTTAACCACTAATTTCTGGGATATAATAAACAATAGTGACTTCATCTTTGTAATCCGACACCTTAAGCCTGGCACATGCAATCTGGTGCAGGGTATGTATATATTGACTGTTTCAGGTTCCGTGTTCTGAGTTGCCCTTGCCTGTTTATGTGCCCTTCGACCACAGCTTCTTGGAAATTTGTCCAATCCATGCTCTTGTTAAGGAATAGTTGCCCCAATAGCCCCATGTTAGGTCTGATTGTTTTAAGATTCTGGTAAGTTCGTTGTCCTACCTGTTATAGATAAACAAAATGATATAAAAATTAGAGGAAAGGCCTGCAATGTTATATCGAGAAGATATATTTATCAACCTTTGAGCTTATATATATTAATGAGTGGTAAATAGCCATAATATAGAATCAGACCGATTATGAATGATGAAGTGGTTCTTTAGCTAAGCATGTTCAAACATTTTCTGTGCCCGTGCAGATGAAAAAAAGTAAAATGCAAACTATATCAAAAGAGAAACGGCAGAATTACCTATATAAATTATTTGGCAAATTCAGCGAAAACCATGAAAATCATTAGGAAAAAGCTTAACCAAAGGATCAAATCCATGTATGCGTTAAGATGCTGTCCTGGAATATCCTACCATGTCTTGTTAAAAGTGCTTACCATAGCATTGTGCATATTTCCTGGTGAAGCTGAAACAAAGATGTCACTGTGCATGCTGACGTAGTAATCAACAGCAGACATTAAAGAAGCCTTTCCTTTAATATTCGCCCTTTCTTCTGAAGACGCAAGACTCTTTTTGTCTTCCATCAATGGGAATAATTCTCTTAATGTGGAGATTCTAGCTTCACCACCATACACCTAGAAAACAAGGGTGTCCAATCATCAAGTTTTAGTATACAGGAAAGAAGCATGCAGTGCACTTTTTTTTTTTTGCCAAGGCATCAGTGCACATTAATTTACTAGCATATTATAAAAAAAATAGTATGAACCTTGTGGGAGGCAAGATACAGACGAGTACTGTTGTCAAAGCCCAAAGCAGCTAGAAGCAGCCCGATTTCTTCTGGAGTCAATGGGCAACGGCCCTGGTTCCTCAACTCCTCATCCGTGAACTGGGAGTTCAGGACCCTTCCCTGCCAAATCACTTGTCTGTACTTGGCCAGTGCCAACTTCTCAGCTTTACCTCCACCAAAATCGCAGGCTGAGTGAGCAGCCATATCCTGAAAAGTGAAAATTAGTGTAGGCAAGCATTTAAATATTCGGAATCTTAAATATATTATGCAGGAGAAAGACACTTTACTTGAACGAGTAGCAAGTTGCAGATACTAAGTGATTGGACACACCATTAACAATGAGCAAGCTTATATATTTTAAATCAAATACACATACATTAAAGGTCAAGAATGAGTGTAATTAAATGCTAAATTTTGACTGGTCCCTTCAGAAAAAAAAAAAAATAACCGGACTATAAATCTGTCTAATAAGTGTATACCAGTTGACAATTCCACTCAGAAGCACAAAACCTAAAAGCGGACAGTTTCTATCTGGTAGGAATTTAAAGAGTTCTATGCAACTGAATTTGGAAAACAAAAACCCAATTAAACACCGTTTTTTTGTTTAGGTGTGTAATATTTACCCACTACATAAATAGTCAAGCTCTTCGAAGGAAGATTTGAGGAAAGATCTTCGAACTGTTATAGAATAATTGGCCTACCTTATCAAACCGAAGATGTAAAACAACGAATTTCCCGGCTTCTGGCCGTCCTTGTGTTTCGGTAACCTCTGTAAGGAACTCGCTACTAACTTCTTTTTGCCCAGATGGATACCTGAGGCGGCTAACAATAGCATCTCCAAGAGATCTTATATGAGGTACAAAACTTAGTGCTTGAAAGTTGACCTTGCAGCGTAGACGCTGGATATCCTCAGGCATGTTGTCAAAATCCAATCGATGTGAAAATGGAGCTATTGCAGCTATTCCATAACTGAATAATGAGCAAATTAATAATCTACACAGTTGTGTGGATGCTCAAATGAAAATGAATATGGGAAAATATCTAATTGACTAAGTAATATTTTAGAACCCTCTCTGCAGATCATTAAATTTAATTATTTCACGATCTATGCTGCAAATAAGCTGTAATAACTGTTAGAAGTATGCAGAATGCATTCTGTGTTCCTACTGTTGCTTAATATATATACGAAAATTGTTTACAAAGCATGACATTTACTGCTACTAGTATACGATAATATAGAAAAACTCTAGACCTCCTCAATACAAATAATATTATGAAACCAACAGATTAGCTCCGAAGTCTAGTCCTGTAACGACCAGCCAACCAATACCTCTGTGTTAGCCAATGCCATGTGAAAATCTTAGCTCATGAGTGCATTTAAAATTTCACAGGTAATTATTGACAATATAGATAGTGAAAGTATTGACTTTTTCAGAAGATTTGGATCCACAGCATGCCAATGTACCTATTTCTTCTTACGATATCTGCAACAGCTTACAGGCCATTTACATGTTGACTAAAGACAGACCCTTTCATGCATCGCTTCTATAATCAAGCATATGTAAACAATAGTTTACTAAATAACTATTGTGCTTCAATGATGTCTAGAAATGAAGCCCAATACCAACCTCTCTAGGATAGGTGACACATTTTCCAAGTACCAGTTAGCTGAAGCATGAACAGGTGCCGTTTTGACTCTAGTAGCTCGAATAGCTATGGCATAATACTCTCTCGTGCTCCAAGAGAAATCTTCAGGCAAATCTTTTACAATAGAAATATCATCCTTCAATACATCAATAAAGTGATCCACATCATAAATATCCACAAATGAGCTGCAGTAAGCAAATATATAAGGTTTAGATTTATTCAATAATTTCAACACATGGAAAAATATACATCCGAAGAAAAGTAATAAAAAATTAAAATGGGTGGGAACCTTGAGTCTTTCCAAACAGGATTGACTTCTAGATAAGGAATTACAAGTGTTGCATTCAGGATTTTAGCAACGGCAACTGCATCACATATCTGTTTTAATAGCACAAATTTAGTTAGTATCCAACAAAATTTTGTAAATAGATCAGGGGCATAACAAATAATTATATAGGCTTTTACTACCTACCCCCATTCTCTGCTGATTCAACCCTCCGTCAAGAAACACCTGGAGATATCCCTGGGAGTTTTTTGGTGATGGTGGTGGTGCTGGGACACAAAGGGAATCAATCCATGAGATAATGAAAAGAAAGTACATTCGACAGTAACTGGTCCAAACATTCTAGCTTAAGTTCTTAATTTAAATGGTCTTTGATTTATAAGAATTATTATCACATACTAGGGCCAGTAGCCGAATCGACACATGTTTTCCATCCTTGGTTGGCCAAAGGCCTCCATAGAGCAGCTTTCTGTTCATCTGACTAAAAATGAATAAACCAAATGAGCACTTGAAATTTCTACCATACAAAATTTGGATAAAGCACAACCAAATATGCAGCTCAAGCAACTCTTTACTCTTACTCACAGTTTGTCGGAGAACAGCACTCTTAAGCAGGTTCATATGTCTCGGTTTTATGGCATTAAATTCCTGCACAAGATGATCGTGAAGTCAGCTACAGAAGCACGATTCCCCAACTTTTGACCCTTATGACAAAGAAAAACCTAGGTTATCAGTGCAGTCCACATTTAAAAACTCCGGGTCCTCTTAAATTACTTTCAAGCGTATCCAGTTGTTACCACTTTGCACCGGAATGGAGTCAATTCAAGCTTAGTCCATTACTAAAATTATCGGCCTTGATGATTCAAATAGTGTGCTTAAATTGTTCCTATTTGTCAATTGCCAATTTTAGTAACTTCCCATTTTGTTATCTAATTAGACTTACTCATATCTTTTACATGTCTTAATCTACTGCCTTTGACCACAATTAAGTAGTATAAATGAAACCTCAACTGCCATACTAGTAACAATTATAAGGGAATTTAGATTCTAAATAACCTAATCATCTGTCACAAAAATCTCACCTAACCTGAAAATTCTCACACATTTAACAATAGAAACTAACAAAAAATCACAGATCACATATTAGACATATATCTATAAGAAGAAAAAGAATTCTCAAGAATCCATAATCTAATAAGAAAACAAAGACAGCCCATAAAGAAAAAGATAATTAGTCAACTATAACACTGAACTAAAAGCCAATTATTGTTGATACACATAATCAAGAACACATAGTATCGTATATGAATGACCCATATATTTATAAACAAATATGAAGCTGAAAATGCATACCGGCAGAAAGGAAGAAGAGGCGTGGCTAGAGGGAGTGAAAAGAGTGAGCAACACAAAAGCAGCAGCAGCTAGAGCTCCTCCTAAATTGTGGTGGAGGAGCATCATTCCGGCAGATTCAAAACAAAGCAGCTGCTCCAGCTCCGGTAAGTCAAAACTAAACAATAGAATAGCCCCCTTGGACAAAAAACAAAAGAGAGAGAGAGAGAGAGATGAGAGAGATGAAAAGAAATAAATGAAGGAGGTGTGTGTTTTTAATAGATATACACCCATCACCCTCAGTAGCGGAAGCATCTCACATGGGCCACCTCTCACAGCTCATACTCCCTCCGTCCCCCTGAGTTGTATACATTGGGGGACGGGGACGCGGCACGGACTTTAATGCTCCGTGCAAAATGTAGTTGTGCAATTTATTTTTAAAATTTTTCTTTTCTGTATTAAAGTTTGGATGTTATATTTTTATACAGAAAAAGAAAATCTCAAAAAAAAGTTACGGAACTATATTTTATAAGAGCATTAAAATGCGTGTCGAGCAGTTAAAAAGAAACGTATAGAATTAAATGGGACAGAGGGAGTATAATTTAGTCATATAGTATAGAGCCATAAAAACTTACAACTATACGCGCATTTTTGTTTCTCTCTCTACATCAATACCCTCACCTGTACTTCATATAGGTGAGGTGTATCGAAACATCTAAACGTTGCAGCATAGAAAAAAATATATTCTCGACTATTTCATTTTGTTTCTTATTATTCTAGGCGTTAACATATTAACATAATTTATAATGTATCTAGTAAATATGTTGCATGAATCGTATGTCTGTCCAACACAACCAAAACTAGAGTTGTAATTCAAGCCGGACGGCTCGCCGGCTTTTCCGGCTCGAACTCGTTTAACTATGCTCGATTCGACTCGGCTCGGAGCCGACTTCAAGTAAAGGTTCCAGCTTATTCAAATAAACAAGCCGGCTCAATTTGAATTTTGAAATTAATAATCGAGTTCATGTAGAGGTTTAGACTCGATTAAATGTAAAATTACGAGTTGGCTCGCTAGGTTTGTTAAAACCGACTCATTTAGCTTAAACGATGCGACTCGACTCGAATCATGAAATTAAACGAGTTGAGTTCAGATAGAGATTTTAGACACGATTAGCTAAACAAACCAACTCGGTTAAATTTGAATCGAATCAGACACGAACTCAAAACTCTTTCTTTCTTGGTCGACTGGAATTCCTAACCCTAGCCAAATCTAATAATATAATATAATAAGGTATCAAGTATAAGAAAGAGTGGGGGTGCATACTTTGTAGCCAGCTGCGAGGGATAGAGAGGTGGTAATGGTATATTAAAGGAATAGTCTTCTTTTGTTTACAGAGGTGAGACTAGTGGGACCCTGACCGACAGACACACAGCCAATAGTTTCCTATTTTTCTAATAATGTTACGACTACGTGTCAACATGTAGAATGGAAAGGCTAAATTTCTTTCTCTTCATTAGTGTTGATGGAGACAAGATTGCTTTTATATTAACATTTCCATATTCATGTGATTATACTATACGCTACAGTTGGAGTAGTTTTTTAAGCCGACCGTTTGCTCTCTCACCTACTACTGTTCACTTTGCTCATAATAAACAAATTCTATAAAAATCTGTAAAAGCATCTCCAACCATTGAAAACTCTTGGCTAAAAGTTGGGGTGGCATACTTAAAATAAAAAATTTTAGCCAACATGTCGAAAAACTCAACTCTAACCATGCTCAGTTGTTGTCTATAAATTTAGCCAACCTCCTATGGATGGCTAAATTTGTCGAACCGCTACAGTTCTGTAAGAAATCTGTAGGAAGATTGCACATCATTTATTACCATATTGAACTGATATATTCTATTTTAACAATCTAAAATATTAATAACATACTATTTTTAAATTATAGCCAACCAATATAGCCAATACCATTGAAACAAAATGTCTTACAGGTTCAGTAAATTTTACATAATGTCTTACAGGTCCAATTTAGCCAACAGGTTCAGTAAATTTTACATAATGTCTTACAGGTCCAATTTAGCCAACTATTATAACCAACGCCATTGGAGATGCTCTACCCAACATGTAATTTACCGTAACTCATTCTTTTAATGATTGTAACATATTTGATATTATAGTAATGTATACTCCATTCCTGATTCCTTGCACAGATAATATGAGGAGGATCTATCAAAATTAGTAGTAAATTCTAATGAATGCGCTCAGTGATAAAATTGATAGACAGTGGATGTTTGGGTATGGCTTAAAAGCCCAGCTTCTGGTTTATAAGTTAGAAATACTTACTCCCTCTGATTCTTATTATAAGTCACCAAGACTTTTTGCACACACTTTTAGGTGCTTTGACCACACACTTAAAATTATTTTTTTTTAAAATTTTCTTTTTCTAAATTAAAATATATATCAAATATTTTAATTCAGAAAAAGAAAATTTTAAAAAACATAATTTTAAGTAGGTGGTCAAAGGAACTAGAATTGTGTGCAAAAAGTCTTGATGCCTTATAATAAGGACCAGAGGGAGTAATTCGTACTGTTTGTGTAAAAAGTTAAGAAACACTTACAAAAAGCCAGGAATGCTAGCTTTTGTTTCAGTACTTCTACTTATTTTCCAAACACTTTAATCACCTATAAGTCTTGATTTGCTTCTAAATTCTACCTCACTTTTTTATTTTAAGGAAGAAGCACTTATTTTAAACTCACCCAAACGGCCCCATAATATTACGAGACATTTAAGTTCCGAAGTATCACGGGGTGGAGGGACTATATATTAATCACCTGACCACAAGATCAAGAAAAAATGTAAAAAAAATAGTAAAGTTAGATGAAATGTGGATATAGTGGTGAGATCCATTTATATTTAATAATAGATTTGAGATAGCAGAGTAAAATAGTGGGTGTAATTGTATTTATATTATTATAGAATGGAGACAGTGGAAGAAAATGGTGATGTAATGTTGTTTTGTATTATAAAAATTTACTATTTTTGAAATGTATATGATTGGTGGAACGTTCAAAAAAACTGTATACAAACGAATGAGATAGCATATTAAGAGCAAGTACAAGAGTGTTCTAGTTCAAGTTTTAAATATGATATAAAATATCATGTTCTAGTAATTTATGACATATTTTACTAACTTGAATTTCAACAATGTGTCTTATTCTCACAATATGTCTAATATTTTATTATTAAGGACTCTCTTTCATCATTAAAGCATAATATAAAAGTAAAGAGAGAAAGAGAGTGTTGATTAGAATTTTTAATAAAATATAGAATAGAGTAAGAAGAGATGCGCCCACAAATAGAGTTTGAAGAGATTCCTAGTGATGTTATATAAGACATTAATAGAACATTGTTAGATACTTCCTCCGTTCTTGAATATCTGCCTTTTGACTTTTCAGCGCACATTTTAAGGTGCTTTGACCACATAGGTAGATATGTTATTTTCAAGTATTTTTTTTTGTGAATAAAAGTGTTAATATAATATTTTTATTCAGAAAAAAAAGCAAAAATAATATTTTTAACTATATAGTCAAAATATTTTAAGATGCGTGCCAAAAAATTAAAAGGCAGATATTCTAGAACGGAGAGAGTAAGTTTTTTCATCAATTACCCTAAATTATAACGACATGATAGAACTTGCTCTAACCGCAAATTTTGCTCGCTTACTTGCTGCTGGTACTAATAATGCGGCTGTTAATAATGATGAGCCTGCCCATCAGGCCATCATCCATCATGGGTTATTACTTTCAAAAAGTAAAGCATGATTATATTCTATGCTTACTGTTCGCTAATCATTTAGCTCCCTTTATTTCTTTTCTGTAATACAGATACAGACTCCTGTGAGTCAATAAAATTCACGGGATATCTTTAGCCGAATACGACATTTTCTTTTCGTTTTTTATACACAAGTCTTGGACTTTTTCACTCACGCTCCAAAGTTCTTTAGCTATTTGTTTTACAATATTATTTAAAATTTTATGTTATCATTATGATATTAATTTTATAATTTTGTTTAACTTTTTCTAAAAATATATATCATTTTTGATTAAGACTAAAAAATATGTATAAATGTCACAGGACCAATATACAACACCGGAGGGAGCATATGATTGAGAACAACGGGTGTACAAGTGTATTAGTAGTAATATCTGTACATTTTTTCGAGGCAGTTTGGTACATTAATTATTGTATTAAATAAAAACAAATTAATAATGAATAAATAAACTTGAATTTATAAATTATCAAAATGTCTATGTAATTTCAATATTTGATAATTTATATCTATACCTTAAAAATTAATAAAATTATTAGAATACTAGAAGGTTATTATAATTCTAAAAAACTACTCCCTCCGTCCCCTTTTACTTGTCCCTTTTGAAAAAATAACGCATCTTAAGAAAATGTTAGGTGGATATCTTGTTTTCATACTTATCCCTAATAAATGTAATGAATTAGATAGAGTTGTGTATATATATATGCTAGTCAAACATTGGAAATTGTTACATTTTGAAAAAACATATAAAAAGTTGCTTTGAAAAGAGAAGTAGACAAGTAATTTGGGACAATTTTTTTTTTCAAAAGGGACATGTAAAAGGGGACGGAGGGAGTATTAGGTATCTCCGATCTCCGATGAACTAATTATCCCTTTTATTTTAATAATGTGTACTAGAGTATTTTATCATGTGACTCAACTTCGAACTTCGAAGAGAGCCTCGTGGCCAGGGCGTGGGGCCAGTCGTGTGAGCTTGATATATTGGTCAATTATTTCACCATAACACCGAAGGGCAAGTCGGTGCAAAATCATTTTTCTTCTAATTCTGTTATACCGTCCAACTTGTTCAGAAAAGTGAATTAACTTAGGATCATCACCTAATTCAGTATGAATTTTATAAAATTTGGTAACGAAGTACTAAAAAGTAAATTAGATAGCACTGAAGAATTATATTACGAATTATGCTGAACAAAAGAAAGAAACAAGACCGTCTTACTCAAGTTTTTGGTAGCTGCTATGTCAATTTAATCATTAGTTTTCTAAAATGGTCCACATTTAGCATTATTAATGATTTTGATTGAACGTTCAATCAATTAACTTTAAGAAATTATTGTATTCTAATAAAACATTTAATGTATTTTCAGCTTGATATTATACTCCATCTGTTTTCAAATACCTGACACACAATTGTAAGAGTTTTGCCTGCTTAAAATTATTATTTTTTTATTTTTTCTGAAAAAATATTAAATTTATATTTTAATTTACAAAAAAGAAAATTTTACAAATATTGTCTCTGGCTATGCGATCAATGCACTTAAAAGTGTATGCGCAAAAGTCAAATGTCAAGTATTTGAAAATAAAAGGATATTACACTATAATAATCCATGTTTTCAACATGATTATAATTTTTAATCCAAAATTTTGGTTATGTGTTTTTATTTGGTCATGTCCCTTCATAAACTACAAGTATGCAACATGTATAGTTTTCTTACTCCTACGTCATTAGATAATTTTATACAGTTTAAATTACAAACACGTGTGATGTATCATAAGATAAAATCTTTGCCATTATTCTTTTAAATATGATTTATAATTCGTTAAAAAATAAAAAAAACAAATCTACTATCATTAACATATATTAATATTATAATATAATTATGAATAGATGTATAACTTATAAGAACACTATTACACCCAATCTTTACTCCAATATCCTAAATTTATTATTAAAAAATAAACAAGCCCCACTATTTTGTATATTTTTCATCCAACTACACAGTTTCTACATTTTTCTGTGATCTCTCCATGTCTCAACCAAACATACACAAAATCGTTGGCACGGAACGAGTATAATTTAACGTTGAACGGGAACTCGGGAAGGTGTTGACTCGAGATTATGTCATACTGGACTCCGTAACATGAACGAAGAGTCTACACCCCAGCGGCCCAGTCCATGCATCCTGTTTCCGGCCTGCCTTGTTTTTTGGACCTATTTTCTCATTAAAAAAATTTCTCCTACAACAACAATATTAGATGAAACTTGTTTCAAAAAACAATGGGTAAAATGGCTTGATCATTACTGAACTGGACTTCAACTTGCAAATGGATAACTAAACTCAAAAAGCTTGCATTTAACTCACTCCATCAGCTTTTACTTGCGATCACATAACTAAACTAACTAAAATTCGCACATTCATTAAGTGGTGTTAAATTTTAACGGAAGCCCGTTAATATCCAATAACCCAAATTCATCTGATCCGCCCGATTATTTTATAACCCGCCCCAATTCAGTAAAACCTACGACCTTTGGTTTAGCCGATCGTAAGTACCCCCAACTTAATCATATACGGCTTATACACACGAGAGGGAGAACAACAATCATGGAAGACGAAAGAGAACGACGACGGAATTTAAAGAACAAGACTCAAAGTAGCAACGATTCACAGTAAGTAATATGGCATTGATTTGTTCATTATCATAATTTAGGAGTTCTCAATTTTGTACACTAATTTGCATCGATGAACTTACAGGAGACAATTGCATAGTATCAAATTATTTTATGGAGGTGACTTTGTACACATTCCAGTGTGTAGCTACACATCGCAGTTGTACAAGGTGTATTACAATATTGATTTGGAAAGTATTACTATATCTCAGCTTAAGGTACGTGTTGGTGATGTTCTTGGTGAATATGATTCGTTATATTATAAAGTTGAATCTGGAATTAAATTGGTCAACAATGAGTCATTGCCTAAAATTGCTGAGTATTCTAAGAGTTGTAAGAATATGGCCATGTTATTTGTTTACCATGTCATCCCTCCTGGGTTTGATTCTGATAGAGATGACGAGGATGACAGGAATGGACATAGCTACAGTGATGATGAATTTGTTGAAATAAGAAAGAAAAGTAGACTGGAGAAAAAAAAATTGGATGAACTTCAAGAAAAGCATTACAGTGATGAAGATACTGAGTCTGATAGTTCACTTAATAGTGGATCTCTAAATTATAAAAGCAGTGAAGATGAATCAGATAGTGAAATTTGCTATGCAGCACCTCCCACCTCTGACAAAGAAAAAAGTGTGATTTTATTATTCAATGAAATGACCCCTGCTAGTGATATAAAGTGGAGGGTAGGGCTCATTTTTGCTGATAAAAAACAATTAAAAAATGCTGTAAGGTCTAGCTCAATGGAGACAGGTAGACCATATCATTATTTAGTTGATGATAAAAGGAGAGTTCAAGTAGGTTGTGCAAAAAGTTGTCCTTTTAAAATGTGGGTCACCCATATTAAAGAAAATCAAGGTTGGCAGATTAAAACTTTAAGAGATGAGCATAATTGTGTGTGGACTTACAACAATATGCTTGTGACTGTGAAATGGCTTGCTGATAAATATGGGGACAGAATTAGAAAGAACCCAAATTGGAAGTTGAGGGAAATGCAGGAAGAGTTTAAAAGAGAACTTAAAGTTGATGTTGGTGAGTGGAAGTGTAGTAAAGTTGATGTTCCTAAAATGAAAAGAATTTTAGATGAGGCTATAAAAGATAGTGTAGGCTTTAGAGTTTTGTGGGATGGAAGGGATAAATATGTAGTCAAAGGGAATGGGACTTCTTGTGAAGTAAGTTTGAATAACAGAACTTGCTCATGTAGGGTGTGGGAATTAACTGGTGTACCTTGTTGTCATGGTGTCACAGCTATCCAACATTCTAGACAAAACCCGGTTGATTTTGTAGCTCACTGGTTCACCAAAGAAACTTATATGAAATGTTATTCAAATTGTATTGAAGTTATTAGAGGGGAAGAATTTTGGGATGATGTGATTGGTGATAATGTTTTACCACCTTTAATAGTGAAAAAACTTAGAGGCCGGCCAAAAAATTGTAGGAGGAGGGAGGGATGGGAAGGAGGGAGAGGGACTGTTTGTAGTGGAAAATATAAAAGAATGAGCTACGCAGGCAGAGTGATGCATTGTGGATACTGTAGAAAAGAGGGTCACAAAATTAATGCTTGTCCTGATAAGCCTCATGATTATGTGCCTCCAAAGAGGGGTGAAAAAAAAGGGAGACCAAAGAAGGTGATGACTGAACAATTTGATGAGACACAAGTTGAACTTCAGCTACAGCAAAAAGAGGATGCAACTGGTGAAGATTTGATGATGGTAGAACTGCTAAATCAAATGGAAAATGCAGCTGATACACAAAATGAGTTAGTACCTATATTATATGATGATGTTGAGATGCAACCAACAGCTAGAATGCTATTTGTGAGTTTTAATATTTTTCTTATAAGTTTACATCACTTCTGCTCATTAAAGTGTACATGTGCTCTAATATTTTTTGTATATCTGTAGGTGCCTACACCTGGAACTACAACTCCACCCAATGTTTTTGTAGAAAAAAAGAAAAAATGGAGGAAAGCATGTGGTGCAAATCAGTTGTCTAATTCACAAACAGGGATAAGAAGTACAAGTGGGAGACTCTTGAAGAAAGTGCAAAAGTTTACACCTCCAAGAACAATTAGAAATTGAATTTCATTTTCTATTCTGCAGCAATAGTAGTTTATTAATGCCTGATCATGTTACAGGCTTATTTAAGCGTATTATTTAAAATGGAACAAGTACATATGGTCATGAAATTGGACAGATTTTTGGTCCCCCAGAGACTACTACAGTGACATTTGCTCTGGTTTACTGTTGCCCCGAACGTAGGCTTTTTGTTCATTAACAGTGTGCCTCATTTCATGTCACTCTCTTTTCATTAAATCATTAAAGACTTCTGTATTAAGTAGTTATTATTTCGTTTAATTTTTTCTGCATACATTATTTTTTGCTTAATTTATAAAATATTTACTCGATTTTTATCATATATTTTTTTTAAAATGTGATTGTAGGATTTAGTAATGATTAAAAAGAAAAAAATAAATTTGGCCAAAAAAAGAAGAAAAAAACAAACCAAAGTTTGCATCAGATCCAACTAAACAATGTACTGCGGGGTAGATTTTCCGTTAGTCCCGTTAGTTGATTTAACGGAAGTTTAGTTTAGTTATGTGATTGCAAGTAAAAGCTGGTTAAGTTAGTTAAATGCAAGCTTTTTGAGTTTAGTTATCCACTTGCAAGTTGAAGTCCAGTTCAGTAATGATCAAGCCATTTTACCCAAAAAACAATATTAGATGAAACTACTTTTCATTAAAAAGGAAAAAATAACCTTATCATCTATTCATCTGGTCTAAAGTATGCAAGATTTTCCGAAAACCGTAGACAATAAAATTTTATTATTTGAAAAGAAGATCAAAACTAATTAAAAAAGACCTTTATAATCTATTTTCAGCAGCTTAAAAATAAGAATAAAAGAAATAAGGGTAACATAAATTGATATATAAAAGATAATCCATATTATACAGATAATAAAATATATTATATCTAATAATAAATAATTATAAAAGTATGTTTGTATATATAATAAGGAGAAAATGAAATCAAAATAGAAATTTAATCCTTGGTTAAACATAAAAGAAAATATAATAATACAAAAAAACAAGACAAACAATTAAACTAACCAAAAAATATTTCATCGTTTCTTACAAACCAAAATATACGCATCAAATATGATCATCTATGAATGATACAAAATATTCACAACTAGCATAAAATAAAACTTAGTTTTTCTACCATATTTTAACTAGTTGAGAAGCCGCGCGTTGCGGCGGCCTATAAAAATTATATTAATAATTCAATATTAATATTTGTAGAATAAAATAATTTTGTTGTTGTCTATTAAAAGTATATTAATATATTAATATTTCAAAATTAATACTTGTAGGATTCAATAAATTTTTATTATAAAAATCTTGATTTAATACCAATACTAATATATAAAATTGCAAATTTGGACTATAATTCATGATGAAAAAAAATGAAAATAAATTTATACAAGTAATTAACAATTTATAGCATGACGAATCTTAATTTTATTTGTTTTTTTAAAAAGTAATCACGTTCTTCCATTGTCACCTTTCTCCAATTTTTTTGGATCGATTGTGCACAAACACATCTAAATTAAATATGTGAGATAGCGGTCTATAACTACCACCCTTGCTTGTAACAACCTTTATTTTTTAATACTATATAAACAAACTTTACTTAAAAGTTTTTTGAACGGTGCAAATAGATAATGCATGAATAATTTTTTTCTTTATACAAATTAAATCATATAAAAATTAACAACAACAAACATGTCTGATGAACAAAACAAATATTATAAAAGAATAACCAACAAACATATATCACTAATAGTAGATTTATTGATATCAACCATCAACATCATGTCAAGTCTATATTCTTTTCCCGTGTTTGGATTTGTCGACTCCAATATAGCGGTCTATAACTACCTTTGCTTGCAACAACCTTTATTTTTTTTAGTATTGTATAAACAACATTCACTTATCGTTGCACTTCCGAGTTAGAAATCGAGCACAAGAACTATCACCAGAGAGAGGTAGGGTTGTAGTATTGAGAGAGAGTAAGTTGTGTTGAGATGATCCAAAACCCTACAATCTAAAAGGGTATTTATAGGTGCAGAGAGACTTGTGTGCTATTCTTTCCCATAATTAAATAATTTGAAACAAAATCAGATTAAAACTTTCAAGCTACTATATTCCATAAATAATTTGTATTTCCCATAATTAAATAATCTGAAACAAAATCAGATTAAAATTTGCAAGCTACTATATTCCATAAATAATTTGTATTTCCCATAATTAAATAATATAAAACAAAATCAGATCAAAACTTTCAAACTACTATATTTCATAAATAATTTAAAACAAAATCAGATTAAAACTTTCAAACTACCATATTCAATAAATAATTTGTCTTTCCCATAATTAAATAATCTGAAAGAAAATCAGATTAAAACTCTCAACAAACTATATTCCATAAATAATTTGAAACAAAATCAGATTCTAAAACTTGCTTCTAATATACCCGAAATTTAAAAAGGTAGTTCTAATTTTTGATATTTTTCATTTAAAAATTCCAAAAAATTAGAAAAATAGAACGGAGCGATGTGAGAGGCGCCACCTAGACGCCCCTCGCTTCTCCTTTATATAAATATATTGATAGAGCTGCAATTAAAATTAATAATATTTTAAAGAAAACTCTAAAAACTTAACTTTTATCACCTCTTGAAAAAAAAACTTTTTCAACTTTAAAATAAATAATAAAAATCATTGCTCTATATTAAAAGAGGCAAATCTTGAATCTAAACAAGCAAGTAGGTTTGGTATATGTATGCATCCACATGGGCATGTTTTACACTTCTTGGTGTATTTGTAGCATTTCAATTGGGGAGTTGGCATCCAGTGAGCCTAATTCAAGAAATAAAAGCACAAAACTTGTGATGGGGTTTTAATTTTTTAAGTTGTTGATCCGTTCACCTAATAATCACTACTGCTATAACTTTCTTTATCTTCTTCCCCATTCGTTTTTAAATACTACCCATTTTCCCAATTCGCTCAACTCGAGAAAAAGTTGCAATCTTTGTCATTTTCCTTGGGAATCTTGAAATGGGATTATTATCTCGAATTTACCTCACTATTTATAATTGGACTGTCTTTATTGGATGGTAAATTTTCAAAGTTTTACTGTTAATTTGGTGTTTTATTGTTAAGGTCTTGATTTTGATATTGTGTGCTTGTTTGATTTTTGTTTTAGGTTTCAAGTTCTTTTTATTGCTGTAAAGACCCTCATTGAATCTGGGCACGAACATGTTTACGATGCAGTAGAAAAGCCTCTGCTGCTTGCTCAATCAGCAGCCTTTCTGGAGGTACGTTTGATGTTTCTAAAACTTATCTGCATTTAGTTGTGTTAGTGTCTGTATCATAATCATTTTAGATATATCTGGAATTGCAAGTAGATTGGAATGTAGGATTTATTTTCGAACTGCTCGGTCACTTCTTGAATTCATATAAATATGTCTGAATTCAAAATTGATCTGCAAATCGAATTTGAGTTTGTCAGCTTCAACAGATATGTCTAAGACTGTAATGGTGAGGCAGAGCAGTTGTCGAAGAAACTATACTATTCATTGTAGACTGCTACGAAATATAGGGGTTCTTGCCATAACTCAGTTCCTAGCAGTTATCAGTATTTATTATTACTAATTTGAAATAATGCAACCTATATGAGGACGCCTAGTGTCTTCAATCAGTTATTTGGAGTAAGATTGTCTGATTATATGCAAGCACTTATTTTACTGCTGACCATTATGCTATTATCAAGAAAAATACAGACTTGTTGTCTTCTTGTTGATTTCACACTACTAGATAGGAATTGCGCACTATTGATGGCCAATTCAACTCTTCTGCTATGCCAAATGGGCACACTTGGATCCTTGCGAAGTTGTAGTTGAAGATATATGGTTCAGTTAGTCACTTCATTGGTGTGAGTTCACATAGTTTCGAAGCTCGAGTAATGCCGGTGGTGTCAATTTAAACCATTTGCTCCTCCTAGATTCCCTAAGTGTATACTCTAGATATTAAGGTTTTATATTGATGGGCTTTGAGTAATTTAGTATATGAATCCAAGTAAGCCCTGATCCCTGTTATTGACAAGTTGATGTGTTGGGTGAGTTGATAACTTAATAGTTGTGATTTTATTTCATGAATGTAAAATCGAAATCAGGATAAAGTACTTGAGTGTAGTAAATTTGTACTTGACTGTTCTTACAGTAATCAAAGAACTAATATTTGGATGACGGAAACCTTGTTTTTTAATAAGAGAGTAACCTTGTTTTGGTTATGTGATTGTGTTAATATTATACTGATTATCAACTAGCAAAATATTAAAGACCTAGAGAGAGATGATGACGGACTCTTCAACCAACAAGTTAACATGCCTTTAGCTTGATTGAAGTACTTGCAATCCACAATCTAATCTACAAAAAGAGAGCTTGATAATATTAGCAGTAAGATGACATTTGAGTGATATATTACTACTGACTTATCTTTTTTGTTTCTCTGGTTTCCTTTTGGTTCTTTATTCAACAATGACGGGAACAGATACTTCATGGTCTAATTGGTGAGAATCACTTCTGCTGACCTTTGAGTTTTCAGAGTCGGTTATATTATTTCAAATGTATTATAACTTTGTAATTTGTGTTGACCTCTTTCCCTTTTACCAAAAGGTTTGGTTAGATCACCAATCACAGCAACGTTGCCACAGATAGGTTCCAGGTTGTATGTAACATGGGGAATCTTGTATAGTTTTCCTGAGGTAAGAATCGCATTATACTTTTTTACCATAATATTATCAAACATTTTTTCTTAAAATTAAATTGCTTGCTAATGACAGGTTCGGACGCATATACTTGTTAGTTCTTTGGTCATTAGCTGGGGGATCACTGAGGTTAGTCAGCGCACTACTGTACTAGCCATTAGTAACTCACCAAGTTGTGTCTAGATTGTAGTTTCAGTTGTATAGGTAAACTATTAATCAGCAGATTATGTTTCAATACCAAAAGGAATTGTTTTTAAAAGAACTTTACAAATATTGTATCATAATGTTTTAAAATGTAATTAAAGATATTATTATTAAAATGTAATTAAAGATATTATTTCACCTTAAGCCTCGGTAGAGGCATTGGGTGCAACGGTGCATGCATATGTTAATTACTGCAATGACCATTGCTCACAAAAGACGAGAGAGTTAGTGGCAAGCCAATAATTTAATCTGAGATCACCGTGAAAGAACAATATTAGAAATCACTAAATGTCTCAATTCATAGTTACTTTCATCTGGATTATGTTTTCACATTCAAGAAAAACCGATCTATAATCATTCTTCTAATTTTCAGGTCATCAGATATTCTTTCTTTGGCACGAAGGAGGCATTTGGCTCAGCTCCTTCCTTCCTCTTATGGCTCAGGTAAATAACTTATATTTGCCATTGGATTGGACTCTGAAGTTTGGAGATATGTATTTAATATTTATGTAAAATTCTTATCTTATCATCGGTGCAGGTACAGTGCGTTTCTGCTGTTGTACCCAACTGGGATTTCAAGTGAAGTTGGTCTAATATACGTTGCCATGCCCTACATGAAGGTTAGATGTTAACAACTAATGTACCATTCTAATTTCAATTGGAGTTTGAACAACAGTATCATGCCGAAGGTTATACATAATATTTACTAATCAGATAATAGAAATTCTTAGTTCATTTTTTTCTGCTTATTTGCTTTTTAAAGTGAACCTTTAAAGTTTAACTCAGTAAGTTTTCATAAAGAAAATTATCTTTTTAAAAATAAAATAAAATCGAGGTCTGAGAATCTTCAGCATCATTTAGGTTTTCTCATATATCCTGTGACCCGTCTCATTATCAGGGCTGTGATATCTTTCTCATCTCATTCAACTTGTTGGATAAAAGGCATCATAGAGTTGACTTGGTGTAGAAAACTCTAGATATATATAAGAATATAACATAGTTAATCTTCTACCCAGGCTTTACATTTCGCTTCTGTATCTTGACACCTTTTTGATATTTGCAGGTTTCTGAAAAGTATTGCATAAGGATGCCCAACAAATGGAATTCTTCGTTTGACTATTTTTCCGCTGCAATTGCAACCCTTGGTTTATACATCCCAGGCATGACTTAACTCCCATATGGCAAATTTAAATTCTACGTGCAGCACTACTGTTAACTATGATTTCACTTCTGTTCATCATCTATCATTTTGAAATAATGCCAATAAACTAACTAAAGTTTACTAAAATTATAGAAACATGTCATTCTGTTCAATTGAAAAGAAAAGGATTGTTAATTCTGTCAATTTCTCATCATCACATTTTGGCCAAAGCTATATCATTCATGTTACCATTGAACTAGAAGTTGAAATGAAAATTTTAATTATTTTTTTTAGAGCAGGAAATGCTAAAATGTGTAGTTTAATCATGGTGGCTGTAAATGTTGAGAAATAAACTGAGGATTCATTCATATAAATTTTAGATAGTTTGGATTATTATTGACATCACTGTGGTCTGTATTGGTTATTGTTAAGGTCTTCTACAGTTTATAACTCCATGGTCAGCAGCCATCAGGTTCATTAGAATCAATTTGTCTTTCTATTATTTGTTGATTAATTATTTTGGCAATTGAGTTCAAAAGGGAGAATGAAGGAAAACAAAATCAAGGGGCCAAGTATTAATTAAAATTAGGGGTCCCAAGAATTTTGACTGTTTATGCTTTTCGGTCAATGGGTCTTTGGTTCGACAGAATCAGTGTCAGACCAACATAATCAGCTAGGATTCGGTTGTGAACAAAAAAACTTTCAAGTAATATTTCAGATATGATAATGGATGCAATGGTATAACACGTGTCAGAGGAGTTTAAAAGAATGACAGTTGGTAGAATTTACTGGAATTAATATATAAAATAGGAGCTGCTAAAAGTGAAGAAACCAACACGGCAGCAAAACACTTAATTTGATTTTTAACTTTTCTTGGTCAACTTCTGCTGAATATTAATATAGATCCATGCCATCATCCTGCAGGCAGCCCCTTCTTGTACAGCTACATGCTCAGCCAAAGGAAGAAAGCTCTATCAAAAACCAAAAGGGAGTAGTGGAGCACGAAGAAGTTTATTGAATACATTTCCTGTGTTGTGCCATCTCAAAAGTGATTGTAATCCATTCCGTTGTCTGTCCCCTAGGCTGATACTTCTCACTTTAATTCCTTATTTGCCAAGAAGTTGATGCTAGTTAATGCACTTCCTTGAAACAATTAATTCTGTAGCTATTGATATAAATTCTAAACTTCTTTTCTTCAGAATATGAACAGTTGATAAAAAATTGTATACTTTTATTATTACTACTTACTAGTTAAGTTGGCAATATATTGCAAAGACGGTGGATGTTTGATTAAGTTGGACTGATTTAGAGGAGTGTGTATGCCAACAATTTTGGAATATTTTTAACATGTACATTGTGTGAAATCCAAAATTTCTTAAAGGCACACAAGCACAAGTTTATTCACCAGTGTATACAAATTACTATTATTATGCAGATGTTGTATATTCCTAGAAAAAATATGGACTTATTCTTAATGCCCAAGTAAATTTTCTGTTCATCAATAAATGTAACAAACTCTAAGCAAACAACACATCTACAAAGAATGCAATGCTGGTTCAGAAATGACTGCAATAAACAAACTCAAGGACACTGAAAAGTGCAGAATCAGGTTGACGAAATAGAAGAATAAAAGTTTAGTCATGATTCTTAAATTTCACCAGCTCTGGTATACGACACTTGAGGAATTATTCTTCAGCGGCACTAGCAGCACTTAGATCAACACTAAGGTCCAGATCCTGTAAAATGATCATGTTAGTACTGACTCTTTTTTACATCTATATAACTTAAATGTTAATGAGCAATAAACCCTGGGTTTACAACAAAATACCTTTTATGACATGTTATCCAAAAAACATTTTTCAACGAAGAAACGAGCCTATATTCAAATATCTGCTTCAAGTAATAATTCCCTTTCATGGTGGGATCATTTGTACTTATTTCCTATGTCTAAATTCATCCATTCTGCTAATTACCAATTCAGAGGGTGAAACAACTATATTGAGTGGAAATGTAATTGAGAAACTTTCAGCTGATATTTATGTGTTTCGATAGGGTTACAAAGTTGCAGTACTAATCTCCAGTTTACAGGTTTCAGATGTATACTATCTTGGAATCCGTTTTGTTGTGTAGTTGAATTCTTCTAAAGAACACAGTGAAAATTATCCATAAAATTTTGCAGAACTGTATTACACTGCACTTTTCTGTGACATATTTGGTAAGCACATCTGCCATATAGTTTCATACCATTATAAGATTTTGAGGTTTTTAGGGTTCTTGCTTTCTGAATGTGGCAGATATGCTGCAGAAATACTGTGTATTTTAATAAAATATACTTTACTTCAGGAAATAGGTACAGGCCAGTGTTTAACTACAAGATAAATCATATCTAGTAAGCAATCACAAAAAGATTGCCAGCCCTTGTTACTCGGGGGAAATAAATGCCAAAAGATTACCTTTCCGGTTATTCTCCTGTACATTGCAATCACATCATCTACTGTGGACTCAAAGTGCGTCGTTGCATCATAACTCTGGAAATTATGCCAGGAAGATATCATATTTTTATCAAATTTTAGAGGTAAGGAAAAGAGAAGCATAAGGTGTTGATTCGTTGTATTCTAATACTTGGATCAAGTTTACCAGAACAAAAAAATGAAGGAGATAATACAAAGTTACTAAGTACAGCGCACATAAGAATATAGATAATAATTTAGTCCTTAAACTTGGTAAAATTCTTATTCCTGAAGAGTATATGAGTCTACTCCAAATTCTTGAAGAGTGAAATTAGTCTCCTTTTATTTCACTTCTTGTTAGTTGATGCAAACAATCCAGTCTACTCCAAAGGTCAGGCCAGAATATCAAGGCACCTCTAAGAAATTATATGGCTATATGAAATATACTAGCCGTAGCACGCTAAAGTCAAATTTCATGCCTTGTCACACGAAGAACAAATCTTTAAACTTGCAAACATGGAAGTTTTCAAGTGATAAATCTTATAGTTATAGGTATGGCTTACCGTAGATATGAAGCAGTTATCAGATGCATCAAGGTTCGTGGGCTCGTATCTGTCATAAGTATCAAAAAATATTTCTTCTACAGATCCAAGGAGATCTATGCCAGGCTTCAGTTCAGCTTCAGGATTATCTGTTTCCGCCTCTGTTGTGACAAAAGCAATGTATTTGCCTTTTGGAACTACATTATGAGAATAAGAGCAGCAAAACACGTACCTGGTACAGAAGAAGTCTTACGGTAGTGCATTCGATCTCAAGAATTCAAGACAGTCAATGTTGCGAATTTTAGTTTTTTTTATAGATATGCCTAATTTTTCAAAGTATATATATTTTATTTTGACTAATTACTTTCTTCATTTTATTACTTTTATGGTTTTAAGTGAAGGCAACACAGTCTATGCTTTACCAGGTAAATCTAAGCGTTACTGAACCAGGTAAATCTAAGCGTTACTGAACCAGAGAAATCCTATACCATGTATAAGGTGATAATTTTTTATATGCTAGAAGATGGGATTGTGTTAATCTCTAATAGAGGTTGAAATCATTAGTAGATGTACTTGCAGTACCCATTTGCCATCACACACACACACAAGTTTTCAGATTAATCTTCACCAATAGTTTGGCATACTTACATGTCCAGTTTGTGTTTTACTAGTTTTTGTGGCATACTTAACTTGGAGTAAATCATTTAGTGAGCTGATCAAACGATCACGTGTACCTGAATACTTTGTACAATTATGCTCACACATGTACAGCAGATCAGATTGATTCTTGACAAACAACTGGCATACTTACATGTCTGATTTGTGTTTAATCTGTTTTTGTGGCAAAATAATCTGGACTGAATGAGCATCTCCCGTGTTTGGTATGGGATGGTTCATCAAACATATAGCACGGGCCACTTTTCCAACCTTTTTTACCTGGTGCAAGAAATTTGAGTTGGTAACGCAGGATAGTTGAAGTTAAGAAAAAACAGCTATATATTGAGAATAAGCACTTCACCTTGTCAGGTAAATAAGAAGGATCACAGACTACTTTCTTGCACTTAGCAGTTTCTCCCTCGGATGTCACGCCAATGGTCGCTCCATCATCGCCAAACTCTACCTAGTCATTATAGCATCAGAAAATGGTTTAAGATTTTGTCAAGCACAGTATATGATTGCTCAGTAGCTAAATGTGTGAATCCCACACCAAACACAAAGGCACTTAATATAATCCTGGTCAATGAAAAGTATCACATCTCAGAATAATTACATAATGTCCACACAACCCTTGACATAAATAGAAAGCAACAGCTATGGTACTGTCAGTGGCTCAGAGCTACCCGCAGTATCACACCATTACCTTACATCCAGGCTTGTTAAGCATATATGTGCCACCATAAACGGCACTCAGACGAGCAAATCCCTGAGATTAATTAGTAATCACCAGCAAAAATCACATGAGTATATGAGTAAAATATCAGCAAGTTCTTAACAGTGAAACATTTACCTGCGGCAATTCTCCTAGCCCGTACAAAGGATAAATGTAAGGGGATCCTCCTTGAAATCGAGCCAAAGACTCTGCATACAACTTTTTCAAATAAAAGGGGATTGTATTAAGTTGGTGAATACACTACAACATAGAAGAGAATATGAAACTGAACAAAATGGGAAGATGGTTTAAAATAATCTACCTTAACTTTTTTAACAAAATCAAGGGCAGGCTGTTCCAAGTAACTATCATCCTTATAAAGTGCCAATGCATGCCCAATGAAGTCAACTGTATTGTCATCTAGTCCATACTTCCTACATCAAGAATGATTTGTTAAGATGTCAAAAACATATAAATTTCACACTGATTCAAATACGTGTGAATGATAATTACACAAGTCAATGCAACTTAAGTGTTTATAAGCTGAGGGCAGCACCAAACCAGGTTGGACTTGGAGAATTTTCTAGTAATGAATGATATATCCGTCAGAATCTGAACTTTTAATTTAAGTAGAATATTAGCAGTCGAGTACAATTCCCACAGCATTAAGCAAAGCTGCGGCAACAATTTACGAATGAAACATATAGAAGACTAAGAGATCAGTTTCTGTAACAAGTTACGAACGAATCAAATAGAAGATTAAGAGATCATTTTCTGTAACAAGCTTAAAGTCCTCTACGGGTGAAGGGTTTTTCAGAAGATGGCAAGTGCAAGTGTGCGACAAGCAAAAGGAAAAGGGCTATGGAACTCCGATAAAAATAAAAGGTATTGCTCACATGCACAAGTCAACTGTCAACATACGGAAATGTATTAAACTATATACAAGGAAATGAGCCTTACGAAATCACAGCTTTTGCTGTAACTGTTTTGAGATCCATCCCTTCATGCGTTTTTGGTTCATTTTCGTTATAGTCTTGTACAAAAACAAAGAACTTCCGTGCCCGCCGCTTCTCGAACAATCCCATTAGCGGTGACTTGAGTGCTTCAACATCATTTGCGGGTACTTTGTAAATCTAGATGAGGATAACAGAACCATTGGTTTCCCGAAGACCTCATTAAAAATTACTGTTTTGCTTTCAAATTCAGATAGGAACCAAACCTTGCCTTTGTTGTACACAAAACTACCGTCCACGGCCTTAAAATTCAAATATTTTGTGACACTAGTGCGGATGAGAACTCGAACCAATGCACCATTAGCCATCATGAACTAACAGAAACCAAAAACATAAATTGAGTGGCTGAATAAAATAATAAAAGCATGTTATGGAAGAAATCCTTAAATTTAACACCAGCTTTAAACAGAGTAAAATGGAAACGTCCCTACAGTAAACTTTCATCTATTGCATAGCTCCAAAGCTCTTTCATGGAACTTTTGAGTAAGATGCATTGTATCTACATATTTATGTCAGACATGGAAGGTAAAAATAAATTTGGCTTGATTCATCTATTGCAGTGCAGGTATGGCAATGTGAATACCTTGGGGATCATATCAACATTGTAATCTCTGCTTGCACCCAATGTTTCAGGAGCTGCATCGTTGCTCTTAAATCGCTTCCATAACTAGAAACCACATTCTGAAACTACTCAATAAGACATAAAAAAAAAGTATACACATTTTAACAAATAGATATTAAAAGAAATTAAAAGTGTACCTGATTTAAATTGAGAGAAGTTGATTCGCCACCATAGTAATCATTCCTATCCATGTGCAGTACCTGCAACCAAACCAATTAACTAATTAAGATTTAAGAATGCTAGTAACAAATACACATAACACCACCACTCCACCAGGCATTCGCTAAATGCATTGATTAGAACAATAGCAGAAATTTATAGGCAACAATTAAACACTACAAAGAGTGCAGGTCGCTTATGTTTATAAACACTACAAATTTATAGATCCATCTATAGGGACCTTCTAGCAATCCTCGGTGAGATTGTGTCCAACACAAAACTAAGAACGCATTAAAATTTCAGGGCGATCGGACACAAACACGATTTCAAAGTATAATCGACACAAGCGATTCGTGATGACATAGCGTCAAACGCAAAAGTAAGAATGAGACATAATTTAAGGGTGATCCAGCATCAACACAACTTCACAATAATACAATTACATACACAAATGCAAATCGGGAATCGGAACTAATCGGTTGAATACAATTACATACACAAATGCAAATCGGGAATCGGAACTAGTGGGTTGACCCACCGATTCAGAATTTTCAATTTTGTAAGATCACAGTGTGATTGATAATTCGGTTAAATATTTTTTAGGGATTAATCACGAATTTTTAATAAACCGGATTTTCAGAACACTGCTGACAGATATAGCTTTCGGTCCATGCAAGAAAAGATTCCAACAAAACTACATTAATTAGCATATAAAATTACATATAATCGTTTCAACATTGCAACTTGCAAGAAAATAACATGTTGGCTACGTAAAAAACAAGCAAATACATAAACAAAAGCTAAAGTATGAATGTACTTTGAGACCCTCAACGGAGAGGAGACCGCTGAGAATGCATTCCTTGAGACCCGTGCCCAGAACTATAACATCGTACTCTTCATCCATCGCTTCTTATTTACACTTACACAAAATAGACGATATGTAAGAAGAAGAAAGGTAGTATAATAATATTGATATGGAGTAAAATGTGTGCAAGTTTTGTATTATCTATATGAAATCATGGAACCTGACCGAGGGAGATTTACACGCCTTTCTCTATTCCTATTCTTACGAGCGAACTAGTCTTACCACCCCTTTTCAGGGCATAACTTTTGCGATTGCAATACCGTTTTTCATTTTTTTTTTCTCCTGCAATTTATTTCCAAACCTATGCAAGGTATAATTTGATTGTGTTTTTTTTTTTTTATAACTTATTTACAAATCTATATCGGTTATGTTTTTTTTGTTCCTGAATTATTTTTATTGAAGAAAGAAAAAAAAGTTGAACATGCACGATTCATCACAAATTATCATATAACTCTTTTACTTTTAATATTTTCTATTTCAAGACGAACAATTGTCTATTCAAGACGAACAGAAAGTTAATGTATGATAGATAATATTTTTTCTTATAAATTAAAAAATATGATTAAAAATTAATTGAAAAATACGTTATCACATATTAATATTAGAAACATATCTACATATAGATAATAAGAATGCTTATTGTTTATACTGTCGATTTATAATATGTAAAAATATTATAAAAAATAAATTTTCAGTAAAAATTAGAATTAGGGTCGATTAATATATTTAATCAAATGTTAATTCATTTATACTAATATATTTTAATCAAATGTTAATTCATTAATACTAAAATACTAACAAAATGATTTTAAAATTAAACTATAAATAATAAAATTTCAAATTAATACTCATCCGTACTTTGGATTCAGATTTTGGTTTATAATTTTCTTTAAATTTGAAATATATTCAAGACATATTAAAATGAGAACTGATTGGACATAACTAAAACAATATATTTTATTTATAACAACATAAAATAATAATGTCCGTAAAAAAAACTTAAAATAATAATGAATTAACATTTTTACAATATAAGCAAGTTCAAACACCATACACATTTATCAAACTTTAGTTAATCAGTATTTTATATTGTTTTAACTAATTATTTTAAATGATATGTTTGGAAATGCTCATAAATATGAGATAATTGATCCTCGGATGAGAGTTCTCCAGAAAATAAGATCACTTTTAATTGAACTGAAAATAATTATATCTATATATATAAAGTCACTAATTCTGATAGAAAAATAGATTTTAAATTGAATAAATTTGTATCAAGATTATAAAGTTAATGGATACTCGTAATTGAAACTCTGATCTTCTATCCCCGTCTGTTTCTGAGCTGATAGAAAGTGATAAAGCAGAGATAATAGATCATGAAACTCCACACTGTTTCCTTTGAACACTTGTGACTTGTGAATGCTGCTTCCAGGAGTACATAGAAGTGTTCTCAGTGCGGACCATCAGATGAAGATGGACTGTGTTATTATGTACGTGGGTGTTCTTTACTTGCAACATCCGTCAAAAAAACAAAGTTCTTTACTTGCAACATTTTTCATTAATTAATACTTATGCATTAGACTAGCATTTTGAGGTCAACGTACAACTTCACTACTACCATTCAGTCTGATGATAAAACGTTGTATACATACATAGGTGGATGTGACATATTTGATTAAGAACAACATAGGCAATACTCTTGTCTTCTCCCATTCATTGCTCCTTCGCCTGCCTCAGTAGTTCAATCTGCAAGAATTGAGGTCGAGAATCAATATAATTCAAAGCGTCATTGCTACTCAAAAATCATGCTAAAGTATCAGAATTAACCAATATACAGGTTAGTGAGCCAAACAAGGAACTAAATATTTAACTTACCCCAAGCCCAGCTTGAGGGATGTATCTGAGCTTTCACAATCTTGTGGAGGGCCAGTAGAGTTAGTTACAGAGTCGGAGGACGGACCGTCCTCATGGATTGTGGTTGCCGAATCAGCAGGGATGATCTTTCCACCTTTATTAGAGATTTCCATCATCTTGTTTTGGGGGAAGAATTTGTGTGGTTATCATTAGCACAAGTTATGCATAAGCAAATCATATGCATCAATAAAAACAAACAGAAAAAATAAAGAGAAGTATTGTAAGACAGAGATAAAGGCACTTTTTACATGTTGTCTTAGTCGATTGTTTTCTTCCATTAGTTGCATGCCCTGAAAATATTTTGTAAATAACATAAATATATGGGACGAGATTTAAATATTATTTGTACTGTACCCCATATGTAATCGCTTCACATGTCATCTTATATGCTAACCTTGTGTTGTAGAGACTCGATCTCTGTCATAATCTTTTCACCCTAAAGAAATTTTAGAGTCAAATAGCGTGTATTAGTTTGTTTCCAGAAAAGAGAGTTATTTTTTTTAGTTTCTCAATTGGGTATTGAAGTGTGTGTTACAGACATTTGACATAGATAAGATACAGACCTTTTTCTTTATCACGCGACTTAATCCGGCTTCAAGAGATTTCTCCAGCTGTTGCAACTCTTCTATATTCATACCTTGGAGATCTTCTCCTCTCATCTGCCTGTTTTAATAATATTTGGTCGAAGTGTCAAACGATCCACCCTCATGATTATAAACAAGAATGTAGAGTACTTAGCTAAAAAAAAACATAGTAAACATTACCTCAGTTGTCGGCTTTTCTCTGCCACTTGCTTGCTTATTATGGAGTGCTCACTCTCTACTAGCTGCATCACAATGTTCTAGTTCTATAAGATTGTGTTGAGGTCCCATAACATTAAGATATACTATAATCCCTATTTATACAGATTTTTTTTTTCAGATATTCATACAGAATATTATATATTTGTATGGTAGGGGTAAATGACCAATGCCCACTGTGATTTTCGACTCACCTATTTTCCCAACAAACCGAGACAAACCCACTAATCTATTGGCCACAATACAAGTTCAGTTGTTCGTCATGGGAAGCGACGTGATATAATGTACTATTATGGGGAACTGAGGATATTTTAGTGTAGTTATGCATTTGGTACCTAGTGCAAGGAATTATATGACTTCGTTAATAATTACTGTAATTGAATTGTATCAAAGAGTTGAGAAATAGCAAATTCATTCACCTGAAGCTCAAGAGATGGTCGTTCCATCTGCCCGAGATTTTTCGCATGTAAGCTATGCTTTTCAAGTATTCCCTTCATGCTGCAGGAGATGTTAATAACACTGAGTTACACGGCATACAATTGCAATTTTTCGCATTACATTTTTAGGACACAAAATAGGAACAGGTATATAAATCTACACATGATAACATTTAACAAGGCAAGTACCATAATATCACTTCTCAGCCTACAGTATATAAATCTCATGTAGGTGAGAGTATACTCTTGTTCTTGCACAATTACAGGAAAAAACATGCTTTGCAAATTCATTATCATAAGAATGAAAGGCAGGCGGGATGACCCATTATACTGATCAAGTAAATCTTGTGCGTGCATTCTCATGATTAAACTAAGTATTTTGTTAGAACACCCAAAAATTAGTTGAGACTGCTTTTGCTTGGCGCAAACAGTCTTAGTTACCCTCACATAATAACCTGCCTCGACATGGGACTGGGGGCATGCACAGTATCGTCATATACTTCCAAGTTCCAACTACAATATTTTGTTCCGCAACACCCAAGGAATCCCTAATCTCTAATCTTTCATTAGTATTATTTTAATGAGAAATTGTATGTACAGCTTTAGTCGTGTTTAAATAGCTGTAATAATTTGTTTTAAAATTTATTAACCGTGAAGACTTGCCAATAGCTAGGACGATTTAATCTTCATTCCAAAGGATTTCAATTTGTCTAAGAATATAAACACACATTAGTATGTCAGGTGGCTAAACTTAACATTACCATATAAAGATCCGATCTAAATCATTCATGATGTGTATCGGTTTTCGTCACATGCTTAGCTGTTTGCTGAAGGAAATGAAACGATCATTTAATAGTTTTACATACCATAGCAGAGCCGCTTGAACCTAGCATATACTGCATCAAAAGATTATAAAAGTGTAGACCAAACACCACAGATCCGCAAAACAGCAATGAACACACAAGAACACTGTACATGATATTTTATATGAGCACATCACATGAGATATCAGTTCTCTTTTCTAGCTAAACAAGTTCTTTTCAGCTACAACTTGACTTTGCTTAGAATAGCTTTATATTATAAATACATATTCTCATACATGATATGTGTGTACTTGTCCAGCTTTTCTTTTTCAACAGTAACTGTAAAGAGCTACTATGTGTAACATATACGGAGAGAGAGGGGGAGAGAGCGAGTGAGAGAGAGAGAGAGAGAGTGAGAGGAGAAAGGGAGAGAGAGAGAGGGGGGGAGGGAGAGATAGAGAGGGAGGGAGGGAGGGAGGGAGAGAGAGAGAGAGAGAGAGAGAGAGAGAGAGAGAGAGAGAGGGAGGGAGGAGAGGAGAGAGGGGGGGAGGGAGAGAGAGAGAGACCTGGAGTTGGAGTACTGAAAGAGCTTGCCAGTAGAGGAGAAGATGATGAGAGCAACATCAGCATCACAAAGAACAGAAAGCTCTTCAGCTTTCTTGAAAATCCCTCTTCTCCTTTTGGAGAAGGTCACCTGCCTGGCAGTAGTGTTATCAATCTTCTTGATCTGTATCTTTTCTCTAGCCATGAATTGATCTCTTTCTACACACAAACAAGCTCCCTTAATACACAAGATATATAGAGAAGAGTAAAGAACAAAGCAGCATATAATGAAATAAAACCAAACTATAGAACTAACTTTCCAAATATGGATATTCTATGTAAGAAGGAAATAATTAGGTAAAAAAGGATAGTATTAAGAGAAGGATGGCAGTATTTTTTGCCAAATTAAGTGACAATACAAAAATCCCACATCTAGACAAGAGAGAGAGGGGGAGGAGAAAAGAGATGGATAAGACACCTTTTCTTGAGATCAAGAATAACCAAACAAGAGGCTCCCAAGAAAATTAAAACCCCACCAGCATTTTAAAGACACAAGTTTAGCCCACTTTTATGTAAAAACAACAGATGAGGAAAGAGAGAATCTCAAGGAGTACTACTATTATTTCCATACTGTTTTGGTGTTTGGGTTTTGTTGGAAGGGTAAAGTGTGTGCACCAGTGCCTGTTTTTTGTTTGTTTACTGTTTACAATTATTTCATTTTGTTCTACCTAAAATCTCAATCTCACCGTTCTTTCATCGTAAGACACTTTTGGATCGTGAGTGGAAACGAGAATTCAAAATAAAAATGGAAGATAAGAAATGATTAACCGTTCAAGTGAGATCGGGATTCTGATTATATATCTAAAATTGTTAATCCAAGTACTAGGACCGGGCTTATTAACTACAAACCAAGCGTTTCCATAATGATAATTAATAAAAGCATGTAGTCCAAAATCTTGAGTTTAATATAATGATAAGTGTATATTTATAACTTCTTGGTGTCCAAAATTCTGAGTTCGATTCTTATTTACACTGATTTGAAACGAACTCATAGGGAAAATTTTGAAATTAAATATTTGGCTTGGAATCTTCAGACTTTGTTTCTCCTTCCCGCAAACTAAAAATGATTCGAATGACTAAAGAAGAAAATTGGAGTTGAAAGAATATATGCTGAGCTTCTTGTGGTGAAGCAGCCCCATGTTTTGCTTTTGTCAGTTTCTAGGTTTTGTTGCTGTAAATGGTTACTCCATTGTGAGCACTATTGAAAGAAAGACATCTGTGACTATACATATAATTGGGACCTGCATAATTAAAAACTCAAGGGAATTTTGTTGATATAAAGTTCATAATTCTTTTCCCATTATAGATTTTTGACGGTGAACATCATGTTATGATTTGAAATGAAATATGTGAGAGTTTTTGCCATTTTCATTCTTCTCATTTCAAGCGTGCATTGAAAGTGAAATTGATGTGGACACAACTATGCATATAAATGGAAATAATTGAGTAGAAATAATTTGTGAAATAGGATAGACCTGACAATATTCTAACACAGAGATACATTTATTCAAAATAAATAACTATATTAATAATGAAATATAAATTCATTTCTAATGACCATTAACATTTTGTTTTAAATTAGAAAAATGTTAACGATGTAATTTGTGTTCTATTCAAAAAAAAAACGATGTAATTTGTGTTATATTTTAAACAAAAAATAGATGTCATTATAGTTATTATTTTTGTTAAGGTGAAAAGAATGAAAAAATTTGATCAAAGGGGCTACTTGAAAGTTGGTTTTTTTTTTAGAAGTAAACTACTTGAAAGTTAATTTATGCTTAAAATTTTTGTTTTATTTAAAATTTAATTAAATTTGAAATAAGATTTAGAAGCAAGAATAAGAGATCATGTGTTATTGTAGTAAAATAGTTATATTCTAGGGCTAAATAATAATATAAATTTTATTTATTTTAACAATATAATTAGCTATAAAATATTTTACATATGTTTATTCTCGTATGTGTATCCTTTGCTCATGCGAAGGCATTTCCAATACTAAAATTGTTCAGTTAAAATTATTGTCATAAGATACATGTCATCTTGGATGACATATCTTAAAAAAATTAAAATTCTAATATCTATCCTCTTAGAAAAATATAGATAAATAATATTAATTCTCTATTTTTTATCTTAACAAATCTAATATCCTTAACTAAAATTTAATATAATCATATAATTTAATTAATATAATAGATCATTCTCCGTGAAAATGCTCTTAGAAGTAAAAATGAAGGATAAAGTGAAAGTGTATTATTGATTTGGCATTTTGGCTAAAGGCGGTGAATATTGCTACCCTCCGTTGGAATATAGTTGGACTAAACAGTTCGATAATTAACCTGCTCCTGCCTAGTGATATGATATCTCTGGGCCAGTCTGACAACTAATACAGATGAGGCCATACTGGGTGCAGCTACTTGTCGCTTCAAATCATTTTTTTATCTAATTCTGTACATCTTACATTAAATAACGCACTTTTATTGCCATCTCCTTTTCGTTTTCCTTAATTGATCAAGTCCTTCTCGTTTTGGGGAATGTGTCACGGATTCTTTGAGTATTTAGGTGAATTTAAAATAAATGTATAATAAAATTTGATGAGTTTGTCAATGTATGACATTGGGCCAGTTTGGCCAAGAGAAGCAGAAGCTATTTCTGGCTTCTGCTTCTCTTGACCCGTTTGTGCAAAGAAGTAGAAGCACTTTTAAGAAGCTGAGAATGCTAGCTTATCTCTCACAGCTTTTGCTTCTTTTCCAACCACTTTATTAACTTATTTACTTCTCACTTCTACTCCACTTCTTTACTATAAGCAAGAAGTCACTTCTTTTAAGATTATTTTCCATCAAATACCTCAAATTATAACTTAGGACATGTTAAGACATCGCTGAAACATTGTTCAATCAAATTTTTTCATGAAATATCCTAAATTATAATTTAGAATATGATCTGAGGCATCTCTTGGACTTGCTCTTAAGCTAAAAAGTTGATGTAAAAATTAGAAGCAAGTTGGAAAAGAACAGAAACCATGAAACAAAAACTAGTATTCTCAACTTCTTTGAAGTACTTCTTGACTTTTTACACAAATAGTACAAATAAGTGTTTGTGATTTAAAAACCCACATGCTGAGCTTTTAAATCTCGACCAAACATGCCTACATCTATTTTTACCTTTTTCACACTTTACTTAAATATTTTACTTATATATCTTCACAAATCCAATTAAGAGACTATTTTTTTGAGTAAAAAAATAATTTCAATAATGAAAAGGCATGCGGTATCAACAAAAACAGTTGCGTCAAACGAACATAAAATAAAAACAATCGCTGATCAATCTATTTTTCATAAAATTATGCAGTTTGTTGAAGATGAAATATTTATAAGCACCCTCTTTCCCACATCCGGTTAAAGCTTAATCTTGTTTGAACTATCAACCACAACTGCAATCCCTTAACATCTTTTCTCACTAAATCACAGATCATACTATCACATACAAAAGAGAGAAGAACCCAAATTCTCCACCAAGAAGAGAAACAACCTAATGCTCACCAAGGAGAGACTACACCAAACCAAAATAACAACTAAAGATAAATAAACTTTACAGCGGAACTACCGGAACAAGAGAAATCAGACTGAAAATCCACCCGCATGAAACAGAGAAGAAAGATAGCGAAATCCCTGGTGGTTTTAGATCTTAGAATTTTCCGGAGAATAGATCCGGAGCACAGTCACAAAAACAAGAGATTTTGAACTGAAACCACCCATTTAGAAGGGAGACAACGAAATCTCCTATTATAGATCTAAATTTCTCGAGAATAAGTATTATTCAAAAACTAAGAAGAAAACAAAGTAATCAAGTATTATAAAGTGTTTCATACTGTTCACTTTGAATATTTGCACTTTTTACAGCAAATTTTACGGTAGAGTCATAATTATATTTCTTTATGCAAATTTTGATTCATGTGAAGATGCAGCAGCTATTCAGTGTTGAAGACTAGAAGATGTTAAATGACTTCTTTTCCCCCTGCTTCGTTTTATACGAGTCTGTTTGATTAATAGGAATGTTTATTTTTAAATTCGATCACACGAAATAAGAAAGGAAAAGATAAAAAAAATAATATTTGAACGTGTAGTTATAATAATCTCAAATATTTCATCTGTTCTGAATTATAAATCATTTATTTCTTGACAAATATTGAGAATTTTTTGATCAAAATTATAATTATTTCTCTAAAATATAATATTAATATGATCAAATAATTCAAAAATATGCATCTCAAACCATCTCTATTTCAAAATATAAAGTATATGGCAGTGAAAAAAGGAAAATAATTCATTGAGTCGGATACTCTAATCCTATCAATCCTGAGCGAAAATAATAACCCCGGCTCTGAAGAAAATTTATTAGAGCGACTTTGATCACGAATAATTTTAATTAATAAATGAGCTGGCATCTCAAAATAAAAAATATAAAAAACTTCATATATATATATATGATATCACTTTAATATGATAAGTGTGATATTCTTATAGATTTTTTATAAACATGTCAGTGGATCAACAAATCCATACAAGATTGGCTGTAATTATAGTTGAAGTATGGTGAATCTCTTGGAGATGCTCTGTATACTTATATAAGCTTGCATCAATTATATTTCATGACCAAGCCCCATTTAAATATATCTTTTTTTTATCAAATCATATAAACTAAAAAAATAAAATGAGAGTAGTTACAGTATTTTTTTTTTTTACAATTTTTAACTCTAATCCTTTTAGTAACAAGTTCATCATAATTACGATTAAATGATAAATAATAAAATCCTTTTACATAAACAATTTCCCGAGAAATCACATCAAAATTCTTTGGGTTCTTGTGCATCATTAACATGAGAAAACTCCATTAACAGATTTATTATAGAGTAAATTCAACCAAAGAAATAATTATTAAATTTAATTAACATGTACAGTAAAAGAATACGATACAGTAGAAATATGTTTTCTTTCCACATTGCATAATCAAATTTCATCTTTTCAACGAGAAGTTTATGATAATGATCCAGCGATCACAAACAAAATTCCATAGGATAAACAATTTTCTATAACCAAGATTATAATACTATCAAAATAATACTCCTTCCGTTTTTTAAATACCCGATTTTTAATTTTTTAACACATTTTAAAGTGGTTCGATCACATAATTTTATATTATTTTTAAATCTTTTTTTTTTATGAATAATAATATTAATATAATATCTTTATTCAGAAAAATAATATTTTTAATCATATAATCAAAACATTTTAATATATTAAGAATTAAGAACGGAGGGACGATGTACATGAATTTGTTTTTTATTTTCATTGCAACCCGGCGCCAAGGAAGAAAGAAAACACCGGTGGGCCCCTTTGTAAATTGACCTAAAATCTAAAACCCAAAAGCCTCAGTTTCAAGCTTGTCCCGACGCATTTGAAATACACAGGGACGCGCATTTTAGCAGAGAAAGCCATGTCTACACTAACATGCACCAAACTGACGCTGTTGACATTAGCAGCAGTGGTGATTCAGATCATCGGCCTCTCACTCTTCGTTCTAGGTTTCTTCCCCGTCAAACCTGCTCTATCCGGCGTCAGGTAATCACCAATTCAATTTATATAATGCCTGTGTATGTATTGTTAAGCTTAAGCCTCTCAAACATCTATGAATTAAAGTTGAATTAGCTACGAAATTGTAAATGTTTGTGTGTTTGTATAAATGACAATATGATAATTGTTTTAGTGGTCCAGAGAGTTTTACTTCTCCAGTTTGTCCTTCTGCTGAGGATCACAACTTTACGATACAATCTCCCGATGAGCTTAAATCGTTATATTTGGTTAGTACTTTACATCTTAATTTGAGTATTGTGTGATTGTTTCCGCGGCTGTTATTGTACTGTATGTCTCTTTGTTTGAGTAAATTATGTATTGCAAATGGAGGTGAAGAAAGGAACAATTGAATTACACAACATGATAATGATGTAGAACATATTGGTACTCTGGTCCCTATTTAAACTTTTTCTAATATGTAATTTGTAAATATGAGTGCGTGTCTTGGCATTGTTTCTTTCTTAAGAAAAAAAGAATTTAATCACACTGTAAATATAATTGAATTTGAATTATGGCAACTGCCTTGTATTTATACTTTTGGTTTGGATGTCCTTAGGTAATATGGAAGCGAATTATGGATACTCTTCTAGACTCTTTTATTCTATTGATTTCATTTATTTTTGGCTCTGGATACTAGGGAGTAGGGATGAGCATTTGGTCGGTTCGTCCAAAACCAAACCAAAACGTAAACCAAATTAGGGAATTTTTTTAACCGAACCGAACCAAATTGCATTTATTTTATAAACCAAATTAAACCGAACCGTAAAACTTTGGTTTATTTGGTTCGATTGTTAACTAAACCTAAATCAATCATAATTTTGAAATGGCCTTTTCTATTTACACAAAGCTACTTATCTGTTTCGCACCATGGCTAATACACTATCCTGTTTATGTTCCTTCACTTTAAGTGTGTTATATATTAACATAAAGAAGCAGTTAGGAGGAAACTAATGAGATAAAAAGATGAAGTTGTTCTTAAAGTTTGGGGTACTGAATTAAGACTAAAGAAGAAAAATAAAAATCAAAGAACTAAATAGGAATAAGATTTTATGCAAAACTAATCAATATTAAATAGGCAATTGGACCATTTAAGGATTTCTAAAAATTGAATAGAGGAGTCAACTTCAGTTATCTGCTGATTTGACTGGCGATGGCTCACGTGGTAGTGAGGAAGGGGTGGTGTGATGTGCAATCTAGATCAGGACTCAACTGCTCAGTTCTGTGTTTCATACTTAAGATACAACAATATTAATGATCAGGACTTGCACGGGTTAGTTACCACAATAACTCTCCCACCCTTATTGTCCATCGCCATCCTAAACATCCTCACTGACATGAAACCGACTATACCACAAACTGTATGCGATACCAGCAATATGAAATAAATAAATGGAAAATCACATAATGTTCGAATCACTAGGCTAGAAAGATTTGTATAGATCACAAAGCTATATGCTAGTCTCAAATCTAATACTCCTCTTAAAGTATCAACAACTCTTAAACTGAAGTAATATAACACGCTGATAGAGATTCATCCCATGACAAAAGTTGTTGATTACTCCCTCCGTTTCAATTTACATGTCCACTTTCAAGAAAATTTTTTGTTTCAAATTACTTGTCCACTTCAACTTTCAATGCAAAATCATATTTCCAAAGTGAATTCTACTCCACATATCTCTTATTTATATTTCCTAGATCAATCTCACTCCACATATTTTGATCATTTAATGCAATTAATTTGTTAACATCCACTTTTCTCAAACTGTGTGAATTTTTAAAGTGGACATCTAATTTGAAACGGAGGGAGTATCATTCTTTCATTCACTTGTACCTCTAATATTCTAATGTTTGTAGAGGAGATTTGAACATTTGACACATTGTATTTGACTTTAAGAAATATTACTAAAATTAGCCAAATTTATCAAATTAAATCACATAATTTCTAAAATTATGTCTAATATTAAACTTATGAACTTAATTATATTAATCACATATTCTTTAAATTAACACAAAAATTAGCAAGTCAGATTAAATTATACAAATTTTGAATTATAAAATAAATTCAGCATTTTTATCTTATTAATGAAATTAATAACATTCTTTCGATTTGTCATCGAATTAATTTTTGAAAAATTCGAATTTAATCCATAAATTTTGCTTAGAATACCTTATTTATGATTATTAATCCTATAACCGGTTTCCGAAAATTACAAACCTTAAAACCCTTAATTTTATGATTACTAACTATGAAAGAAATTAACACCTTACATAGTCGAAAGTCATATACATACGGACATCAATTTAAACACCAGTTAAAAAGAATTACATAAGAAACATGATATCAAGCAGTTCACATATATACATACATTCGTAAATAAAATACCTTCACCAGTTTGTAGCGAAACATACGAATTACATCTAATTGTGTGGTAAGAAAAAGGTGGGATCTCCTTCAAAATTGCCTCTACACTATTCTAATTGCTATTATCATTTATCAGATGATTTATCGATGTTATGTGAGATGAACTTGCTGCAAAGTGTTTAATCCAACTGACCTGACCCACGATGAGCTTTGCTTTTAATGTGTGGCCAGCTTAAACACTGTATACTATTTACCTGGTCGCTAGCATACATTGCTAGGGACCAGGACTCATTTTAATATTATATGACATTTACCTGTGAGTATAAATAAGAATATAGCATTCATTATTTATTTATTTATTATTTTGGATCACAGTTCTGGGCACTGAACTTGAGAGTGATTACTAATAATGCAGGAACTTTCCAACATTTCACCCTCATATGATCGATTAATACTGATGGTATGTACTTTGCAAACATTAGTTTCAAAGATAACCACCGTGTTTGTATTAACTCCTACTTATTTATAAAGAGTTATACTTTACTTTATTGCGCTTGTGTCAGTTAGGTTGTTGATGGTCTTCCAGCAGAATTTGTTCTTGGTAGGGATGATAGGCCTGCACCAGAAATTTTCAGAAAATCTATGCCATATACCCAGTCACTCTTAGACAGGGGAGTGGCAACTGGGTATCATGCAAAGGCTGCTCCCCCAACTGTTACAATGCCTCGTTTGAAGGTTCGAAAGTGCTCATGTACCAAAGATGTAACTTTTCCGATCAGTATTGCACTTGGTTCCTTACTGTCATGTCTTTTTGATCAAGCAGGCTATGGTGTCTGGATCAGTTGGTGGATTTTTGGATGTTGCTCTTAACTTTAATACCCAAGAACTTCTGGATGACAATCTTATTGGTTAGTTAACACCACAGGTTCCACTTTTACATAATAAAGTAGAATTTCTCCGTATTTACTTTCACATATATTACTTCCTCACTAAATTCTGTTGCAGGACAGTTTTTCAAAATTGGTTGGAAAATGGTGATGCTCGGCGATGAAACATGGCTCAAGTTATTTCCAAGATCATTCACCAGGCATGATGGAGTTCATAGTTTTTTTGTAAGTTTTCAAAGCTATATTTTCGTTGTAAATGTTGTTTACCTATTAATACACTCAAAAAGCTTGACTACTGAATATTGGAATGAAAAACATATGGGTAACACTTGCTTGAAAAGAAGCAAGCGATTTGATTTCCCCTCTTGAGAAGTTAGGTGATGCCTTTATTATATCCTACTCCCTCCGTCCCGGTCATTTCTATACAGTTTCCTCTTTGGGACGTCCCATCATTTATATACATTCCTAAAATAGCAATTTTTAATAATGTAAAACACTATTACACCAACTACTTTCTTCCACTATCTTCATTTTATAATAATATAAACACTATTACACCCACTACTTTCCCCCACTATCACACATCTATAATTAAATACAAATGGGTCCCGCTACTTTACTCACTTTTCATCTAACTTTACTCATTTTTTTACACTTTTTCTTGGTCTCCGTGTCCACACCAAATGTATACAACCTATTGGGACGGAGGGAGTAATTCCTCCAACTGTAGCAATTTTTTTCTTTTGTGAAGTTGGTCAAATTAACAAATTTACAGATTTTTATTGCTAGTCCCAAGGATAGTTTTTGTACTAAGTTTTAGTTACTCTGAACTCTGATGAGTGAACTCCAGGAAGACCTATAGCTTCGCTTTGCGCATGGATTTTGCAAGTAGTATACATACATCATTATATTTATATCTTCAGTGGACCACAATGGCCACATGAGAAACCATTATTGACTCCCATACGGTCCGTAGAATCTGCCATGAGACTCATGACTGAGTTTAGTTTGTCTTACAATGGATATTATGATATTAATGGTTAGCAGAATATTGGTGCCAAAAGTCTTTATAAATATCAATTGAGAGGAAAGGAAAAGGACAAAGTAAAGGAAAGACACGTACGAGGAGGGAAGCATAAAACATATGCAGCCTTACTAATAAACAGATTGTTTTCATCGAAGACCCCCGACATACCATATTAGGAATGAAATCCATGATCTCTCAGGTTATTGATTGACCCTACTAGTAGGCTATATCGTAATTCTTAGAACAACAAAAAAATAATCTAAACAATTGAGGATGGGAGGGTTTTAACCTGAGCCTCTCCTCAAACGTACTCTTTTGAAACTTAGATCATATTATTTTTCAACACTCGTATAAGCAGCTAGCTACTAACAGGATCCACAATGTGTTTAAGACAATTTCAGTTCATTCCACGTTATTTTATTTTGATTTATTATCATACTCAAAAACACCTGATCTTTACCGCGCCATGTGAATTAGTAAGTATCAAACCATATTGTAGAAGGGTAATGTTAGTATTGAGTATATTACATCTGCTCCCTTTTCCTGAGTGCTAATTCGGGAGAAGATTGGAATCTTCTATTTCATAACCCGTTCTAGTTTATTCGAAGAGAGAAGTGGAAAGAAGGGAGGTGAACTTTCACCCCATTTTCTCTTTACAATCTTTAGTTCAATTTCGGGAAATGACAAAATGAAAATCACACTAATTAATAAAGATTATAAATCACTTACTCTATTTTCCTTTTCGTGCGGTTCTTATCATCGTTTTTCATCTAATTCCAATTGTGAGAAACATGGTGTTCAATATAATGTGTAGTATCATGTTAAGGATTTACCAATTATGTATAAATTACGTATAAGTTATTATACAAGTATTATATTAATTCATATGTATTCCTTTACTCACTGGTCTTGTCTTCCCCCCTTATTATTCTTTATACTTATGGCACCTTTTAAATTGAACATTCCTTCTTGTGACCTGCACAATGATATCTTCATACTTATGGCACCTTTTAAATTGGATGTTCCCTCAAGCGACCAGCCAATGAGGATAAGAAAATAGATCAGGAAGAACCACATAACCTCCTTAAATTCTTGTGCAAACTAAAATAATAAGCAACATACTCTAGGAAACTCTATTATGGTCCGACTATGGTTTGTTCTGACAGGACTATTTCAAAGTTTCTTCCTTTGATATTAGGACATGGCATTAAACTGGTATTTTATGGGTATAAACATCTACATGAATGCTATTGTAGTTAAAGTGGGCCGAACTCCATTGTACTAAAGATCTTTGCATCCTAGCCGAAGGAAATGATGTGACTATGGCGTATTTTTTGGTGATGATATGACACCATAAAAGTTGTGTAGGTTTTTAAGACTTATTCATCGATCAGCTTTGACAATCCTCTGAATTTGAATTTGGATACTAGTTATTTTGTTGTATTGTTATATTCAAACACTCCCCTTGATGCGAAAATTCATTTTTGGACCGAGACTAAATCACGCCCATCTTTGGGGCATAACTTTGTCTTCGTGTCTATAATAAATTATGAAAAATTAGGGATGTTAGGGAGTCGAACTCGAGTCTACCGCAAGTCATGTTAAGTGAACCGTTCTTTAAAAACCTGAAGGTGGTAGAGAAAGACTTTTTACCATGATCATTATATTCTAACATTACATTACCTTGATGAATATATATAACAAATAAATGACATGTATATGTGATATTTGCGTAGGTGAAAGACACTGTTCAAGTGGATCACAATGTTTCCCGACATTTGGATGCTGAACTTCTTATGATTGACTGGAAGCTTTTGGTATTTAACCCTTTTCATTTTCTCAATTTTTTGTGGTGTAGTTATGTTTACATCTTTGTTATATCGGAAATTCTTATTGGTATCCTTGTGGCTTTGACTTTTTCTGATGATACGAATTACATTCGTATTGGCTTTTATGAGAGGTATCAATGCTACCATTGAGAATAATCTCATCGCATGTCAATAGTAGAGAAAAAGTTGTGAAAAAACCCGATTATGGTTAAGACAATGAAGATACGACAATTGATTCAAATGAACTTTTTTCTCGATTTTTATTTTCAAATATTTAGTAATAGTAAATAGTTTACTTGTTTTGTGGTTTAGCTAAAACTTGGAGTAAAAGTCTATCGGATTTAAAAGTTTAGGTGTATCATGAGTAAGTCAAAAATATAAAATGGTAACACTAAGAAAAGTCAATTACACAATGGTAACATTTACAATAACCCTTATTTTTTCCCCGGCAATATGATGTGTTACATGTTTTGAGCGACTATTTACATTCTTTTTTAAACAAGTCCGGATTAACTTTTTTTTATAGTATTTTGTTCCTTTGTTGGAAGTCAATAAATCAAACCTTATATTATAGAGATACTATCACAATGTCATAATTATCTCTAGTATCCTATTTTAAGCCTATCATTGTAGCTAACTACCACAACTATATTACAGGGTTGAGGTAAGGCTAAGTGTCTTCATGACCTTGTATCATTTTATGCAAAACCCATAGTCCTCTTATCGACTTGTTCCCATCTCCCTTCTTTTCATTTGATATTATTAAGCCTTAAATTTAGATAACACAATTTAGAATTTAGATGACACACATGTATAGGAGGATGTAGCTCTTGTCAAGCTCCATCTCATCTCCCGCAAGTATAGTATTCATCTACTATAAGTATAGTGCATGAAGCATACATGAGGGGTTATGTAATGCTTGATAGGATTAATGTCATTATGATAAATTATATCTTAGAAAATCTTTTTGTTCTCAACTTTCTTCTCACTAAAATTTTAGAATTATTTTCCGACTCAAGTTATTTTCTTAAATAGAAATTCGTCCGAGAAGAAACAATCACTTGAGTTGTGAGTGAGCATGTCTAGCCTCCCGTTGAGTGCTTGCTTAAGACATAATAGAAAGGATTTCTAGACTATTGTTTGGGTTTAATAAAGTGATTAAAAAAAGTCTAGACTACTATTTGTGCGTAAATAAAGGGATACTAACTAGGCAGTGTAATTGATTTTACTAAATCAATTAGAATATATTGAGATATGGTATAATTAGTTAGTATGAAATCTAGGAGAATAAATTGACATACATACATACATACATACATACATACATACATACATACATACATACATACATATATATATATATATATATATATATATATATATATATATATATATCATATTCGTGTAAAATGACAGGATATATGGTTAAGAGATGATTGTGTAAGATGGAAGGCATATTCAGTTTTATATTGAGCTATTCTGGCCGTAGGGCGAGTACCAGGTTGGATATATATCCTTGTGATTTTTTGTATTTTGCGTCTATTATTTCATCTGTTGTGTATATAGTTGCTCATATGCATTAAGGTTTTTTTTAATTTGGTACGAGAGCATGTCACGATAAACATAAAAATGTATACACGAATGGAGTTGATGGAAAGTGAATTGAACACATTGGAGGAAGACATTAACGTTTTCTTGTAGTGGAACACATGATTGCAACCTTGGTTAATCAAGTTTAGCAAATGCGGCATGCACAAGTGAAAGTCATTAAAGAATTAGTGCGTGGTTACAAGGCTATAAGAGAAAATGGGTTAATTTAAAAGAACCAACATCATTAGCCTTGGGAAGTAACACCAATGGTCGAGAAAAAAACATGAAAAATGATTGGGGAGACCTTATCTTAGGGCTCAAAAAGTTGAATTTGCCAATGAAATCATTGATAGTGAAGATCCATATTCATGGACTTATTGGGAAGACATATTTGAATATGAAGCAGCTAATGTTACGCTCTTAATTGGTTTAGAGGGGAAGATAAGCTTACGAAGATAACATGTGACAACCTGGGTCAAATCCTGAGTCTTTTCCGAAAATCGGGTCAAGTCCCGAATGCCGAATCCGAAAATATGCCTAGATATACTAGCCCAACTGCAACAACTTGGGTAATTCACAAGCTCACCACAGGCCCCTAAAAGATCATGATTTGTTGGTGCAATTGGTAGTACTACTTATGCTTATAAACTAACGGGTTGTCTATCCTGTGCCCGAGGGCACAGGCTAAGCTCCATTAAATAACCTCTTTTTGTGCAACTAGTACTCTCTCTCCTTCTTTTCACGTGAAACAATATTTCATTAATTAATGTTTTATTGATAGCCGTGTTTTCTTCTTTAACTACATACTTTACTCTTTTTACATATTATATTCAAAAAAATATTATTTATAAATTATATACAAGTTAAAATTTATTTAAACACTAACTTTATATTTACTTTTGATTTATCTTTCAAAATTTTATATTTATAATAAAATATTGTTTTATTTTAAAAAATGACAACATAAAACAAATTTTTTTATCAAATTTTATATGACAACTTTTAATTAATACATTAATTAATGAAATAATGTTTCATGTGAAAAGGAGAGAGAGAGAGAGAGTACTAGTTGCAGAAAAAGAGGTTATTTAATGTAGCTTAACATGTGCCCCGAGGGCATAGGATAGACAACCTGATAAACTAAACTAAAGTCTTCACACTTCTCGATGTGGGACTGGGGCGTTACAAACTCCCTCCGGAACCTTGATTAATTAAGCTTTCGAGAGTAGGCTCTGAATACCATATGTGACAACCCGGGTCAAATACCGAGTCTTTTCTGAAAATCGGGTCAAGTCCCGAAAATTACCCGAAAATTAGCCTAAATATACTGGCCCAACTGCAACAACTTGGGTAATTCACAAGCCCACCATAGGCCCCCAAAAGATCATGATTTGTTGGTGCAATTGGAGTAGTACTTATGCTTATAAACTAAATTAAAGTCTCCACACTTCTCGATGTGGGATTGGGGTGTTACATAACAAGCTAGGAAGGTCTTGTTATTGAGAAGGTTTCATAACAATCATAAAAAAGGCTTTATATATGATCAATTTATTGGTCTGAAACAAATGACTATTGTGAAATAAAACAAGAAGCAATTCGAGCCCTCTTTGGAGCAAATTTGGAAGCTATTTTGGATTCAACATCTGTGGAAGGGCTGAAAGTTTAAATCTAATATTAGATGAGGAGGGGTACTAAAGCCTAATGAATTGAAAAAGACCATGGACCTGGCCGAAAAAGTCGAGGGGAAGATATTTTTTACATAGGATATGATGGAGTTTAATTAAGAATAATGTACTGATTCCTAATTACCATCTTGGGGATGTTCATAAAACCAATGAATGTCGAGCTATTGCAAGAGAGTTCCGTGGTTGTTATAGATGTTTGATAGATGCTGAACTACAAGCCAAACATGTGAAGGGATTATGTTATCGTTGTGAAGAAAAGTACTATATCGGCCGTTGCTATGAGAATCTGGAGTTGCAAGTATTAGTGAGGCAATACGGAGAGCTAGAAGATAACTGAAGTTGAAAAAACAAAAATTGAGGCCCATATGTACAATTTGAAGCACAAACGATAGCAGGTACCAACCTCTGGCATTGAACCACTTACAATCCACAACTGGATGTGGCATATCTGAAGTGGTCAATTGCTATATGGAGACTTATCTCAGGTTTCTGCTTAAATTCAGCCCCATAAATGGGGAACATGGATTTCGCAGTTCTTTGGGTTGTACTCCGTTCAAGGTTCTCTATGGTCGAGACCCCCCCTCACTTGGTTTGTTACACAGAAAGGTCAATGTAGTACTTGAGGTAGAATCTTAGCGAGAAGAATGAGACGCATTCCTTTACTTAAAGATGAACCTTCTTTGTGCACAACAAAAGATGATACACATAGCTGATACAAATTGAAGAGACGTTGAAGATTTAGTAGGAAATGAAGTGTTTGTGAAGATATAGCTGGATGCAAGAACGAGAAGCTAGCTGCCCATTATTATTGTCCATTTGAAGATTCACAATGCAGGGGTCTAGTGGCTATAAACTGAGCCTCCTACATCAGTGCACCCAGTCTTTCGTATTTCTCAGCTGAAGCAAGCCAAAGAACAGCTCATTCCTCTTCCACTTTTCCACAACAATTAACAGCTGATTTGGAATTAACAAAAAAAAAAAAATGGTTGAGCCAGCTGCAGTTTAGAATGTAAGGCATGGAAGATTGCAAAATTCTCAGAGTTGCTGATAGAATGGATGAACCTCCCCTCTTGTGAAGCCACTCAGGAGAAGTTTGATGAGATCTGAAATCAGTTTCCTGATCTTCACCTTGTCCTCAAGGTGAAGGTTCTGCGATGGGGTAATGACAGAGCCCCAGTCAGATGCACCTATTCCAAACGCAATAAAAGGAATGCCTAGACTACTATTTGGGTTTGATAAAGGGGTATCTAGGCTGCCTATAATTTTTCTAAAACCTGACAATTTTTTTTTTTTACTGAATCAATCAAATATATTGAGATTTGCTATAGTTACTTAGTATGAAATTTGGGAGAATAAATTGATATGTCATATTTGGCAACTATAGAATATGACAGAATATATTGTCGAAGGATGGTGTGCGAGAAGGCAGGCAGAATTTGGTTTTATTGAGCTACTCTGGCTCTAGGGAGAGTACGAGGTCTCTCGAATACCTGGATATTTATCCTTATGATATTTTTATCAATTAAAGTACACACGTCTTATATATTTTGATATGCTGATATATATATTGAGGGTTCTATCAGATTCCCACTTCATTCTGTTCCCCTACTTGATAGTAGATATGTGGGGTAAGGGTTTTATATTCTTCTGAGATGGATGATCATATGTGGGGTTTTATAAATCAGAAATGTTTTGGAAAGTATCTGTACAGTAGCTGTAATATTCGTTTCCCGGTTTACTGATTTTGTTTCCTAATTCTTAGGGATCAGAATTAACTCAGAATTTATGCAGAATATTGGCAGACCGGTATATGCATATTTTAAGTCTTCATCTCCTCTCATACTGATATTTCTGTGATATCAGAGCCAGCCTCCCTATCTTAGTGTTTGTTGCCCATTTTTACATCTTGTTTAGCAACAGGAAAACATGTCTAGAATTTCTGAAAGTATCAATAACATTCCTGTTGTACCGCAGCCCCTTGTCAAACCCCAGCCACTGAATACCCACTCTGAATGCGATCCTTTCCAGATTACTTCCATATGGTTAAATGGGTGATTTTCTTGAGATTCTTGCACTTGATGAGGATGTATGTGCGTGGGAGAGGGAAGTTGGGTTATTTGTCCTGGGACATCAAGGCGCCAGTGACACCGATCTTAAATATGCTGTTTGGGGTGACAAAGATGATGTTTCCATGTTTGCTACACTAGTGATTACTAATGTCTCTAGTAGAAAAATGTTGTGCTAACCTTGATAGTTCTCAATTCATTGTTTCAGATTCTGCACTATCTTGGTTTAGATCACGTTGGACATACTGGCGGGCGCAATAGGTAAGTTCCCCAAGTTTTCTGTCAGATGTGATCTGTAGAAAGTATTATTCATTTATTCATCATTCATCCAATTTGTTGTGTCTATTTTAGTGTTCTAATGGGGCCAAAACTTGAAGAGATGGATGAAGTTATTAAGAAAATACACAGGAGCATGGTTCAAAATAAACATGGACGAACACTTTTGGTTTGTGCTGCTTTGCCTTGGTGATCTGGTATTATGGGCTAATGCATCATTTATATATATGTCTCTTGTTTTGAGTGTAACTTACGTCGGCTAAGATCTAAATATCTAATATACCAAAATTGAGCTAACAATATACAGATCATTTATTTTAAATATTCAAATGGCACTACTTTCCTATTTAAATGTTCTTATGGACAAATCTTGGGTCAAATTGACCCGACTCCGGCTTCAACTTTACAATTATTATAATAATTTTTTTTTTATAGATATTTCAGGTGCAAACTTGGTCAATATGACTAAATTATTGTTTAGAGGGAGTGAGGGACATTTAAATGGGAACAGATGGAGTATCAACCCTGAGATAATTAAGGAGTCGTAGGTCCTGTTACACGATAACAAAATGACTGCTGTTCTATCTTAATTTAACTTGACTTCAGCGCCAATGTCAAACTTCCCTGTACTAGTCCCCAGTGGAGAACTTGAAAGGTGAAATAATGTGATACAATGGCCAACTGGTTGAAACTGGAGATTATTGAGGTTTCTCTTATAAATTTAGGATATCAACAAAGTGTTAAAGCAAATTTGCGAATTAAGAATTCAGGATATCCAGAGACTGATATGAAGCAAGATCTGATTCAAAATCTTCAGCTATTGCACCGGGATATGCCACAAAATCAGCATAGCCACACGATATAACTAGTCAAAATTACTAAATGTGGAGGGCTATTTCAACATCCCCAAGACTTTAAACATATATCCCAATTCCCCAAGTAACCTATGCTTTAAATTTCATGTCCCTTGGTACATCCACAGAGAAAGGAGCTACCATCGAGATACATTGATTATAAAATCTGTATAAAAAGTCTCTGTTTTATTTTGTTTTTAAAAAGTTTCCTAGTTTAAAAAATGACAAATTTTTTGAATACTAATAAACCTGGAATAATGTAACATATCAGACTGAATAGGATTTGAAGCGCTGTCACGAGCATTCACATCAATTTCAGCAGGCAGGAAGGGCTCGGAAGCTACCGTTCTAGAATGCAAGCAAGCTAGCTTGCTTACTCTCCTAGTAGCGATTTCTTGTGCCAACACTTCTAAGAGCCCGTTAAAGCCTGCCTATCACATTTCACTAGCAAAATTAAACAGGATAGCTGATAAGTATGTCAAACTTTTCGTAACTAAAGATACTAATGAATCAGTATTTTTCTACATTTTTTTAATTTAGATATTGCCATTGGAAACAGTAATATCTCTCAATTATAATATAGTTGTGCTTTGTACTTTTTAAATCTTACATTAAGATAATAGACAAAATTACTTCTTCGAAAATTCAGTGGGTATTACGGGATAAAATGTGCACATACAAAATTAAGGGACTTTGCTTCACAAGAACCGATATGTTTTTCTAGGATGATTGGCAGTCAGGTAGCTGCGTTGGATATTAAAAACTTAGTACTCATTGTTACAGTCGTAATTATATCTTATACCATGTTATTGTGGTTATATATGAGTCCAGCTTGTAGATCTACTAGAACTCAAGAAGTTGGCCCCTATTTAGGATTATAGACTTAATTTTTATTATACTTTTTAACATGTACTTCATATGTAGATGTTGGTCAGTGATCATGGCATGACAGAAAATGGTAACCATGGCGGCGCTTCGTACGAGGAAGCTGATGCTTTGATGCTACTTATTGGTCTGAGAGACTATGATCGTCGACCATCCACCCATAAGACCGTGAATCAGGTTTGCACAAATTAATGTTTTTTCAAGGTACATAGTTTTCCTACTCAAGGATCTTGATAGAAGCTATTGCAGATCCAGCAAAAATGTACAGCTCATGCTTTATTCATATACGAGTTCTATTGCTTGTAACCAAATTTTGGTTTCAGAAGAAAAAGTTTCTAGGAAATGTATACAGTAGAGCAAAAGGGGAGTTCACACTTATTTAATTTTACATCTTATAAGAGAGAGTAATAAGCCTGCAGCTAGATCTATCAGAATAGGAAAACATCGTATTGAATTATGTTTGTTTACCAAGCTGCCAAAACCTGGAAGGTGTTTTATATGAATGTTGCATAACATGCTTGGGTTGCATTCGTGGCTGTCATGTCGGTCGACTAGTAGCTACTAGTCGATTAAGCGATGACTAGCTGAATTTCGATATTTGGGTCGCCTGGTGGCTGGTCGACTAAGCGGTCAACTAGTCGACTAAGCGAGCTGCAGTTTTAAATTCTGCATTTTTCTGTTCTGCATTTCTGCAGATATCTGCTCTGTTTTTCTGCGATCTGCATTGTGCACAATTAATTCTGCATAATTCTGTATGTATTATTTCTGCATAATTTTGTTGCTGCACTGCACTACCAGTACCATACTTTATCACCAACATCACAGTATCACACAATTGCTATTACATATTTTACATGATCACCAGTACTTTCTTTTGTTATTTGTCAACTCTTTCCGCTTTTCCTCATTCTCTTAATGTGTTTTGGTCCTTAATTCCTTCGATCTGAAATAAAATATTTTGGAAGGTGTTAGAACTTTTAGAAACCTACATTACATGATGTATATATATTATATTTAATTTAATATAATATATTATATTTTTATGATTTTATCGACTAGTCGACCAGCCGGAGGTCCATCGACTCGCTTCGACTTACCGACGTGACAACCATGGTTGCATTATGTATCAATGGATCGATAATTTTATATATCTTGTTCTGCAGCCTGTTGAATTCATAACAAGTACAGGACATCATAATTTCAAATTCCATTTATAGTCGTATAGATAAGTAATTATTTAATATGAATATATGATAATATTATGCGAATTTTTCAAAATATTAACCCTGTGTATGAAAACAACTTCACCACTTTAGCTATATTTTCTAAAGGAAGTTGAACCATCATACCAAACAGTATACTTGAACACTCATATAGTTTTACCTACAATATATTATTTAGCATAGAATATTGGACCTTGATCAGCTTAAATCCTCTTGTGTTGCACATGTATTTGGAGACACATAAAAGAGAGTTAACTGCCTCTTCAATGTTTGAGGAAAGGTGAGATTGCACATTGAAACACTACTTATTATATACCCGGGACATTTTTGCGATTAGAAGAAACAAAATATCCTTAGGACTTGATCTGTTTTTAAAGTTAAAACGTGATAGTCATATATTCAGCTTCAGCCTTATGAGTTTGTTTAAAAACATTTTGCTTGAGAATGTGACTTTTATATTGTGGGATTTGTTGGACCTACTTTCACTATCAACAATGTCTCTTTAATTGTATGAGGAAAGATGAGAATGCATTGTGAGACACCTCTCATTATATGTAATGACACTATATTTTTCGATTATAAGAAACAAAGATTCTTAATCTCTCGCTAAAAACAAGATATTAATATATTCAGCTGGACGATGTGCTTATATATTGTGGTGTTTGTTGGAGCTGCTATAAAATGAATGATTGGAGAGCAACATCCTTTTTGCGGTGCTTTTAGCTCCTATTGTTTTTCTAGTGTATATCCTCTGGAAAAACAAGTTCTTCTAATTTTTCATTACAGATCTTCGTACATCACGGATATTATTTTGGTATACAGGTTGACATTACGCCGACATTGGCTCTTCTTTTTGGTGTCCCAATACCAATAAATAGTGCTGGAATCCTAATTGCTGACACATTAAAATCTCTAGAAGGTTTGTTTTTGGTTTCTTCTGTGTTTAATTCTAATCATAATGTGCTATAATTAAATGAAGCTGTTCCGCGAGGCTTTTTGGTTGTAATAGAATGAGGGAGGATTATGTTTCTTTTAGGTTCTGTAGTTGACATGCATAATACCTGGAGTCATTCTGTTCCACAAATTTAAACTAATTCTTTCCAGCCAGTTTACAAATTGATGCTCATTCCTTTCTTACATGCCTGTATGTTTACAAATTATATTATAAAATGTTGCCCTTCCTTTGTCTTTTCTTATATCTCAGTCTATTCCTTAGCTTTCTTCACATTTCATTTTGTTCCACTCCATTCAACTTAAAACCAGGCACGACCAATGTCAAGAATTAAATTATAAGAAATCAAAACATGAAGACCTTTTTCAATTTAAATATGCTTCCTGAAGCTCAAAAATATTGATAGCTGAGATTACGATAGATAGTTGGCCATCAGCTCTTCAGGCTTTAAACAATTCTACGGCGATAGTTTGTATGTGTCTTAGACTGAGTTTTGTTAGGAGTTGTCCCACCTCGGTTGTGGGAGGGGCAGAAAGCTAGAATATAAGCCAGCCCGAACAACTCCAATAGTACGAGGCTTTTTGGTAGGTGCCCAAAAACAAAGCCGTGCAGGCTCGGCCCATAATGGACAATATCATATTATTGTGGAGTTAGGCTCGCCTAGCTGGCCCAACAAGTGGTATCAGGTTGGAATGATCCGTAAAATGGGCTTAAGGATAAGGCGGGGGATCCCGTCTCGCCTAGCTGACCCAACAAGTGGCATCAGGTTGGAATGATCCGTAAAATGGGCTTAAGGATAAGGCAGGGGATCCCGTCTCGCCTAGCTGGCCCAACAAGTGGCATCAGGTCGGAATGATTTGTAAAATGGGCTTAAGGATAAGGCAGGTGGGCCTAGGGGGAACGGACTTCTAGTATGGGATCCCGCCTCGCCTAGCTGGCCCAACAAGTGGTATCAGGTTGGAATGATCCGTAAAATGGGCTTAAGGATAAGGCAGGGGATCCCGTCTCGCCTAGCTGGCCCAACAAGTGGTATCAGGTTGGAATGATCCGTAAAATGGGTTTAAGGGTAAGGCAGGTGGGCCTTTCAACTTGGGCCTAGGGGGAGCCAGATGTCCAGACGGACTTCCAGTATGGGTTTAAGGGGGATCCCGCCTCGCCTAGGTGGCCCAACAAGTGGTCTTAGATCGGAATGATCTGTAAAACGGGCTTAAGGATAAGGCAGGTGGGCCTTCCAGTTTGGGCCTAGGGGGAGCCCGATGTCCAGAGCATAGGTTGGAATGATCCGTAAAATGGGCTTAAGGATAAGGCAGGTGGGCCTTCTAGATTGGGCCTAGGGGGAGCCCGATGTCCAGAGTAGTATTCTTTTGTCCTTTCTCTACTATATTTCTCAAAATAATGGGGGGTTGGAGGTATTAGTTTTACTATCTGCCACTGCTTTCAAGAATATTGCTGCTTTTTTTTTTTTTTTTTTCCAATTTGGAAAAAGATTTTTTTGTTTATATAAATAATAAGAAACTAAGCAAACACTTTATTTGATATTTTACTTGCTTCAGTCCTAATAATCTGTCTCTTATACTGTACTAGCATTCAGAATATTTAAAGAACATTTCTCTAGAATACTGCATGTACTTACTATTGCTGTGCTTTATTGTACAGCTGCGCAACAACTAAGAGCACTGGAACTAAATACATGGCAGCTATTCAGGCTACTACAAGCACAGTTACCTGATTTATCATGTAGCAGCTCATGTGGTGTTGATAAGGATGGCCCTGGTAATGACATTGGTGAATGTGATGGCAACACAGAGGAGATTTTTTGTTGCTTATACATAAAAGCTGCAGATCTTCACAAGGCCTGGAAATCTTGTCAAGTTTTGGGGTGATTTATTAATTCTTTTCTGAAGGAGACAAGTTTGTCTCGACAAATTGCTGAATTCTCTGTTGCCTTGACAATTTAACAGGTCTAATAAAGTTGAGGACTATAGAAGCACAGTCTTGGCATATAATGATTTCTTAAGAACCGCAAGTGAGTGGTTATCACGTAGAGCAACCAATGTAAGTCCTTCTCCACAATAATGAAGACTGGACATCTCATACTGAAATACAGATAAATGCAGACATTTCTATATACTTCTTGAAAGTTACTGGTACAAGTCCAGATTCAATATTTATTGTAAAACTTACTAAATTGTAAATCTTGCAGAAACCTGTTGGACTGCTTGCTTTCGGGTTGACGGGAATGATTTTATCATCTTTGATCCTGCTAAGCCTTCTTTACCAGCTAGAACAAGATGTTTGTATGATCAAAGAAGACCGAACATCTCACTTCAGTAGCAGGATGCACAAGTGGCATATGGATGAGATATTTGTGATGGCTATTGTTTGTTTCCTTGTGTTAAGTATGGGGTCTAGCTCTCTCATTGAAGAAGAGCAGTATATATGGCATTTCATGACATCCACACTTTATTTTTTATTGCTCAGAAAGGCAGTACAGTCTATCTCATCTGTAAACACACAAGATCAAGGCAATTTCATGGAAAGACAAATCAAGAGAAGATTTATCCAAATGTCCTCGATTATTTTTGTTCTTATATCTGGTAGGATTCTGAGAGGCTGGCATCAAGGCGGTGTTAACTGGACAAATTTTCCAGACATATCTAAGTGGCTTGAGAGTGAAGGAACAGCCTATATAAAACCAGTCCAGCTGGTTTCTTTGCTCCTACTAACCACCTCAGGCTTCTATGCTCTTTCATTTTTACGGCCAAGTAAACGGTTTGTCATAGTTGTTGGATTGTCCTTTTTGTTTCCAGCGATTTTAGTTCTCCAATATATAATTAATTACCAGAGCAGTGGGGTCCCAGCATCTAGCAATAATGCTACCCTATTGGTACAAATAATCTATGCAACCCTTGGTACTACTACATTTGGAATTGTAGTTGCAGTACCGTGGTTCATGCCTGTTCGAAATCCTAAGGGTTGCTCAAGCCATCATTATAATGTTCTTCATGTGGGCATTGCTGATTCTCTATATTTGATTGGTTTAGTATACATTATATGCTGGGGCCTACTTCAGCTGCTGCTACAGCAACCTATTAATTCGGCACCAATATTGTTGCTTCTTGTGCAAATCCTTGCAAGCATGTGCTCTTCTTCAAATAGTGACCCAGAACCTAAACAGTGGGTTGAGGTTAGTGATAGCCAATATATGTTCAATGTTTTCTTGTTGATATTGTTGCGAAGTCAGCACTAGGCGAAAAGATGATTCGAACTTATAGTGGAGTTCAGTAGAACTGTCTGTCAATGTTGTTTTCGTTATATATAGGCTTCTGATACACATACATACCAGGTGTATTCTTGTAGTGTATGCAGTCCACACTTTCAGTTGGAATGTAAGATAATAGCCGATTTTGTTTAAGCCATGAATCTTGCTTCCAACTTCCAAGCAATATATTAAAGTACCGAGCGAGAGAGTGGTAGTCGCCGAGTTGGTCTTCTGAATAAACTAACATTGTTAATGAATATGCCTACCCATTATCAATGCCTAGTGAAATGCGCAATACTTAATGTGTATTATTTTAGAGAAAAACCAGTTGTGTCACATTTGTGACATAAAATGGATTATTTATCCATGAAAAGCTTTGGAAAGCTTTATAAGCCTTTTCTGAAACATGAACTACTATGTTTTTGTACAACTGTAGTCAAAATTTAAAATAATTACAGTTACTAATTCTTCTTCTTATTTTTGCGCAGGTTGCTGTTGTATATTATTTGGGAATGGCAGGCCATTTTGCTCTTGGAAATACTAACACTATAGCTACAATAGATGTTGCTGGAGCTTACATGGTGCAATTTCCTTCCCCAATATACATTCTTATGACTAAATACTGCTATCACATTATCTTGAGTAATTTCATATGTATTCTTTTATATAGGGAGTCTCAAGCCATTCAACAGTACTTTCTGGCATCTTAATGTTCATGATCACCTATGCGGCTCCCATGTTAGCTCTTCTCAGCATGTTAATAAATCTCTCTCGTAGGAGCAAAATTTCCCTTGTGAATGCTCAAGATGTGGATCTCCATTTTTTGCTCAAGACAACTCTTGCCTATCCTTGTCTGGTTCCATTGGGCTTGAATTCAATTTTCTTGGTTGCATACACCACCATATTGCTACTAATGAGGAATCATTTGTTTGTGTGGAGTGTCTTTTCTCCCAAGTAAGTCCAACTGAACCGAGAATTGTGTTTATAGATGCATGTTGACTTCTAAGCTATTTGGTATGAGAGTATCCTTTGTAGAATGTTTTGTGTCAAACTTATAACTTTCTGTTCATTCTCTTACATAAGTGTCTAATGCATAATACCATAGATTTTGGCTAGCTGATCTTGGCATAATCTATGCGGAAACCCTATTCAAGGACCATCATCATTCATAGTGTCTGATTTGCATATGCTAAGACATCCTAGTGTTGTATTTAGTCTTGATCAATTATGACTTCCAGAATATATTCTTTAAATTTTTGCAATGTAAATATCAGATCAGTCGGTGTTTTTTGAAATCCACACAAGACACGGGATGAATTGTTGCGACTCCATCTGCATCATAATTTAGCACTAATCGAGCTGGTGCAAAAATATTTTGTTAACCCAACAACCTATAACGTCTATCTCATAAGTGGGGCCATGGCCTTACCTGTCTCATCCCTTTTAAGTAGTTAAGATTAGCTAGCAGATATATCACTATTCTCTAACAAAAGATATCTTCCCCATTTAGTCGGATACTTTTCCTGCCCTCTGAAAGTTAGAGGATGACAGGGTTTACCATAGCTGGAGCTCTTTGGTAAAGTTAATTGCTTACTGCTATATATATAGTAGACAAAAGTCACCTAAATGAAGTTCTGGGTTAGTTTATCTTTAAATCTTCAGGCTGATCAGGCAAAGAGAGGATTTGTGATAATCACTATTCCTGTTAATCAAATACCTAGGCCGCGTTCACTTGGATGGAATGGAATGAGGGGAGAATGGAATTGAATTTGTACTATAAACTTGGGGTGACTAGAGAAAATGTCTACAATTTTGATTCCTTTTATCATTCCATTCCAAACTAACTAAACTAGAAATCTAACCGTCATGTTTTAGAAGGAATGCTCATTCTACTTTTTCATCATGTTTCTATACAACCTTCATCAAAAAATATCTAGACTTGCTCATATTGGTCACTATTGTCTTATAATTTCTTATTTCTCCATAAAACTTTTTTATAATTTTTCATTCCATTTTCTCCCCCCTTCTATTCCATCCAAGTAAATGCAACCTTAGTATTTCATTATTAGTTCATTCGAGGCGCTGAATATGATATACCCGTGTACTCTTGCAGGTACATGTATGTTTGTGCAACAACAGCTTGCATCTATATAGGGGTATTGATTGTGGCTTCAACTGTGTTTTATACATACTCGACTCTTGGTTTACGGAAAATGTGGATAAGGTAGTAACTGTGCAAGCTAGGTCTTTTTGTGACGACAGATCAACTTTTAGTGTATTGATACTAAGTTATATACTCCTACTACTTTAGTTCAAAAGAAATTTGTGAAGTATCAACAAAGAAACGGGAAAGAAAAAAGAGCAAAAATGTGTTACTGCCCTCACAGCTTCTTGACTGTATTTTTTGTTGTAAAGTAGCTTAGACGTGTTTCTTAAAGGTAGGGGTGGTTCTTGTTTTTTTATATACAGCCCCAGCCAAAAGTGCTGAACTAGTATTGAGTTGTCTCATTCATTTCATTGTTGACAAGTAAAAAAGAAAAAACTGTTTTACAGTAGTCTGGTTCGGGTGATTTCGGAACAATATACCAGCACAATTAAAACAAGGAAAAAAACACTATCGTATTAATTCAGTTTATCGCTTCACATAATATTTATTATGATGTCGATTTTGTTGTGAGTTTTCTCCTGCAATAATTATAATTGACATGGAGTGATATGCTGAATTGTAGTTATCTACTGTATTCATGGTGATTTCCTTTAAAAATATATTACTGTGGCGTTTGTTTGAATAACCATCGCAGGATCAATTTCTTAATTCACGGTAGTTATAGAAATTATATTTTGTATGTATATTAAAATACGTGATGAGATGCGAGTATTATTTTATAAATAACTTAATAAAATTAAACTCTCAACTTTTTATATAATCTGGATTCGAACAACTACTTTAGAACGAATAAAATTGGAATTGTGAATCGTATGAATTTAAGAGTAATTTAAAAATAATGGTCAAAGCTAGTTAAAGAAAAAAGAATGGTCAAAGCTAAGGTATCAGAGCTAATGTATGAGTAAATATTTGCAGGTGTAGACAGTACGAAGATGATAAAAAAGCAAAGGTGGACAAACATCAGTTGCTTCTAGTTTTCAATTTTAACCGCTTGCGATACTCTAAATATTTTATTAATATTAATGGGGAAGCACAAAAATTCGGTGTGGCAGACCATGGCGTAATCAACTGCGCCGGAATATGATTACGCATTTGAATTTCTGCTCTCCCATTATTCTCGCTGCCTGTCATTTGTCAATCAACAAACACATGTTTGTCTTACAATTATACAGTACATCCCAGTTCCACTTTTGTGCTCATTCGAATAGAATGAAACACGGATAGGCCCGCAAAATTGGTTCAGCTGGTATCCTCTTGATCACAGTTTGATTTTTGGAGGAGGAAGGATTGTCATTATGCGTCTTGGATTAGAGTTTGTCGTTTAAGTATGGTTTATCTTGGTTCAAAATAGTTTGCGGCTGCGGGTTCTACATTAAAGAAAAATACGGAGAGAATGCTTCATTTTGATTGAAGAAAATTTATGATTTTTATTTTTTCAACCATTTTATTATTATTGTTTTAAATAAAAATTAATTCCAAATATTTTAGAAGGATGGTTCATTCCGTTTCTTTATCATATTATTTATAATATTCACCATAAAAAATTTAAATCTATCCATATTTAGTCATTATTATCTCATGATTTCTTTATTTTCTATATAATTTTGCATTTTATTCATCCTTCATTTCATTTAATCCAGGTGAACAGTGAACACAACCTACATACCTACGACGAATAAGCTCATATAAAAATAAACTTTATTTTCTTGATAAGTTACATATTATTGAACCTTTTTTTAAAATAAAAGTTATAAATTATTCCACTCGTTACTTCATTTAACAAAAATAGATATTTATTTTCAAGCTATCTATTTCATTATTTTTTCCAACTCTTTTCGCCACGTATTCTAGATTATGTTTTCAATTTTTTTTGTAAATGACATGACAAACGAATAACTAATTTTAGTTAGACGATTTATATGCCGACAAGAGTTTCGTTGTTATTAATATGAGTAAAATTATCTCTACATTATCACCTCAGTTTAGAGAAAAAATAAAATTAAAACCACCTTTTAAAAAATCTAGCCTTTTTTTAGTAAATAATTTTTTTAAGAAAATAAAAAATGTGACACATGCGGGAATATCCCCACCTGCCTTTTCTTCCTTTGTGTCTGTTTTTATCTTGTTGCCTTTCCGACAGTCTTAGATTTGACCTTCCTTGTCTGTCTACTCATCTTTACTCTCATTATTTTTCAGCACAGCGACTTGAACATAGGCACATTCTCGAATTTAGCTTTATTTTAATTGATCTGTCTAGAAATGGAAGTCGTTTGGACCACCCTACCACGTTCAGCAGTGCGCAGTTGTAAGAAGTTTGGTCAGATTTTTTATAGCTAAACAAAGTTTGAGCTTGACCGGCTCATACAAGCTCTAAGCCAAGTCGATTCTTGGCAAAACAAGTCGGCCTCAGTTGGACCAGAACAAGAAAATCTCCTGCTCGAACTCTATAAACCTGATGTTGTCATGCCATACAGTTTTTTTTTGTTAAACCGGTGTCCGGGCCAGCTTGAGGGAGCAAGTCTTAAGCGTTCCAACCATCTGGGACACCCATGGGGTTGTAATGCCGTACAGTTGGTGTAAAAAACTAGAAATGAGATACATGCATATTGTTAAACGGTATGAATAGCAAAGCAGAGTTTGTTTCATAATGACCGAGTCAAACTAAGCAGAGGTAAAGAGAAGAAACATAATAATATTAGTGATAAGAATTGCCTGTATAAATATATACTAGCAACTCATTTTGTCTTTTGGGTAGGGCAGGAGGAGGAATAATAATAAAATTACAAGAGTAAGTTAGCAAACAGTGTAGTAGTAGTAGTACATATCCCAAGTAAATAATCCCCACGTTCACACAAACACTTCACTTATCTATTCTCATTTCTTAATGTGAATGTGTACATAAATATGTGCATGACTCTGTTCTGCTGCTGAGTGCTGACTATCATTTTATATACATCGCGTAAAAACATTCAATATTTGTTTGAGTTACTGGTGCTAACAGAGATGGAGTATTTGTATAGCCAAGAACTTGTTGCAAACCCTTCATCAAATATTTATGAGTCGAGCTTGGTGGAGATATTTAAGGCGGGCAGCTCCAATGTCGCAACAGCTGAAACGGCAAAATCAGTGGCAGCATGCAAGAATCACAGTGAGGCTGAGAGGAGAAGACGAAAGCGCATCAATGGCCATCTCTCCACCCTTCGCACTCTCCTCCCCTCTACAATCAAAGTAAGTCAAAGTGACGTACTTTTATTATTTTGATTAAGCAGACTGCATTGCCAACATTAATTAGTTTGCGTCGATTTCATATCTTGGATTCGATTCTCTGTCACTCGAGATTTATCTCAGAAATGGAGGCTACTCTTTATATTATAATTCGTGTAACGGTTACTGGAAAACAATAGCCGGATGTGTACCGAACTTGTCAATTGAAATGGATTTAATCACAGGTAAATATCTACGAATAAATCAAAAATGTAACTGATACAAATTCTAAATATGTTTGATAACAGCAGAAGGGTAAAATTATGTTCGTGTAAAAACTTTGTAAGAATTAAGTTTGCTTCAATTTAGAATCAGATTTGAAATTTACTAGATCATGAAGTATGTTTAGAATGTTGATTGAATTGCAGACCGACAAGGCGTCCTTGCTAGCTGAAGTGGTGCGGCGTGTTAAGGAACTCAAAGAGACCACATCAGAATTAGCAGCAGCAGCACCAAGCCACGACAATAATAATGAGATAAATACGTCTGACGATCATCGCAATCATGATGAGTACATGATGGTTCCAAGCGAGGCAGATGAGCTGCACTTGTTTCATTGCGACCAGTATTTTGGGACAGTAAAGGCAGTTGTATGCTGTGAGGACCGGCCAGAGCTCATGTCAGATGTCATAAGGGCTTTAAATTCGGTACAAGCCAGAGTTGTGAGAGCAGAGATGGCTACGATAGGAGGGAGAACAAAATTAGTGTTGTGGCTACTGCATGGTTCACTAAACAGCGATGAAGGTTTAACTGCGATGAGGCGGGCTCTGGTCATGGTTATGGGGAGCGCCAGGGTTGTGTTGTCGGATTCCAGCCAGGATTTGCCAGGCGGTAAGCGGATTCGTAGGTCTCATTATTAGTTGCATGATTAATTTTGGATTTGGAGCAGTTTTCGAATTTTGCAGAATTGTGCTAATTATTTAGTTAAAAGTTCAATAGGCCTTCCTACCAAACACCTCCAAACTTGTTGTCTGAGATGGACTTTTTTGATAGCTTGTGCTCAGAAATCATCTCCTTGGTTAGTGACATGTGTTACCAACATTACTCATATGTTGGCTAGTCAAGTTAAGAGGGTGAACTAACAATCTTTTATTTCTCTCCAACCACGTCTAACCAAACTCCAGAATCGCCCCTTTTACACCTAACCCCCATCTTATAAATAGCCATTGCGGATCTCCATTATTCAGCAACTCAAATATACTACACAAACCTGCAATAAACATACAACAAAATGGCTGCTGCTACATTAAATACATATAATGGCTTCATATTTATCATCATCATGGTGTCGGTTTCGAGCATTGAAACTAGCTTAGCTGCTCGTCAACTTCTCCAGGCTTCTCCTCCTTTGCCTGCAATTCCGTCCCTGCCTAAGGTCACATTGCCTCCTCTGCCTGCTACGCCAACACTACCCAAAACCGCATTGCCTCCTATGCCAACACTACCTAAAACCGCATTGCCTCCTTTGCCTTCTACTCCAACACTACCCAAGATTGCATCGCCTCCTCTGCCTGCCATGCCAACACTACCCAAAGTCGCATCGCCTCCTCTGCCCGCCATGCCAACACTACCCAAAACCGCATTGCCTCCTCTGCCTTCTACGCCGACTCTCCCAAAGCCAACCACACAAATCCCATCTTTGCCAAAACCAGTTCTGCCCACCATGCCTACTCTCCCAAAGGCGACTCTGCCACCTTTGCCAGCCACTTCTCTGCCTAACATGCCGACGATTCCTTCCTTGTTCCCCCCACCACCATCTACCACTAGCCCTTGAGTGGAAGTGTTCATAATATCTGCTGCTCATACACATGATATGATTGACCACTTCACCTCAGAAGCCGAGTCCTTCATCCTCCTAGTTTGTTATGGGAATGCTCAGAAGATCAGTCAATTTATTATGTTTTATTTCCAGTTAGTGTGTTGCATGTAATTTATGGCTTGTTTTGATTGTCATGTGGCTTATATTACGATTCTATCTTTGTAAGATTACACATTTTTACATAGTTATATACTTGCGTTGTTTCTTTTAATGATTTCCTGCAAATGCTAGAAACCAAAAAGGCTTTGATATCATCTTAGACTATTCTTAGCATTGTAATTTAGTAAATATTCCATTTTCTTTCTTATCCAGAGTTCAAGTTTTGTTCAAGATGCAGATGTCTAAGTCATTTAAATTTATGGAATTAAACTTATCACAAAAACCTATCTACGAAACTAGCTATAACGATAAAGTTTTCTCAAAATCGTCAAAATGGCAATTTTCCAGCAAGACGCAAGTACTGTTGAACCCTCAGCAATCACCACACATCATAGACCAGTAATAAAATTTAGTAAGGTGATCCGAGAAAATAGTTGTCAACAGAAAATATGTCAAGAATAAGAACTCAACATCTCCTTATACAAATGGTTTATTTGAATAGAATTGATTAAGGAGAGAATTAAATAAAAAAATTATAAAAAAAGAAGATTTGAAAAATTAGTTGTCAATTATGGGAATCGAAAATTTTCTCAATCAAAATTGCAGGGGAACAATGATCACCTATAAATAACACCGGAATGAATACAAATTTTTAACATAATTTTCAATCACTACAAAATTAAATAATTTTTCTTAATCCCATTAGTATAAACACAATCTAAACATAGTCCCTGAGGCCTGAATTTCACATCAAAATACGCCTCGTCATCCAACTCCGACAAGTTAATCTACAGATAATGACGGATCCATCTTTCGTCATGTCAACTCCAAATTTACAAATCTGCATAAAATCTTTTCGAATCCTTTACTTTTTCTCTCCTTTTCTATACGTACATTATTTAGATTCGTATAAAAATATAAAGTATTCTTCTATAATATTTTTTAATATAAATATAATTTTCATAAAAAAAGAATTTTAAAAAATATTATAAAATTATATTTTATTGAACTCTCAAAATACGCCAAGAAATAACGTAAAATGATAACTTGATTTTACTTATATTTTAGGTCAAATTTATAATTTATTAAATTAACGTCAACAGGCTCTCTCCATCGCAGCCAGGAACATCAACAAGTTGACTCAAATTTAAAAATTAAAAACTCTCTCCAATAACTAAGAAAAAAATAAAAAACTTTTAAATATTCTATCCCTCTTTTTCTGCTTCCACACCTTTTCACATCTTATCTCTCTCTCTCTCTCTCGCTTTTTCTCTCTAAATCTCCGGCGACAGCATGCCGATACCGGAAAACCTGAACCGCGACCAGTATCTCTACCTCGCGAAACTCGCCGAACAATCCGAGCGCTACGAAGAAATGGTGTCCTTCATGGAACACCTGGTCCTGACCTCCACCGCCACCGCCGAGCTCACCATCGAAGAACGAAACCTCCTCTCCGTCGCCTACAAGAACGTCATCGGCTCCCTCCGCGCCGCCTGGCGAATCGTATCGTCGATCGAGCAGAAAGAAGAAGGGCGCAAGAACGATGAGCATGTTGAGTTGGTTAAGACTTATAGAGATCAGGTTGAGACTGAGCTCACGGCTGTTTGCGCGGGTGTGTTGAAGCTCATGGACTCGCATTTGATCCCCTCGGCCAAGGAGAGTGAGTCCAAGGTGTTTTATTTGAAGATGAAGGGGGATTATTATAGGTATCTTGCGGAGTTCAAAGTCGGCGATGAGAGGAAACAGGCGGCTGAGGAGACGATGATTGCTTATAAGGCCGCTCAGGTACTTTAATTTCAACTCGGCTTTCGGTTTAATAGTTTTCCGGATGTTTTGCTGTTAGTTTTTCGAATTAGGAATGTGTGAATTGGAAAATATTGTTGTGATTACTTAGTTAAGTACACTGTTTAAGTGATATTTTAGGAAATTGTTGAATTGTGGATATTGGGGAATTTCAAAGCTTAAACTATAATTGCCGTAATTTAATTGTTACATTTTGTTTAGTACGATTCTTATAGGGAATCTTAGTGTGCAGAAACTCAAAACGGAAGTTGATATAGTCAGAATTAGTAATTACTTAATTGGAGTACTGTTAATTTGATGCTCCATTGGACTTCTTGGAAGTGCTAGGAGTTGGAATAAAGATTAGAAATGAAAGACAAGATGAATGAAGATTCAAGTTGTAAACACTGTGCTTTGGTGGAGTTCGGTGTTATTGAGTCATGAGTGTCTGTGCGCACACAACGCTGTTAATCTTTAAAATAGGGTGTAGTTAGGACTTAGGAAACCGAGCTAACATCTTCATTATTATTTTTTTACCCTGTTATTCAAACAAACGAGGTTGCTAGCTCCATTTCTAGTCAGCCAGCTGTAGAGCTTGGTAAAAAGACATGCTTGCCAAACTTCTTCAGCTTTAAATCAGAAGTAGTACCAGTAGCACCAGAGATCTTTTTGACTATATCATTTACACAAAAGTACACCATTCAATCTAACCACTGTAATTTGTTCAAATACCTCAAAAATCTTCTCGTTTCCCTTCACTCTGATATATGTTTCTTACTATCTTAATATGTTTTGTTGATCATTACCAGGCAACAAGAACCTCATACATTTACATATCATTTCACAATAGTTGAAGAGTAGATAGCTAATTGACTTATCTTTACTTGAATCTGTAATTGATATTTTGTAACCATTAAGAGTTCGGGAGAAAAAGAAAAAACGAATGACAAGATGGATATAAAAATAAGATAAAAACTATTCTTTTGTGGCGTGTCATATCAATGTAAACCATATTATTAGTCACTCGTTGGATTTATTCTGGCAATTTCCCACTAAGTGATTAATTTGGATCTTTAATCTTACTTTCTTGGAGTTTATCAGATATCCATATAGTTCCATAATTCAAAAAAATAAAAGCCATGTAAGCATAATAACTGAGTCAAGTGTTATTTATGCCCAAGGCTTTGCTACTTCGGGTATAACTAATATAAATCAATCCGTAATATTAGTACCCGCTTTCCAATCTGAGTGATAATAATGCACGTAAGTATGATGATATTAAGCTATTCAGCTCTTTTATGTGGATCATTTTTATAAGTAGCACTTCTGGTCCTTACATCTTGAAAAAACAGAATTTACCCATGCACTTTTGTCAATTATAAACACGGAGTCTAGTTAATAATGTACACAGCTTTTAAGTGACTTGAAGCAAGTTTAATTATAAAAGGTTCCTGAGGTTCAACAATGTGAAGAAGGCTACTTTGCCGCTGAGTGCAGTTGTGGAAGTCTAACATGGACAAAACCAGCTAAGAAAAGATGTTCCCTGTGGAATGGTTATAGAAGTCGACTTAAACTTAATATCTATTCAGGTCATCAGGGGGATTGCTTTATTTTCTTTGCACTGTAGTATGAAGTCCAGCTTGTTATAGTTTACACAAACATGCCAATACATGCAGAAATGTAAACATGCCAGTTAATTGATAGTCATGCCTTACATTTGTGTTGGTTGCGTGTGATAGCAATAGAAGACAGCATATGCTTTCTCTTTTGCTGCCTATTCATGTAGACTGCGACTGATTCTGTTCTGTCAATTTCCTTATTTTAATACAGGATATTGCGGCTGCTGGTCTCCCTTCGACACACCCTATCAGGCTGGGATTGGCACTCAATTTTTCAGTGTTTTACTATGAGATTCTTAATGCGTCAGAGAAAGCATGTAGCATGGCAAAACAGGTATGTTTGCCATACTATTTTCAAACAACATTATTCATGTTTTTGAACTTTTGCTTAGTGCAAATGCACTCTCTGTATGTACATTTTTTATTGTACTCAGCCTTTGCCTCTTCTCCTTTTTTTTTCTTTTTTTTTTGGTATGATGCAAATTAAATTTCATTATATACAGGCTTTTGAGGAGGCAATCGCCGAGCTGGATACTTTGGGTGAGGAGTCATACAAAGACAGTACTCTCATCATGCAACTTTTGAGGGACAATCTCACCCTCTGGACTTCAGATATGCAGGTCGGTAATTATTAAAAGTGATCACTGCTTATATAGAGTTCTAGGTAATCAAGTGTGTCTATCGCGATTAGCAAATCCAAGTGTATTTGGCAACATCATTATTATTTTGGTAATTTGGTTACTATTGTTAGCCAGAATGGAGTGCGAGAGTTAGGCACAGGTCAAATTATATGTATCCGCCTCTCAATCATAGAAAATTGAGGATACGACTCTTAATTATAGAAACTTTAGGATCCTCGATATGGATTCGAGATCGAACACTAGAGTGGGGACTAGGTATATGTAAACACTTATTTCTGTTAAATTTATTAACCTATTAGCCATGTTGCCTGAACCCCTGTGTTATAAGTAAGAATTTATTCAAAACTAATTACAACGTAACAAATTTTATTTTTTTTTTTCAACAAATAATGTAACAAAATTTTTATATTATAACTAGAAGGACAATGATCAATGAATGCAAAACCAAAGGACAATGATTAACAAAATATTGTAAGAACTCCCCACCTATCTCAAACTCCTCACCATTGATCGGGTTTTCTCACTTATGCACCAACTGTTCAGTGGTGGGTTTCAGGAATAAATTTAAAAGGTGCACCATATAAATAAAAAATAAATTAAATAAGAAATGATTCTCTTTCCTTTTCTTGTTTGGACTTGGTTTGGGTTTTCTGTGGGAAATCTTAAATTTTTGAACGGAGGCATTGACTTGAGCTATAAAATTTAGTTACTTAGGACCAAATTCGAGTGCGGGTCCTATCTGTCTTGTAGTTGCATCTTCGCTGCAACTATTTTATGTGCGTTTTTACACTGGACTGCTGAAGTGTCCAATTTCAACTAATAAGCAAAACAATGATCTTACACCCAAGCAGTGTCGTGTCTTATCGATGCTGGTACTGGGAAATAATTGGACATTTGATCAATAATGATTGGTTATTTTTTACCTATATGACTGTGGATGTTCGTCTTGAACTATGTTGCAACTAAAGCAAGAGCCTATATATATATATCGAACCTAGTAAATAAAACAGTAATTGATCAGGTAACAGTCAATAATCTGCCAAAGTGAAAATACAGATATGGTTGTATTGATGGAGTTAAGAAAGCATAATATTATTTATTTATTTTTGCTAGGTTAGTTTGCCGTCTTCTTTTGAAAGTATTACATCCTGGATCCAAGATAGAAACACATAAGCTAGCTAGATATTTCAGATATCATAACAGCCATGTAAAAGTGATTAACCAATCAGTACATTCTATTCTTTGGTATGATATGAAACCCATGATTAATCAGTACATGTTTTTTTTGTTATAATATGAAACCCATGACTACAGTACATTCTATTTTTTGGTATGATATAAAACCCATTGTTAATGTATTTAGTGTTAGAGGAGAAGGGTAGAGTTGTACATATATTGATATAGTTAAGGGTAGATAAGTAAATAGCTAGCTAGTTAGTTAAAGCTGTATATAAACTCTTGTATCTTTCATTTCTCAGTAATACAATTTACTCGATCATTTTCAACTTATTCTGTTTTAGACCCATTAATACCCTTTTAATTCCGATTATTCCCATTTCGTGGGTCTTACGCATCAATAGAAGTTGGTCTTTTTGTCTGTGAATCAGCATGACACATTGACAACTTATTAGTTAATTGGATTACCCTTAACTATAACCTAGTACACATTTTTGCTTTGATGTGGCTTATAAATGTTGGAAACTCATCATGATGCAATCTCTTTGGTCATGCAGGAGGATACCGATGAAGTTTGACCTGATCATTCAATCTCCCTCAGGAAGGGAGATGTGTTTAAATTTCTTACTTAAAATCTTTAATATAACTGTTGATACTCCTATGTCGGTGACCTTTACAAGGTATGCTAAAATGCTAAAGAGTTGTCTTAGCTTTAGAGCATATATCCAAGGTAATGCTCGAGTATTCATCACTTTCACTTCCTATATATGCAAAATACATACAGTTATATATTGCACTTAATGTCCATATTTGAAGGGGCATATTGATCTTCTTATATATGTACTTATGTAGCATCCTAAAGCATCCTTTGGAGTTGAAAATGGCCAACAAAAGGCCATGTATTCCTTAAAAAATAGAGTTGCCTTCTGTAATTTTCATACTACTGTTACAATGTGTCAAGGACGCTTAGCAGCACCATTAACATGTCCATTGGAGTTGAGCAGTAAAGATCTGAAACTATAAAAATGATTTCTTTTTCTCTTATTACTGGAAACTCTGAGCTCCAAGTTTATTTGGTGTTGGACAAATCTGGCTTACTGAAGTGTGATTTTAGTTTTGCATTTTCACAACCATATCTCTTTGTTTTTTAATTAATCATATAGTGTATTCGACAAGCATGATTTAGCCCAACTACTCAACTAGCCTAGATGGAGTTTAACCTTCTAAAATGATGAATATTCAAAAAAAAATTCAAACCTTTATCAAATATTCAGATGTAATAGTTTACACCAATATGTTTATAAAATTTTGATTTTCATTGATCATATAAATCCCCACAAATCAATGTTATTCCCATGCTTGATGCTGCTTCTTTTATGTACTGAATTTTAACAATGAACTCTGCTTCTGTTCTATTGGTATTAAATTTTTTCCTTTTTTGTATGGACCTCGTATTACAAGTTTAAGAGCTTGATTTTTCAACACAGTTGTCAAGAGTAAAGTTAATATAGTGGATAATATGCGAGGGACCTTATAGACATGTGTACAGTGCAAATCGGAGGGAGACGGATATTATTATTATTGCATAAATATTATAATCTGTATGCAGAAGTCGTTACTTCTGATTTACAATTACTTAACTAACCAGTAACCACAGCTTCTGATTGGATGGAATGAAATTATAAGAAGAAATGAAAATGAGGTACATGTGTTTTGTGCAAAATCAAACATCAAATGGAAGGCCTGACAAAATAAAATAAAATCAAATGGTAGGGGGATAAAATAAAAAGACAAGATATGTGGGATGGTGAAGGGGCTTATTATCTTATGGAAGCTTTTGAAGGTTGGGTATAAAATATGCAGATACGATGGGTCTTGGCCATGGGTGTGGTCTTCATGACTGCATCGGGGGCTCGAATCTCAAAGTAGCAGGTTCTGCATATATAAATTTTTACACAGAGACCGGTCAATAAGTTGTCACCCAGAGACCCCGATTTATACAAAAAAACAACAAAAACAGGGCTGCTCCATAAGTTACAGAGCTTGGACCACTTATTTCATTCCCATTGGAACTCTCTACAGCTGTATAGTATTTACATTTTGTTCTTTTCTGTGATGTACACAGATCTGTACATGTATCATTCAACACCTTTGTAATGTTAAGTGACCAATTCTCCTAAAACCTCAAGGTGTTAGGAGTAGGGTTTATCAGGATCATATTCTAACATTCTCCCTCACTCGAAAGCCCATATATGGGTCGAGAGTGGATCACGGGCGCTCATCTTTGGAGAACTATAAATTGTGAGAATATTGGGGGTGGCAGGGATCGAACCCGAGTCCTCCGCCAACCTGGCTCTGATACCATGTCAAGGAACCAGTTACTCTAAAACCTCAAGGTGTTAGAGAATGGCCCTTTCCAGGATCTTATATTCTAACATGTAACACCATCAATCGAATATCAAATACATGACACGAAAATACACGAATATATTTGAAATTTATATATGAAGTTCATATTAAAGGACATGAAATTTCATAGTAAAGTATATAAAACACGGGAATATAAATGAATGAAGGAATTTATATATAAAAAATATATTGATTTGTGTTGGATAAAAAGTGACAAAATTTAGAAGATGAGGTGATCTTTAACGAGTTCCTGAGAGGCTGGAATGGAGTCTCCCATGCATAATAACTACACGTGAAGCATGTATATTCTTTTTCTTCAAGTAAAAGGTGGTCTTATACTCTTATGCAAGCATGTTCTTGGTCCAACCAGAATATTTGGGATGAAGCAGGAGCCTATCAATTTAAAATTCTGACTCCTTATCCTCCGTCACAAAGGAACACTGAATTAGCAGCTACCCAATAACAAAATATGAATGTAACTGAAGAGAGAGGCAACTTAAAGAAGAGCAAGCGCAACAATGTACTGTGTACCGAAACTGGTGTACTAAATTAAAATTTGAGATTTTTGAAATAAATAAATGTTTGAATAATATTAAAATATTAGGACACGCAATCTCTGTGTTCTTTTTAAGATATCATGGCACATGCCCGACACATTTTATTATAAAAAAACAATTTCTCTACATTTTAACATATCTCTCTCCTCTCATCTTTTTATTCCCTTATATACTAATTTAAATATATTATATTTTGATGATAAAGAAAATTTTAAAACATATTATTGAAGTTCAAATATCAGAATATTAGTTTAAGTCACTAGGATACTCTTTTTTAATATGTTTATAAGATCCTTGTTAGGACATTATTCATGTTTTTATCTGAAACCGGCAAACAATTCTCGTGAAGACCGGTCATGTCTCCCGTTAAATTTTAGAAATAGTTAATTACAGTTTGTGATCCTTAATTTTGAACCAAACTATAATTAACTATTATAGAAACAATCTAATAAAAATATTATGACTCGTCATGATTTTGTTTTCGAATTTCTTCTGATCTTAATTAAGAAGTGAAAAATTATATATTTGATATTTGTGTTGTGGCCCGCGTTCTAGCGAAAACTAGACCAGTGAATCTTCTCTATCGATTGTATCTACTGGTGTAAAGAAAGAAAAAAGAAAGAAAATTTGTTCTTTGCAAAAGTTTTGATAAAGAGAAAGAGGCAAAGAGCAATAGCATGCTTGCACCTCTTGGCTTTATAAATTACTATAACCTTGCCCATTTCATAAATCCCTTAAAGAAGTTTACACTCATGCATTGCTTTCACCAACTTTATTTGTAATATTTACAAACATATAACCATACATGTTGGAATCGTTTTAGCTCCTCCAAAGGGAAAATTACTTAATTAGTTGATAACATGTATACTAATGGTAAATGCTCATTACTGTCATATAGAACTATTTACCATCTATATAATCCATGAGTAAAATGCATACTCTATACCTAGGTTTTCTCTCGTCGCAAAGTGTGTACCTTGCTTTTATGAATTGCAATTTGAGTATTCCAAGCATCACAAATACTGCATTTTGTGACGAAATATGAAATCCGTATGAACAACGATTAATTGATGATTTATTCTAATTAATTAATGATTTTTAGAACATTGTCTATACAGAAATAATCAAGGTAAGTTATTCATTTTCCCCCCCTGAAGTTTGCCATGACTCTGTTAGCTTCCAATAAACGAAAGTACACAAACAATGGGAGTACCAAGAGTCCAAGACAGACGTTTTCGACTGGTCTCCGTCAAACTGTGCCGGTGACCCAGTTCTACGGAGGTTCAAACAAAATGAAAAAACTTAGATACTCCCTCCGTCCCTAAATACTTTTTCTGTTTCTTTTTTTCACGTTTGCCAACACACACTTTTGATCATTAATATCTTTAATTTTATATTAGTATTAAATATAAAAATTTCACTGTATTAAAGTACTCGTAAATACGAAACCAACAAGATCACTCATGACTATATTTCGTCTTATAGATTAGACGTAAATTAGTCATTTGTCTCATGTTATGAACAGTCCCGACATATCAAACGAGAAAAGCTTTTTGGGACGGAGGGAGTATATATTTGCAGGAATGTGGTGATAATGTCTTGTCAGGCCTTTTCTTAGATTTTTCTGATTAATATATATGTGTGTTGTACCGTAGTAATTATGACTCATATGAGCGAATAAGCAGATGAAGCCAGCCAGGACAATTTATGAATCATTTGACAATTTTGTTCCCAAAATTCAATCATTTCAACTACATGGTGTTTTATGTCTATTATCTTTAACCCTCGAAACAATATTTTCACTAATCCAATGTTCTTGACATCAGATAAAAGGGAATTAAAAGGGGTTTGGTCTCCTTTACTTACTGTTAATATTATAATATGATTTGTGAAATGTTTCAGAAAAGCCGATTGATATCGACATATCGGTGATATGATTTGCGAACTATTTTAGCTGAACCGGTTAATATTATATATAGTATGATTTGCAAGATGTTCTAGAAAAACCGGTTAATATTATGTGTGTATAATATAGTGTGCAAAATGTTTTAACAGAACCGGTTAACATTATGTATAATGTGATTTGCGAAATATTTCAGGAGAACGATGAGAGATGGTTTAGGAGAACTAATAGTCCCAAATTTTACAGGAAAAATTGAAGAATATATTCTGTATGTAGTAATAATAATTAATAAACAACTGAAATAGCAAAAACCTCTCTACTCCTGGCCCGGCCACTTCCCCCACACTAAGTTTTACTGTTAAAATGACATTTTATTAACAGCTGGTCACAACTATATTCATGCTCAAGGCACAAGATTCTCTCTCCCCTCTCTCTCTCTCTACATATTTTTATATTTATATATTATTTTTCCTCTATCATAAAGGTGGTCACTTGCAAAGGCAGCCACACCAAAACTCCCATTCAACTAAAAATCTGAAACTGAGTGATAGAGTAAAATCCACATTTCATGATCTCAATCAAGCTTCCTCCTTTTAGTGTGTGGACTAGTCTCAGTATGTGAAGAAGAATTAGGACATGACCCAACTGTTCTCTCATCACTCTTATAGCTCAAGCATGCAGCATCCAACACCCCAACAGGACTTTGTGGCACTTGTGCTCTTGTTCTACCACTAGCTACATTACTAGTCTCAGTAACCAATGTCAGATCTTGAATCATTTCAATACACTTGAATACTCTATCCTGCAAAGTCCAACCAAACCCACATGTAAACAATAATTCCAGTGCTTCTCAACTTTCACCAACTTGGAAATATATACTACCCGTTTTATAGTATGAACAAAAGTACAATAACCAGCACATCTGTCCTGTTTTCATTTTTAGTGGGCACTGCAATTATTTACCTTTTCAACAGGTATGATATTAGACATTGCCTTATTAATGTCTAGTGTTTGTGCTTCTCTTGTTACACAAATTGCCACAGCTGCTGAAATTTCTGAGGGCCTGAATTCCAGAAAATCAATACCTGCATTCAATTCCCACCAACAATGATCAGACACTTTTGAACAACACAAAATTAAATAGGCCGTAGGTGTATGTAATGCAATTTGACCATGATTAATGATTCGAGGGTGAGACCTTTCATCGTTTTCAAAATGAACTGAATCGACCTATCGATCAGAGACCCCGATGGAAGCGCATCAGCATTGTTGATTTTTCGAAGGAAGTAATCTATGAATGAACAAGGGGTGCAGGCTTGCATTCTCCATTTCAAGGTGCTCAACACCAAAAGCTCCATTCTTTTAATTGTTTTAGCCTCGAAAACAAACTTAGGATCAGCCACCTGCAAATATGCAATACACAGAACCCCCATATTGCCCATACCGATCAATCAGACAAGCCAAGCTTGAACATTGTCCATATAAATCAGATTAATACATATAGCTAGCTATATCAAAATCTTCGAAAGAATCTTTCTTGCCTGTAAATCAACAGTTAGTGGCACATTAACCTCCTCCATTTTTGCTGCCAGTGATAAACAGGCAACAGCTAACAATTGGACAGTCCACTTTTTTCCACTCTGCAGTTGTCAATTAACAAACAATTAGCATTGTCATTACACCAAATCATTAACTATAAACAAGCATTGTGACTTGATTTTATGCGGTGAACTTACCGGCAATTCATAAAGAGAAAGAAAGCGATCCAAATAATTCACTGCTAAGCAAACACTCAATGCTCCAAAATTGTAATGAGCATGAGCCTGTTCAATCGCATTAAGAAAAGAACCTATATCAGAATTCTAGAGCAAGCATTAATTCTAAAATGGTATATGACAACTAACAACACATTGTATTAATCATAAGTCCATTGTATCAATCACAATAATAATGATCAAACCCATGAATTATATTCAATGTCAAGCAATAATCAATCACAATGTGATATAACCGGAAGAAAATCCAACACCCCTTTACCCTAAAAACCATTAAAATTCAATAAAATCCAAGAAAAATAAATCCCCACATTGAATACACAAGAAAATCCTCCAAATTAAAGGGAAAAAGCTCAAAACACTAACCTTATAAATCCAATCAAGAGCCTCTTTTCTGACACACAAATCAAGCTCACCACTTCTTAATCTGTGGAGAAAATCACCTCTGGGCAAAAATTCACCTTGTCTCTCAAACAACAAACACAAAATCTCATCTCTCTGTAATGGGACGGCACAAATCAAAGCTTCTGATTCATTACCCACCACATTTTCACAATCTATTTCACGGGTCTGATCATCTCTAGCCTCAAGATCATCAAAACACAAGTTATTGGTTTCTGTGCAGAGGAGGCTATGGTCTGTCATATTGAAAACCTCTGTGTAAAACCCTAGTGAAATCTCATCTAAAATGAATAAGAAATTAGAGAACTTGATATAAAGAAATCAAGAAGCATGGCTGTAAAGTGATGAAATGAAGTTTGGGATAGATAGACTGTAGCAAAGAAGTGAGCTTTATATATACATTTATAAATGTGTGTTGCTGTGTTGTGTGAGCATATGTAATTTTATATGTGTCTCCGTAATTCTGTGAGTGTGTAATGAAGAAATGTGTTTAGGGCAAGTGAGAGAGATGGGGGCGAGAGAAAGCTGCGGATTCGTGGATATATAATTCTTGCATCATAATATAATGGTATTTGTATAATTTTACATTTATACCAGTTTTTCCAAACCAGTTCATCATGGAGTATCTTTTATTCTTTCTCGCATAAAGAAAATATATTTTAACTTTTCTGTCATGGAATTAGTTTCCACACATTATGTTAACATAATTTATACATTAATTTACGAAAAAATTATTATAATTTCTAAAAATGTTAATTTATTTAACATCCAAACGCATGACTAGATGCATATCCGACCCGATAACCAACAACAAGTCATCTCAAAAGTGCTAGAAGAATATTAATTATGTGTTTATGCTTATAAAGAACTCAAATACTATTTATCTAATCGATATGAGATGTTACGGATAATTATTGGTCTTTCATTTTTACCAATATTTTCTTCCTCATAATTAATACTCAAACCTACATTTTGACTAACAGTGTGATCAACATAACAGATTTTGATCAAATAATGTGAGTTCGGTCCGGAGTAGTCTCACATCGAGTATGTTAGGGTCAAGTAACTAGATATAAGTAGTAAAGTAAATCGAGTATTTTAGGGTCAAGTAACTAGAATATAAGTAGTTAGATAACACTACCAGTATCAATGAGGTATTTGGAAGATGTCTAAAATCAAACTTGTTTGTACTCGGCCCAAAATGGACAGTATCTATTATTGCGGAGTTATAACTCCTTAGCAGACCCAACAAGTATGAATCTAAGAAAAGGTATGGATGGGCTTGACAATGAGACATGTGGATCTGTGGGGAGCCAGATAGTCAGATGGACTAAGGGGAGTCAAATCACATGTCAGGAGATTTAATTCGGCAGATGTCGAGCCAAAAATGTGAAATAAAAGATTGTTATAATGAGCAATTAGATAATCTCATTAGTATGAAGTCTTTTAGGAGATACCCAAATAAAATTTGTGTACATTCGAACTAAAACGGACAATATCATATTATTATGATGTTATGACTCGCTTAGTATGACGCGTTTAATACCCAACACTTGAAGTAACATAAATTTTGTCATAAATAATTTATCGCACTATCGTATAGTTCATGTTGTCGTTCTTTGTAACTTTACTGTATTCTCTATGACGGTTATACTGTCAATCACACATAGTAGCAACTAAAAATAGAACGCTTATAGTGATTAGTTTTATAAGCGTGAAACTGTCATAATCATCACTAGTTTATGCACTCTCAGAGCATCTCGAGTCATGTAAATTCTTTAGTTTAAAATCATTAATCTATGTTATAAATAAAAAAAATCCAACTCCAGTGAAACACTTTTCTGTATTTATAGATATAATCAACCTTCTAATACTGATTATATTTAGTAAATCTCAACCTTTTAATACTGATACTGACTATAATTATTAAACCCGACAGACATGTAACAAATATGTTTTATTTATGATAATCTAAAATATTACTAACATATTATTTTTAAAATATAATCTACCAGCCCAATGTATGTCAGCTAACAGGCGCCCAAAATGCTAGCATTAAGCATTCAAGTTTTGTGGCGTTCATCATATAATCATTATCAACCAGGCTAAAAAAAAATAACATATGATATATTTTTCTAAAATTATCCCAAATTTTGCATTTTTCCATTTATTATTAAAATAAAGTTCGACTACTTTACTCCAAGATATTAGCGGCATCCTAAACCAAAAAATCAAGAAATTGATAAAAAGAAATGTACTACCTCCATCTATCTCTGTGAGTTGTATGTATATATTGAAAATGCGACAAACACTTTAATGTTCCTCTAAATTATAAATTTATAACTTATTTTTTAAATTTTTTTTCTTAATTAAAAATTTAACATAACTTTTCCGGAGTACCTAATCTTCCATACATTTGACCAGACGCCGGACTAAAGAATTTAAAGATAGTAATGATAAACAAGCCTAGTTAACCGAGTTACTCCTAAGTCCTACTATCATACTGTCATTTGGAATTTAACTAGGAGTACTCTAGAATACTTCATCATACAATAAAGGCTTACCATGAGTGCATAATTACCGGATCACATGAGCACCATTCTGCTACAACGAAAGTCAGTATGAACAACTTTCATTGACCAGTCGTCGCTTTTGATAATATAAGATAGAATTTCAAGTGCTAGTCATTACTTGCCTCTATACTAGAATTTTGATTTTTAATTATGTATACATGCACATCTATAAATATGATATATTATATTATATTTATGATACGTGCCAACAAGGGTGGAGTCAGGAAAATTATCCTATCTCGGCCATTAAATAAATTACTGATCATGACAAAAAAAAATTGCTTAGTGATTATAGGTTGCAGCGTCACAAACCAGCATCCTTAGACTTTTGAGTAACTGTGTTTGTATAGTTTGGTGTACTCTGTTTTTTTTACTGAGGGAAGTTGATCATTGATGGTCTGATGTTGTATTTTATTCCCGAAATTTTATTAACAGACTGGGCTAACTCTGTAATTTTTGGGCTGGGTAATAGAAATCTTTTTATTTTTTATCATTTTATCTGGGCTAAGCCCATCACAATCTTAGCTGTGACTCCGTCCGATGCTCGCTGGGCTGAGTCCTCAGTCTTCAGACATAAATAATTGAGAGGAACGGACGGAGTACATCTGGCGGGCTATTGTCCCCCCGCCCCCCACCTTTGGGCCTGGGGTGCCAACTTCAGTAGTCATTGCTGTTCGATCAACTAGAAATAAGCTATATTTTTTAGGCAAATGCATCATAAACTATATTTTTGAGGTCACCCCTACAAATTACTCATAATTATACAATTCCTTTTCATTGTAAACATTTTTTTTTCCAAAGATATAACATGGATAATGCCGTGTAGTAGCCAGAAAAACCGTCCTATAATTATTTTAGAAGTCAAAATAAATAAATAAATTTACTGATGGCAAGCAGAAAGGTGTTTTGGTTCAGATGGATTAAAACTTGTTGAACTCCAGGGCATTCTGCAGGGACTTAACAGCTGTCTCATAGTTTAAAAAACCCATGTACCAGAATTCATGGTTATCCACAGATATAATCTGTACATACTTCTCTGCAGTATTAGTTCTGCATGATGAAGTATTTACTGCCTTAAGCTGATGTAGCGGAACCACCACCTACAACATTGAAGAAACCAAATCTGTATCAGTAAAGGATTGTTCATCGTCACACTATATCTTTTACTGAGTAAGATAATTCTGTTATTTTGCATTCGTCGTGATAGATATCTTGATTGCTTATGAAAAACATACTCTTCCCATGCAATTAAGCATCAACAAGGGCGACAGTATTGAGTTTTATTAGTATGACATGATGAATGTTGCAGGCCGATAGTTTTCTTAGATTTACTTGAAGAGATATAAATGACTCCAGTATGCAAATTCTTGCTTAAATTAGAGGCGGAAAGTATATATCATATTACTTTGAAAGTCGACTTCCGGTTACTAGAACTGAATAGTTAAAAGATAATTTTATGATGAAAATTGCTCTAAGTGTGTGCATCAACACACAGTGGTTCAGAATTAGTTGTGTCTGTAGACGTCAATAGAAACACATCAAGATCCAGTCATACCTTGTAATAGCTCCATTCAGTCTTGTTATCGGCTTTATAAGATAGGGGATTATCACTACAAAATGCAAGCTTTGCACTAGTAACATATAACACTCCCATAATTGGACCAGCTGATGTGGATAAGTAACAAGCAAAAGAATTCTGATAATACTCGTCAGGGGCAGTCTCAAATGTTTGTCGGAAAATATTCTCATAACCACCTTCTGCTAAAACCTTTGTTCCTTGTGCAATTCTTGCCAATGCGGCATCAGTAAGACTTGGGGCCGTTTTCACTGATTTAAACACATAAAAGAACAAAAAAAAATCGTAATGATTCTCACTTTTAAAGGTAAAACAATGCAAGCAACAACAGATAAAAAAAATCATTTCATTACTAGACCAAAGCTAGCACTGCAATTAAGAAAACAGAGAAAATTTGGTGAAGATGTTTATACATTAATAATTGAACCCTTTTGCTGAAATAAGGTAGAAGGGAGAACGCAATCATGCCAAAATCCAGAAGAAAAACGGAACAAGAACAAGACAATGTACCAGCCCTTGCAAGTTGCAATGACAATTAAATTAAGAAGTACCCCTTGCAATGACATAAATATCACCGATTGAAATCATCCACTTCATAGCAGAGCTTTTTTTGATAGCCAATTTGGAATATGTTATTATAAGGCTTACTGAGAAATTTGAGCTAACAATAAGAACTGTCATAATAATAAGGCTATCTGGATAACAACCAATGCCCCAATTTCATAATTTAAGTGTTAGGTGCGCAACATAGCTCTGCATCCATTTAGAACAGTAGGATCAAGAAAATAATCTAAAAAGTATAAAGGTATCGAACCTAATGCAGATGTTGGTATAATCTCAGACACTACCCAATTTTGCAGACAATCTTGAACTTAGTTCGCATAACTTTGAGGCTACAGAGGATAATCTATCATGCTACAAATAATAATGCAGCAAGCATGTCTAAACAAAAATAGCAAAAAGATAAAGAAATGAAAAAGGAGAGGAGGAACTCACAGTGTTGCCAAGTATTCTCAGCTAAATCCTCAGCCTTCTTTGAGGCTTCTCCCACCTTCTTCCTCCATCTCCCCAACGCATCTTTAACATTAACCATGGAATCTGGAACCACCAAAAGAATAGAAATCATATAAATTCCTTCATTAAAAATATAAATTCAGATCATGTGAAGCACTACACATATTTTTGTATGGCAAAATTAGAACATGCTCAGTAATAATGGTCATTTCTGTTCATTTTCTACCATATCTAGTGAAAAATACCCACAATTCGACATCATATTAATGTGAGATGATATCAGGAATAGTGTGAAATGTCTAAGGGTATCAATGTAATTCACTGTGTAAGTTTGTTACAGTGTGGTGGTGTGTAACAGAGTGTAGTGCTGTATATAAACATGTGTGTGCAGTGTGTAAAGACAGAATGAAGGGATGCTATAGTGTGGAATGTAACTGAATCTCAGCTTCTTTTCTATATTCATCAATGGCTTTATCTTTTCTTCATGGTATCAGAGCTGCAATTGATTGAATTCTCTAGACTAAGCGAGTGATAAGTACATATCTAGCTAAATAAGCATCAACACAGTGACTACGTTCGATTTACTGCAAACAGCTTGAAGCTTGAAAGCTTGTTAATGGCGTCGAGTAGTAGATTCACGTTCACTGATCTTCAGAATCCGTTGTTTCTGCATCCGAGTGATGGTCCTACATCAGTTACTGTGACTAAATTGCAAGGCGCTGATGACTATCGCACATGGAAGAGATCAATGGAGATTCAACTCTCTTCGAAGAGGAAGTTAGGGTTTGTAACCGGTGCAGAGCAACGGAGTCTCACAGATGCTACAGATGCTGTCCAGTGGGATACTTGCAACAACACGGTAATCTCATGGCTTCATAACAACATTTCTGATTCAATTAAGAATTCGATATTGTTTGTGAACTCTGCTAGTGAAGTCTGGAGATTATTAGAGACTCGATTTCAAGTTGTTAATGGATCTCGTAAATACAAGCTTAATAAAGATCTATTTAGCTTGAAACAGAACGGATCGTCCTTAGTTGAATACTATACTGCAATTAGTACAGTTTGGGAGGAATTGGACAATCTGAACACATTGCATGTGTTAATTGTAATCAGTGATGAAATTAAATCATTTCTCAAGGTTTTAGATGTGCATAAGCAAGAAGCTAGGTTGTTTCAGTTTCTAAATGGACTTGATGATGCGTATTCACATCAACGAAGCCAGATATTGATGATGCCAGTCTTACCTGATGTTGAAACTGCTTGTTCAATGATTCAACAAGAGGAGACTCAACGTATTACACTTCAGACACAGGTTAATCCTACAAATCATGAGATTGCTGCTATGTACAGCAAAGGAAATAACAATTCTGACCGAGGCAATAACAGTACTGAGCGCTGTTATGAATGTGGAGGCAAAGGCCACATCAAAGCAAATTGTTGGACAGTAATTGGCTATCCGAAATGGCATAGCAAACATAAGAAGTCTGGATCAGGAAAATCTGTGACTTCTTCTGGCAAATGGCAGGGCAATAGAACATCTGATAGTTCTAAAATGGCAAATAATGCTGTGGGTCAGGATCATGAGGAAAACAACATGATGCTGTCAGCCAAACAATTTGAGCAGTTGCTTAAACTTTTACCACAGAAAGATGAGTTGTCTGAGCTTGATAGTCCTTTTTCTGGTATGGTTAGCTGCAGTACTGGTGTGGTAGTGTGCAATTCTGCTGCAACTGTCAAAGACACAGAGCATGACTGGATAATTGACTCCGGAGCAACAGATCATATGACTGCAACATTGCAGTTACTCACTAATGTCAAGAAAGTGTCAACTTATACTAATATCAAGTTGCCTACAGGAGCAACTGCTGAGATTACACATATTGGTGACATTTGTCTGGCTAATGGCTTGAAGCTGTCTGGTGTATTATATGTTCCTCAATTCAGTCACAACCTGTTGTCAATTCATAAATTGGCTCAGGATAATACTTGTGAAGTAATGTTCTATCCAGATAAATGCCTAATATTGGATTCTGCAACCAAAGCTGTGCAAGGCACTGGAATTTTGAAGAATGGATTGTACTATTTAGTCCAGTCTGATTACAGAGAATGTCATACTGCTGCAAAGAAATCCAGCTATGAGTTGTGGCATAATCGTTTGGGGCATGCTCCATTGGCAAAAATAATGTCTATTCCTGAGATCAAACAGCAGATACAGCCTGTTACCTCACATGTATGTGTTACTTGTCCAATGGCCAGGTTTGTCAAATTGCCTTTTGATCTCAGTCCTTCTCATGCTGCTATTCCTTTTGCCTTGATTCATGCTGATATTTGGGGACCATATAGAGTAAACACCAGGGGTAAATACAAGTATTTTTTGACCTTAGTGGATGATTTCTCTAGAATGGTTTGGATCTACTTACTTCAGTTGAAATCTGAATTTCTCAAAAGTTTGGAGGCATTTTATGCTTATGCTGTCACACACTTTGATGGTCACATTAAGATTTTGAGAACTGATAATGCTTTAGAATTTCAAGATAATTCTTGCAATAAGTTCTATGCTGCTCATGGAATTCTTCATCAGACTTCAGTTCCTTATAAGCCTCAACAGAATGCAAGGGTGGAAAGGAGACATAGATATATATTGGAAATGGCAAGAGCTTTGAAGTTTCAGTCTGGTTTAAGCAATGAGTTTTGGGGGGAGTGTGTACTGACCTCTGTTCATATCATGAACAGATTGCCTTCATCTGTATTGAAACAAAAATCACCTTATGAGGCTTTGTACAAACAGCTTCCTGATTATAATGAATTGAAAGCATTTGGATGCTTAGCTTTTTCTGCAAATCCTAAAGTAACTACAGATAAGCTAGAACCAAGAGGAGTTCCTTGTGTTTTTTTAGGATATCTTCCAACTCAGAAGGGATTCAGATTGCTGAATTTGCTCACAAAATCAATGTTTGTGTCAAGAGATGTGACATTTAGAGAAGATGTGTTTCCTTTCAATAATAACACTGAGAATGCAACATATTTGAAACCTTTACCAGTGTCAGTGCCCTCATCTAATTCCAAATGTTATGACTATGAGTTTGATTGTGGTTTTGGCACTGGAGAAACATCACACAATACTGCTTCTCAGTCTGATTTTTCTGCACAAGCTGGTGATAACAATTCTGAGAATTCAGGAGTCATGACAGGAAGTGAAGAATCCAATGCATCTGAATCTACTGCATCTGATGCAGAAACTGCAACACAACTAAGAAGATCTACCAGAATTAAGAAGCCTCCTGTTTGGCTTCAGTCTTACACATCAAACTTAGTGGAATCAGAACCTTCTTCTGAACCTTCTTCTGTGTCTGCAGTCATTGATCAAGAAGTGTCATCTGACTTTGCTTGTTTCTTGACATCTGTGACTACTACTGCAGATCCTACATCCTACAAACAAGCAGTAAAATCTGCTCATTGGGTAGAAGCCATGAATGTTGAACTTGAAGCACTAGAAAGGAATGGGACATGGATGATAACTACTCTTCCACCTGGTAAAGTGGCTATTGGATCCAGGTGGCTGTATAAGACAAAGTACAAACCTAATGGTGCTATTGATAGGTTTAAAAGCAGGCTTGTTATATTAGGCTGCAAACAGAAACGTGGGGTAGATTATGGAGAAACTTTTGCTCCTGTTGCTAAAATGGCAACAGTAAGGACCTTGCTTGCTGTAGCTGCTGTTCAGAATTGGGAAACATTACAAATGGATGTAACAAATGCCTTTTTACATGGTGATCTCACTGAAGAAGTTTATATGGCTTTACCTCAAGGCTATACAGGTTGGGGCAGCAGAATACAAGTTGATAACACCACAAATTCTCTTGTGACTGATGCAAATGGACAGAGATTGGTTTGTAAGCTACTCAAAAGTTTATATGGTCTAAAGCAGGCTCCAAGGTGCTGGTTTAGTAAGCTTTCTACTACTTTGCTGGAGAATGACTTTATACAGTCCAAAGCTGATTATAGCTTATTTACCAAGGTCACTCAAACAACCATTGTTGTCACACTGGTTTATGTGGATGATCTGCTTATAGCAGGCAACTCCTCTACTGAAATCTCTTGGTTGAAGAATATGCTGTCTAAGTATTTTCACATGAAAGATCTGGGAGAAGTAAGGTATTTTCTGGGATTGGAAATCAGCAGATCACTAGATGGTTTTTTTGTATCTCAGAAAAAGTACTTGCTTGATCTGCTTAAAGAATATCATTTGTCTGATGCAAAGCCTTGCAAGGTGCCTATGGATACACAATTCAAATTGGAGCCAGAAAAAGGTGAGTCATTGCAGGATATACAACCTTATCAGAAAATCATGGGGAAGTTGATTTATCTTACTGTGACCAGACCAGATATAGTGTATGCTGTGCACATTCTTACACAGTACATGCAAAGACCTACTACTGAACATATGGCAGCTGCAAAAAGACTGTTGAAATATCTGGCTGGGAACACATGTCAAGGAATTCTGTTGGCTAGTCATTCTGCAGCTCAATTAACTGCATATTGTGATTCAGATTGGGCCAGTTGTTCATTCTCAAGACGTTCAACATCTGGCTATTGTATTATGCTTGGCTCATCACCACTGTCCTGGAAGACAAAAAAGCAAACAGTGGTGGCACGTTCTAGTGCAGAAGCTGAATACCGTGCAATGGCTTTAGCTAGCTGTGAAGTGACTTGGCTGACTGCATTACTCAAAGACATGGGATTACAGGATTTGCCTCCAACAGTTCTGAATTGTGATAACCAGGCCGCTTTGGCTATTGCTGCAAATCCAGTGCTTCATGAACGCACTAAGCATGTTGAAATCGATTGTCATTACATTCGAGACAAGGTGAATTCAGGGGAGATTGTGACGAGGCACGTGCCATCTTATGCACAAGTAGCTGACATGTTTACTAAGCAACTAAGTGCCAAGCAACATGCTTACTTACTGGGAAAGCTAGGAGCTCAGTCCAAGCTTGATACTTAGCACTATCAGCTTGCCAGGGGAGTAATGTGAGATGATATCAGGAATAGTGTGAAATGTCTAAGGGTATCAATGTAATTCACTGTGTAAGTTTGTTACAGTGTGGTGGTGTGTAACAGAGTGTAGTGCTGTATATAAACATGTGTGTGCAGTGTGTAAAGACAGAATGAAGGGATGCTATAGTGTGGAATGTAACTGAATCTCAGCTTCTTTTCTATATTCATCAATGGCTTTATCTTTTCTTCACATATGCACGGAGAATCATACTTGAAACCTTTATGTAAAAATAACTACAAATATGCACAATATATAAAAGAGTAGAATATATGCATAATAATTATTCTCGCGTGTTCTCACACTATAGACGAGCCCAATCACATGTATATAAACGCACAAAGAAGCGGGAAGAGATACCAACTTTTGAAGATTACAGAGGCCGCAGAATTGCTTGGAGCGGGTGAATAATCGACATAAGGATTCGATTTGGCACCAACAAACGGAGATGACGAAGACGGCATTTCTCGAGGATCAGGAGACCGTATTTCCGATTCCATAACCAAATCTTCACTCCAATGCACAGATTTCCTCGTTTTAGTATTATTAACATTCGGTACTGATCTAACGTCATTTATTTTCTCCGTTAGTGATTCCACAGCGTCTTCATATCTCGGACTCGAATCAACAACATCCTGATGATCCGGTTCTGGTTTCTTATTGCTGGCATTTTCATCATTGCCTTTGGGGTGTTCCATCGTCTCGCCAGAGCTCAACAATGAGTTTTCGATTATAATTATAGCATTCTTTTAACGTCACAACCACGCATGCAGATTAGTCTAGTATACGGATTGTCCCTTCCTTAAAATCATGGATTGCTAGAGATTCATTTCTTGCTCTTTTGGATTTTCCTTTTGCGACTTTATTCGGGAAGAGAAAACAAAATGTAAGAACTATATATGCAGATGAATTTTTTTATGAGATCTTAAAAGGTTTAGAACAAAGACGAATCTGGCGAGGATTTTTTCAACAAAAATCGAAAAATCACTTTGCCTCCTGAGTTCTGTATTGGATCATTTTGACGCAGAATCGGGCGTGTTTTTAGGATAGGTGTGTTGTGTTGCATGGTTGGGCCTGGTTTCTAAGCTTCTTACCTACAGAAATTGGATCAACTGTTTTCTAAAGTGGCCTATGTCCTGCTCTTTGGGCTGATATTCAACATGTTAAGGCGGGCGTGATTTTTTTGCCCTGTAAATTATTTCAGATTCTAGAAAACCAGGGCATGGGGAATTGAGGACCTACTAATACCATAGACCACATTTGGCTTGGCCACTGTTTAGTATTTACTAATCTCATTTCTTCAAGTATTATAGTATTTACAATATTATTATTATATTTTATATTTACTTTATTAATGTTATTAATATAAATTATTTTGATTTGAATATAATTGAAATTCTTGATAAATTATAAAAAAATTAAAAACAAATAAAATATTAGCGTATAAAAATATAAAATTATATAATATAACATAAATAATCTCCCGATCAACTCAGACAGAACCAAATAATTTCATAATCTAGTAATTCTAATCATTAATATATTTATATAACGTGTTTTTAATATTTTATTTTTATATAAGTTATTTTAGTTAGAATTTGATTGTTGATATTATTAGTGATGATCTTAACCAAAACACGTGTGATAGGAGCGAGTATATAAGTCGAAATTTACCTTTTTTTAATTTAATCTTAGAAATTTATTCAAATTATCTTTTTTTCTAATTTCTTTTGCGATTTCATTATCTTTTCACAATATTTGTGAATATATTAATTTTTAAGAAAATATTTACAAAAATACGATCTTATGCAACTTGAGTTAATTGGTCACGCATGGGCTGTAAATACGGTTGCATCTGGTTGCAAAATTGCATGTGCATACAGTATTTTGCAAATATTTTCAAAATTTATGTATTTTTGCAAGATATTTGAAAAAGATGTAGTATTTTTGCAAAAAATACTTGGGTGTTTATGAAAAATATAGTTAATATGATATCACTACAAGAAATTGGTCTTTCTGCGACCGCACCCAGTAGCTAAAGGTTATCAGCGACCGAACACCGTCGCTGAAAGTTGTCGCAGATAATCTGGTCGCTGATGTGCACTTTTGCGTCCACTTTCGGCGACCGACTTGGTAGCGACAGCTTTCAGCGACCGACATGGTCGCTAATCTGAGTCAGCATTATTTTCCAATAATCCACGTGTCTGCGACCACATTAGCGATCAATCGGCGTCGCTAACCTTCAGCGATGGACTGCAGTTGCTCTTTTCTGCTACCAGACTTTGCGACCGGCATTTGCGACCGCTAGCGGTCGCAAATTTCAGCCACTAATTTTAGCTACTAACTAGACCGTCGCTAAATTTGCTACCACTATTGGCGACCGTAAATTGTTGCTATTTCCGTTGTGATCATTTTAATTCTTGTGACGGATGTCAGTCGCTGAAACTTAATATTATATTTTTTTTTCATTTTATAGAATTACCAAATAATTACACCTATTTTGTACCTGTGTATTCACAAATATCATTGATAATAATAATTATAAGTTTTGAAAAAAATATTCAGCTAAATTAAAATAAATTGTAAGAAAAATAAGTTTATAGATGTTAAAACCTAAAATTTTAATTTTTTAAATTGCTACTGATCATCTATAATTCAGAGACTTAGTTGCATGTGCATACAGTATTTTTGCAAATATTTTCAAAATTTTGGTATTTTTGCAAGTGATTTGAAAAAAATATAGTATTTTTGCAAAAAATATTTTGGACTTGGGTGTTTATGAAAAATATAGTCAATATGATAATCACAAATATTATTGATAATAATAATTATAAGATTTGAATAAAATATTCTGTTAAATTAAAATAAATTGTAAGAAAAATAAGTTTATAGATGTTAAAACCTAAAATTTTAATTTTTAAATTGCTACTGATCATCTATAATTCATAGACTTAGCTGTAACAGTTTAAAAACATAAGCAAACTGAAGAATAATTTATAAAATAAGTTTAATTATATATAAGTAATTCGGATTCGGGTAATCCAGTTAAATTCGATATACGAATTCCAGATATCTGATTAAATCGGAACTAGAACCGTAATTGATTTTTAATGATCCAAAAAATCGAATATCTAATTTGACTATTAATAACCGGATCAGATATCCGGTTTTGCTCAAACTCCCCCGCAAGGTAGAAACTTGAAAGCAAGATTGCATGACTTCTAGCATCTCAAATGTTCGCTGGCTGTGTCCCATTACACAATTATTATATACGTAAGTATCCTTCTCTCCCTTCAATTATTTTGGTGGAAAATCCATATTACAGCTAATTTTGAGTATTTTCCTATGGCTAGACAGGTAAGGTTTTGACAAAAACTGTGAATGTATGTAGGTACGTATATATCATCAAGACAACTAACACGCATGTAACTTATCTTGTTTGCTGATAATGGTTAATTACGCTCAATAAAGGACTGCTAAAATTATGAAACATCCATTACTATAATATATGCAAGACAGAGACATTTTACCACCTTCTGAAATTGACCACACGTCCGATCAAATTTTTTTATTCCGCAATTTTGTTTTAAATTAATCATGCATGTGAACTAGAGTAGTCCTAGACATTTGCGTTTAAGCTGTAACTCTACTTAATCTACGATAATTACCTCCGTATGATTAATTTCTGGTATCATATCACTAATCACAGATGTACATATATAATGAAGTCGGTGTTCTACATGCAAACCTCAATGTCAATTATTTTACGAAAATAAATGAAAGAGACTTTTCAATGTGTTCAAGGGTTTAATATAATAAAATCATTTGACAATAATATTTAAGATATGTGAATGAATGGTGATCATCAACTACTCGTTATTGCAAATCAGAGTTTGATAAACAAAGCTGCATATGATATACAATTGCTGCAGAATGTCAATATGAATAGTTTAAACGCATGACACAGAACGAGTCTTTCTTTTTTTTGTTAGGCTTAGTGGAATGCTGGTGGACACGGACAATCGTCCGAATTGAAAACACAATACGGTAATATTCAGTTCTATTCAAATTTAAAAGGTAACTATTGACATGTAATTAAGATATTTTGATTAAATAATAAAAATTATTATTATACATATTCTTTAAATTACATTATAGCATCTCCAACGACGTTGGTTATAATCGTTGGCTAAATTGGACATGTAAGACATTATGTAAAATTTGTTGAACCTGTAAGACATTTTGCTTCAATGGTACTGGCTATATTGGTTGACTATAATTTAAAAATAATATGTTATTAATATTTTAAATCGTTAAAATAGAATATATCAGTTCAATATGGTAATAAATGATGTACAATCTTCCTACAGATTTTCTTACAGACCTGTAGAGGTTCGACAAATTTAGCCATCCATAGGAGGTTGGCTAAATTTATAGACAACAGCTGATCATGGTTGGCTAAATCTTTTTATTTTAAATATGCCAACTCACATTTTAGTCAAGGGCTTTAGATGGTTGGAGATGCTCTTATGACCTATTTGGGAACTTGAATTTCAGTTGAAATTCTGGATTTGATCAAATAATCTGTTTGAGAATTTGGATTTGGATTTCATTTTAAATCCAGAAATTCAAATATTAGTATAAATCTGAGAATTTGAAATGACAACTCAAATCCTATCATATGAAATTCATAATTTAAAATAAAATGCATGTTTTCAAATGTCTTCTTAATTAATTTTAAATATGTGATCAAAATTTTCGAAATAATCGCAAAAACTCACTACACGTTTGGTTAGGTATTCAATCGATTCCTTGAAGTTGAATGCTTCTACGAAATAAACACATAATTACAACCGCCCCATGTAATTAAAACATTTCACAGCTCTCATTTGCGTTGTTCAGATGCTTTAACAAACCACCTGTGTCCTCTACCAAACGCGACAGCTAAAATACCCCATTCAGTAGTAGTAGTATTATATATGTATGTTCATGCTGAAGCCGCTTTATATTCGTGTATATAATAACACCATAAGGGAATCTTAATAGTTGTCTCTTAAAACCTCAGCTCTCTCCTTTTCGTATATAATCTCTCTTAAAGACCCCTTTCCCTTCACCCTACCATCATAATCTCTCTCGCTCTCACTCTCTCTCGATCTTTTTCGATACAATACAACATGAGCTCCTCAATGTTGAAGCTTCTGATTATAACAGCCCTTGTAGCCACTTCATGCATGGCACAAGCCCCGGGAGGCGCGCCCACAGTGTCACCCACAGCCACCCCCACGCCACCACCATCAGTGGCTCCACCGACTCCCACCCCCTCTCCAACTCCGGTCCCGGCTCCGGCACCAACTCCCGAGACTCCTTCACCTTCTCCGACGCCTTCTGAAGCTCCCACCCCTTCTGAAGCCCCAACTCCTTCTTCAGAGACTCCTTTTGGTGCTCCGGCTAGTGGCCCCGCTCCTGAGGGTCCCACTGGAGATGAGTCCCCAAGCGGTAGCTTCGCCGACGGCTGGGTTCACCGGGCTGTCATTGCCGGAACTGCTGTCACCGCCACGTGTCTTTCCATGGCTTTGATGTGAGTGTGGTGACGTGGAGAGGCGGATCGTCGTTGGATGTGAATGCACTTTTGATGATTTTCTTTATTGTTTATTTTCTAAATTATGTGTTCATTTGTCTAGTTTGAGCATTTTGTTGACTATTTGATGAGGTAGGTTGATGATCTGTATGGGAGGTGGACTAGTTCACACATGCATGGACATGCTTTGGCACGTGTGGGTTATATGTATATGAGTTTCGGTGTATATGATTCACTTGGAATAAATCATCTCTTATTCTTTCGTATTCCTGCATTCCCTGTTTTACTAACCGAATCATTATTAATCTCAAGAAAAACGGATCATTTGTGATTGATTAAAACTAATGCCTGAATTTTCATATATTGTTCGAGACTTATTCGATTTCTAAAACTATGTCAAACTAATCGAATTAAACTTGATGAAATAAATATCTAGCTAACCAAATGTTAAAATGCGTAAGAGGTGCATGATATGTTTTTCTATTTTTTATTTTTGTTATATGTCTTGTCAATGCAATCTATCTCTCTTAGGGAAGGTAATACGTTTGTAAGGGATTGCTTCACAACAGATTTGCATACTGTTTCTTTGAAATTCATCTGAAAATTAAAATAATTTTTATTATTTTAACTATTTTCTCTCATAATTATGATTAGATGGCAAAATTTGTCATCGTGTATCAGTCTCTTGCCCGCAGAGATGCTGACATTTATATGCCAATGCCAATCAAACCAACAAGTAACTTTCTCGCCTATAATCAAAAATAAAAAATACCGGGGAGTAAAAAAATATATGCATTCGGTGATATCTTTGTTTTACATGTTGGGCGGTTCTATTTGTCTGGAACACATTACACATCAGTGATTCAGTGGCTTCAATCCACTATGATCGATCAATATATCTGTACATGCCATGAATATCGAACACATATCTTGTTAATTGTTAATTATGTTTATCTGTCATTAGTTAAGTTGCACCTCTTGATGGGAACATGCATATACTTGGCTTTCCAGAATTTGTTATTTCAAGTGGTGAGTAATTTTCAATTGAAAAAGCAAGTTTTGTCACATGGAGCACACCGACAAACTTAGGGGGTGATATTGTATCATGATTTTTAATGACTTTTATTGACTTTTAAAATCTGGGTGTATTCAATTAAGATTTTTAAGTACTCTTTAAAAGTAAGGAGGTATTGTATCAGGATTTTCAAAAAGTCTTTCAAAGTTTATGGTATTGAATTACAACTTTTAAAGAGTTATCAAAAGTCAGTTGTTATCCAATATCTCAATGACTTTGGTGGAAATATATAATTGATAGACTTTTAATGACTTTTTATGAAAAACTGCATATATTTTTTCTGAAAATTGTCAGGCCGTTATTGAAAAGATTTGACATGACTTTATCTTCCCCCAATTAACCGGTCGCTCCAACCTAGGGTTCATCCGCGAAAAGTCTCTCCAATTCATCCTCTGTGAAAAAGATATTTTCTTCTCTATTATCATTCCGTGATTTTACATGTATATATATATCTACTTGTTTCGGCTAATAGTAATATGTATATATGTTTTTCCTGATGATTACTATGTCCAAGTGGTAATGCAACAAATTTGGTGACTACCACTCTGGCAATGTCCCAGTGTTTATTGAATTACTAGACTGCTTGTGATCCGCAGATAATGTGAACTTATATGAAGTCAATTTTATTTAATTAATCGATGTCAAATATATGTGAGGCAGCTGAACGCTTGGGTTTGCCTTATTCGAGTCCATATTTGGATTCAATCGGTACAAATTTCAGGCATGGTGCAAATTTTGCGACAGGAGGCTCGTCCATTCTTCCAGGTGGCTACTGCCCATTTGATCTGGAGTTCTGGACATTCAAATAGGTCAATTTATACAGTTCAAGTCGCGCACCAGTGCCTAAGGCGGCTCAAGAATTCAACAGCTAGCTCAAGCAATAATACCTTGTACTCGATTCTGTAGTCGGCAGATTTGAGAATATACACCCAACTTGAGTTATACCAAGAGCTAAGAGGGTATAACAAGGTTCAGAGGATTTCGGAGAGGTTATTTATGATTTTAATAAAAGTTTATTAAAGTATTTGAAAGTCATGAATTTGTAATAAAAAGTCTGTTAAAGTTTTTAAAAATCATTATCTCAGGAGTCATGATTTTTTTTTTAAAATCTCAAAAAGTCAACAAGAGTCATTAAAAGTTTATAAAATCCATTAAAGTCATCCTCCCAAAATTTGTCATTAAAAGTCATGATACAATACCACCCCCTTAGGCTCCTTTGACACCTAACCATTTATATTTTGGTGCTATATCCCTGAAAGATGTATAAATTAGTTTTCTATACTATTGTTTCTAGTGCTATATCCAGTAAATGGACAACCTAATTTATAGCTCTGCTTAAACTTTTCTTATAAATAAGTACTACACAACACCCCAGGTCCCCACTGAGAGCTAACAGAACCTTGTTCTCGCATAGTTGATACTTGAATCTTGATATACATGCGAAAATGCGAGGTGTCAAATTAGTTATAAATTAAGTGGATTCAAAAATCTAACCGGTAATTATTAAATGAGATATTTTTTTCGTTTTAAATTAGTATCTTCATTTTATGTTCATATTTTAAAGGTACGAAAAATATAATTTTGCTATTTATTGTTTGTATATCAAGAAAATAAATTTGATAAATAATTCACAGAGCTATTTTGTCTGTGCACGTTAAATTAAATTGTGTATGAGAAGTCAAATTAAATACGAGTTTGAGAAGCAGATATTTTTGCAATGTCGAAAAATTATAGCATATTAATATAATTCTAAATAGAGGGAAAACCCGATTAAAAATTCTTACCAAATTGAAACGATAAATAGTTTAATGATATTCTAAAATCAGTTCAAAGAATTAATTGTTGTTTTCTTTATATTACTATTACTAAATTAAACTGAAAAAACAGTATAATGATAGCCTGAAATCAAATTTGAAGGTCGAAAGATTGTTGTCTTTATATTAATGGCTACAAAGATTTTAGCCATAATCTGTAACAAGGAGAACTTCTGAGAGGTGAATTATATAATATACCCCTCATCCTTTCCACCTTGTTACGTAGGAGTAATTTTTCTGCGTTGTCTAGACTGCCACGAGGACGAGGCTCCCGTGTCGATCGTGTGCTGAATTAATCATCTTTTTTTTTTTAAACAAACTGATTTAATTATCTTGATTTATATTTCTCCATGCAAAATAAGAAAATAATTTTTGTAATCTATATTATTATACTATTAAAGCCGAAATATTTAAAGTTTGGTCGGTCGGCACGTAGACTTTTATACGGACTTGTATAATTAGAGGACTTCAAACAAAATTAGTGGGTTTCAAACAAAATATTAACAAATCAAAATATAAAACAAATATACGATCAAAATATAAAACAAATATAAAACCTATTTGGCTATACCAAAACTAAAGTCAAACCTCAAAAAATACTATACTATTAAAGCCGTAACAATAAAAATTTGATCAGTCGGTACTATACTAATAAAGCCGTAACATTAAAAATTTGATAAGTCGGTACGCGGGCTTTTATACGGACTTTTATAATTAGCGGGTTTCAAACAAAATTAGTGGGCTTCAAACAAAATATAAACAAACCAAAACATAAAACAAATATAAGATCAAACCATTGAACAAATATAAGACCTATTTGACTATACCAAAAACTAAAGCCAAACCCTAAAAAAATATATACGCATCTATCTATATTATTATACTATTAAAGCCGAAACATTGAAAGTTTGGTCAGTCGGTACTTGTGCCAAAATACGGGCTATCTATATACCAATTATTCTTTTTAACTAAAATATGTTATCTTTTTTTATATTTTTAAAATAAAAAACTCCATTATTTAAAATAACATCGAAAAACATAGTAATTACCTTTTAAACTAAAACACATTATCTTTTTTATATATTCCAACTAAAAAACGGATCTTCTACGGTTAACACGGGCTACAAATATCATAATTTTATTCTCACAATAATATTAGTTTACCATACTATTAAAGCCGAAATATAAAAAGTTTGGTCCTTCGGCACTCGGACCAAATTATGAGCCTACTTATATAATCTATTATAACTAAATCTATTATCTTTTTTTATATGTTCTAACTAAAAAAACTCAATTTTCTAAAAATAAAATTGGACAACATAGCAACTACTCTTTTTAATTAAAACACGTAATCTTTTTCAGAATCCTAACTAAAAAATCGATTTTCCAAAAATAACACATGCAACATTCTTATAATATATATCTATATTATTATATTATAAAGCCGAAACATTGAAAGTTTGGTAAGTCGGTAGAGCCAAATACGGGCCTATCTATATACCAATTATTTTTTTTAATTAAAATATGTTATCTTTTTTTATATTTTCTAATTAAAAAAACTCCATTTAAAATAACACCGAGAAACATAGTAATTACCTTTTTAACTAAGACACGTTATCTTTTTTATATTTTCTAACCAAAAAACGGATCTTCTACAACTAACACGAGCTACATATATAAAAATATAATATTATTATATATATTTATTAATAAATAACCTATAATATTTTTTAACCAAAATAATTAGCATTGTTTATAAATAAATTAATGGAATCACTTTAAAAGTAATATTATAAATTTATAATATACTATTATCTATACTATACTATAATATACAATAATAAGGCAACATGGGTATAATTTGTAATCCTACTTTTTGTTCATATGTTTTGGTTTGGTCATGTTCTTTTAGTCATTCTTATATTATTATTATTATCTTGCTAAAAACAAAAAGAATAACACTCGAAATCTATCTCATGATAGGTACAAGTCCTGAACAATTATAAGACTAAAAATCTATCTCTTATAAGTACAAGTTTTGAATAAATTACAACACTATAAATTTATCTCATAAGAAATACAAGTCTTATATCGATCCAAAATACGACACGCATATAACTTTGGAGCCTTCGGCTTACCACACACACATAACTTTCGAGCCTTCGGCTTGCTTTTATTAAAAAAAAATTACATAATTTTTTCTAATTATAATTAGTTGCACGACAAATATCTTTTTTCATACATATGAAAATATATGAAATATGAAAAATATAATTTAAAATTAATTGAATAATAAATCATCCCATATTAATAACAAAAAAATATATTTTTAAATAGATAATAAATTGTAAAAATTAAATTTCCTTGAGAAAATGTAATCCGTTGGTTAATATAATTTAATTAAAGTTCAATTCATTAATATTAAAATACTAATAAAATGATGTTAAAATTTAATTTATAAAAAATAAATTACAAATTATATAACCGTCCGTGCTTCGCACGGGTTAAAGGCTAATAATAATAAATTATAAATAACTAAATAAAAAAAATTAACGAAACCGACGTCTGAGAAGTGAGAACTATACACCAAAACGGGTCAATTGTTCCTGGATAAAGATAAAGAGATAGCTCTATATCATATCATCCTGTATGACTTCATGCTGGTATTGGGGCTTGGGCCTAACTTAAGTTGGGCTGTATGGATCTGGCGCCATTATCCTGAAAAAGTTTCTTGCATGCGGAAGATACTGAAATGGGTTGTCCAATTGTCTAACCCTGTAATTTATCTTCCAAACAGGCGTCCCATCAGGCTCTTTATGTTACATTTTGATACTCCAATAAACTATAGTTTCACAATGTTTTTAATTTTTCTTCCTAAATAAATATTTGACCTTTAAACTTTTATTCAGGAAAAACATAAATTAAAAAGAATATTATTGTACTGTATTTTATAAAAATCTCAAAATGTGAGAAAACAACGAACGTAACATCCTGATGGTGCAATTGATAACTAGGCGTTTTATGGATTTAAGGTATCTTAGTAACAAAATTGAGAAAAATAGTGCATAAACAAATCGATGGATCTGGTTAGAGCATATCTACTGGAGTTGGCTATAATCGTTGGCTAAATTGCGACCGTAAGATATTATGTAAAATTTGCTGAACTTATAAGATATTGTGCTTCGATGATATCGGCTCTAATTAAAAATAGTATGTTATTAATATTTTATATTATAAATAGAATATATCACTTCAATATAGCTAGCAATGAATGATGTTTAATCTTTCTACAAATTTCTTATTATTTGTAGAGGTTCGATACAAATTTCCTATTATCCGTAGAGATTCGATAAATATAATCATTCACGTGTGGTTGACTGAAATTATAGATAAAAGGTGAGGATGATAGTATGTGATATTTTCAAAGATATTAATTATAATTTTTATTTTTAATATGTCAACTCACATTTTAAAATGATCGGAATTGCTCTTAGTCATATAGTAACTCATTAAAAGGCAATTTTATAAATTACAATTACAGGCAGATTCTAATAGAAATAAAATCACAGGGAAACTTAGTAAACCATATATAATCGGTGAGCGAGTTCAAGTGCTTCCTCTGGGTGGATTACGTATCGGTACCATTACTATCTCAACTTATGATAGAAATAATTAAGAGTCCACAAAATAAAGTACTTTGCCAATAACTAATTATTTCTACGCAAAACTACTTGATAATCAAGACCATTATTATATATATAGACTAAAGTCTAGAACACGCATATAGACACATCGTCAAATCGTCATAATGCAAACAGCACCGATGCAGTACTTCTAATAGTTTGCTAATTTATTTTGTGAAAACGCCGATACGTACAAAATAATTAGGGTAGGGTTTTGTTTATACAACCGCGAATATAGTATATATATTCTCTGTCGTAGCTTGCTAGTAGCTTGGGTGCAGTATTCCATTGTTATTGCTGCTTTAGCACTAAACAAAGAAAGGCCGAACAATTAACAACTCAAAAATTGCAGTGACGGAATATATTTTTGAATGATGGAATATTTCTTTTATTCAGATCCTCCAAAGAATGTAGTATAAAATTTATACAAATTATAGTACAAAATTAACATTCACATTAGCAAAACCGCCTAACTATTTGGAAGCATCTGCCCCCTGGGGCTATTCGAAACCAGGAAGCAATTGTGGTTTTGATGTCAAGCAGCACTTATTTTTTCTTGTTTTTGTAATGTACGTAGGGTGACAAGTTGATAAATAATTATTGTTAATGTTTTGTAAATGACATAAGTGGTACTAATGCAATGTTCTTTAATTAAAACGATGAACCTAGCTATTACCTATATATTCGATCATATCACGTTGATTAGGAGTCCAGAAATCAGCTTGATAATTTACAATTAATTATACCGATTCACATAAAAAACTGAAACCGTAAGGATTAATGAGTCTATAGCTAGAACGGCCAGTGACCCATAATTGCTCGAGTATGAAGGCCATGACGAGGTGGATTGTTTCGATTTTTTTTCTTCTACCAGAGGGACTGTGCGTCGGTGCATTAAGTAAATACCCTGGTATAAGGCTACCAAGATTAGTTTTACGCTAAACCCTAGGAATCCTGGAAGTTGGAACGTGGCACCTTGTGCTCTTAATTTCGACACACAATAAAAATTGGATTTTTATTGTCTCATTCATTAATAGTGATGCATATTATAAGTATTTTTCTTTCCAATTATTATTATTATTTTGTTATTATAGGCCCTAGCTAGAAAGATCCGTTTATTAGTCTCTAGCGAGCAATGCATTTTTTCAGCAAAATGGTGTGATTGAGATGCATATATGATAATTAGAAGCTCACTAATCGCACAAAGTTTGATCACCTTAGTTCAGAGATTGTAGGCTATATAACTTCGACACAAACCCATGCATGTATATGCTCATGCGTCTACCGTACCTTCACTAGCTTGTAATCCAGAAAAAAACTTAGTTAAAGAGTTTAAGTGACATGTATATAGAAGTTACTAAAAATTTGTGATATTTATTCATGATATAAATAAAACGTCAGCTAACCCATCACCGCACACATATTATTAGAATTTTACATCAATTGCCATGATTTATTTATAATTTAATAAATTATACAATATTTAATTAGGTATAGTATATATAGCCCATCATTATAGTTAAAATATAAAATCTTACAAATTCAATCAATTTTAGATAATTATTATAACTAATTACTAATAAACGGGAGTTGTTGGAAGCTGTTAGAATTCAAAATCTATATTTAAATTTAAATAATAAATAGTATGCAGATTAATGTAATCTTCAGATGTGCAACTAGTTAAGTCATTGGTATTCATCACCTCCCAACTATTTTGCTGCATCTAGTTTTAACGAAGGCTAAACAGCTTTGATGGCAGCTGATACATTAGGGGACACCTAGGGCCACTACGTTGCTGGATGATTCACATTAGCCATGTTTACGGCCAGAGTTTTAATAGAAGTCCTTGTCCAACTAGGGAGAGTGAAGATTCGTACGATCTTTTGGTTTCTTAGTTTGAACTAGCAAATGATAGCTAGATTACAAAATTGATGTCACTAATTAGCACCGTATATAAGAAAACAAGCTGATGCTTCTGCTAATTTAGTTTACTGGTACAAACAGTACTGGTGCAAGTTGGATGCGTAAGTATTGATTTGCTACATTGCTGAGTAGTGCGGTGCATTGCAATGTGAAAAAAATATTTGAATTAAGAATAAACATACAATAATTAACAATAAAATACTATTTTTTCAGAGCAGTAGAAGAGAACTCCTATTTTTTGCTTTATACTCCTTTCCTGGTTCTTAGTTTTGCTTTTAACATTAGTAAAGAATAATTTGTCAAAAAAAAAAAACATTAGTAAAGAATAAGATTTTATTTCAAAAACGTTAAAAATAAGTGAATATTCTAAAATATAAAATATTAAGAAGTGTATAGAAGTGATACAATATATTAAATATTTATTCCATCTGAATCATATATGGTTTTTGCCGATAAATTTTATATGCATTTTGTTCAAATTTTTTCCATAAATTGATAAATGATATTAAATCAAAAAATATGATTAAAATGATTATTTAACTAATCATATGTATTGAATGCATGACAGAAAAATAGGAAAGTAATTGTCCAATATTATTTATGTTTGACTGACAAAGTAAATTATAAATAATTTTTATGACATAATGTTAATTTTAACAATAATATTTACATTTATTATCTATTTTTAGTTTATCAAAATGAAAAAGAGGAAATCTAATACATAAATAATAATAATAATAATAACTTAATAAAATCATACTCTATTACAAACCAACTTATTCTACAAACTAAAAATCAAGCCACTAGATCCTAAAGCAAATACCACTAAAATGTCTAACAAACCCATCTCCATCTCCACCTTCACCGACCCCACCTCACCTTTGCTCCCACCTCCTTCAGCCCCGCTTCCGCGGTAACCTCCGTCATCACCAACACCACACATCCATGCCGCATGCCCCCTTCATAACCATCACCTCAATGTCCACTTTTTTCTAATCAACAACCTCATCTTCACCAACCCCACTTCTTTCACGGCCACCACCTCCACCTTCATCACCTCCGCTTCTGTCGTCACTTACATTATCACAACCTCCACCTCCATGCCGCTCGCCCACTTCATAACCACCACCTCCATGTCCAACTCCGTTATTTCTATCACCACCCCCTCCACCTCCGCTGCCCCCTCCACCTCCACTTTCGTCACCTCCAGCCTCACCTCCATAGCTTGAAACCACAACCCCATCACGTTGTCATTGTCATCAAGTTCTGTTTTATACTCGTTGTTTCACCAAATTCCGAAGTGATATTCACTAATTTGTACAACATAAATCACTAATTTGCAAAAAGGAAATTACTAAAATATATAGCTAGAAATCTCGAAATCTGCATCAAATTTGTTCACCAACGGGTCTGATTGTAGGCGCAGGAGTGTGGTGGTTAGGATCGAGATGGGTGGTGATCAGATGAAGTATGATAAAGATGGCAGTGGTTAAAAGAGATGATGATGGAGTTAGTCGATAGTGTAAAATAAGAGGATTTTAGTTTGTATTTAAGAGGTGGTTTGTATTTGATCATTAACCTACACACACGTACATAGAGTCATACTTTATGAGTAAGTACCATCTTATATAGTATGCATACATAAAATTCATGTATCAATCTCATTATTCATCAAATATATACTTTGTAAATAAAAAAAAAACAAGGATTCATAATTCTTCCTCCAAAAAGATGTTGAAAATTAATCATAATAAACAAAGTCGTTCTAGAGTAGAACCATATTCATCCAAATTGGCTCTATAGTAAAACCAAATTTAAGAATCAATTTTTTTTACTTAGATTTTATGCATTAAATTTTTGTGCAGATTAGTATTTTACACTCGAATCAAAATTTATGCATAAGTAATTTAGCAAAAAAAAAAAATCATGCATAAGTACGACTAATTTTTAAATTATTAATGTGATTAACGAAATGTCATCCACGAGACTCAATATAAAATGATTCTCCGTTAAATAATGGCCTATATAAATATATAAAGTTTTACTCTAGTGGAATCTACGAAATAGAAACTAAACTGAAAATCATTATTTTCCAAAAAGTTGAGAAGGTTTGTGGGCCCCTCGAGAGTTTTAGAAAGGCCTAAGTGAGGTCATGATAAAGTAAAGTGTTGACTCATTAAACTGTAGTGGAGCCTGTCTGAGACATATTTGGAGCCTTGATAAGGCTATAGTAGGTCCGTCGTTGTTGAAGTTCATCTGAGACATGTCTGGAGACTTGACGAGGTTTTTAACACACTAAACATTTGGAGCCTGATGAGGCTCTAATAGGTTGGCCGTTATTGACCCTGAGCGATGAATTGTTCTAATAGGCTGGCTGTTGATCCCGAGCGATAAGCTGATCTAGAAAATGGATGAAGTCATATTTGAGTTAGGTGATGTCATATAATTAGTATCTTTTCATGTGTCTAGTGATTTCTTATAAAACATAGTATCCGATAGAAAGAATATATTCTACTTTCTGATACCCGAACAAATAATATTTTGCTCGGAAGAACAAACCTTTTACCCATTAGACACTACTTTACTCGGTCATACTATAATTCATGTGATAAGCAAATATGTATTGCAACATAAACTTCCCGGTCATGCGGATACAACAAAGATATAATTAGTTAGCAAATGGTCGTAACCAATCTGGGTATGATTTCGAATCTTATCACGTATTCAAGCAGCACATATATACTAATGCATATATATCCAGCAAATCTTTGAATCACACTACTATAATTCATACCCGAGTCAGGCCACCACATTAACGCTTTTCTATATGTATTATAACTCATATATGACCAGTAGGTAATACCCTGAACCGCAAATTTGTACGAAAATTAGTTGCGGTCATCCTTCTCCTGTGCAGTCAAGATACAAAAAAAAAAAAAAAACAAGAAGAAGAATACTAGTTAATTGAAGTGGGTGGTAACATAAAGAAAAAGGATCATTCGAATTAAACTCATTCAATCTGGATTTTGTAGGATTTTGTATGATTATTTAGATATTAAAACTCAAAATGTAAACGACTTGCATTTTAAGAAATGTATTAAATTAAATCCGATTGTCGTCGGTTGGAATTTTAAAATAGGCATTCTAAATATTAGTGCTTGTTTGGTATGATGGTGGAAGTTATTTCCTATAGTAACTTCTACTTCCTATCTACATTAAATATCCGGGAAGTAACACAAACGTGTTTGGTTAGACATGTTGGATATTTTACTTCCTGCATATTATTTGTTTGTATTTTTATTTTTTTGGATAATATATTTTCATAATCATAATGTCTTTTATTATAATTAAATAATAAATATCATTTTTTGATTAAAATAATAATCATACAAAATTTATATGACTTTTAAAAATTACTCTAAATTATTTAGCAATAGTCTATACTAATAATTACACAAAAAATTAAAATTAATTAATAGTATTTTTTATTTTATATAAACTTTGTATATAAAGTGATAAACAAATTTTGAATGAATAAATATAATTCAACAATATAATTTTGAGTTACATATAATAATAATAATAAATAAATAATAATCCCTAAAAAATTTAATATTTAACTTTTTTACTATTATATGTATCAATTTTCAGATGTATACACTTTTTTTTAAAGAAATTTTCAAATGTATACATTAAAGTTAAATTTGGTGGAAGTGTGAGTGACCGAGGGGGGAGTGGGCACGTAACTTCCTGGGTTTCACAGGTATTACAACTTCCCAGTTGGTTAGACTTCTTGTGTTTTTGGTAAACCAAACAACCTGATAGATTGTCACTTCCCAGCCATTTAAAATACCCCCAAGAACTTCCTGTCAACCAAACGACCTCTTAGATGATGTTCCATGAAGTTTTATTAAATATAACGGGGGATCGATTCTTATGATGGTAAATTATAATGAAATTCTTATAATTTTTTATCATATTGTAATCGGGTTAAATATTACTCCCTCCGTCCCATTTTACATGTCCAGTTTGACTGGTGACTAGTCAAATTGACTATATTTTGACTGAAATTTACATATATCATACAATCGTGAAAAATAATAAAAATTATACCATTCGAAAGTATATTTTGTCTATTTTAATATGCAACTTTCAGATTTTAAAAATAATGAATGAATAATTTATAATGTTTAGTCAAAAAAATAGTTAATTTGACTTCTCGAAAAGTAAAATAGACATATAAAGGAGGACGGAGGGAGTATTAACAGGTTTAAAAGAATCCCCTTTATCACTAAATAGTCCCATATAACTCAATAAAGTTTTACGTCGCCATAGAAAACGGTTGCGTTCACAAATTATCGGAAAGAGAAGAGGGAATAAAGGAGAATGAAAACTTGAGACAGACAGCGAGAAAGTTTGAATTAAGTACATCAGGTCCAAGAAATACCTCGATTGTGTTTATAAAAATAAACTTCCGTTTTGTTCGAAATAATAACAAAACATACAGATGTACGGACGAAACAATATATAATTGGCGAGGTTAGGGTAACGCATAAATACATGTGTATGGAGAGAGAAGAGCAGGAATGAATGTTTTATTGATAAGTGGGGAGAATATACAAGAATACTGTATACTGTATACTATAATCTGAGGAAAATGGTGTGCATGTCGAAAATTTTTCTCAAATTTTTTTCTCAAAAAGTTGTGATTGACAAGTGGAAAATCATGGTTGGATGATTGATATATATAAAAAAATAATAATCTATTAAATTTCAACATATCGTTTAAGAAAAAAAATTGGAATATTTTTTTTGAAATACCTAACATTTTTCATAACCTGATCGGTTTATCATTTGATCAGTTTGGATCCTCGTGAGTGATTGTTGTGAATAATTTATATGTCATAAAATAATGTGAAAAGTAAAAAAATTAAAAAAAAATACTCGTATTATCTTTTCTGCTATAAAATAAAGTCGTTAACTTGTGATACTCCTTCTGCCCCATTTAATTCTATACGTTTTTCGACACGCATTTCAATGCTTTTATAAATCATAGTTTTATAACTTGTTTTTAAAATTTTTTTTTCTGAATAAAAATATAACATTCAAACTATTATTCAAAAGAAAAAAAATTAAAATAAATTATAGAACTATATTTTACGAGATTATTAAAGTTCGTGCCGCGTTCCCGTCTCCGAATGTATATAACTCATGGGACGGAGGGAGTAACAAATGCTAAATAGAAAACCGATCCTAATTTTATACCAACAAGGTAAAAATGAAAGGAGTCGTAGATGGTAGAGTTAAAAGCAAAAGAAAACAGTTGTATAGGGAATGGAGCAGCGAGTGTTTGTCGTAAATGATTGCTGCTGCTGCACAAACACAGAGACTGACTGACTGCGAATGAATAAAGAGACTTGCCTTTGCGTTCCTGTGTGCTCAGCTTCACTGCCTTCACATGATTCTTTACCCTTTATCATCATGTATTTACTTACTGCTATATTCTCTACCCTTTGTCGTACTGCTGAGGAATATTTTAAGTCAGAGACATCATTTGAAGTTTTAATATTTTTGAGCTCAGCCTTAGGGTAAAATTCATACTCCCTCCGTCTCTAAATACTTTTCCTGTTTCTGTTTTTCGCGTTTGCCAACACACATTTTTGATCGTTAATAGCTTTCATTTCGTATTAGCATTAAATATAAAGATTTCATTGTATTAAAGTACTCATGAATACGAAGCTAACAAGATCACTCATGATTATATTTAGTCTTATAAATTAGACGTAAATTAGTAATTTATCTCATGTTATGAACAGTACCGACATCTCAAACGAGAAACGTATAAAGAAACGGAGGGAGTAACTATTAACAGCAACTTGTAAAATGAAATAAAAACAGCTCAGCGACTAGGACCTATTTAAACTACTCCACTCAATAGAGTACGAGGTCCAGAAAGCTGGACAGTTATAATAACGATGTCAGACAATTTGCTTGAAATATATTAGAACATAATTGAAGCATTTTGTGATTTTAAACTCAAATAAGTAGTATAGTTTTAGTTATCCAGCTATACACACCTTTATGTTGTCTCCTGAAATTCTAAGCTAGTAGTAAAAACTAGTCACGGTGTGTTGTAGCTAGGTTAACTAAGAGAGAGGGACGACCGCATCCATTTCTTAATCTTCGATACTTTTAGTTCCATTTATACACACACTCACGTGTATGTTTCTACGTATATAGAGTACATCAGATCCATATCCACACATAAGCGGTTAAGCCTCTATAAAGGCAAGCACACAAACCTTCCCCTTCTTGTATTCCCTCCCTCCCTCCTTCCATCCCTCTCTTCCCTCCCTCCCTCCCTCACTCTCTCTCTCTCTCTCTTTCTCTCTCTTTCTCCCTCCCCCTCTCTCTCTCTCTCTCTCTCTCCCTCCCTCTCTCTCCTCCTCTCTCTCTCCTTGCATAAATGGCACTGGAAACAGTTGTTTTTCAGCAGGACCCGTTTACAACTGCATACGGATGTGAAGATTTCTACACAACGGATGACTCGGCAGATGCCTACTACAAGGAACTAGCCTTACAACCTCATTTCCAACACAAACACAATATCGTTGATCACTACAATATCAACAACAACTTGATCTCTCCTTCTCCTTCAACGCTCCAAACCTCCCTCAAACATTCTTCCCCGAATGACCAAAACGACAACATATTCACCACCGATCCCTTCTTCACCCAAGCCTACCCTCATCCAGCGAAGCTCCCCACTGCCGGCAGCCGGAGAAAGCGGAGACGCGTGAAGGCATCCAAGAACAAAGAAGAGGTAGAGAACCAGAGAATGACTCACATTGCTGTCGAGCGTAATCGTCGCCGACAGATGAACGATTATCTTTCTCTTCTCCGGTCAATGATGCCCCCATCCTATGCACAAAGGGTCCGCCTTCTTCTTTTTTTTTATTTATTTTGAAAATGCCTTCTATCTTTTGATATAATAATATAAATTAATCATTTTACTTACTTTAGCTTCCACAGTAAACCTTTTTAACTTGACCTTTTTGTCTAATCATGTCCAAATCAGTTTGCTAAATTCATTCACTCTATCTGTGTCTTTCTTTTTTCCTTTTTGAGATGTATGTTACAAGCAAGTGGTAGGTAGGTAAAAATTATTCGTCGTTTGTTGTCTCTGTCTGCAGTAAACCTTAGTTTATTTAGGCTGTGTTTTATGGGAAATCATTTTTTAATAAATCTCGGAGACTGTATATGTACCATAAACACAGAATAATATAATTATTATATAAAATATGTTCAATATAAAACATATATATGTAATTGTATTAAGCTGTGCAAATAATTTTTGGAATTAACTTCCAAACAATGACTTAATTATTAATTAGCTTATGCTAATCTTGCTTGGCTATGATTAGGGTGACCAAGGATCAATAGTTGCGGGTGCCATTAATTATGTGAAGGAACTTGAACAACATCTCCAGTACATGGAATCAGAAAAACAGAAGATCAAGAAAAAGGAAACCGATAATAAAGATCAATCTGATTCACTACTCTTCGACAAATTCTTCACATTCCCACAATACTCAACTCGTCCAACCAACAACTCAAGCCACTCCTCATCAGAGTCCTCAGCTGAAGCAGACATCGAAGTCACCATGGTGGAAAGCCATGCAAACATCAAAGTGCTACTAAAGAGACAACCAAAACAGCTTTTCAAGATGGTCAGTGGGTTTCAGTCAATTGGCCTCAACATTCTCCATCTTAACATCACAACAATCGATCATAGAGCCCTCTTTTCTTTCAACCTCAAGGTTAGTTATTTTTATTTTTATAATATTATTTTGCGTGTGTTACAATTTTTTTATACATCTGAAAATTAATTACTGGGCCAGGTTGAAGATGATTGTCAGCTGAGCACTGTGAACGAGATAGCAACGGCTGTGCATCAGATGGTTGTTATGATTAAAGAGGAAGCCATCTTTTGTTGAGAATTCAATTCTTTCCTTGTAAGATAATGGCCAATGTGATTTTTACTATTATTTTTACAATTGGACTGTAAGTTCCTTGAAGAATGAGGTGTCAAGTTCAGTGAAAAACTCAACTCAACAGTCACTTCATGCATGTAACTTTAAATACATCTATAAAACAACATAACTTCCTATACACATAACAACAATTAATATACAAATATTTTATTTAATTTTATCAGTTGTTTTATTAAGCCTTGCTGACTTTGTCTATTTACTAGTCTTAATCATCAAACTGTTGAAAAGAATCTTATCAATATAATTTCTGTTCTCTAGCTAGCTAGTTAAGTTATATATATAGGCATTGTTAAGCTAATACGCGTCTTGTTTATTGATTTGTTAAAGTATTAGGACGCGTCTTCAAATAGACGTGCATTATAATCCTTCTTTAATCATCTTGTTTTTATTTGATCTCACATAATCACCTTGTATTAACATCTCCTAGCTTACAGTTTGCATGTTCCATTTGTAGTATATTGGAGGTTTCTGTAATTTACTACGGTGATCTATTTGTTCATTATAAGATGATAATATATTTAATTAGCATATATTTATTTCTTTTTCTTTTGTTACCTCCTAATTCCTTAATTATTTTATATGAAACTTATGAGCTGAATCATGTTGTGCCTTATCTAAAAGTTACCTTGATGGATTGCAGATTCTCTTTTGATAGCATATTATTATTGATCAAAGAGTATTATATAGATTATAATTTATAAAATAATCTGCTCGAATTATCTGAAGCCCTTTAAATTAACCGGCCAGATCGCTAGGTGGCTATTAACATAAATGGGTTGTCCCAGGGACCTCTGAACCAGCTTTTTACACATCTACTGGCAATGTATGGTTAATTCCCATATACGATTACAATATGAGATGCAAAAAGTAGTTCAACTTTTAACTGTGGAAATCTTTTATATGACTGCTTCTGTATATTTTTTCATATCTCTATATATACATGTAATTGTTTCAATACAAATCATTAAAATTAAAATTAAAATTAAAATACAAATCAAGAAAAATCAATCATCAATCAATATATATACTTATATAAAGGAGAAGCGAGGGGCGTGTAGTTGGCGCTCTCAGATAGCTCCATTCTTTTTTCTAATTTTTTTCAGAAATTTTTGGATGCAAAATATCAAAAATAAAAGTTACCTTTTTTAGTTTCAGATATATTGAAAGCAAGTTTCAGAACTGTCTTTTTCAAAATATGAAATTTTTGGATGAAAAATATCAAAAATAAAAACTGTTTTTTTTAGTTTCAGATATATTGGAAGAAAGTTTCAAGAGTACCTTTTTTAAATATCAAAAATAAAATCTACTTACCTTTTTTGGTATTAAAATTATTGGAAGAAAATCTCAAATTATGTTTTAATTTTGAAAATATCAAAAATAAAAATTACCTTTTGTAATTTTGGATATATTGGATATACCTTTTGTAAGCGATGATACAAAATTAAATTATTTCGGATAATTTTTACAAGCTGCTGCAAATTTATTTTATTTTAAATATTATTTTTGAATTATTAATATAATTTTTATAGGCCGCCGCAACGCGCGGCTTCTCAACTAGTTATACCTAAACGACATCACCCATCCTCTATATGTTATCATCCGTCCCTATATGTCATCACCCACCTAACACCTACCCTCGCCTCCATTCAATCCATCCCGAGCCCGCTAGAGCCTCGCCAAGGCTCCGCACAAGCCTTGAACAGGCTTCAGACAGTCTTAAAAATCAAAACTTCGCCCCGCTATGATCCCACTCTAGGCCCCACACCGACTCTACTAGGTCTCACTTACACCTCGTGTAGACCCATCTCGGAGTCCATCCTGGTCTCTAAACCCTTATCAATTTATCCGCATTGATTTGTATTAAGTTTGTATTTTAGTAATTTGTATTAGAGTAAGACCCTATATATATATATATATATATATATATATATATATATATATGAATCTTAGTTCAGTACAAATTACTAAATACAAACTTCAATGCTAATCAATGTTTTTAAAAACATGGGGCAGTTTGTGGGCCTCGAAGATAGACCCCGAGTTGGGCCTTAACAAGGCCTAGGTGGGGCCTAGTGGACCATTTGAGGCCTAGTGAGAAGGGTGTCGGGTCAAGTATCAGCTCTTGAGATTGTCTGGAATCCCTCTGTTCGGAGCATGTGAGACTTTAATGGGCCCGAGGTGGATTAAATGGGGTTGGGGTGGCCCCCGGTGGGTGATGACGTATATCTAGGGGTTGAGTGATATATGACATGTAGGTGTAGGTGATTTTATATATGCCTAATTTTTCTTGGTTCGTATTTAGTGGTTTGTATTTGATTATTAGTCTGTATATATATTTAGTCGTTATTGTATAGAGAACCATATTATATAAAGTGCAGTGGGGAAACATTTAGCTCTACATTAAAATCTCATTAATAATATCAAAATTAGTCATACTTATATATAAAATCCTAATACAGAATACTAATCATACATAACATGCAAATATAATTTAACACATATAATCTGAGGTAAAATTTCGATTCTTAAATTTTGTTTTATTATAGAATCATTTTGAATGAATATGATTCTATTATAGAACCAACTGTGTATTATGATATGTTTTAAATGTCTTTTTAGAGGGGGAAAAATGATAAAACTTTATTTTTTAATTTACTAATTATATATTTAATGAATAATGAGATTAATACATGAATTTTGTATATACATAGGTGTTCTCTACCAGACTCTATATCTATATCACGTGGTTGTCCATAGACTGTTAAATTTTCCTTAATCCTATGAATGTTCCTAGATTTTTCTAAAACAAACTCTTAACTTTTTCTAGACTTTTCTAGAATAAACTCTTAGACTTTCCCGAACTTAACATTTGGCTTTTGACTTTTTAAATTGAATATATCTTGACTTTTGAATTTACGTGCATAAATAGGCTTCTAAGTCCCATCTTCTAAAGACACACTTAAAGAAATACAATTTCATTTATCATCTTTTCTCCTATATCCATCTTACATATAATATATATAATATATTTCTAACACAATCATATTTTGTAACTTTTTTAACATAAAAAGAATTTGAAGCCTGCAAGGCCCGTCCTCACACTGATTTATTGCCTACATAGAAACATAACAAACTAACAATGACCACATTATAGAAAATAAAAATAGAATGAAAGAATAGTACTCCTATGAAAATGCTATGCATCTAAGTGCTAATGTGTGCTGACTAGACTATGACCGCTCTTTTTGTAATGCCATGCTGATTGGGAAGTTGTTGACATGGATAATGAGGTGTAATAAAATTAAATACTTTGCAAATCAGAAGTGAAGCAGAAATAATATAGCTGAGGGGTTTGCCAACTGAATGGCCAAATTTGGATACTAAATGACTGGATTGGGAGTTGTTGAATAGCTAAGTTGTTGAAGGAATTAGAGCACCTCCAGTGCAACAGGAGGTTTTACGCTGTTTTTGACCCCGCAGGATTTAAACCAAGCAAAAGTTGAGCATGAAAGAAAGTTGGGCTCATGACACGTAGAGCCAGTTCGTCTGGGCTTAAGCGTGGGTTTAACACTTTTTTAATTTTAAACTATTTTCTTGTATGTAATAAGTTAGAAATTAACTTAAAATCATAAATAAGTCAATTTTGACCACAAGTTAGTTTGAGGTACAATTATTAATAATTTAATTTTTTTGAATTATTTTATAAAAGTTAGTCAAAAGCTATAAGTTACTCATAAATAACTTTTACTTTTATTGTTTATATTTTTAATAACTTTAAGTTATTAATTAATCAAAATTACCCAGACAAACATTTTAAACTTCCAACTTATCACATTAAATCACAATTTTAATTTCAATCAAACGTCATCCTGATCCCCTCCAACAGTAAATGACGGTCTTTTTTAAACATTGCTTTTTCACTATATTTATACGTATTTATTTAAACTAGACTTGACTTAACTATAATTAAGTGCAATATTTTGGATATAGCTAGAGACATTTTTTGCGACAGTGTCTGTCAAGTTGGGAAGTTGGCCGCTGTAGTAGAATCCACTAATCATGTTTTTATCTTTTCTACCAAATTCGATTTCGTCTTATTAAGATGGAAAGTGATTATCATCAATTTTCTATGCGTCGGGTGCTATGAGAGAGGCCTTTCCACTGAACCATGCTATTTAAATTGACAGGAGGGAGTTAAGATGTAGACTAGTAGTAATAACGAGCGCAGATCAAACTCGTCTGCTTGATGATATTATTTTTCTAATATACAAATCAATGATTTTCTTTATTTTGCCTGTTCACAAAAATTGCATTGCGAGAAATTTGTTAATCGCTAATAATATAGAATAGAATCATGTCCGGCGGAATAAAGTCTTTGTAATTTTTTGATCCCCTAATAGTGAAGTCTCCGTAATTATACATAATTACAATTACGTGGACGAACAAAAGGAATAATACTGCCATACGCAAGAATGCAACTAACTTACCGGGGTGGATCTAGTACAAAATCCCGCATCATTTCAACAAATTCAGCATGTATATTCATATAATTGCAGACGTTATCACGATCTTAGAAATTAGAGAAGATGACAAGCAGAACATTATCTGTGTTTTAGACATTAAGGCGAATTGGTGTCTGGACAAACAAGGACAATAATTCCAAGGGCTACACAAAGTAAATGCACAAAAAGTTATTCAAATTGTCAGAAAAAACCCACCACAAAATGGAGTAGCAAAGATTTTGTGCAAACATGATCAGCTTTGTTACATATTGCACGGACTGATGTTACACGTCCGTTGACCAAAGTATATGGAATCGAATTTCGGTTCAGTTCAGTTCATTATGGATCCCATGACCACAGAATTCACAAGAGAAATATGTTTAGAAGGCTTTTGATGTTTAGAATGCTTTTGATTCGTGATTAACAGGAATCGGATCTCGTACTCATATTTCTATTAACAATTTATTGTGTGAAATAAGAAACTCATTCTCACTTAGTACTTGATTGGTACTCGGGGGTTTCTCACTTGGTACTTGATTAGTACTCGAGGGGTAAATCACTTGTTGCACATCTCTTAAAAACTTACATTTCAGTAGTCTATCCAATACTGTGAACAAGATCTCGACCTTCATGTGAAATGTTCTCTGCTTGGGCTTAATTTGCTAAGCCTTCAGAGCACCACCTCCTTTTAGAGGTAAGTTGGAGTCAATGGAGAAACTGCAGCCAGATAAATTCGAGTTCGGGTTCAGAATGTAAGTCTTCTGCACATGAAGGTTTTTAACTTGATAAAGCATACAAGGGAATATCTACTAAAAACAACAGCCACTTTATTTTAATTTTTGCAAGGTAAAACGAAAGCAATCCTCATCAAACATAAACTATTCTTCACAAACATCTCTGATACTTAAAAAAAAGTTGTGCCAGTAGATTTTAATTTAAGAGGGCACAAAAGGATTTAATAGCATAGGAACAGCACGAAGTAGGATCATAAGCATAGCAAAAAAAAGAAAAAAGGTAGGTTCCAAAACTTGTCCATGCATTGATAAAATAATTGTGCTAAAAAATTCAGAAAAAACAAAATTACAGTCGACTTGCTCTATCAAAACTCATCTAGTAGGTAACTAACAACCAGCAACCACTCTGAAACTTTTTACAAGCTCGTAAAAGCCTCATACACAGCTAGGTATAGTTACTTACTTGATTAATGTTGAATGTACATGTACATCACCCGAACAATCTGACCGGGTCTTTAAATAATTGCCTCGTGAATGGACGTCAGATGATTGTAACAATCTTCGCTGCTGCTAAAAGAATCCAGACAGACCCAACATATATGCCTCCCACACCTGCATGCTACATGGTTGCATCCCTCGACCTTTTCGATTGTAAAACCACAAAGTGGACAGGGCTTCACATTCTCCTTCCCCTTGCACCACTCCTTTAATGAGGAATCTGGATCTTCCTTGTATATCTTATACCTCTCACATGAGAGATATGGATGGTACTCCAAATGACACTTCGTGCATGTTTCAACAGAGCAGGCACCACAAAAAAATGGCGTGCCATCACAATCAGGATCCAATACTGCTCTATAGACTGAAGGACAGTCAGGAGAGGGGCAATACCTGTATTTACCCCCACTTGCTGCAACGAAAGCACCTAAAGAAGCCCTGAAAAGTTCATCTAACTTCTCATTTGACAAAAGAATCCTCAAGTCAGCAATTAGAAGCAGAGCAGAACAGCCTTGATAGGAGCAATACATTGGGAAACTATCGTGGCTTTTTATGGCTGACTCGCACTGCTCAACTAAGCACGATCTGCAAAATTCATGTCCACATGCTTCCAACCGGAATCCATCTTCAACTTCACACAAGCAAATAGGACAAGAAGCTTCATCCTCAATTTTAACTTGAGGGCTTGTCTGTGCAATTTGATGTATTATTTCTTCAACCATTTGCTTATCTTGCTTGCTTCCCTGAATAGAGATGGTATGGTGCCGCGTATTGAGAGTGAATTCTGCACCAGGAACCGCTTCCTTGAGACTGCGTAGATCAGGACCAAATTTGTTTACAACATTCTTCATAAGATCAGGAGGCAAACCACAACCTCGAAGATGGACTTCAAGTTGCTTGGTCTTGTGTAGAGTTGAAAGGGACTGAATCAGTTTCTGCTCCGCTAACTCGATCTTGTTTGAACAACCAAAGACCCTTATACTAGGGCACTGCCTGTCAAAGAAAATATATGTCCCAGTCTCTCGCTCAATTGACATCATAATAGATTTTCCTTCCCTGGAGAAAAGCAGCTGCAGAACAGGTGGAATAAGGTCAGGATGATCTATCTTCTTTCCCCTCATCAACTGCTCCAGAGGTCTCCTCAACTCTGCCACAACTTTTGTAGCATTGGCAGATAGTTTTACTCGATAGGAACCATTCTCATTTCTGTCAAGATGGCATTGTACACCTGTACATAAGATATAAGAAATTTTTGAAACTGTTAGCATCCACTTAATGCAGAACAAAGCATCTACTTCACAGAACCCTTATTACTCTACAAGAAAGCATTTACATCATAAAACCCTTAATACTCTACAATTATATACACCGTTTTAAAAAATTGAAGCTTTTCATGATCTCTCTCCCTCTATTTTTCCAAAATAGAAAAAAAAAAAAAATTAATGTTTTGGTCACATGTGTGAGCCAAATGAAGTGCATCAAAATTTATCGGAAAATCGCACATTTATTTTATAATTTCATAATACATGTGAGCAACAGAATTAAACACCAACTTTGAAGCCTGGACCTAGCACTGAGATAATAAATATTACTGAACTTCAGGATTTCTAAAATAAGTATTCTACACAAAGAATTCTAAAACCTTAGAACATGTTGCACAGCAGTAGCATCAGCCAGAAAACATCACTGATCACACTACAGAGTGAATATTTCCGTCATCACAACAGATCACTCATCAATGAGAAGAGTGAGAAAATCAAGTGACAAAAATATTACTTGTTGATGATAATACAAACTGTTAACTCTTACTGTAACAAACTGTGAGGATGACGTACAAAACGCATAAACAAGAACAAAAAGCAAACAGCAGCAAATAAAGTAATATGCATGTAAAAAGTCTATACCTTTTCTTTGGCGGAGGTTCGATAGTAAATCGTTCAGCTGCTCTTTTATAATGAAATAAACCGATGGAGAGCAAGAGACATAACTATGAAACACCTGTTGGCACCGTATCTTCTGCCATGGACGGCATCCAGGCAACACTTTCCCTTCAAGCTGCTCCAATGCTTTCGCAGCCTCCAAATGCATACTCCCGTCAAAGGTTATCAGAGCTCTGGTGTATATATCTTTGGGCTCTGGCGGAAAGACCTGGATGTGGACTGAACTGACATGAGAGTTCCTTTTGGGCATGAAAGGAGTAATTTCTCTTAGAAGGGCTTCTTCACATGTGATGCATGGAGGATCTTCAACAGGGTCTCCCCTGACCAGGAAAAAGTCCAGTATTCTTCTGTCTGTAGCAGCACTTAAAATTTCATGTATTTCACTCTCAGAAAGTTCCTTACCAAGGCGACGTACTACAACACTGTCAATACTCTTCAGACTAGGTTCACATTGTACAAAATTCTCTCCAATAAACAAGTTAGAGAAATCCTCAGTAATGCCAGCAACATCTTGTATGTCACATTTCACGACCGCAAACCCCTTGCTAACTCTACGTGGCCAGTAAACTTTAGCTTTCACAGCTGGAAATGAGAACAATTTATGATCACCTCCATAAGTACTCTGTACAGGAACTACCTTAAGCAAGTTATCCCCGAGGTCAGCTCCATCTAACTGAACAGCTTTTTCAGCTGCTTCGGGTGAAAGAAATGTTGCTCTGCTCCACTGCCCCTCCTCTTGGGTATCTTTTCCGCTGCCTGTCAAATTATGTAGTGCACAAATACTACCTGAGGTGCTCCCCTCCAGAAATGTTACAAGCTGCTTATTATCGATGGCATTTGAATAGAAAACGTCAATACTCAAATGTCTCTTGTTAAGCTCTAGATGTTTTATCTCAGCGCCAGCTCCGAACAAAGCGACAGGGGATGAAACGCCACGTCCTCCAAAGTACAAGCACTTCTCCACACATTCATTCTGTAAGCAATTTCTTTCATATTGAACTGCATCAGTAACAAGGCTATAAACCTTCTCAATGTCTTGGATAGAGGCATATAAGAGGATTTCATTCAAATCTTTATCAACTTCAACAACAATCCGTTCATTACCGCATGCAATTTTTATACGTGAAACAAGGCTAAGCAGATTACTATTAAACTTGCCACATAACTTTTTCAGTAGCGTACTCCCAAAACCCCTTAAAACACTTACTTGCAGCTTCCGCCTGCTCATCTCAGATATATCAAATGGAGGAGGAGGGTAAAAAGTATCCAAACATTCAATCTCAATAGCAGTTACGCACACCAAATATTGGTTACTCACAGAAAGGATTTCACCAAAAACTACCCAACTTGGCCTCTCACTGAAAGCAAGTAATGAACATGACGGATGCAGCTGGACATGATTCCCAGTCAATGCTACTTCATATCCATGCTTATCATATCCAGAATACATAGCCACATTCTCCGATAGGGAAGAAAGTATGGCTTTCTTTAAATTGGAATCATGCCTAGTCTTCTTTAGTGGAGACCAAGCCCAGTAAGTGGGCACTATAATATGAAGTTCGTTTAGAAGACAACTTTCTAGTTCTTTCACCATTTCTGCACACCTCCTCATGGATCTCCCATTTATACTATTGTCCCAACACCAACTATTCCTCTTTTCATGAGCCACACTCTCCCATTCCCTGTACACAGAGAGTAAGGTAAATAGATCACCGTCACAATGGCAGAACTGCACCTTCAGGCGATCAGACTTCAACTTGTTTTCTTCAGTACCAATTCTGCAAAATATGCTACTAGAATTTGTCATCACAGCGGCCAGAACAAGACCCTCTCTACCCAATCGATATTGGAAGCAACTTAATATTAGTTTTCCCAGACAAGGCTCAATTCCAAGTCTAACAAATTTCCATCCATCTCCTGTCAATTCATAAACATCATTTTTTCTTGTGACAGCTCCCAGCTGAACAAGATTTTGAACAGCCATATCAATAGCTGTAGCACTTGGCGCATCCACAAACTCAAAACTCCGTACATTACTGATTCCCAACGAAAGGATCCGCAGAACTGCAATCCCAAGATGAACCCGACAAATCTCAGGTTCCCGATGAACAGACATCAGGCGAAATTCATCTTCAGAGTAGAGTCTATAGCACCTGCCTGGTTCTGTTCTCCCTGCACGACCAGCCCGTTGACTTGCAGAGCTCTGGCTAATTTTGCATACTTTAAGAACATTCATGCCAGTACTAGGCTCAAACCTACATTCTTTCATCATACCAGAATCAACCACATACTTGACTCCTGGTATTGTCAAGGAGGTCTCAGCAAGATTAGTTGCAAAGATAATTTTTCTTCTTCCTGGGTAATCATGGAAAACGCGAGCTTGATCTTCAAATGTAAGCTTTCCATGTAAAGCAAATACAATAGCAGACGGAGAGACAAAGTTCTCACAAGCCCATTCAACTTCAATTTGAGACGTCAGAAAGGCAAGAATGGCTCCTTCTCCTTCTGAACTATGGATCTCCGTCACCATCCTCAAAACATCAAAAACATATGAAGCAAAAGTTCCGATGGCAGAAGTGCCTTCGGTCAAATAAGGGACATATCGAATCTCAACTGGAAAATTTCTACCCGCCACATGTATAATCTTGCAATTGAAAAAGTATTCTGCAAGCCGGTTTGCATCAATTGTCGCTGACGTAATTATCAGCCTTAAGTCAGGCCTCCGATGCAGTAACTTCTTCAGCAATCCTAATAGGAGGTCTGTGTTTAAGCTCCTTTCATGTGCCTCATCAACTATAATACATGATATCCTAGATAGGTTCTTATCATTCAAGTAATGTTGCAGCAAGCAATTATCTGTCGTATATATTACATGCGAACCATATTTTTGAAAGGAAGAATATGCTGGGCAATATACAATGGAGCCATCCTGATAGCACCCATGACATTCCTCTTCAACTCTCCGTGCCAAAGACATTGCAGCAAGCTTCCGCGGTTGAGTGCAGACGATAGAGCCACTGCTATTTAATCCTGCATCTGCAAGAAACTGAACTAACTGCGTGCTCTTGCCAGAACCGGTCTCTCCAATAAATACAAGTACCTGTCAGGATATGAAGCGAAAAAGCACCAATTTAATATGTTAACAGAGAAAGAAAGCATGTCTTTTCCCTCAGCCCTCATGCTGACCACTTTTTTAATTCTAGTAGGAAACACACAGAGTTTTGAAGCACGATCGATATATATATATATATATTTGTATCATCAAAACCAGATATGGGAATACGCATATATAACAATATTATAATAATAAATCTGATGTGATGAATGATACAATCCAGTACCAAAACTAATAGCTTTATGCGAATCTAATCAACTACATTATATAAGCATCTTAAGAACATAAAATGCAACTCAGTTATTTTATCTACAAATTGTAAAAAAATAACAAAATATCTAATGAGAATATATAAGCATCTAAGTATCGCCGAGTATCCTACACAGGATGCGTGGGGATACATGGATTCAGCGTGTTATCCGAGAAACCCTACTTCCTATCTTATATGACTCAGATCTTTAATTATGTCTATTTGTGAGAGTATATTATTCGAACATATCTTATATGTGAAATAATTGAATATGCGTTCTCACAAAGTAATTGATCTATGCCAAATGAAATATGCTACAAGCTTTTACATGGTCATAACCAATGTAATACATACTGTGAAGTGATGTGAATCAGCTAGCTAGACCCGTTGTAATAACCGTAAATCACAACTGATAAGTTTTAAGCTCAAGATTTTTGTTAGAGATTTGTCATATAACTAACAGAAACATCATTCTTAAAATCAAAGCACACCTGATAAGTTTCAAGCTGAGATGTATTTCCTTAAAGATTTTCAATTGATCAAATTGCAGACAATTTGTCAAGATATCGTAGAGATTTCGTATAAAATTACACAACTTAAGCAAAACATCATTATTAAAATCAAATCAGAACTGATAAGTTTCAAGCTCAAACTTAAATTTTTTTGAGAGGTTTTCAACTGGCAAGTAGCAGTCATTTGTCAAGCACTTCAATAAGTAATAAATGAAAAGAGAAAGCAAGCCGAATCATATTTATTAAAAAAAAGCAAGATAAAATCAAATTCATAAGGAAAAAATGCATCAGTGACGTAAAGTACCTGTTCGCGGGTTAAATGCCTTAATACATCTTGACGAGCAGAATAAACAGGCAAGCAACCCTCAAGCCGCCTACATTCCCTCGCAATCAACTTACCAATCTTACACCAATCAATCTCTCCCTTCAAATCAAACACATTGACCTTCTCCTCTCCAAGAATATCCTTCCCCTGCTTCCCCTGAAGATAACCAATTATAGACTTCATGCCTAGCTGAAACTCCCTAGCCCTCTTACCATAATAATCCCTCTCCTTCACAAGCCGCTTCTTCCTGTCCGTCATCTCACTACAAACAGTATAATGCTGCGGCTTGGCCAACATCGCATTAATCTTAAGTATCTCACTAACAACCTCTCTATTCTTCATTTGGCAATCCTTAACCATATCACTCTCGGAAAGCCAATTACAGCGCTCAATAAAAATCGCTTTAAGTTTGTCATTAAGCTCTTCCATGGTCTCCCTAGGCACATAATCATTACAAATCAGTTTTGGCACATACAAATAAGTACCTTCGAACCGAATTTTCCACAAAACGACAAACGCCTCCGTCGCATCGATCCACTCATTACAAAACACACTCACAATATTCCTGTTCTTCCTATCCATAACAGTGAAATTCTCTGTCGCGCACTTTATTCTCTCAATCAATTCGTCCACGTCGTCTCTCGTCAACTCCTGCTCTTCGCAAAGGAGCTGAATCACGAAATTAATGGGCTTGAGAAGCGGGTCCGGCTGAACGTCGCCGGAACTGCTCCGCGATTGGTACGAGGCCCGGTCCCAACCGTAGGAATCAGAGCTCGTGCTTCGCCGCGAACTCGTCGAAGACGGCGAGCTACGACGACTGGGAACTCTGATCATTCTGGAAAACACTGCCAAAACGAGAGAATTGAGAAAAACGAGAAACCCTAGGACAGTGAAAGGCGAAAGAAAAGAAAAGCAGAGTCAGGTGTTTGTGTGTGTGTGTGAGAGAGATTGTTGTCTGTGTATATATACTAGTAGTTGGGGGATGAGAAGGATATATACCGGGGTGGGGTACGGACTGGGGAGGCCAAGGACAAGATTACAATTTTAGCCCAAATCTTGATATCTTACCCACCCTAATTTCATTTCCGCACATTTCAAGTTTTGTTTTAGACCAAATTGCCCCTCTCTTTTTATAGAGTAATTAGTATTTTGAAACATACGGATAAATAAAATGAGGGTAATTTGGTCCAAAACAAAGTTAGGATGTGTATGTAATCTTGGAGATATCGCCATCAATTTAATATCTTCGAAGATTATTCTAGATAACGTGAACAAAAAATTCTTTCGACATGTAATTTTGAATTAGACGGTATAATTATATTTTGTATCATGTGCGTCATCTTTTGTTCCCTCGCAAAAAAATGTATGTAGTCTTGATTTTCCTCTATATACCTTATGCCGTTTGAGAATGTTTGATTTGATACATAAATTTTAGTATCATCAAAAATTATAACATCCAAAAGATATTAAACTTATAAATAAAAAACATAATAACATAAGATTATAATAAGATAGTGAAAACAAAAATGATGACTAGGAAGACGGATAATAGTAATCTCAAAGTTATGAAGGTGTAGTCGGGAGCTGTAAACAAATATTATATATTATCAGTAGAACATAGATAATGAAGCTGAAGATAAAAGTTTTATTTAATAAAACAGATAATTGTAAGATTAAAATTATGAAAGTGAAGACCAATGATGTAAATAAGAAAATAGATAATGCTAAGATAGAAGTCATGAAAATGAAGATGAAAGTTTCAAAAGAAGAACATACATAGATAATGATAAGATATAAGTCATGAAAGTGAAGACAAAAGTATGGAAGAAGAAGATTGATATATAATAGTAAGACAAAAATCATGAAAGCGAAGACAAAAATTTTAGAAATAAATAGTTAATGGTGAGACAGAAGTCATGAAAGCAAAGACGATAGTTTTGAAGAAGAAGAACATAGATAATGGTGAGGCAAAAATCATTAAAATGAAGACGAAAATTTTGAAGAAGAAGATAAATGATAACAAAACAAATGTCAAGAAAATTGTAAATAAGACAATAATATATGGTAAGATTGTAGTCATTAAGCTGAAAATAATATGCATAAATAAATTAAGAAAAGTTTCTATAATAATAATTAGACTAACGATTATAACAATGGTCATCAAATATGTATAGTGATGATATATGTATAAAGATGAAGTTTTCAAAGAATATGATCAGTTTTAACTTTTAATACAAATTGGAACGACGGGTTAAAAACAACAAAACCATCTCTCTGATGCAATGAAAATACTCATTTATAATGATACAATGTGTTTTGGAACTTAATTTAAGTATATGCGCATCGTTGCATTATAACTTGTTTCATAAAATTGATATTCATTAACTTTCATTTGTAATATGCATCATTCATATTTAGAAAAAAAATATTAAATATTAAATACTTCATGTGGCGCCGACAAAGTTGTTTTGTATTATGCTATTAATATAAATAAATAATAAATTAGTCGGATAGTCTTGCACGTGTTCTGTTTACTTGTCATATAAGTAACTTGAAATGTAAAAAATATACGTGCTTTCAGATATATGAGCTGATCATACGAAAAGTCAAACAGAGTCGTAGTTTTAATGATTTTGTTAACACAATGTACGTAGTCATATATTGATGGATTCTCATATTAAACTTAAAACTAAATATGATTGATAATTTTGACATACAATGATTGTTAATTATATTTTGAGGTTGTTGATAAATTATGAAACTATCTTAATAGATTAAGACGTAAAAACTTATTAAATTATATGTTGAAGAAAATTCCCTATTCTTTGTGAAATTTTTAATAAACATTATAATAAAATTGAAATATAAAATATACATAAGTTATATTTAAAATATTGATAATAAGACGAAAGCTAATGAGAAAATAGTTCAGTGTAAGACGAAAGTTAAGAAAGCGCGATGAAAATGAAAACTAAGATAACTTAAATGACGGCTATAGTGATGATTATTGAATGCTTAGAATGATGATGTAATATATGCATAAAGGTGGTTTAGAGGATTTGAGACTCTTCTTAATATAATAGTTAAAGTGAAATTTTCTGAATGAAAGTTTTCCTTATGCTAACAAGAATGTCCTTACTATAATAATACTTTAGAATTTAAAATATTATTTGTAAGCATCAACATATTACTACATATGTGTCATTGCTTCCTCCTATTAAAAGGAAACATAATTAAGTTATAGCATTGCGCTCACTAGCTTGTACCGATAAATATTGCTATTAACTCTCTGGATACAATAATTATGCATTCATTCGCCTCATGATAACCACAACTCAGTTAGGTTTATAATATTTTCAATCGGTAATATTCTGAATTTAGGTCATTTACAATGTATAATATATTGAGTGCTAATATGCAGATACACAGATCATAACTATAAAACTATATTTATTGATTTAATCAATTTTTCGTGTAACTCATTTTTTAATATATCTATGTTTCAAAGGGAGCAATATAGCTACAATTTTAGAACAAGAAGAAAATTTAGTCTTTTTTTTTTTTGCCAAATAAATATAAGAGATTTCATTAATCAGAATAAAACCATGCTGGGACAACCCCCAACTAGCGATACAACCAGGTGGAAAAACAAAATAATTTGTTTCCTCACTGTTTAACAAATAGAATTATAAAAATTCTTGAATCTAAGAATGAAATCAAAGACATCCAAATCAATTCAAATTGCACCGACATCCCTGAAAACAGCAGTATCACAATTGACCGTAACACATGAGAACCATTGATAGCCCAGTGTTCAGAAATTCCAATTGTATAAATCGAGATCAAAGAAACTTCACCCCAGCTATCTACTTGCCGGATACCAGCTATAGACATGCTGTAAATGGAGTACTTCAAAATATGAACAATATTCTGTTGTGAAAGGTAAGCTGTTGTAATAATCCCCACCGCTCCAGTTTTGATACGGACTTTCCGGATCTCCCAAGACATCAATTGAATCACCCTCAAAGGACCAAAATAACATAACAAAACACACCAGAATATACTAAAACATGCGACACACTCCAAAAGGAGAGATACAAACCACTCCAAAATGAGAGACATAAAAACACCCAAAGGCACCCAAAAGTGAAGATTCTTGAAGGAAAAATGAAAAAGAAAACAATAGGTAGGAGAAAATAGATCTCCTAATATGATTATGGTTATTTAGATGAGTAGAGGGGAAGGAGAAGAGAAGACGGCCGATGAAAAGAGAGAAGGGAGAGAAAGGGGGTCGACTCTCATTGAAACCCTGATGTAGTTACGAATATTTTAAAAGTTAGTCTTTATTAATTTATTGTCATTACTAAAACAGTGAAAGTTATGCTGATTTATTAGAATTACTAATATTAGTGAATGATTGGTCGGTTAACTAAATCATGGGTTGAAACTAGTTTCACAGACATCGAATCTAACTCCGAAATTTTCAACCGAATCTGAGCTTAAAAAATTCAAAATCTTAAATTCGGACCCAACAAATACTGTTTAGGTTAGCTATTTGTTTTAAAATTGGAGTTAAATTAGAGCTTATATGTATATTCGGGTTTCGATGGGTTTGAAACAGGTTTCTGATATTCGGGTAAATATGTTCAAAATTCACACCCGATCCGACAATAGTTTGGTTTTAAAAAATAAATTCGAACCGTTGAATTCAGGTCGAGTAAATTTCAGTCAAATTGGTCGGTATGGATCAGATATCCATCAAATCGATAAGAATCCTACTTTATGTATATAGTTATTTATTCATAAATATCCGTTTACGTTACCATTTTTATTTTTCATGATTCAAAATTTTAATTTTTTAAAAGAGTATGGTTTCAAATCATTTTCTCAAAGAAAATTTAATATAATTCTATTATATTTTAGAATTTTTAAAAATTATACAAATATCTCAAAGGAATTTTACAAAATAAACTTTAATTAATTTTTAAGATATATATTTTAAAAATACATTTTGTGTATCACATAAATCATAGGGAGTGTTTGTCGGGTGAATTTGTCCGAATTAAAATGTATTTTTTTCTAGAAAAAGAAATTTAAATTGAGTAAAACATTTTAAAATATTTTAATAAATAAAATTGAAAATATATAAATTGTTTCACTTTTATGACCCGTATTGGTCACATATAATCTCGGGACGTTTGACTTAAATTGAAATATTACTTACAGGTAAGAAATTATTAACTGGTTCCGAGTAAAAAGTAATTAATAAGCAAAATATTTTTGATCGGTTTTTATGGATAAATTTAGTGATATATATAATTTAATAGATATAAAATAAATAACGTGAAAATAATTTTTTTAAGTAAATATATATATATATATATTAATAAAAATAAATTTGAAAATGAAAATAAGTTGTTTAAACAACTCATTTGACATTTTCAATTTCTCATATCTATCTATTTAATATATATACTAACTTATAGCTTATGCAATGAACACTGGACCTTTTTCATTATCTTATAATCTTTTATATTTAATGTAGTTAAAATGATGAAAAATATTATATCGTATAAGAAAATAATTTATTTTAATTCAGAATTACTTGTGCAATTATTAAATCTTATCTTGTACTTTGACCATGTTGTTTTTATGGTAGCATTGTTTATTGTTCGCCACATCATTTATTACGATCCCTTCTTTGTTGATCATCTTACATATTTTTGACATATTCTTCATGAAATATTATATGTTTACTTTTGTTTATTTCACTGATACATTTATATTTTGAAATTTTATAAAGTTTATATAATGATTTTTACCGAGAAGAATTTGGTGAGCCTTGCTGGCAAAGGCTTTATTGATTATATAATAATCTTAAAATCGATATTATAGTGGATCTTTGTATTTGGGCTCATACTAAATTGAGCATTGGGGTTTACTATGGGCCCAAGTAATTCGGGCTCCATGGACTTCTTCCTGATAGAACAATTTGGTTGTGCATGTCACAGACGTATTTGGGCCGAAAAGAAAAAAGAAACGCAACGCAGTTCATGGGTTTCAAAGTTTTATTTCCTAAGCAAGAATGAACTAGCATACATGTTTAGTTTAGTAGTTTGTCAAAAAAAGAAGAAGTTTAGTTTAGTTTCTTAATTATATATTTAAAATAGATGACCAATTGTTGTGAAAATAAACAAATTATTTTCTTCAAAATTTTGTAGATGTTTCTGTGAACTATCTTGTATGCAGATTCCAAAAATCCGTTCTAAATGTTTTTGTTGCATGATTATATGTAATACTACTCTCTTATTTATTTTATTATATTTTGCATTAAGCCACCACCCCGTAGTATCTAGCAATTCCGTTCCAAATTGTTTGAGCTTGGATCATATACGGCTCGTTCTTGTAACAATATAGAAAACATAATAATGCGCACCTATCTTTTATAATCCGATCAAGAGGAGAAACCTTGCTTTGGCAAGATTATACTTTCTTATAACTACGTTTCGAGATTGCCTTTGAACAGCACTCGCAAAATCAATATACTTATATAAAATAGAAGCGAGGGGCATGTAGGTGGCGCCTCTCAGATCGCTCCGTTCTATTTTTCCAATTTTCTAGAATTTTTGGATGAAAAATATCAAAAATTAAAACTACTTTTTTTAGTTTCGGATCAAGTTTCATAATCTGATTTTGTTTCAGATTATTCATGAAAAATAGTAGCTTGAAAGTTTTAATCTGATTTTGTTTGTATATAAAGGAGAAGCGAGGGGCGTATAGGTGGCGCCTCTTACATCGCTCCGTTCTATTTTTCTAATTTTTTTTGGAATTTTCGGATGAAAAATATCAAAAATTAGAATTATTTTTTTTTAGTTTCGGATATATTAGAAGTAAGTTTTAGAATCTGATTTTGTTTCAGATTATTTATAGAATATAGCAGCTTGAAAATTTTAATCTGATTTTGTTTCAGATTATTTAATTAGGGGAAAGTGCGGCACACATGTCTCTCTGCACCTATAAATACCCCTATAGTTTGTAGAGTTTTGGATCATCTAAACACAACCTACTTTCTCTCAATACCACAACCCTACCTTTCTCCGGTGATAGTTCTCTTGCTCGATTTCTGATTTCTAACTCGATGGTGCCGTTCTTCTGCAACGATAAGTGAAGGCTGTTTATACAATATTAAAACAAATAAAGGCTGTTGCAAGCAAATGTAGTTATAGATCGCTATGTGGGAGTCGACAAATCGAAACACGGGAGAAGAATTTAGTCTTGACATGATATTGATGGATGATATCAATAAATTAACTATTAGTGATGTATGTTTGTTTGTTATTCTTTTATAATATTTGTTTTGTTCGTCGGACATGCTTGCTGTTGTTAATTTTTATATGATTTACTTTGTATATAGGAAAATATTATTCATACATAATCTGTTTGCTCCGTTCAAGAAACTTTTAAGTGAAGACTGTTTTATACAGTATTAAAAAATAAAAGTTGTTACAAGCAAGAGTAATTATGACCGTTATCTCACGGATTTAAGTTAGTGTTTTTGTGAACAATCAATGCAAAAAAAATTGGAGGAATGTGACAATGTAATAACATGATTACTTTTTAAAAAACGCACACATAAAATTAAAATTCGTCGTGCTTTAAATTGTTAATACATGTATAAATTTATTTTCATTTTTCCACCATGAATTATATTCCAAATTTGCAATTTTATATATTAGTATTGGTATCATATCAACATTTTTATAATATAAATTTATTTTATCATACAAATATTAATTTTGAAACATTAATATACATTTTATAGACAACCACAAAATTATTTATTCTACAAATATTAATATCAAATTATTAATATAATTTTTATAGGCCGCCGCAACGCGCAGTTTCTCAACTAGTTATTAGAAAGGGAAAAGCTGCCTACCATTCGGGGGTATGCTTTTACCAAAACTTTGCCTTTTATTATACTATCATATTTTATAAACGAGTGTGCGTTTTGTAATACTTTTTACCTTTGCGCCACTGCTGGATTCCATGCATATTAAATCATAGGCACTACAAGCTACCACCTTTCTCAAGCTTGGCAAAGTTATCTAAACTATTACTTTATGCCAAGTGTTACATCTTTGCTGCTATCACTTTTGAAACATCAAGCTCAAGTGTAGTTGTCCCTCCGTTAGGCTTTTGTAGCGTTAATTTCGTTGCCCTTTAAGTCAAAACGACTAGATATATAGGTAACTATGGATGATTCAATACATTTTTTTCTTGTTCATATAATTGAAGAAGCTAGGTAGGTCACAGAAATCAATATTTTTAACTTTAGTCAAGATATATATCCTTTGTATGTGATGCCTTCTGTTGAGTGATTATGTTGAAGATCATGATCTTAATGAAAGGATCAATACTTTAAACACGGATACGTAAGTGAATTGCTAACTTGGTGGCCAGGAGAGACTTGCATGGCTAATATTAAATTAATACTCCCCCTCAATTGTTTACATTGGAGGGGGACACGGTGAGTAAAGTTAGATGAAAAGTGGGTAAAGTGGTGGGACCTATCAATATTTAATAATAGATTTGAGATAGTGGAGGAAAGTAGTGGGTGTAATAGTAGTTTTTATTGTTAAATACTCCCTCCGTCCCTTTTTATCTGTCCATTTTGGAAAAAAAAACACATACCAAGGAATACTTGATTGTATAAACTTTTTCATTAAATACTCTAATTAATATCTTGAAAATGGTGGAATACCCCTACTTTATGTCTTGAAAACATGAATTCAACCAAGTTTTAAATAAGTCAAGCCTTGAAAATTGAAATTATGGAGATATATTTGAAAAACTATCATTAAATTAGTTTTGAAAGTATAAATGGACAGATAAATAGGGACAAATTTTTACTTCCAAAGTGGACAGATAAATAGGGACGGAGGGAGTATGAGATAGTGGGGGAAGATAATGGGTGTAATGATGAGAAAAACTTATTATTTATGTTAATGTAAAGAAATGAGAGGGACATCCCAAAATAGTAACTGTAAACAAATGAGAGAGATAGAGGGAGTAACTAGGTTAGGCATGTGTTACACATAGAAATTAATGGAGTATTAAACATTCATTTCCCCTTAACCAGGGGGCTCAAATTCAATGGGTTAGGTTGATTCTAGTGTCTGTGATCTTTACGGCATGGATCCTTATCAATTCGAACCTGACACATCTACTTGTCTCATATAAACGAGTAATTAAGATCAGAAGACGACAAATGAATGCATCTTGATTTCTGCGCCATGTATATGCTCCACCGATGATTTTCACACAGCGTGTCGGTTGTTGGAAGCAGCAGTTAAAATATAGTGCCACGAAGATGAAGTCACGGTTGAAGTGCAAAAGTCGAGCGGAAAGTAACCTCATTTATAAAAAGTATTTATAAATTTTAATTTAAAACTCAATTCTAGTTCCCTTCTTTCCTATAAAGAAGAATCATTTTTCTCTTTTGAATTTATCTGAGCCGCCCCATGATGGAGTGGATCTACTTAAAAATAGGTAATGGCTAGCATATTGGAGCATGTGCTAGTGATTTAGGAGCTCACTAGGAGAGTGTTGGATTGGTTTTTTTGGTTCATTACCTAAATGTGAGTTTAGGAGCTCATATAAGTAACCTATTAGACTTGCTCTTATAAGTGAAGTTAATATAATAATATGTCAAGCGGACCAAAAATATAGTATATATCCATTTTCATATATGGGACCTGTTTATACAGAAGTTAAATAATTCAAAGGAGTGCATAAATTACTCCCTCTGGTCTTTTTATTTTTATGCATGACGCTTGGTTTTTACATCCACTCCAAGATGTTTTGATTAACATTTAAATAATTTTTATCACTCTTCTTATATTATTAAAATAATAATTAAATATAAGTATAAATTTATAACTAATTTTATACTAAATCCTGAGTTTGAGGCGCGGACCATCCCGTCCCCAGTGGAACTGGATGTCATGTTATTTGAAAATAGTAACGTCACTCACGAAACTCTTATTAAAAGATTTTTCTCACCTCTCACCTTGTTCGAAAGAACTTTATGTGATGGGTTGCGAAAAGAATAGCTTACTTTAATGCACCAATGATTTAGATTCGGCAACAAGCGAGTGAAGTGAAATTGTTGCTAGCTTTGCCACAAAACTTTAACTCTTGCTAAACAGATGCTTTTGTGTAGTGTACTGGTATAGTATATTGTAAATTGAATTTTGCTTTCTTGCAGCACTGGGGGACGCCTCAAAACGAATATGTTAGGAGTTGTCCCACATCTGATGTGGGAGGAGCAGAAAGCTAAAATATAAGCCGCCAGAACAACTCCAATAGTACGAGGGGAGGTGTCTAAAATCAAAGTCGTGCGGGCTCGACGCAAAACGGACAATATCGTACTATCGTGGAGTTAGGTTCGCTTAGCTAACCCAACAGAATAGACATGTAATAAGTGCTGAAGATTTGACACACTTTCCATGTTAATATAAGGGAGCTAGCCTCATTGTTAACAAAAATCTGTAGGATTATCAAGATACCTATCTTGTTTAGCGATTAAGTTACAAGATGATGATAATAAATCACATTGATAGATATATAAGTGAATGGGCGGCACCTAACCTCCCCAATGTCCGTCTAAATCTGACAGATAGCCTTGTGGGAGAGAGTAAGATCAGTACACGACACATAGATGCATGTTGAAGTTAGGTGATTAATATTGTCACGTTGGTTTCTGTGCCATGGACTCCCCAGCTCGCAACATGTAGGTTGTTGGAAGTCACTGGAGGCCTAGAGAACAGCTACACACGCAAGAGAAGAAATCGCCATTGATTGATAAAGGTTAATATAATTCGACAATTCATTCCGAACCATGCGATGAAGTTATTACAAAAGTTGAGTGTGGTATGAAACTTCCCATATGTGCGTGTGCATGTCAAGTGAAACTACATGGTATAACAAAAGAAATGGTCTGATAAATTTGACCTGCAGTCTAGCCTATAAAAATTTGCGGTCAATTTGTAAGACATTATACTTAAATAGTATCGTCTCATTGAGCGGTCGTTTTTAAATTATCATTTAAATTAGGCTAGGTATGTTTTTAGACAAGAATAATGTGTAGTTGGAATGAATTTTTTTAACAAATAATTCATAATTTTATATATGATATGATTTATTAAATTTTAATTAAGGATTTTGCAGGGATGAAGATGCTCTCTGACCTGCGATCAGACCCATGTTTAAAAAAAAAAAATTTAAAAAAATGTTTAGATCGGGGTTCAAAACTGCTTTGATTAGTGTTGGGTAAATTTCGGGGGGCTGGGGTACCTAAACTAATGAAATGGTTCAATCAATCAAATTTTTATTAGTTTTCTTTTAAGCGCCGTGGTTAGAAGGGAAACTGATGTGTAGCTCTTGGCTTGTTGTAACTTGTAATTACCAACTACAGTCTCCAGCACTTCAATTTGCATGCATGTGTTTCCCATGGGGGAGAAATCTGATTGAGAAGCTAAGCTGCTTTTTAGAGTTAAGTTGTTGATCAGCTGTTTATAATCATTAGAACTTGTGGATTCAGTGACCAAATAATGATGGAGAAACTGGTGTCCAAGTCAGAGAGAAGAGGCCATAATATGTCCCCATACACTATACCCTGCCATGAGGCCAGATGATCCCTAACTCTCCCATACTTTATCTTACACGAGCTCACCTAGCTAGTGCTTGTGAATCGCCTCAGAGAAGTTCATGAGGTTGTCCCATGAAATTATATACTTGTCTCATGTATCTGCATTATTAGGAGGGGAAGAAAAAAGAGACTATTTACACAGAGCACATGTGTGAGCACACTGTGCATATACGTGTGTCCATGATTTCGATTGGGATTTCTTGATGCAGAAAACTCATATATACCAAACATAAAATTAGTCGCGTTCGGGAATGTTCAAGTACGAAAAAAATAATGAATATGCACATTGTAAAGCAAAGCAACACGTCCAAGTTTTCAACATTTATTTATCTATTTTGCTAACTATTCAACAACATTTATTTCTGTGAATGAATGAATGAGAATGCAGGTACCACCACATGGTCACAGCTTACTCGGTTCCCTTCATCCTTCTTCTGTGTGGGGTTGGTTTTAATTTGAACCCATCTCACGCTCCTTGTTCTGTCTACATTGCTAAAGTGTAAAGGGCCCCTACCTTTTTCTACTAGGACCCTTTCTCATTTACACCTACACGGTCTAATCTATTCAAGCTTAAATTTAGACATTACACTGCATGTACAGAATTGAGGGGATCATATATTCAACCACTGATCACCATGTTTCGTGGGCCTTAATTCTGGTGCTTCATTGTGTTTGAGTGAAATTGGATGAGATATGACACGGAAATTGGATCACTTTTTAGATCATTACTCATTCTTTAGATTCAATGTTTATTTCCCGGCATGGATCTCCCTTGTCATGAACTATTTAAAATGTCTGGGGTTGTTCTGCCCAAGCTGAATCTTGGCCTCTAGCCGTGCTAGATTCTGGTCTCTTACGTTTCAGCGCTGTGTAGTATATCCGATTATGTTCTCGACGGAGTGCTGCGAAAAAATATAGTAATTAGGAACGAATCAGTGGAGTCAGGAGTCAGGGTCTTGCAATTAATTGAATAATTAGTAATTAATCAAAATTATTAATCATGTCAGATATATTAAATAACATAATAATATGTTACTTATTAAATCTATTATATCAAATTTAGAACAATATGTTATAATTAATCAGATTTTAATAATTAAATATGCAAAACACCTTGTAATTAATAATTAATCGATCAAGTCGGTTATTTTCAGAATCATGACTCCATTTAATCCAATTTATACATAAAATGATTGAAATTAGCTATTGAAAAAGAAAAGAATAGAAAAGAAAAAGAAAAAGAACTGCGTTCTCTAATTTTTCTTTACTCCAGGTGGTATAGTCGTTTTTGGTTTTCTATCTTGCGTTTCGTGTTTGGGCCCTATATATTATTTATAGTGACCTTTTTCTTAAATAAAGTACAATATTTTAATTTAGTTAAAAGTGCACATAATTGTGTACATAAAATTTGTATGACGATATTGAATTTTAATTGAATTTGTCGATATAAATACACAGAATTCATTCCAATTAAAATCCAATTACTCGTCAAAATTACGAAATTCACTGAAATTTCACATGCCGAGGTACATGTTTTGGCTACTGCACTTGTCCGTCCAAATTTGGATGATTTTACGGGCAGTCAATTATTCCGGCTCCTTAGTTAAATATACTTACAAATAAAATATGTAAAACTAATAGACAAAATATAAATTCGGCACCTTATTATGCGATATAATAATCACTATTTAAATAGAGTCTCTGACAAGTGACAACGACAGCAAAAATAAAAATATAAAAAAGCAAGAAAAAATCATATCAAATCATGCTTTTTTGTACAGTTTTATATATTTATATATAGTCTACACTCTACATCACTCTCACCGACTGCGACGTTGTGACAACCAAGCTTTCATCAGCTGAGCTCGAGCCAGCCAACCCAAGCCGTTTCCACCCAAAAAATCTCTGCTCGAACGGCACAAGAAACCGACAGCAGCCGGTTGAAATGAATTTGCATTTAAGTTCCATTTGCATTTCACTCTCAAATGCAAATGCAAATCGAAATGGGTACCTAACCCAAGTCATATCCTTACCCTTAAACCCTACCCGAGGTTGTTTTATTTAAAGTGAAACAATGTTGTGAGCCCTGCCTTGCTTGTGAACTCCCTTCTTGAACCCTCTCCCAACTCTATCCCTCTCTTTCTATCTCTCCCTACTCTCTCTCTCTCTCTGTTCTTAAGTGACCCAGTCATGATCTCCACTGAGAATTTATGTTTTTTCAAGTGATTTTTCAACTTGTTTTAAATTGTGTTTTCTTGAATTTTGGGTGAAATGGGTTGTAATTAAAGGAAAAAGATGGGAAAAGTAACAAGTACAAGAAGTGTAATTTATCTACTAAATCAAATTGTACCCAACAATTTCATACTTCCTTTTATTTTCTAAACATTTCAGTTTCATTTACCACTAATTATCATCAAAGTAGCTTCTTTTCTCCTCATCAAGTCATTAACTAGTTCTACATACATCAGTAGTAGTGGTTTTTCTATCATGAAGAGACTTAGCAGCTCAGACTCTTTGGGTGCTTTGATGTCCCTCTGTCCAACTACAGGTGCCTATTGCTAATGCATACTACATCGAACTATTTTATTTAATTTACTTTCCAAATTAATTCTTTTCATTAGCACCTCAAAGTGATACTTATTTTTCTTTCATTTATACAGAAGAACACAGTCCAGGTAACAACCATATGTATGGCCGTGATTTTCAGTCTTCTTTGGATGGCTTAGATGAAGAAGGGTGCATAGAAGAATCGGGCCAGATCGAGAAGAAAAGGAGGTTAAGTGTGGATCAAGTGAAAGCCCTGGAGAAGAATTTTGAAGTTGATAACAAACTTGAACCGGAAAGAAAAGTGAAATTGGCACAAGAACTTGGGTTGCAGCCTAGACAAGTAGCTGTGTGGTTCCAAAACCGACGAGCCCGTTGGAAAACCAAGCAATTAGAGAGAGATTATGGCGTTCTTAAAGCCAATTATGACTCACTTAAGCACAATTATGATACTCTTCAACATGACAATGAGTCCCTTCTCAAAGAGGTACAAGAAATAAACACTCGGTTATTTAACAATTAGGGTAATAGTTACATAATTATGATAATATAACGGTAGATCTTTTACTATTATTTACTATTAATTCATACTCGTGAACATATTTATTAATTTATTATGCCTAATCAAGTAAACATATAATACTTTACACTCACTCCAGTAAGGTCTAGATAGTGGAAGATGTAAGCACAACTTGCCCTTAGTTGAATTTTGTTAACCCGAGTTTATTAATTTACAATATTTTTTGTTATTTTAAACTGTTTGAGTCTAAAATTTTTAAAAATCTCAGATAAAGGAGTTGAAAGCAAAATATGGTGAGAAGAACGAAGGCAATCCGGTGAAAGAGGAAGTGATGGCAAGCGAAAACAAAGACATGTACGAAGAAATACTAGTGACTAATAAGTCCTTAGCAGCAATTGATTCCATAGCTCAATGTGATGATCCTACTGCAGAGCCCAACTTAGTAGCTTCTGCTGTTACAACATTCTTCCAAGACGGCTCTTCAGATAGCGATTCCAGCGCAATTTTAAACGAAGATAACAACAACAATAGCCCCAACTCTTCCACGGCAGTTTTTGGGCACCAGTTTATGCCATCCTCGTCAAGTAATTGCTTCCAATTTAGCTCAGCATCGGACTCTAAGACAATTCTTGGAGATGCCCAAAAGGCGTACCAGCCGCAGTTTGTGAAGATAGAAGAGCATGATTTTTTCAGTGGTGATGAGTCTTGCAATTTCTTTTCTGATGATCAAGCTCCGAGTCTTCAATGGTACTGTCATGATCAGTGGAATTAAATGGAATTTAATTATAAAATTTGGATAATGATCATGAAAACGAATAAGACTGTGAGCATGCCATGCCCACTTTTCATTAGTCTCTGCAGGGTTATTGTACAAAATGAAGTTGCAGAGAAAGGTGACAGGGTCACGGGGGTGGTGGGTCGGGCGGGTCAGGAGAATCAAAGCTGTGCAGGAATGATTAGATAGTGATTGAGACAACTTCTTTTACTCTGCTCGCTGGGATGAATGTTAAAATAAACAAGCTACTTCAGTGAAGGAAAATGCGGGCTTTTTATGTTTAAAAATGTTAATTAGCGTAGCTGTAAGGGGAATAATGATGACGCTCTTTTTATGGAAACTTACTCGCTTTGCATCTTTTTTTAAATTGAGTTCTCATAAGATTTATTATCATCAAAACGAAAACTATTATTACCCCGTCTCATTGAGTCGTATAAGTTCACTATTTGCACGTATTTCGAGACTTACAAAATATAATTTCCTAATATTTTTTTATTTTTTTGAATAAAAATTTAAATATCAAATTTTTATTCAGGAGGAAAAAAATTTAAAAAAATATTATGGAACTATTCTTTATAAGAGTTTTAGAAAACGTGTTAAAAAGTAACGTATATAATTGAATGGGACGGAGAGAGCACCCTCTTAGCATTTTTTTAACTTGACTTTTGATAAAATTATTGCTTTCAATTAATCTTTTTAAGATAAAAATACAATTGATATAATTATTATCAAAAATTAAAATTTTATAAAATAGTAAATTACACATGTGATAATAGGGGTGTTCATATATTAGATCAGATTCTTATTTTTCTTAGACCAAATCAATATAAACGATATTAAAATCAAATCGTATCAGTGAGAAGTTAACTACTATTTAGTATGGTTTTGAAATTAACTATTAGTATAGTTAATCTTTCTGCTGATTTCTTAGAAGAGATTCGGCAAATAGAATCATTCCTAGAACGTTGGCTAAAATTAAAGACAAAGTATAAATATAGTTGGAGCTTAATTTTTTCAAAAAGTTGCCTATTTTTTTTGTTTATAATATAACAACTCACTTTTTAGCCAAGAGCTTCAATGTCTGAAGATGATCTTACAAATTCAATTTGGTGTTGATGATCTTACAAGTTCAATTTAACCAACCCCAAATACTTGTACGAATACCGACCATATCAATTCTCCAACAATATAGTCGAAGCAAGTCCGTATTTTTCTATTATCATCATCTCTAGCGTAGAAATTTGTAGATATTAAACGCGGCACCTCATAGTGGTCCGGTGGCGTTAAAACACGGACATGTTCGATTACGAAATGCCGACGACGTCCCATTAAAGCTGAAAATATACAAGACGTCGCCGTGCACGACAATCTCTCACGGAGTTGAAATGCAACCAATGAAAAACCAGTATAGAATTAGATGAAAAAATTGGAGGCTTATTGAGACGAATGTCGTTGGCGCGCGTGTATATATACATAGTGATCTTATTTCACCATCAGTGTCGATTTCTTTGACTAAACACCTCTCCATCTGTGGGATCAACTCCACGTGTTTTCCTTCCTCATTCGTTGAACTCACAACTCCAAATTTGCCCCTTTGTTGTCGGTAACAAATGCCCATGCTATAGTATAGTGTTGTGTCAAATTTTGTCGGAGTACTCGGGTTTTGATTATAGATTTCAAGAGTAATAGTGGCTCCTTGAGCCTTCTTTTTCTTCTCTAACATTACATTTTATACAAGAATTTAAGATGATAACGATGGTTTTTAGGTAAGAAACCTGAAACTGGTTGTCTAAAGGGTATATAGAACTCTTAGGTTTAGTAGTTTTGAAAATCGACCTCCAAAATTAGGATTCTAGTCACCACTTTTCCGCTTTTCCAGGACCGGCTCAACCAAATTTAGGGCCCTAAGCAAAATTTAAAAATAAGACTCTTTTATAATTATATATAATTTTTTGATATTATATAATTTTATTAATATAAGGCCCTTACCTTAATATTGGATGTTGAACGATGAAATGAGAAAGGTAGCAAAAAAATATTATAATAGTTTAGTACTCCCTCCGTCCCCCTCAATTGTTTACATTGGAGGGGGACACGGAGACCAAGACGATGTATGAAAAATGAGTAAAGTTAGATGAAAAGTGGGTAAAGTGGTGGGACCTCTCAATATTTAATAATAAATTTGAGATAGTGGAGGAAAGTAGTGGGTGTAATAGTAGTTTTTATTGTTAAATATGAGATAGTGGGGGAAGATAGTGGGTGTAATGATGAGAAAATTTTATTATTTATAGTAACGTAAAGAAATGAGAGGGACAGATGGAGTAGCTTACACCAGAGTCATAGATGCACACACAGCACTGAAAACTGAAAAGACAAGCTCAAAGAGTAATTTTTTGGTCTAAACATTTTTTCATTTATATAGATAGAAAAAAAAATTAGTAATTTTAAAATTGATAATTAATATTTACCTCGATAAACTTGATATTACATTTAACTAGCAATTATTTATGACACATATTTGTCTTTAGACTTCTTTTACGTCCGTTGTTATTATTTTTTATATTTGATTCTATACCTTTTGTACATGATATATATTAATAAATATAATAATATATTTCATCATGATTATTCGTGATATATATTTTTTAATTTTTTTAAACAAATATTCATATAAATATGATAAATATTATTTATAAAAACATAATAAAAATAATTTATATTTCAAAAAAAATGATAAATTACTTAATTATTCTCATTTTTAAATAATAAATCAATTTTTTATATTAATTAAATATATTAAAAAATTAAAATTTTTTGGTAAAAGTTTGTTTTCAACAAATTTTTAATAAAACAAATACTAATATTTATGTTTGCATATATATAAAAGAGTTTTAAAATTTGGGGGCCCTTTTTTGTTTGGAGGCCTAACGCCACTGCTTAGCTTGCCTTATCGTGGAGCCGGCCCTGCGCTCTTCCACCCTCATCCTCTTTATTGATTAATAATCTTCGCTTTTCCATCTTCTATCATGTTTATCAATTTTATTAATAAAATCAAGATCTAGCTTTTTAGGATGAATTCTTGTTCAATACCTTGTCATCAGAGTTTTTAGTCGTATCCATCTTTTTGGGATGTATGTTTTTGTTTTGATGTTCTTGGTGTGTTTTGCTATGAAGTTTCGTAACGTTTCTAAGAAGGATTTACAGTATATTTTTGGTGATCGCAATACCTATATCGAATATGGCACAGTGGTGAATATCGCAAGAGCTCATCTTTCAAGACAAATACTGATCATGGTTTGGGATCATTTGTTGATCTAATTGATAATTTTGAATATTGTGTTACGGACGTTGGTGCTTATGTGAAGGTCAATTGCGATGCTACTATGTTCATAACTGATGTAATTTGGTTTGTTCGAGATTTGATTGTTATACTTTTTAGATTAAAAAATTTAATTATTCTTCTTCTTTTTTTTTTTGGCAGAAAAGAATTTAATTATTTTATGTGTTGTGTGTTAAGTGATAAAAAAAAAGCGGCTATAGTCAATATCGTACTTGTTTAGGAATTGACTATGTAATTTCAAAAAAAAAAAGAGAATTGAATATTTTGTCTGTGTATTTTTCTATAACACTAAATAAAAATAAATATATAAAAGTATCATATGTTTGTATATATGTGATATTAGAATTTTAATTATTTTTACATAAAAATGTATGTGTATATTTTTAATCATGTACGTTAGCTTTTAGGAGGTCATCGGATTAAATTCAATTAACAACTAGGATTAATTTTCATCTTGATTTTAATTTCTGTCTAATAATTTAGATATATATATATATATATATATATATATATATATATATTTGATATAATTTCATACTCCCTCCATTCCTTTTTAAGTGTCGTTTTTTGACTAGGTTTGAATTCCAAATTAAGTGTCACATTTATATTTTCAGGACAATTACTTATGTTCTCAATACAAATGTATATTCTTTTTACCTCAATACCCTTATCTTTGAACTCTCATTAAAAATTATTCATGGTAGTTTGATGGACAAAATTAGAAAATTAAACTTACATTAATGATAGTATAGCATAATAATTGCGCATCTTAATAGTTGTGCCAAGTCAAAAAATGACACTTAAAATGAAATGGAGGGAGTATACAGTAAACGAAATGAAGGTAGGAAACTATTTTAATTTTTGACAGTGAAAGATCTTCTAGAAAATTGTACAGTAGCCCGCAAAGCCTCCAAAGGGCCCTCGTGAGCTTAAAATATTTTAGATGGGGCATCTCATTTTCAGCAATTTGAATATTTAGGCCGTTTACATTGTCTTATACGTATCGGTGGGGACACATGAAGGTGAAAGGCTAAATATAATACACATATAAATTAACAATAACACAATTTTTAATGCTAATCTAGCTGGATTAAGAAAAGAAATGGGATCTGGGAAAGAAGAAAGGAACAGCTCCGTCTCCATCAGAACTACAGCATCATGTATCATCAGCTTAGCTAAAGGTGAACTTAGCCGGCTAGCTTGTAAATCCGGCACTAAAAAGTCTTCGGTCTTTTCTAAAGCTCATACACCACCATTGAAATAACTTTAATTGTAAATTTGTAATTAAGTTATGAGTAATTATTTGTTAACATGTTTCTTGTTGACGTTGGGATGTTGATACTTGATAATCTGCAAGAAGATCTAATTTGTTTTTGCTTTTTCAAATACAATTATATTTATGATAAAAATTTATGATATTTCATCGTTTAATCACGTAACACCTACTTTATACACCTGCTTCTCGATGTTAATCCAATAATTACATTACAAGTCGATGATCTTTCAAAATTTTTGTCCTTCCACGATTAAAAAAAACACATAAAAATGTATTATCAACAAATTCTTGTGAGGATTCTACACATTTTCATATAAAAATTTATTATATATATTTGTTATCTAAATAATTTTTTACGAAACAATCATAATTATAACTTGTAACAAAATGTACTTAACAGTTATATAGCTATAGAAAAATTAAGTGGGCGTTTGGCAACCTCAACTTATGGCTTATTTATAAAAAAAAAGGGTTTCAGCTTTTTTCATGATGTTTGGATAACTTATAAAAGCACTTAAAATGGTGCTTGAGAAGCCAAGAAAAAAAGTTAAAAAATCTAACTTTTTTTCTGATTTGAAACTTATTTACGACTTATAAGTCACGGGTATCCAAACAGTTTCAATAACTTATAAGTTTAAACCAACTTTTTACTTATAATTTACTTCTTTACTTTTAAACAATAAATTATTTATTTTAAGTCGAGCCAAACGGCCCTAAGAATGGCGCATTCTTTTTTTCTGCTAGCCAGGGTAGAGTAACATATTCTTGCTTATAGTTATAGCTAATGCGTAAGAATTAATAATACTATCGTTTCAGACCAATTTAATAAGTTGCAGATCCGAGATTACAGATACAATCTCTACTTAACAATCGACGTCTGGAGATCTTATCTTAAAGCACTGAACCATTCAGTAATCCATTATTTTTTAATACGTTTAGCAGTACATCGAGCAGAGATTTCTTAGATTTGATTAATATACGTCCATATGATGTACAGGTTATTTTATGAATTGAAAGGCGTCTAATTAGGAAAACAAATAAGTAGCAATATTATTGACAGCAGCTGATCCTAGATTAATTCCCCTGGACATTTTCATGTGAATTCACGCTAGAGTTTCCAGTACTTGATATATGCGCATATAAATAATCTGTACGTCAAATTTGAGTATCTTATTCTATATGGAAAGATTCCTAGTTAGGTATTGAATTTCGCTACTATCTTCTCTGGTAGAGAGCCTGCCTGCAGATGTCTACAGTATAGATATGATTAATTATTTTAAATATCTAATATAATTTATTATAAAGAGACATTGAGCACTGTATCCGGTGTTTTAAAATTTTCTTATTTATTAAAAAATCTTTGATAAATTTTTAAGAAGAAATTTGTGGATTTACTGATTGCATCATCTGAATAAACATTTCTAATTTATGCAAAAAAATCTCAGGAAAAGTTTCGTAGGGATCTTAAATCAGTAAATCAACCGATTAGTTACTATTCCCGATTTATACAACTATAACACATTCCTTATAATATTCCTGTGTTTATGGTTATTTTTTTTCTGAATTAGTAAAATCATAACGAGCACAAAAATTTTGATTCAGAAATTTGAATTTATAAAAAAATCTCTCCCAAATTTTAAATTTAAAGATCAACCGATTAATTATGATTCCCATAAATTAAATCAATAAGCACAAAAATTTAAATGTGCTCCAAGAGCTCAATAGAGTTGGTTCCTAGGCTGTGTTCATTTGTATGGAATATAATTAGAGGAGAATAAAATGAAAAATTATATAAAAGTTTTAAGAAGAAAGAAGAAAGTGCGTATGAGATGTATGTGATAATAGTGACAAAATCTGAATGTAGTTAAATTTCTTGTGAGAAGGATTGTAGAGAAACATGATGGAGAAATAGAATAAGCATTCTTTCAAAACATGTATGTAAAAATTATAGTTAAAATAGTAGGATTGGAATGATTAAAATAATGAAAATCATATATATATTTTTTGATCAACACCATATTAGAGTACAAAATTCATTTCATTCCATTCACTCCAAGTGAACACAACCTTATATTGCGTTTGGTTGGAATGAATGGAATGAGTATAAATAAAAGAAAATAATAGAGTGTAGGAGGGATGACTTTGAAAAAAATGAGTGAGTACAAATTTTGTGAAATAAGATTTTGGTAGAAAATTGGTATGATAGGCAATGGAGCATTCATTCACAAAATGCAGGGTTTGAATTCTAATTAAAGTGTGATAAGAATGAAATAGCAGAAGGAATTAAATTATTATAAACATTCAACTAAATTATAATTCAAAACTCATTCTATTCTCACTATGTTCATTCAACCCGACCAAATACAACATAACTACATAACTGATTTGAGGGTACCAACAGTGTCACATTTATTGACACCACAAACGCGTTATCCTTTATTAAAAAAGCGTACCTATTTTTCACAACATTGTTTAAGTTAAAAAAAGTACTATCAATCCGGAATTTAGATCTTGCTAATCCACTTCACAGCTAATGAAACACATGTGACATAAAATGGTGTGTCTGATTAATGTACAACATTAGTTGTAAATGTTTAGGAGAAAGCCAACATGGAAGCATATGTTACAGCTAAGGTAGGTCTCCAGGTTCGTTAAGGGGACATTTCACATGGCTTTAACTCACCGTACTATGTTAATCCTAGCTTAATTAATCATATGCAAGGTCCCCCGCCAATAACATTACGTACATTCTCAATTTTATAAGTTCTCGTGATCTTGATTTCGACTGCATTATTCACAAGACAGATTTATTGCAAAAAACATATCACACAGGTTGCGATGTTATGTTGATGCATTCGTATCGATATAATCTGATAATTAGCAATTTAGCATCATCAGGTTAACAACCTTTTTTCATTACCTGCGTGAGAAAGCCATTCGAGCGCAATATTTACATGTTTTCGACGATTTCCAGTGATTTTACAGGCTTATTCAAAAAATAACATGTCTTAGTATTTCGTAACTACAAATTACACAAAAATTTGGCTGTGACCATGATTATATACTTGCTCAGTTGTTGATTCCCGTGCTAATATGAAAATGGGCATGAGTCTCTGACAATCGCTTTTTACGATGATATTTTTATTATTATTCGGCACACATTAGAATGTTCTCGTAAAATATGGTTTGACAAATTATTTGGAACTTCTTTTTTCAATCTAAATATTTAATGTCTAAATTTTTATAATAAAAAAAAATCTGATGAAAAAATTATGAAATTATGTGTTATATGTGTCTTAAAATACATGTCGAGTAATGTATAATAAGTAAAGAAATAAGCAGTACTACATATAAAATAACGCAGAAAATTTATTAACAAAAAAAAATTTCAAGCACCATCTCCGTGCGAAAATACAGGGGAATATATATTGCTAGCACTCCTATATTAGCACAGGGAAACAGGGGAGAAAAGATGAATGTGACAGAGTTGGAAGCAAGTGGTTGTGGTGGTATTGAAAAACAGGGTGACACCGGATTCCTCCAGCCCGAAGACGGACAGCTCAAACCCAAGAAAAGACAATCCCTCTTTTCTCTTCATTTACTTCTATGGGCCCTGAAAACTAGGGGCTTCTTTTACTGGGCCCCACCTGGTGCAGGACACGCCCCAAGTTACCCGGACATATTGACCCGCTGATGGCAACTCCTGATAAAAGCCTCATCAATCCCGAGACTCACATTTATGTACTTTGTATTTCAGTTTTTAATTTACGTCGTCAATTTATTTCTTTTATCGGTTTTTATATGGTATGCCTATGGGGATATGCTAAGCGAAGAAATTTTTGTGTTCGCGGAAAATTTTGTGTTCAGATCATTTTGATTGGTTCCTACGAGTATTTCTTAATAATGATGGACTCCCCTGCAAATACATCAACCATACCAATCAAAATGATTTAAATGCAAAAATTTCCGCGCTTAGCATGTGCCATGATCATGGGCACACACCAGACAAACCCATCTTTTATTTACACTTGCGTATTCATTACTTTATCCGGAAAGTATTTGATAAATCTGAGATTTTTAATTAAAGTAAGATATATTTGATAAAGTAATTTATTAAATTAATTAGAATATTTTTAATTTTTAATAAATAAAAGAAATTTAGAACACTAATTCTCTCACTTAACAAGAACGCTTTATGAAATTTTCTCGGAAAGGCGAAAAAGACACATTCGAACTTAATCGACGAGAATAAGACAAGTTATGTCCTTGATTAGTACTTCCACTTTTATACTTGCTGTTTTACACCGATCCAGCCGAATTGGTGATTGAACTCAATTGTGTATTTTCTTCTTTCCCTGTCCATGGATTCGACCACAATCTGAAATGTTTTAGAGTTAAAAGAGGTTGATCTCGTTCCAAGGGAGAAGAAACAAAGCAAAGATTTTGATCCTGCATCTCAACTTTCGTGAATAGTCGGGATTACCAAAAAAAGTTACGGCGTAACCGGCAGAAGTTGTGGACTCATATATGAATGCTCACAGACAACACGAACTTGGTTTAACACAGATTTTATGAATTCTGAATCGATTACACCTCCAGGACTTATAAAAAAAAGAGAGACGGGATACTTATTTCGGGAGACATGAGAGATCTGTAACAAATAAATTTTGAATTAATTACAGGCCCGGCCCTTAGGTAAGGCGACCAGGACGAACGGTTAGGGCACCACTATCCCAGGAGCACCAAAAAACCTATACATATGTAATATATAATGATAAATTTATGCATTTATATATTTACATGCATTTGATTTGATTGTGTTGTTGAACTTAAAACAATATTTTTGATTATGTTATTGTATATTGATTTGAATGTATGTAAGTTTTCCTTTAAAATCTTAAAAAATAGAGGCATCATTTTTAAAATTCGTCTGGGGCACCCAAATCTTTAGGGCCGGCCCTGAATAATTATTTTCTATATAATATACGTATATATTGATTGATATTTTTGGATAGGATATCAGTTAGAGAAAATGATTACTTGTGATTAAATATTAGTTATTAATACAAATAATATTAAAAATTATTATAAAATTATTTGCTACGCCGAAAATATGACATTAATACATATGACATTAAATTATTTGTATAACCGATCTTTGACTCACTGCTCACTGTGGTGGCCTCTGCAAACTGCACACAGCCACATGAGAGTGAATCCTCTGCTGAGCTATTCTAATAACAGTCCATACATATCCCTCTTTTCTACGACTACCGCTTGATTCAGAGCCCCCTGTTTTGTTGTACCCCCACCTATTACTGTATCATTTTGGATTCATGCATGCATCATCATCATTATACATTGTTTCTTGCTCACAACCGGTTGTTTCTGAGGACCAACCCGCCTGTTCAGCTGGAGCCAACAATTCCTCCTCTCTTTTACCAAGCCGATGAACATTTTTTTTAAAGGGAAATACTATCCTGTTTTTAATTTCCAGAACAAACAAAACATATATAAAACCAGTGTTCTAAAAATCGCCGAGTCGGCCGAGTACTCATTCCGAGTACTCGTTTTTAACCCCTCGTCCGATCCGAGTTCTGAGTAATCGGGTTCAAAACCGATTTATTAAAAAATCGGTCAAACTTCGGTTTGACTCCGAGTACTCGAGGTCATATCCGAGTTTGACTTATCAATTTTTCATTGTTTTATTTGAAAATTATTTCAAAAGAGACTAAACGTAAATTTATGTATGTTTTGATCTTTTTTTGGTAAAGTATTGACATTAATTAGAAAGTATATGTGTTTTATGATTAAAACTTGTGAATGATTATTATGTCAAAAACTATCAAACAATTAACTTATATTTGAACTTCATTATTCCAAGTGTTTTATTAAAATATTAATATTATTAGATAGTTTTATTATTAATCAGTATATAACTATATATGAGAGAAAAAAATTAATTAAAAAAAATACCCGATTAGTTATCCGATTACTCATTCCGAGTACTCGCCCGAGTTCCGAGTACTCATTTTTCCGGAACCAAACCGAGTTGGACCGAGTTCCGATTTTTACAACCTTGTATAAAACTGATCTGTGCATACATAATAACAACAAAAGAAAAAACAATATGAGGATAAATTCATCTTTTCCTGCCTCTTCTGATCTGGATATAAAAAATCTGCTCTAGACAAAATATTTACCTTTTTTAAACGTGAACATTTTGGAGAGCATATTTCTTCTTTTCTTAAATTCGTGTTCGTATGAATCCTAATTCCAAATATCAATTATTTACTATGGCTAAATTATTTTTAAAAAATTCAAGACACATCTATAGTAATATCTTTACTCATTTCCTAATTATTAATGTACAAATTATATTTTATTTAAGATATTAATACATAATATTATTCTTATTTTTTAAAATTTTGTTATTAAAATTATGGGTTTGTCTAGTGTGTGTCCATGGGCACATGTTAAGCACCAAAATTTATGAATTTTGAAGATTTTAACTGGTGTGATTGTTGTAAATGCTGGGGATCCACCATTATTAAAGAGTGTAAACCAATCAAAAATTTTCAAATTCATATATTTTAGCACTTAATATGTTCCCACGGGCACACCATAAAAAAACCGTAAAATTATATAGACCATTGCTCATAATACATACTCCCTTCATCCCTTCAATATTTGGTACATATTTTAATACTTCTTTAAAAATATTGTTTTACATTTTTTTTTCAAAATTTTCCTTTTCTTCATAAAAGAAAATTTCTAAAAATAAGTTATAAAAATGTAATTTAGAGAAATATTAAAGTGCGTGCCGTCCCTTACGTATACAACTCAGTAGGGGTGAGCAAGAAAAACCGAAACCGAGCCGGAAAACCGAAAAACCAAACCGAAAAAACCCTTAACCGACAAAAACCGCAAAAAACCGTAACCGAACCGATATAACGGTTTGGTAACGGTTACGGTTTTACCCCTAAAACCAAACCGAAAAACCGAACCGTTTATATAATATAAAATTATAATATAACATTTATTATATATTATTATATATAACATATTATATATATGTGCTACAATATATTATATATATAGTTTAATAAGAGAAATTGATATTATAAGTATATAAATATTTTTCTAAAATTAATAATATTATTAAATTTGTATATAATTTCTAATCATATAAAAACCGGAAAAAACCGAAACCGACCAACGGTTAACCGAACCGAAAAAAGGGTTCTAAACGTTTCTGTCACGGTTTCCACCTAAAAACCGAACCGAACCGAAATACACAGTTCGGTAACGATTTTAGGTAGAAACTGAGCCGACCCGACCCGACCCGTGCACACCCCTACAACTCAGGGACAAAGGGAGTATATATAATGCTAGGTACATGGAATTAGACAGATGTCTAATTTTAGTCCGATAGTTTATATACTCCCTCCGTCCCCTTGAATAATATACATATGAAATGGGCACGGAGACTATGAAAAGTGTATAAAGTAGTTTGAAGTAATGGGAAAGAGAAAGAAAAGTGGGTATAGTAGTGGGACCCATTAATTTTTAATATATAAAAGAGAGATAGTGGAGTAAAAAGTAGTGTGAAAAGGAAAGAAAAATGAAAAAGTGGTGGGACCCATTAACTAAATTGGAAAAATTTTGAAAGGTATAGAATTAAGTGGGACATCCCAAAAAAAAAGTGTATAAAATTAAATGGGACGGAGGGAATACTAATTTCTTCCTTCCAATAAAAATACAGCCAGACTATTGACTATTCCTCCCATTTCAAACTGTGAATTTTCCTTTTTTATATATCTAAATGATTGTATAAAATTATTATATGTATACATTGATATATTATTTTTTTCAAAACATTTACGTTCTCGTTTCCTGTAATCCATAGAAGTATAAATCAACCGAACAATTTTAAAAAAATCGCTCTAGTTAAAGTGACTCAAATAAATGGATGGATGTAGTCTTAGAGCAAGTCCAACAATGTCCTAAATTGAAGTCCTGAATTAAAATATAAGATAACCGGAAGAAATGTGTACTCCAACAATCTACTAGTGGTGCCTTAAACCACTGGGACATCCAACATGTACCTTATTTTTGAGGCACTTCTAAACATGTCCTAAACTAATTTTCTCATTAAAATATTAACTTCCCACCATTTCAATGCATCTCTCTCCTCTTACCTTTTCATTTCCCTTCAAATCTAATTCAAATAAATAATTAGTTTAATAATAAGGCACAATTATAAAGCATGTTGTTGGAGTTCATGTATCAAAAAGATGTTCTAAATTAGTGGGACATTATTTTTTATTATATTTATAAAGCACTTGTTAGGACAATGCTGGACTTGCTCTTGAAAATAGAGTGCTGCAAAGACGGGTAGACTGGCAGTAGCATCTGGTGTGCATGAATGGATAAGCACTACTGTACAGGTTAAGTTGAAGTGAAAGAAGCAAACCCACGTGATGATACTTGTGGGCAGAGCTAGACTTGTCCTCACTTCAGTCCTCTGCAACTGTTCAAGTTTCAGGACCACCAATGTCACTTCTTAGTTTTTAATTTCTTACCCAACAGACGGTGTTCACCCATGCATATTTTGTTTAGGGAAAAATTAAATTGTAGGGTGATGAAGAACTGATAGTATTTTTTTTGTCTAGGTTCATAAATTAAGGATTTTAACTTTAAGATCTTTATTTTTTGTTCAAGTCCTTCTGTCTAAAAATCAGAAAGTTAAAATTATTGTTGTCCATACGGATCAAACAATTTCAAAGTTGTTACTCATATCTAAACCTAAAATTCGATAAATCAAATTGAAGCTTAAATCACGATACTTATATAAATTCAATTTTCACAAATTAGTTCTAATTCAAAAAATCTCTAAATTAGATCATATATTTAAGATTCATAATCGAATTTTGAAGATTTATTTTATAAATCCCACTAAATATAATAATTTCTTTAAAATAATAAATGTCACCATAATTTCCTTAAAATGATAAATTTCACTAGTTATAGAATGTCAGAGGTTCTACTCGAAGTACAAAAACAATAATGTAAAACCCACTAGAATCCATAATTATTGTGGCCCAAAGTAGAAATAATCACACCCAACTTCATGGCCCAATCTACCTGAACACATCATGTTCGAAAGATGCGCGCGCGTTATATCGGTCGCGGTATATTGACCAATTTTTTTTTTTTTTGCCTCTTAAAATAATAATTATATATTGAACATTTCTTTCTTTCCAAGTTTATTTTATAATAGATAATATCTCTGTTTTGATATATCTTTTTATAATACTTATTTATCTAATTTTTCGAATAAGTTTCATATCATGTATTTTCATTAAAATTTTCTTCAATTAGCTTATATGTTATTTTCAATATCTTATTTATGATAAAATTTCATCAATTATGAGTGTTATCAAATTATATGTGTTTAATTGATGTTAGAAGTCTTAATGTACGTATATGTCAGTATATTATTTGAAATTCAAAATAACAATATATATGATATATACTAATATGCGGAGAATTGATTATAATTAATATTTTATAAATATTGAAATATCTCTCCTATGAAATAACCTCCCTAAAATGATGTTCCCGTAATGTCAGTTTGAAACCCACCACAATCCATAATTGTTGTGGCCCGAAGAATAATCAAACCCAACTTCTTTGGCCCAATCTACTTGCAATCATGTTTAATCCAGGGTATTAAAGGGATGCTTATAATTTGGTGTATGTGCGCGCTAAATCGGTAAAGGTATATTCAACATTACTTCGTTTCCGATTTTACTTTAAAAAAAAATAATATATTTATATATAAACTCATTAATAATTATTATAATCACCGAGCTTGATATCGAGGCAATACAAGATCGAGATTATTTCTGGATACTTGTATGACCCTTTTATATTCAGTCTACTGCATATTTGTATGTCATGTCTATAACTAATAAGTATTTGCGTATGATACGAGTCTCAACATAACATAGTTGGTTAAATGATGGGGCAAAATACTACTTTCTCCGTCACTCTAGGTTGTTTACACTGTAGACACGCATTTACTAAATTCTCATTCGTTTTTCATGAAACAAATCGAGCCTACGACTATATTGATACTACAATAGGAATTTCAAATGAGTTGCATCAGAAGAGTGCCTTCATGAATTCTCACTTGGTAGTGAAACATATAGGCTCACAACAGACTCGTAAACTCGAACACAAACATTTGAAAAGTATGTCGGATGGAGAATTACGACCAAGTCCTTGTTATCCATCTATGACAAATTCAGCAGATTATATACTGTATAGCTTTCTAATAATTGATCAGCTTTCAAAGACAACATGAAAAGACACAGTAGTAGTGGTAATAAGATGCAAGTGAAAGACCTGACAAAAATACAAGCGGAAGATGCCAGGTAGTCAAAAACAAGGATCCGAGTGGATAAAGAGTAGGAATTAATTATACGAGTGGTAATTTTAACTCATCTAAAAAGAGCTAGTTCATGTCGTAATGTCTTCTTCCTTCGATATTTCAAAAGCTATTACATCATAAACAATGAAATAATCTCATATATAACAGTGAAACAAGTTAAGAACTATTTAATTAATCTATATTTAGGTTGCAATTATTATAAAATAACAAAACTAAAGTAAGAACTTACTCGTAGAGGGAAAAGGTACACAACTAGTCTAAGACTAAAACGAGTGAGGAGTATCGAATCAAACGTCTATGGTACTTGAAAAATATTTAAAATCACAGTAAACAAAAAGATGCTGTTGATTATAATACAGAGATCGAAGGGTTTAACTTTGTTTATGTCTCGTACACACGAACATAACTTTTCGTGTTAAAGCTAAATTTATATAATCCGAGTTTGGATCTTAGTATGCTCTTGGTTAGTTCATAAACAATTTATAAATCCAAGAAGGTTTATATGCAAACGACTTGTAACGAAACTCAAACACGTCTAGTAATATTTGAACGGGTCCACTTATCAACAGGGCACAACATCCTTTCTCTACCACATTATTTGTTTTAATCCTGTCAAAATTATTCGAGGAATATTTCTGTTGCACATGCTACCTCTTTTCGTTCTTGTCTTGACATCTTCGATTTATTTTTTCGCTTTTGTAATTATTACAAGAGTTTTGTTTGTTTCTAGATGTGATTTGCAGATTGTAGTATATGGCAGTTCTGTTATCTCATCTGATCGGTAACTCCGATGCAAACAACGACCCTAATTAGGGACAATACCAAACATCAGTGTTATGGTTATAAACGGCTACTATGTGCTTGTTTGGTTGACATCTAGATATGTGGGTAGATATGTGGGAAGTAGAAGTTCCTAGGAAGTAGTATTTGATGAAACTGTTTGGTTGACATTAATTAGGGAAGTGTAAGTTCCTTGAAATTTTAAATGCCTACAAAATATAGGAAGTTAATGACCTAGATCCCCTTTGGTAACTTGCACTTCCCGTAGGAAATTAAAACCTATCTAATATCAACCAAACACAGATTTTAACTTCCCATTAATTATAATTTCCATAATAATTTCAAATTACATAAGATTTAACTTCCTATTGGTAACCAAACAAGCACTAATTTCTATCAGTTATTGTCCTCAACTAATTTCAGTGATTCATGAACGGGTGCATTTCAATAATGTGAAAATGAATTAAATACTTTGTGTACACACCGGAAACACGTAACTAAAGTCTGAAACGGTGATATGTTGCTTTATTGCGGTCTCTTCCCAACAAATACTCAATAGAATTTAATCATGCATGTTTTCTAGTTTTTGGTTTCTTCTTCTCTTTGCCTGATTTGTTTTGCTTCATTATTGTAATTTACACACATTTTCACTTATATACATGCAGTTTAATATTTGGTTGAATCACACCAGGAGTCAAATATAAGTGATAGGTGCTTTTTATTAATATATTAATAGGCGGAAACTTTTACTTGTTCAATGCACGTTGACGTTGTATTTTTCTTCTGACCGCAGTTAGAGATTTCAAATTCAATAGTTATTTTTTGAAAGTATTTTTATGGTATAATATACTAGCTCTTGTCTCTTCATCCGTACGAATCACGGGTTGGTATATAATTCGTAATTTATTTTTTAAATTTTAACATCATATTATGAATATTTAAGTATTAATGAGTTCAATTTTAATTAAATTATATTAATCAACTGATTATACGTTCTCACGAAAAGTTTTTTACAATTTATTACTCCCTCCGTCCCTATGAGAAGTATACATATGAATTGGGCACGGAGACTAAGAAAAGTGTATAAAGTGAGTATAAAGTAACGAGAAGAGAAAGAAAATGGGGTAAATTAGTGGGTTCCGTCAATATATAATGGATAGATTTGAAAAAGTAGTTGAAAGTAGTGGGTGGGTGGGGTTTTTATATTATAAAAGTTTACTATTTTGGAAAAGTTTTGAAATGTATAGAATTGAATGGGACATCCAAAAGAGGAAAGTGTGTAGAATTAAATGGGGCGGAGGGAGTATCTATTTATAAATATTTTTTTGTTATTAATATATGATAATTTATTATTCAATTAATTTTAAATTAGATTTTTCATATTTCGTATATCTTCGTACGTTTGAAAAAAAAAACATGTATTATGTAATAGATTAGAGTTAGAAACGGTTATGTAATGGTTAATGTTAGTATTGAAATAAAACATGTTTGGGAAAAAAATATATGAAGGTCCTTGTTAAAAAAGATATGTAAAATTGGATATTTATAATTTTATTTTTGACATCATTATAATTTCTTTTATAAAACATTATATGACAATGTATTGTTTTAGGTGTTTTTAGTATTTAAAAAGTTAACAACGTAAGAGTAATAGACTTGCATATGTTGCACACTTATATTTTTAGAGGCAGAGTATCAAAAAAAATATAATTAAAAATTTAGATCAAATATTGACTTATTATAATATAAAATAGATGTTTGGAATGAATGAAATCCGAACCAAACGACCCTAAATAAGATTATTTCGTGGCTTTTCCTAATGTTACTATCGACCGATGAGCAGAGGACCATTCGCCTCTAGGTATACGTAGTAGTTCAGCTCTTTATTTATTACACTAGTTTGTGCAATGAATATAATTATCCAAGCTTCAACCCCCAACGTCTACGCTAAAACCTACGTTCACTTCATCACCATCTACTAGACTCCTACTAACCGCATTGCAGTGCACATTCAATTCTACGAACTTACCACACGTGTGAGTTGAACGGTGGGGCCATCTCACCACATGCATTGTTGACCGAAACCACCGACCCGTGTGACTCGGCACCAACGTTGCTTCCATGAAGCATCCTATCTCCATTTCTCTCAATATATTATCATGCATGTAAATACGTACTCTTTCAACCAATACTATTAAACTCACTCCATTCCAAACAACAACTCGGCTGTCCCCACCTCCGGGCCCCAGCCGGCTATTTTACACATCTCTCTCCCCACGCCCTCTATCATTCTCTCGCACACGTTCTCTCCAGCCCATCTCTCTCCCTTATATACACACAATCCCAAGGCCAAGCCCATAGGCCATATCCACCACATACAAAAATTCACACATTCTATCACAACAACTTTTACATATGGGCTGGTCGGAATTAGACATCAGGGTGTGCAACCACCACCCCGACCACCGTCAACAACCCGGCGTCTGCTCCTGCTGCCTCCGGGAAAAACTCAACCATCTCTCTCAATTCTCCGATCCCTCACGCACCAAGATCAGAACCCTGGTGGCGGTTTCTTCTGCCTCCGCTTCTTCCGGCTCCGAGTCTCCGGTCCACCACCACCGTCACCGCCGTCATGCTTCGACCGGAGGGTCTCTAGGGTTTATTATAACCAACACGGGTGGGCTGAAGAAGAGCAGATCTATAGCTTTTATTGCGACCAACCCATTGACAGAGCATGAGGAGAGTAGGCATCATAGTAAAGGAGGGTTTTGGAAGAAGTTGATTAGATCGACGGGGAAGGGGACGAAAAAGGTTCTCATGCATTCGAGAACTGTTAGACAAAAAGCTCAGGATGATCTCCAGTTCTAGTCGATCATGATTTAGATTATTACATTATATATACACACCACTGTATCTATTGTTTTCGTTCTTCTTGTGTAGATAATATTTAGGTTACTAGGTTTTTATTGATCATGAATAAAAGCGATCAAATAAATTCATGTTCTTTGAGAAACAAGATTGGTTATTTAATTCTGTCAAAAAAAAAAGATTGGTTATTAATTATGGTGATTATATTATTAACTTCTGCTTAATAATTTATCAAATGAATCAGGTTTTTATTATTTAATTAATTATTAAATTGATTTTTGATCAATGTAACTAATATCTGGTTAATTCTTGTTTCTTGTTTCATCAATTAATTTGATTACTATTTTCTATGATAATGTTCAGATAGATGTGTTCCTGTGCCCTAACTGGATGTAAATGATAAGAAATTATACTTGTTTTTTGGTAATATTTAATTCAATTTTAGATTGATTAATTAACACCGTATAATGTGATATATAGTTTACGCTTTGTCTAATAAATAAAATACATTATGTTTTAGCAAAAAACTCAGCAAATTAAGCACGCTTTAACTATGTAAATCCATTGTACACTCTTCAGATAATTAAACAGCAGTAAGATCTAACAAGATCAACAGCTGAAATAGACAGATATTTTCTTTCTTTTTGAGAGCAAAATACAGACAGATCGATAACATTGTTACAAGTTCAACAAGAATATCAATAACATATTTGATCATTTATTACTTAAAGAATACCAGTATTACATCGAATAGGGGCGAGCAGGAAAAACCGAAACCGCAAAAAAAACTTAAAAAATCCGAAAAACCACACCGAAAAAAACCAAACCGCAAATAAAACCGAAAATAACCGAGATAAAAAACCGAAATTAGTGGTGCGGTTTTATTTTCGGTTTTATGCTAAAACCGCACCGAAATTAACCGAACCGAAATATATATATATATTTATATATATATATATATATATATTAATAATAGTAATAAAGCACCTTAGTCATTTTTAAACTTCACATCTAATTTATATGGAGGTTCTTCTTCCATACTTGCATACTTGCTGAGTCACTTAAATAACCGGGCACCCAAATATTTGGAGGAGCGCTTGATCAAAAACTAGGGCTATTGTGATTTGCCACAAAGTAGAAATATTTCTGTTGTTAATCTGCTGATCAAATTTTATTATGAAACATATTCTACTTTTTTATTTATGTACTTTTTGAAAACTTTTTATTTGAATTTCATTATTAGTTGATTTTGGGTAATTTTATTGACTTGACATCATCTAATTTCTTGTCAAAATATGTATGTTTTAGTTTTTATTGTGTATTAAGGTTCTTTAGATGAAAGTATGTAATATTTCCTATATCCTCATATAGAAACAATAGTAAATAGTAACCGAACATATTGTACATGTTCATGAAAATTTTATATTTTTTTAAAAAAATCATTATGCACAAGAGTAGCAAATAATAGTGGAAAAACCGAAAAAAAACCGCAACCGACTAATGGTTAACCGCAACCGAAAAACCGTTTTAGTTGGTGCGGTTACGGATAATGATGATTAACCGAATCGAACCGCATTCATCGGTTTGGTAACGGTTAATGTCCGGAACCGCACCAAACCGCACCATGCACACCCCTAACATCGAAGGTCATGAATTTATGATAGAGAAATAATACTATTAGTGGGTCCAGCGAAATTGACAACGCAATTTATTCTGATGTAACGACAACTTTCCCACCAGTCCCGTGAAATTGTTAGTCTTTGGTGTGCATCTATAATGATTTACTCCCTCCGTCCCATCCTCCGTCCCATCAGTTTATTTACGTTACTTTTTGGCACGCATTTTGATGCTCTTATAAAGTATACTTACATTACATATTTATTTTTGAAAAAAATCCCGAAAAAAAGTTTGACGTTTTAACTTTTATTCAAAAAAAGAAAAAAAATAAAAATACGTTATAGAACTATACTTTACAAGAGCCTCAAAATGCGTGCAAACAGTGTACGTAAGTATCCTGGTGGGACGGAGGGAGTATGTTTTTATTAATTAAACGGTGCGTCAAAATCCAGATGTTGCACGTACTAATATTGTAATGTAACAGACACCAAACTTGACGATTTAGTGCCTGTTTGGGGTTGTGGTTGGCAACCACAACAGCAGCTTTTTGTCAATAAGCTGTCACAAGGTTGTTTGGTAACAACCAAACCAGCTTTTTCTAACAGTGCTTTTTGTCTAAAAGCTGCTTTTACAGAAAGCAGGTATACCCCTGCTTTTCATAAAAGCGGCTGTTGCGCCCCGCTATTACAGGTCCTGGCATCAAACCCTAGCGTGCAATTGTTTTTGTTCTTAAAACAAAACAACAAAAACAAGCATTACACACTTATGAAATATATTTTTTATTCTAATCTGGATTACTTTAAGCATTTAAAATTACGTAATAATAAAAATTATTTTATTTTATATTTGAATATAAAAAATAAATGATAAGTTACTGTTGAAAATATTTCACCTTAATTATATAGTTTTGCAAATAGAATATAGTTTTTAATCATAAATTTTAATAGTTATTCCTACATATTTTTATAATATAAATATGATTTGTATATCATTACTTACTTTATATTTTTTTTAGTTTAATGAAGAGATTGACTTTAATAACTTATAAATGAACTTATGAAATATATATTATTACAAATTATATATATATATATATATATATATATTTTAATAACATATATTCTTTTAAAAACTTGACACATTATTAAACAAAATTAGTTAATTTTTTTTATAAAAAAAGGCAGTATTAATAAATTACAGATGTTAATAAAACTTGCAGTACACGTATAAAACATTTTTATTGTAATAATGTGTAGTAAACAACAACAAATTATCTTTTCAAGTTTTATTAACAACAAGGAGCATCATGCATCCTCCTTCTCCATTACTCCTATAGTGTTTTAGTTGGAATTTGACTCATAATCGTTTTTTTTTTTGTAAAAATAATCCTATAGTGTTTTAGTTTGACTTAATTTTTACCCTTTTTTTTGTGAAAACTTAATTTTTATCTTAATTAATTTTTTATTTTCTTTATTTTATACAACTCTAATTTGTTGTTCAATATTTTTGTCTATAAAATAATGAATAAAATATCATTTTATTTATAATTATAACTCCAAACAGCAATTTAACAAAAAAATTACCAAACAGTTTGTTTTGAGCTTTTACTCAAACAGCACATTTGAAATCAAATTTACCAAACACTGTCAGCTTTTATAAACAGCACTTTTTTAAACAGCACTTTTACTCACAGCAACAGCAATTTTCAACAGCAATCCCAAACAGACCCTTAATCATAGATAGTGGATGCATGATGCTGTTAAGATTGAGTTGTGTGGATTTAAAAGTTGAATTTCAAACATGGAACTATGATATATATATTGGTATATTGTGAGTGTAATTTACTCCAGGATGACGTTCAAAGTTGGCCCATTTGAAATATTTTCTCCCTTCAAACTTTGAATGAATGAGTGTATCTATCTTTTGAGATACTCCTATTGTATTGTTTTCTATCATTGTGAAATTTTCAGGATTTAAATAACATCGTATAAAAGTTGTTCAAGAGATCAGGGTTCAATAATATCTAGAATTACGTGGGGAAAACTTATTTAAATATTACAATCCATATTTTATACATCCAGACTATGAAATATTTGGCTATTAAAATATTTGTAACATAATCTCTTTCGACGAATAAAAGAAAACTACACATAGAGTCTTGAATGGTTTAGATATTTTCCGAATTGTCTATATTTCGCAACGGGGTTGTTTACTCAATGAGAAATATATGTAGGATAGCGCTCAAAGTAGAACCAATCTTTAAAATAGAGCCATAAAATCACTAAAATTCTGCTGCACAACCCAATATTTTTCATAAATTTTCAGCATTTAAATCTAAATACATGTTTTTTTTTCATCGTTGTGTGTGTTTAAAGGTAATTTTAAAATATAATATATAGACATTTTTTTCATTTGAAGTTCTGTTGCAGAACCTTAACTGATATTAGAAAAGGATTCTCTCTTGAACATGATCCAATATTTATAATAAAAAAATTGAAGTAATACTGGGTGTATTAGTGTGTTTCTCAATCAAGGTTCTGTCAAATTAAAGTTTGGTACTGGAGTATGCATGCATACCTATTTATTGTGTATATTTTTTGTTTGAATGTTGACTAGAATGATGTCGTTTTAACTAGGCATTTCCTTTTTATTTTAGCCTCGAGAGTTCCTTCCATGTTAGGAATACATCATTTTTGTGGACATTTTTTTCTCGGTGTTTACTTGGAACGAAGAGTTGACGAACAGCGGGGCGACACCTTTTATAAGTTATTTGGTTTTTTTCACATTTTTATGAGACTGGATGATTAAAATTATTTTTATCCAACAGTTTTTTTGAATAAATGTTTAGTGTGTATATTTTTGGTTAGAAAAAAAATTCTAAAAATTATTTTTATATAACACTTTTTCTTGAATAAATGCTTAGTGTGTCACATGCTCTTGTAAATAAACACCCCATTAATTAATATTTAATCCAAATTTCAAATTCTGATGATTGAGTTCTTGAATAATATATTATTTAAACGACCGAACTATACTTATCCTAGTCCCCTTTTAAATAGTATAACATATTATCTGTGATATCGTTTATATTACATCTAGACGGTTGTTGGTTCTTTAGCTTTTTGATTGTCAAGAACTGAACAGAACAAGAACCAAAATCTTTTAAATTTAAAGAACCAACAGGATCCATAAAATACAAGACCTGAACCAGGACAAAATTTCGGTTGAATTACCAGTAACCTGGGAAATGTTCACTCATACTGGTATTATGTTCCAATCTTGATTAAAAAAAATTGATTTTATGAGGTAAACTTAATCACCCCAATATACTCAAACCACTGGTTTGAAGCATCTGAGGAGCTGAGACATGCCTCAAGTGCTAGAAATGATAGCCATTTTTAACCGAGTAATTGCCAACTTTTCTACTTGATCTTAGAAGAAAATGAAAATCACGGCTACACGTGACGACCTTTCACTGTGTGTATTTGTAGAGTTCGAAAATATATCCATGTCCCTCTACAAATATAGCTAGTGAAGCACTAAAGCAGCTGTTTGTGAGATCATGACGGAAAAATTGCATAGATATGTTGTCGAGGCATTCCTAAACTGGTGGAATGTACTATCATTTCTAAAAAATTAAAATATATATACAATAAAACATAATATGATATGATTATTATTGGTACCCTCTCACCCAAATACATTAAAACCTCCCAATTTGATGGAAGAATTTGTTGTGCAGAGATTGTTTAAAATTTTATACAATCGGTCATTAAAAAACCTCTTAAAGTACCTTAAAATTTGAATACTCTGGACCTCATAAATTAAGTCAATAGTAGTATTCTTTTTAGGTTCTACAGGATCACAAGTTTAAAAATCCAACTTGAATATCCAAAAACTAGTAAAATTCTAGAACTCTGAATTAAACTTATATGATTGTAACAATAAAGGTTGTAATGAAATGGCATATGGGAATATATCTTGATGAATAAACTCGTATATTAATATATCAAAAAAATAAAATGAACTACATGTTTATAAGACAGTCAGAACTCTACACAGTTACTTTACTGTACCGTCCTCCATAAGCCCCAGACTGACAAAAGCATATAACTAAAGCCTCCTTCCCCGGCTTCTCTTTCAGAAGCAAATTATAGTGTTCAATAACCATGGTGTTCTTTCTAGTAGGGCCTGTATGTATCTTTTGTATTTGCTCTCACCTTGTCCAACTTTACAGCAGTGAGCGGTAGTATCTCATCATATTGAGTGAAACTAATATCATTTGAAAAAACTCAGATATCCATTTCTCTATCATCCTCTTCCGGGCGATTACCTCGCTCTAATTCAGGCCGTTTCAATCTTTCAAATATATCCTCAAGCGACTCCGATGAGGAAGCACGGTGAATTAATTTAGAATCCTCACCTTGGCCCAAAGGAAGGAACTTTTTTGCTCCTATTTTAGTTTTAAAACTTAAAAAACCAGATTTCATAGTTGCCCATTTTGCAGCAACACCTGAGGATGTCACTCCTGTATTACTAGTAGAGTTGCCTGCATCCAGCAACGAAACTTTAGCAGAAGATAAATCCTCCACTGGTTTCACGTTAGACGGGTTCCTGCTCTGTTCCCGTATAGCAGCATACTTACTGCTAATGGCTTCTCTGTGCCCACTGTACCTGCGAGTTTCACTAGGCCGTGATAAACTCCACTTTTGATCCTCCTCCAGTAGACTGGATGACGGTTTCATTGGAAAAGAGCTTTTATCCTGCAAAAGCTTGCATTCCAGTTAGCCTAAACGTGTAGCTAAGATTACGGAACAATGTGATAAGAAAAACAAATGATAGTTTCATAATGACAGGGATATGTAGGATCATTACTACTTTGAATCTTTATATCTGAATGTGGTGCATTTAGGCCGAAAGCTACAACAAAATTTGTATTCTAAAGATCAAAAGTGATGTTTCTTCATACACAAGATCTTTATATTTGAAATATAAGGAGTTGCACAGATATGATTTCCATGGGTTGGATACTTACCGATGTGTTGCTGCCAACCTCCACATCCATACTCAAGTCACCAAAATTTCTTGCCAATGGAATGACAAGCTCGCCTACTTTCCGTCCTTGTTCAATCCAGGTTCGTTCTGGGAAACCAGGTATCAATTTCTCTCACAAGGATGTTAATAATTATTTAAATCAATAATGCATAGCCCTTCGAATAATCACAAAATTTTAGAGTAAGTTTGCAATTTGCTATTGATTATAATGGGAGATGGTCCCTGACAATCGATTTTTGGCAACAATCTTTCTGCGCCTATTTATAGCGGAAAGATAGAAACCCCAGATTTGGTATCTAAAGCACTGATAGGCGACGTGGGCCCCTGCTTTCACATAAAAAAATTAGGTATTGTGTCTTTCAGCGATCAAAAACCAAGGATAGATTGTTGCAGAAATCGATTGTTGGGGACCCGGACCCTTACATTATTACTTGACAAAAACAAAAAATAAACATTTGTTAGCAGGGTTACCTCTTTGCAGTAAAAGTAACCCTGACGAATCGAATCCATCCAAGTCATTGGCTTCACTTTGAAAATTAAGCATCTTCCAGTTACCAAAAAAACTTATCATCCGATCAAAGAAATTGCCAGCAACCAAAAGCGTATAAATAACCATAATAAGTGGATAAATTTTGTTGAAACCTTCCCCAAAGAAAGGGACAGCCTCATCAATATTCCCCATTCTCTGCAACCGAATGATATCATTAGCATACAGGAAACTGAAATCTTGTGTTCTAGATTTAAGTTTGCATCTCATACTTTTAATCTGTATATTACTTGCAACTATGAAGGCAGAATACTATACTCGTATGTATAATTAAGATAACATTATAGAAATTTCTGAAAATTGACTTAACAGGTACACAAGGTACATAAAAGGGCAAGGGTAACCATTGCTTAGACCAGCAGCACACTTACTGAAACATTATTTCACAAGATTCAATAGAAAGAGGGGCAAACATAAAGAATACGAGAAGTTCATCAAGCATCTTGCATCTTTGGTTTCTCCATACATATAGTTATAAACTATAGTGGCATTCTTCTGTTTATAAAGATCATGCTGTCCTAATATATTCTGTAATATATGAATTTCTGTTTGTCATATGTAGAGAACATTAAAAAGAGAAAACATATATTAACCTTAAAAATATACATACAAGAGTATGAAGCCAAAATTCCACAGTTCAGCAAAAATGTCAGTAAACAGATCGAAAAATGTCAAATAGAACAGTTCTGGTGCAATACACTACCCGCTTTACCAGACACTCGATCTATTAAAAGTCGTTTAAGTCACTCCACAGTTCATAAAAAAAAATACTTCAGCTAATTTGCTTAAACATTTTTGCAAATACTGAAGATAGATATAGACTATCAAATTTGCCAAAGTGTAATTATAAAACTGAGCATGTCAAAACACGACATATCCCTGTGTAAGAACTTAAGGCAGTTCTAAAATACATGAGAGCCTGACCTTTTCGAAGATTGTTGTCTTCTCTTTTCCAAGACTAATGAGGTTCAAAAAATTATAAGACACTGGAGGAGCATACCGAGCAACCATTCTGGCAAAAACATTAACAATGATAGTTATGAATTCTCGGTCAGAAATTGCCAAAAAAATAAATTTTCATTATAACACAGTTTATTAAAGAAAACTTACGCGCAGATCATAAGCAAGTTGACTGAACTTGTCTGTCTTGGAGTCAATGAATAAAACATCAACATTCCAACTTTAAATAATGAAAAGTATGTGCAGACGCACATATACACCAGTGGAACAAAAGCAAAGGCCTGGGTGGATATCAATAGGAATATAAGATTTATTTAGTCTTGATCTCATAATAATACTTGTTCATGAAAATCCAAAAAAAAAAAAAAAGGGCACCCAACATTGAGTTCAGGCGACATATCTACATACAGTAAATTAAGAAATTGGTCACAATTTACGAAATATAAATTGCCCAGCGTAGTTGTGAAGGGGACTTCTTATGTACATTTACAGATAATAGATATAAATATCTAAATGCCTTGTGGCCATGGCATCCTGGCCCCCTTGCCAGACATCGTTCCGCCATTGCAACGTGTGATTTTTGCTCATTATGCATACATAGTACATTATGAAGATGATTAAAACCCCTTATGAAAACCCAATAGAATCTTTTCTTCTTCCCAACAAGCTTAAATTAGCGTGCAAATCTAGTGCAGCTGGAAAGACGTCGTTATGCACGCTTAAGAACCACTTTTTAAATGTAGCAGAAACTCATTGGTTTCTGGGCTCTGGGCTTAGATATAGCTTAAGAGCAACTCCAAGAGACTAACTAAATGGGCTCCCCAGGTGATATAGAGGGAATTTGGAACCAAAACTTGCTCCAGCAGCCTCCTAGTGAAACCTTAAAAGGTTGAGAGCTTGCCTCATTTTGAAGAGTTCCTAGTCATCCCTTCTACTATTTTTGTGAAAAAAATATTCACTTCCCTCCAATTTCAATCTTCTTCTCTCTCTTACATATTATAAGGTTCTACAGAGTCCGCATTTAACCTGGAGTATTGGAGTACCAGTCATCTAGGAAGCATGAGTGCGGGTGCGGGAGTAGTGCGGGTGCGTGATACGGGAATCGGGCAAAATCAAAAATATGGGGATACGGGTGAAAATATTAAAATTATTTTATATGTGTGTGTGTTACACACACTCACCAATTATACAAGTATACCTGAGTGCAGGAATCAACAACTTATATAAACACACGAGCAACAATTCATATACACGCACAGATATATTATTTTGTTTATTTTGACTAATTAACCTTTTTAAATTGTGTAAATTAAAGTTCTTTTTAAAAAAAATTGTTGGAAATTACGAAAATTGCCATTATGACGTATCCCCGCACCCCCATTTACGTATCCTCGTCTTTGACGTCACCGATACGCCACGCGGCGTATCCCGTACGTATCTCGCCGCACCCCCGCACTGTGAAGTATCCCATACGCAGTTCTTCGCCCAGGTGACGTATCCCTGCTTTCTAGCCGGTCATAATTTTTTAGTTTAATCGTAAATTATCTTTGATTATCCAAATTTATATATAATTTATCATTTATAAGTAGTCTTAAACATAATTATCAATTATATCATTAATATCTTTCAACTTTAACAATCATTAAGATTATTGTTCTCCTTATGAATTATATTGTTGAACATGGTGTCTTGTGATTTATAAAAGTAATTGCTCTATCTTTTGATCATAATCGTTATGTTGTAGAACATAATCTGCAGGTTGTCTTTACAAATATTATAGAACAAAAAAAATTAAAATTTAAATGACTACATTATATTTTATCCAATTTCATACTCCAATACTCCATAGAACTTGACCCTATAATATTAATAAGGAGTATATATAAGAAGTGTTCTTGGAGTTGCAATACTACCTTATAATGTCCTAAATCGCTAAGAGCCTAATTGTTTATATTATATATAAGGACTACACTAAGAGGCTCTTGGAGTTGCTCTGAGCACTTTTATGTTTTTTTCGCAAAAAAGACACTCTTGTAGCAACTATGGTTCCACATGTACTACAGTACTAGATCCCTTGTGAGGAAACATCAATGACTAAAGTAATATACCTGCACAAGCACCTCCTCTTTTCCAACTGATTTTATCATAATTGAGAAAAGAGATAAATCAAGACCACTGGGCAGGAGGGTGGCCTCTGCTAAAAGAATGGCCACTGACATGCAACCAAAAATGATGGCTAAGAACTTCTCCACGTACATCCATATGAAACATCGCCAAATAAATTCTGCAGGGAAACATCAGGTAGTGTAAACATATTTATCAGCAGTATTTTTTCTTAACTAAGATCAAAGCACATTCTCATACATACACGGAGAATTTAGAAAATGCAAGGGAAAATAAACAGAACTGGGAGAACTATATAGTGCTTGCAAGGCCTCAAAACTGATATAGGAAGACTATAGACCCAAGAGACTTATAAGAGGGCATACGGAGTTGGAAAAATGCATATCAACGAAAGAAAAAAGAAACTAGATGACTTTGTTTAGTCGCAACATCATGAGATAAATTCATATCCTTCCGTCAGTGTGTTACCTAAACAAGAGTGGAAGTAATTCACTGACGCAAACAGATCATTTGCTCGCATTTTCGAAGGCTTCCTTGGATTATACATATGGTTTTTAAAGTTAGTGACTGCAGTAATAGACTGAACAATTTAAAGTACTTCTGATAAATATGGAATATCTTATTTCTTTATAACTATTCATTATAAACAAAAATTATACTCTAACTAAATATATTATTCATAAATTAGCATTCATCATTTATACAGTTTGAATTTACACTCTGCGTCTATAATTTAGTTTACCACAAGAACTATGCAAGGTGTCCCAGAATACTCAATATGCGTAAAACAAAAAAATGATATCTGTATGGCTTGGTAAACAACATTATGACTATCACGTAGCTATCATAACTCATGTGCAAATTAGACCATCTGAGATGCAAACTATGTAATATTGACCTTCTGTCCATAAGGCAGCTCTACGGCCCTAGCAATGCACATAATTTTAGCAAATGAAACACTGTTGATTTAGCATTACTATTCCTTTTGGGCAAGTGAAAGCCATATAAGCCCCGTAAAGTAAGCTGGCCATCAAGACCGTATATATCCATATATCAGATGTTCATAAAAAGACAGTACAGTCGCTAAGAAAAGAAAAATTAGTTGCAAAACACATCCCTTTAGTTCAGGCCAATTGCACTTTGTTACCTAAACTTTAAATTATTGCACAATGCATCCCTTAACATGTTTTGGCGCTGCATTTTGAACCCTTTTGGCCCATTTCTGGCTATTTTGACCAATCGCCGTGGAAATTAAAAGGGTGAACAGACTTAAATATTAACTAAAATATAATATTATAGGTTCTTACGTCTATTTTAACCTGTCAAAATAGACAAAAATGGGCCAAAAGGGTTCAACATGTGGCGCTAAATATGTTAAGGGATGCATTGTGCAATCATCTAAAGTTTAGGTAATAAAGTGCAGTTGGGCCAAATCAAAGGGATGCGTTTTGCAATTAACTCTTAAAAGAATTATACAGGCTTAACAATTAGACATTTAATTATATGAATAGTACCTATGGTACTGAGGTAAGGTCCCAATGAGCCTGTCCGATCAGGTCTAAGGCTTGAAACAAATTTCCTGCACTTGGTGTAATATAATCAGTCAAGATGTGTGAGAATTTTCTACAAATACAAAAAATTATATGAATAAGATAAGAAAAATGGTGTGATACTTCTATACAAGTGTACAATTTATATTGTAAAAAAGAATATGTAAAGGTGAAATAAGTGAACTTTGAAACTGCCTTAAAAAAAAAAATCGATATAAATAAATGGAAGAAGGTAAGAATCTCCTCAAATGCCAATCTCCTATTTATATTCATTATATAATACTAATATTAATAATATAAAGTCTTGTCTTCTTAGATTTAAGACAGTGATAAGAATGGTATACTTTTAACTGAAAATTTGTGAAGACCAATATGATGAGGATAATACCGAGTTCTTTTTTGTCGACTCACAAAGTTAAAGTACGTACTTCCTACTTCATCCGCTTAAACTCACAGGCCGATTTTAGGTCATAAGTTAATCTGGACAGAAATTAATTTTTGGCTTGCAAGTTGACAGCCAAGCATGCCCTCTAGTTCACATGTACAATATGTAAGAGATTATATTATTTGGTCAAATACTAAAGCAAGTCACAAGGCCTCACAATGGCTCAATCCTAAACTGTACGAATCAGAAAAGGAACAAGTACCACTAGGGTACCGCAAATTTGGCAATATCATAATCGAAGATACACAATATATCAGTATCTTCATGTTAATTCCTCGTCATATTATAATCTATTTTAGAAGCAGAAAGCTAATGCAATAAAGAAAATTTTGGCTGAAAGGGGGTTAGGATTGATTGATTTTGATGATCCTCCTTCGCAGGTTATGTGAAGGTCTGTTTAGCAGAAAGCCTGGAGCAAATTGACAAATCAGTGATTTTTACAAGGTCCCGCAGAATACGTCACCAGTGTATTTGCGTTTTACCATTTTAATAGTGTCAAATTGTACACATTAAACTACTTAATACTCCAGTAGCTAAGCGAAAACTTAAATAGTGAAATACAGAGAGCTAGAATAAAGAGGTGTACTGGATTATCAAATATTTTAAGAAGTGAAGACAAACCATCCAGTTGATTTTCGGCGTTCATAATTTTTTACTGTGTCTTCGAGTTCAAGAGCCTCCAGTACATATGTCATATACTCACTGCAATACTAAAACAAATTAGATCAAAACAGGCACTATAAGGATAAAGAATATTCAGGTAACTGTTATATATCCCCTAAAAAGTCGATATAGTGATCAACACTGGATGTTAGTGGTTGTAAAGTTGCTAATGACTAAAAATAAAGAAAAGATTCAGGGACTCGAAACAACTACAGAATGTAGTAATTTTTTTAGTAATTAAAGTTATGTGTGAACAGAATCTAGTAAGCCCTGGAATGTAGTACTAGTGTATCATTATAGCTACTAACATTTACCCCTTTGTTTGCTCTTACAATGGGAACAAAAAAATTAGTAATATGCTTGGACAAAGTTCTCCCGAGTCCCAGCGGAAATTATAATTAGTTTGATAACAAATATCATGCAAGCATAAACTATACGAAAGATAACAGTCCTCTAAATAACTGAAAAACATGCCAACAGTTGTAACCCCAAGTCAAGCAAAATTTCCACTTCTAAAGAAGAAAGCAAATTTCTGTCAACGATTAAAAAAGAATTACAAAGAGTATCAAATCAAGGAACATGTCAGGATTAGTAAGATTAGTAAGGCTTGGTAACTCCATAACAGTAATGACTAATGAGTATTAGCAAAATCATAAGGAACTGTCCAGAAGGGTTACTTTAGTCTTTCCACAAACTTTTAAGCTTGTGATAGTAGAAGTGCTATATATAGCACTTGTATTCTGTTATTATTTGAATATATGAAAAGGAATGTTATTCCGCCAAACTTTCTCTCTCTGAAACTCTGTCTTCTACAAGTTTCTAGCTGATTTCTGCCTATCTGTCTACATTTTTGTGCTCTATGACTATCTCTCTGATTCACTCTCTACTGCTAAATCTCTCTGTTTCTTACATGTTTCTTGCTTAATTCTCTCCATACAAAACTACAAATATATACCCAAAATAGTTCAGGATTTCATCAATTCCTGACAAAACACCCATGTGGCAAATGATGGGTGAAATACTTGTTAAACTGAATAAGAGATCATGAAGCAAATCTAAGCTATACTATGGAAAGCTGCATACAAAATATCATATAATCCAGGAACAGATCCCCAAAGTATTAATGAACTAATATTTGAATACGGCACAGGGTTGTTATATGGAACTGACGGGAGGACAAACAGCAATTGAAGCATTAACTAGGAAAATAGAACCTGTAATCCATTCTCTACATAAACACACCCCGGGTGGCCGGGTCAAAAATATTACCAGATCCATATCAAACAAGAGACAAGAAATAAAAGCTATGGTGAAACAAAGAACAGTAAAAAAAGAAACTTCCACCCGTTCTACTACAGGCCACATTTGCCTTTAATCCCTAGGCCAAAAACAGTTCAATGAAAAAACAATCCAGAATTCTACCCACAAGTGTTCATATCATTTATGTAAAAGTGAAAATTCAGGATCCTGATAGGGTGTACAACTGAGCTAGTAATACGCAAAATTTAAATTACGCCAAAATTATTCGAAGAGATTAAATTTTAAAAAATTATAATAAAAACAGGCAATTTTACTTTTCATTAATGACAGAATCATGCTTATCATTTAAAAAAATAAAGGTTTCATCAATGACCTAAGCACAATTTTTAGTAGCGCTTGTCGTTCTAGAAATCTTTAAGTGTATAAATCTAAAGGTTTTAGGGGTTGAACTTTTCTAGATCTTAGCCAGGAGTCGAATTGGCCTTTTATATATATAGACTTAAGTTGTGTGTTAGGGTTTGTCAATTACAGAAATTTAAACACACATTTCCGCTGAGACTTAAATTCTCAACCTCTCGCTACCATTTTCATCCGTGGAGGTTATTAATATATTTGATAAGAGTCAGTGTAAAGGACCTCTGTTCTTTTCTTTTCTGTATTACATGAAATATAAGCCACCCAGTTGGTATGCTAGAATGTATTAGATAAATCGCATATATGACTTTGATATAAAAGGTAAAGGGGAATTGTATATTTGTAATAATTCATGGAAGAGTTAAGAAAATGAATAAGTATCTACTACTCACAGACAAGCAAAGCTTTTATTTATATTACCTTTTGTAACGATAATACTCTTCACGAGCACCCCTCAGATGACGTCTAAGTGTTGCCATAGATTTCTCATCTGTATCATAGTCCATGTCATTGTCCCCTAAACGACCACCCTGTGGTTTAAACGATGGGTCTTCCCTGAACTGCAAAACGGTCAATGATTTTTTAAAAATTGTGGGAAGAACCATGTGAAAAGATATCTAACGCGTGTGTGATAAACAAGTAATGAGAAAGATAACATCATAGAAGCAAATATACCATTTGAACCAGCATATTATCGATGATATCCATGTAACGTCTTAAAGGATCGCGCTTAGAGATCTGCTTTGATGTTGCCTGAGCTACCTAAAGTATTACAATTAAATGTGTTCAGATTCAGTAACTCTTAAACAAAACTAAAGAAAAAATTCCTTACTAAACATATTTAAGAAATACAACAATTATCACTTCCACTTCCAGATATATTGACCAGATTCATCCATTATAAGTTTATATAGGCAATTCTATTAGAGAGATGCAAACTAATCTCAAATCTTAATGACAACGATAGTACTTAACCAAAAACAGGCCTATAGAGATGATTTCTATACCAGCATATTCATAACTAACTGGACTTGATAGAATATTAAGTCAGAGCATCCGGTGCAGCACTTTGGAGTTTGACCAAGTTGGGATGTTTTAGAAGCAGATGAATTTGGTACGCAGTAAAAATAAAAACTCAACTTTAACTAGGGGCACAGTGACAGGTAGCAAGAATAGCTCTTGCTTACAGAGTAATAAGATAAAACAAGAAGACCCAAATCGATGAAAGAAGTACCATCTCATACAACAGGTAGAATGAGGGTGAAGATGTAAGATCGTCTCGACTCTCAAGAAATCAGAAATATTCATGAATGGTTTTTCCTGGATATGATTCGGTTCATTTTTATAGTCTTAATAAAATATTTTCTGCTTTGTCATAATATGTACAGGTCTGCATACAACGAAGGTCGTTCATATCAAATCCCCACATTTCACATTGGGTCCGGTTTAAATTTTCTACATTATTAGCTGAGGTCACTAGACACCCCTTCCTTTTACATGGAACTACCCGCAGCATATTATACTCTTAAGCAGATTAAACACTGTCAATAGCCTCAATGTGATGAAACATATTCAAGGGCTTATTTGCTTTATGTTGCTACAATGTTACTAATTTGAGCTAGAAGTAGCAACCTAGAGCAGTACCGAGAAACTTCAGTTCATTTATACATTTTGCCTAAACAATTGTGGAGAGCAGATTGAGTAGTAATTTACTGAATGCTGCCTCAATTTAATTGGTACAAAAAGAAGAGAAAATCCAAGAAGAGACAAAGTAAAAGAAAAAACATATATTAAGAACAGTCTACTACTGACTAAAACATTATACAACAAAGTAAAAAGTTAAAAGTCAATGACCCAAAGCAGTGTAGCTTTCACTTCATGGAAACAAAAATATCCAAATTTAACTGATAGGTGTTACTTCCACTTCATGGAAACAAAGATATCCAAATTTAACTCATAAGCACTTACAACAATCGCATTTGATAATTCTTGATGTGCATTGTCAAGCTTTACAGCCATTTTAGCAATTTTATGAGAAAGGAACTTCTGGCGAGTAGTCCAGTCAGAATTTCTCCATCTGCTCTTTGGAATTTCACTCAATCCAAAACCAAGAAGAAATGCACCTGTAACAAGTCCAAAAGTATTGGAGCATGCCATGGCAAGCCCTAACACAGTCCCATTCCTGCACGCATAAACACCAAGCAAGTATAAGTAGTATGCTCTATAATTTAAGGGCCAAATCGAATTTAATCAACAGCTAATATGTGCTAGCTTCGCTACTTAGGATCATAGACCTAAGAAACATAGTATAATATACTTGTGCCAAAAAGAGAAGATCCACACCCAGTATGGTATAACAGAAGATCCTGCAGCTATAACGGATACCACCCACTCCCCAAAGAAATATATAGTTCCTAAGAGATTGTAAAACTGACTTCTCTATGCATTAAATTCCAAAAGATACAGGTGCTTCATCGACAATCTATATATTTGCCCTCCCGCAACCCCCCTCTTCCGCCGCGCGCAAAACAATATATGAAAACTAGAAACCAAGTGAACCAACTTACTGTACGAAAAGTTGCAACTTCTGCCATGCAGAAGCTTTTAATCAATCAAAATAATTCGTAATTGTTTATACCCACCAAGAAAATACAGAGATACTATACATTAAAATAATAGCTTGTAACAGCAAGAGACTAACTTATTTTCGCGCATAGTGAAGAGAAGGACAAGCCCCAAAAGACCAACAGATCCCAGAATGAAGTAGAAGATTAAATTTACATGAATGCTGGTCTTTAGCCTTTCCATTACAGTGAAGTCCCCGGCGTCTTCATAGCCCTGAATAAGAGGAGCCACAAGCCTGTCCAATATAAAAGGAAATATATGCATATATGCTTGTATTAACAATGTTCATCAAACACAATAATGTCTTTAGGGAATATAACCAATTACGAATAAAAATAATGAGAAAGACATATCAATTGCAAGCAACGATAAATTGTTGCCTGTAGTGGACTATTAAAGCTAAAAGATTCAGCAAATGTTAAGAATCCATTTAAGAATGAGAACATGTGTTATTAATAAACAGAAGAGGAGCTTACGCTCAAACTAACACAGCTGAAAGTCCAAAATAAATAAATTAGTCAGAAATTATGAAGGTCTATGCTCAAGCCTCAAGGTAGAATTCCTAGTAGGGACTTGATGATTATAGGTGAACAATTCTAGTTTTCAAGAAGCGCCCAACTCTGCATACTTCTTTGCTGGAATCTTCTATATAATTAGATTCCCAAAGGTCATATTATTTATCAAATTAATACAGGTCGTTATAAAGGTACAAGAATCATGTCTGCACCCCAAAAAAAAAAGGATAAGCAGATACTGGACCCCCCAACTAAGTCGTTTTAATCTTCGCATGAAGATCATGCAACAAAACAACTATAAGCAGAAGAATATAGAATCATTCCAAAAGTCTAACCCAGCATACCATGTAAGCAAGAACGTACTCCAATAAGACCAGCTCCAAAAAAAAGAGATGCCCCCATTGTCATGCCCAATAATTGTCTACGTAAAAAAAACATAATTAGCCATCACTAAAAGCAATAAAATAACATATAAAATGCTTGCATAGTCAAAGTTGTATATAATGCTAGTTTCATCTTCTTTTTCCTCTTTTTAGTAGCAAATTTATTTCGAAAAAATGAAGATAAAAACTAATGATCTGCACAAACAGAATGCCAAAAGTTGTCACAATTCACAAAAAAATCAAAGAAAACAACTCTTCTATAACATCTTTTTTTCATATATTGCCTATTAATCAAGTATCAAGTCCTTTCAAAACAATTTAATATGGGGCAGAGAATGAAAAGACTAATTTCTATTCATTGATCTGATTATTTAAGAGTATAGTCAATTATGATATATTATAAAGTTCCATCCTATATTATTAAAAAAAAATGAAAAAATCTTAGCAATTATTGTAGGCTTTGGTAGTAAAGCTATAAAGGAGTCGTTTTATTTATTTCATAACTGGTGTATCAGTATTCGAAAGCAAGCATCGATTAGAAGTACTTTCCTTATCAATTAGACAAGTCCTAGGGTTATACAGGATATGTAATCTTTACTGCTTACAATCAATTAATTTAAAAAATTGTTCATCTTTTAATGGGCTGTAAGCCATCAGTTATCTCCCTAGTGTTCGCAGAACAGCAAAACCCTACGGGCAGTGATTTGATGCTTGATTCGCAGAAGCTCCTATCTTGGGGCTGTGGAATTCATGTGGGTAATCCAGCTGAATACCCAAAATCAACCTTTTTTTGGTTCCCTCTAAGATCTTTTAGTGCACACTTCTATTTTTAAAAAAGAGCCAAGGACTGCAACTTCAGTCGGGCTACAGTCTCCTGTATTCCACTTCCCTTCATTTGATATTGCAAATAAAAAAATAACTAGTGTAGACTTAAAATAATCTGAGGATGATTTTTAGGTGAATATACATAATTTTCAAAATAAACATTATTGATCATTCATAATGAGGTAACAATATAATTATCCAACTTAATATAGTCGGAACAAAACAATAATTTCTCTTTCTAAATTTTAGGAAATTCAGTGTTCTATATTGCTTTTTAGATAGCCAACTACTTGAGATGCCTCTAAACTATCACTACTCTAGTGTATAATCAGGAATAGATCTTAGGTAAGTTATTTTCTAATCTAGCAATATTTTGAAAAAATATAAAAGATATTTGCCTAACAAATGTTTCTAATAATTCTATAAACAAATTTGGTATGTTTTCTTCCATTTGCATGTATTTAGGTGTGCACTTTCTGTACCTTTGTTCTTACTTATTAATGTAATATTTTTTGTTAAGTGTCCAGCTTATTGTTTCCTGTAATTAGTGGTGTTGCTTACCTTGTTTTTTAACTTTCTCCACCACCGTACAATTTTAAAATAAAATAAAAACAATATTATCTTCCTACACCTTTTACTATTTATGCAAACATTTCATTTTACCAATTCAAACAAATGCATTTGCCTCCGGATATTGAATACTGAAGTTGTGTAAAAAGGAGAGCTGACTTACAAAAAATAACTACATTCCTCTCTGTCCCTCCCTACAGTATTATTAACTTAATTTTATATCCAATTAAGATGGCGATATTATAGTTAGACCTACACAGACCGACAATCTTTTGCGAAAGGAAAAATGTATTGATAGATTAATCAACTGTGTTGGCCATCTTTATTACCTATGTGTTTCAGCCAAACCTCGACAAAATATTTGAAGCTAAGCTGAAGTGAAATAATCAGAAAACACATCCCTTCATTATATCTGCATCTCATCTACAACATAACGATGCTACATCGGTCCGAACAAGTCCAATAGTTCACTACTCCTTAAAACGTACCATTGCCTACCAAAGATAGGTGTAAAAGGCCAGAATGCCATAGGTTGTACTTGTACCAACATATGAAAAGTTATTTATATAGGTCTCCAACACAGAGTACCATTTCCTAAAAATCTGCCTTATTTGAATTCGAATTACCTGGAGAATAACTCTGACAACGAAGCTATGAGTTGGATTAAATTTTATGATGCACATTATTATTTCAGACAATTGATCCACAAAAAACATCTATACACACATATTAATAAAAAAAACCGTGTAATCAATCAGATAAACAAGCTAGAACTAGGTAAGCAGGGGAGAGAGAGAGGGAGGGAGAGGGAGAGGGAGAGGGAGAGGGAGAGGGGGGGAGTACCGTCCAAATGTCAGCAGGAACGAGAATGATGATAGAGATAGAGCAGAACCAGGTGTAACCAACAGTAAACAGAACATAGCGAGGCACGTCTGGTCCTGCAAAGTATCTGAGTGTCAATACCACCATTCCTAATGTGAGAGGTAGCGACATCACATAAAACACCCACATCTCTGACTATAGGTTCTGTTTTACAACGATGAGTTGTTCGAATCAGAAAGATAAAGTTGAAGATCGAGAAATATCGGAACAAGTGAAATGGTGGCGTGCAAGTTGTGTTTATCGAAAGCTGGTTAGCGTGACGATGATTGCCTCCGATGACTTGCCCGTAGAGGTTAGGAAACCCCGCTTTGAGTTTGTTCAAAGACCCGGACGCGTCAACTACTCGGTCGGTGTCTAGTGTCTGTTTAACCGGGATCAAAAGTCATTAAATTGGAATTAATACGAGAGTAATAATTGCGTACCACCTCAACTATTGGCCTGTTTATTATTTATTCATGAACTAAAAAGTCCTGTTTTTAACTTCAAAAAATTCTGATTCGCGTCTCTCATTCAGAATTTGACTAAGAGATGTTAGTCAATATTGTCATTAAAATCAAAATAAATTTTTTAAAAAATACCTGAAAAATGACATAATAACAAAATTCACAAATTGAATTGAAATTTCGATATGTTTAACATACTGTATTGATAAATTTCTATATATTATTAAACTCAAAATCGAAAATTCTTTAAATTATTTGGAGATTAACATATAAAAATTCACTTCAATCCGTGAATTTTGTTTACCACATCATTTTCCAAATCATTTTTTTTTATTTTCGATTTCCACGTCAGAGTTGACTAACATCCGTTAGTCAAATTCTGACAGAGGGACGCGAATCAGATTTTTTGAAAATTAAAAGACATATTTATTGGATTTTTTAGTTTAGAGACCTAAATCATAAACAGCTTATAATTGAGAGACTAACGAAGTAATTGTCAATGTCACGAAGGCGTGCGGAAGCGTGCTACGGTTAAAATTTTCGCCTTAGTGATGCGCCAACTCTACTCCTAGAGCTTGGCCAGCAATGCACAGCTAACCTAACCTGCAAAAAAGGTTAGTAATAACCAACAGAATCACAACAGCCACGATATTCAGGGAAACCCCCAACCTTTTTATTTACACAAAAAGGTCTTAACAATCTAGGCCAGCTGTCCTTATATATTGGGATCAGCTACCCACTAACTGCTCTCTCTAGAACTTTAAGTAGTTCTCTCTGTATTTGCTCTCACTTCTCTCTACAAGTGATTGCTCTCTGAATCTGAATGAATGAAGAGAATAAAGTTGCTCCTCCTTTTATAGGTGGAGTCACGGGCTTTTGGGATGGCCTGAGGCCCGGAGTAAGAACAGTTTGGCAAGCGAGGCTTACACCACGAGTGTGTAGTTTTGTATTTTCTATACATATTTTATATTATAAAAAAACGTGAGTTGTTCAAAAAATAAAAAAAAGTTACTCCCTCCGTTTCAATTTACATGTCCATTTTCAAGAAAAATTTTTGTTTCAAATTACTTGTCCACTTCAACTTTCAATGCAAAATCATATTTCCAAAGTCAATTCTACTCCACATATCTCTTATTTGTATTTCCTAGATCAATCTCACTCCACATATTTTAATCATTTAATGCAATTAATTCGTGAACATCCACTTTTCTTAAACTGTGTGATTTTTTAAAAGTGGACATCTAATTTGAAACGGAGGGAGTAATATTTTATTTATTTGAGTGATAAAATCGATTTATATTAAAAAAAACATAAGAATAAGATAAAATATTTAAATAAGTACGTCGTATCAACTTCTACTTTAAATCAATTTATATCTTATTTTTAATTTTAAATCAATTTCTGACTTATTTCACGAATAAACAAGTTTAAGTTTAAAATTGAAAGAAAAAATAAAGTTATACTCTTAAAATCCACGCAAATGGCCGCAACGGTCGGCTCCTTTGGTTAAAGAGGGGACTTGTATCCTCTTGGTCACAGGTTCGAATCCAAAAGAAGGAGGATTTTTGATTATGCTTCCTGGACCAGAACTGTAGCTTAAGTGCATTTACCCTAGTTTGAGCTCGTGGGTTTACGCACCAGAAGGGCCGTAGTTGTGGGTTCTTATGTTAAAAAAATCCAAGCAAACGAACTCTAAATAATGGTTTGATAATTATATAAATATATTTTGTTGTGTGGTGGCCAATTTTCAAAATATACGGTATATATTTCAAAATTTTGACTTTTAAATGATGTGTGAGGATTTCACGTTCGTTACAACAAATAATGGCTTGAATTAAACTAGAGGTAATATCGTCTTTTCATTATAACAACTCTTTTGTATCATTATCTATATATTCTGTCTTTTCTTTTTACCTGTTTACAAATTTTAAAAAGAAAATAAACACAAATCATGACTCATATCTCATATGTGTTTTTTAGATTTTAGACAACAGAGAAGAAGTTATTGAGTAAACGATATGGACGTAGGTTCTTAGCATATGTTAATGCTAGTTGCAACTATTTTAGTAGGTTGAAATTTAGATTCACGGAATCGATGTGTTATTAGCAATTGTGTTTTTTAGATTTTGGGCAGTAGATAATAAATTATCAAGTGAATGACATGGCCATAGATTCTTAGCACGTGCTAACATTAGTTGCAACATTTTAAGTAGATTGAAAGTTGTATTAACGAAGTCAAGGTGCTGTTGGCAGTCTTATGACACAGTTAAGGAGACATGCAACAGAACTGGATAGCTTACGAATAATACAAGGAGTTAACACCATTAAAGAACGCAACTTGAAAATAGCTATGCTTTTTCTTTTATTATTATATGTTTTCAATTACTGAGTTGGCTATGCCATGAAGGATGAATAAAACATGAAGGCTCATGGTCATTTCCGTCTCAGCTTGCATGGATATTGCTCTCGAGGTCTCTATCCCCTCTCACTAAACCACTATTTATTGTCTTGCCCGGTTCATGATCAATTCCGTCTCAGCCTGCATGGATATTGGTATTGAGGTCTCTATCCCTTCTCACTAAACCACTATTCATTGTCTTGCCGCTTCATGTTGGTCTTTCTAGCCATGTGGACCTGGCCCCGAGAGTTATGAGTTTCTTGACGGTGGTTTTCATGGTCTGGTGAACTGTGGCCTTGATAGATTTTTGCAAACGATCTAAGTTATTTCTTTATAAAAAAACTACATGCAAACTTGAATCTCGGTAAATAAGGTGCGTAGGATTCTTATATCAATTCTATAATTTCGTGAGTGAACAATTAGATGACACTTTCTTCTGCTTTCGCGAGATCAAATGCAACTATATAAGATCAAACACTCTTAATCACTTTTCGCACTCTATTATTCATGATATTCTTCACTCTCCAAGCAAATTATCGAATTTGTTGTCAATTATTTTCGCTTTTCGATAACTAGACTTCTTTAAATAACTACATAAAATTATAATTCAGGTATGAGATGAAGATGATTTTACATTTAAATTTTTTATGAATTATATAACAATAAATCAAAAAAGAATAAAAGTGTTAATTCCGTATATATCATAAACATTTTATTTATATTTTTATTTCTAGAATCATGTTTTATATCATAAATAATTTATATATCATAATAAGAAAAATGCAGTAATTTATAAACAAAGAGTATGCAATTTTTTTTGCTTCCATATATTTCCACCAATTTTTATTTCTAGAATCATGTTTTATATCATAAATAAGAAAATACAGTAATTTATAAACAAATAGTGTGAAACTATTTTTTTGAATCCATTTATTTCCACCAATTAAAAGAGAGATATCCAGCTCAGCGATCCGGCACAAACAAATAAGACAAATCTGAACCGTACATTGAACTGCAGAAAACACAGACGACCCAATCACAAACCGTCCGATAAAACCGAGTAAAAGCACACGGATAGCGAATCCTAGCCGTCCATCATCTAATCTCCCCCCTGTTGATCTAACAATATAATAAATAGATAACCACCACATCTTCGTTCAAACTTTTCATTCGCCCCTCTTTCTCAGCTTTGTATTTTCTCAGCGATTCAAACAGGTGATTCTTCTTCCCCGATCTTCTTTTTCGTATGTTTATATGCTTCTTTTGTATCTGTATGTGTTCATATATATGCCTTCAATTACAGTGATACGTGTTGATGTTTTTATTCTGATTCGAGCGAAGAAATCTAGGGTTTTGAATTTGTTTTTAGGGCTTGCGTCGATCTGATCCATGTTCTTGCGATTTGTATATCTAGTTGTGTATGTGTGTGTGTTTAGTTTTATGAAGATTAGTTTTACTTCTTGTGATGATTATGAATTAGGGTTAGGTGAATTGTTAATGTTTGTATATATTATGTGTTTGGGGTTTATAATGAAAGTTCATGTTATTTAATTGATGATTTAATTGATCACTCTTTCTTATCTTGTAATTTGAACTCCAGATGCTTGGATTGTGTGTGATGTACATTTGTGTTTGTTTTTTTATGTTGAGGGCTGTTTTTGCCTAAAATTTGGTTGAGAAGATTGAATTAATCCGATGGTTGTCAATTGGGGTGGTTTGAAGAGTTTTTTTTATATATAAAATGAATGTCAGGTTTTGAGCTCTTTAAGATGTTTATGCATTGAATTGGTGATTGGATGTGATTTTGTTATTATAAGGTGCATTGAAATAACTTGATGAGTGGTTTGGTTGATAAAGAGATTTAATTGTTGGTTTGCAGATGGCTCGTACTAAGCAAACTGCTCGCAAGTCCACTGGAGGAAAGGCACCAAGGAAGCAACTGGCTACCAAGGTTGGTGTCTGTTTGTATAGTGTGATTTTGCTGTATGTTTGATATCGAGCTTCTATGATGATATGTGTTGGTTATTACAGGCAGCTAGGAAGTCTGCACCAACCACTGGTGGAGTGAAGAAGCCCCACAGATACCGCCCTGGAACTGTTGCTCTGCGGTATATATTTGTTTATTTAGTCTTGTTCTATATTATGTCAAAATTCCTGTTGGTGCAATTTTTTTAATAATTGTTTTATTGATTTTCCAGTGAAATTCGCAAGTACCAGAAGAGCACTGAGCTGTTGATCAGGAAATTGCCTTTCCAGAGGCTTGTGCGTGAGATTGCTCAGGACTTTAAGGTAAGCTATTGTTGATAATTTGATATGATGTGTTTACTGATGCTTGGGTGATGCTGATTCTGACTCTGTTAATTTGGTGCAGACTGATCTTCGTTTCCAGAGCCATGCAGTGCTAGCTTTACAGGAAGCTGCGGAGGCATACCTTGTGGGTCTTTTCGAAGATACCAACTTGTGTGCCATCCATGCTAAGAGGGTGACAATCATGCCAAAGGACATCCAGCTAGCTAGGAGGATCCGCGGGGAGCGTGCTTAAGGTGCTCTGCCGGATGATTTGGGGGCATGGGGTGGTGGTGTTTGTGTTCTGTTTTAAGTTGGTAGATATGGGTAGCGTGGTGGTAATACCTCCTTGGTTATACCTTTAGTTAAGAACTTAAGATGTAGCTCTGCTGATGATTTTATTTCTAGGATATGTTTTCTCTGGTCCCTATTCGGTGGCTTGTTTGTGGGAACCCTGTATTGTATGTTTTTACATAACAATCTTTTATATTAACTGCTGGTTTGAATTTGTTAGTACTAGTTACTTGTTTGAATTTCCATATACTCATTCTTTGGTCTTTTCCTTTTTGATGTGTTTTTTGAATCGCACTTGCTGTGCTGTGTTTGAGAGTTCTTGCATCCGTTTGAATTGTTTATAAAGTAGATCAAGGAGTTTTTTCGACTGGGAGTATGTTCACATGCTTGTTAGAGAATGTAGAGGTTAAGTTATTGCTGTTTTGATAATTCTTATCTGTAAAATCTCTTGCAACTCGTATGATATGTATTACCCTTTTGAAGTTTTGATTGTGGTTTGTGGTTCATAACTTGACAAGTCGTGGAATGCCAGGATTTATTTCTTTCGTGACAAGCTATGATAAATTCTTGTCTTCATTGTGGAATGTTTCATATCCATTGCTGCCTTCTATAGTTCTATGGTCACATTTTTGAAATAGCATGTTGCTGACGAGTCTGTAGAGTTAGAATAGCTATGCTAATTCATACAGTAATTAATTTATATAGTAAGATATATAAGGTGAAATCTCAGCGGGGAGAAAATGAGAATGCACAAAAATGAGAATGAGAGTGGAGGAGGAAGTTAATGTACGAGGATCACTATGCTTTAACATAAGTTTCAATTCAAACAAGTTTGCAATCAGATCCAGATTTCCACTCCAAGAGGCTCTTCATTTAGGCTACTAACTTGAGATTTGAGGAGATTTGAGGAGGGAGAGGAAAAATGTTACTCCGAGAGACTCTTAAGTGGCTCTTAAATCTTAAGAGCCTCTTGTTTCTCTCTCCTCTCTCCTCAAAGTTAAGAGTCCACATGGCTCCTAACTTATTTTTTTACAATAAAAAAATCTTTCCCTCCAATTCACCTCCATCTTTCACTCTCTTTTGTTGTAGTGGAGCCCAATATATGAATAAAATATGAAATATAGAAGAGATGTAGAGAGTATTGTTGGAGTTTACACTCTTAACTTTGTTCTAAATTGCTAAGGGTCACATTTTTTATATTATATTTAAAAACCAACAAGGAGACTCTTGGAGATGCTCTTAGACGGCTGCAACTAACTGGTCCTTCTCTGTGTACATTACAATAGATTATAACTCACTGGTCGTTCAGTTCTCCGGGGCTAACATAATTAGTGAAAGCGACTCCTAAAGTCTTTTTTTTGGACTAACATGGCTTGTAGCCTTACAATTAAATATCTGGCCAATTAAGCTATCTAATCGTGCTCGACTCCTAAAGTCTTTTAAGACGATTTTAACGTGGATATTTTATCAATCCAAAGGATTAGACAATATACATGTTCCTCTGAATTATCGTCGATGAGTATACATGAACCCGGGGTGATGTGAATATATATTAGTCTTCACATTTCGGGTTAATGCTTCTGGAAATCCGATAGCTATACCGTTCAAGGTGACAGATCCTTCACACCAAACTCTCAAATCTTAAACTGAATTGGGGATCGCCGGAGGTCAAGATGATGTTAAAAGCAGAGTAAAATACTTAATGGTCTTATTTTCATTTCGGGAAAAGCCTGGTAGGCTCAGTTTTCATTTTGATTCTTCTTAGAATTAGGTAATCTGATTAAACAATTCCAAGATAAATCAAACTATATCACAATTCCTGGTAGACTTCTAATTGTCATTTACTGTTAATCATCTATATCAGGTAATCTGAATAATGGTGTACTAGTTACAATCCAAACTAGGAAAAATAATCAAAATTAACTCTGAAAGCTGTAGTAATTTCGTTTTCAAGCAGAACAACAAATGTAGAATAAAATAGAGCACACAATATTACTTAAAATAAGTCCAATGGTGTGTTATATCTCGTTCTAGAGCTATATTATAGAACAAAACTAAAAATCATCACTGGTGTTTTGTATCTTGTGCTAAAATAGAACAATGTTAGAGTTTATTCTAAATATAGATTAAAAGATTGATACAACTGTAACACGGAGTTCTAAAATTAACTTGAAATTTAAAATTTATAGATAAAAGAATAGATTAAGATACATGAGTATAGGACTATAGGTAAAGAAGGAAACACCCCCCAACCTCGGAGTTGTCATAACCAATAAATCTTTAAACAAACCCCTCCCTCTCAATTCCTGGATTTTGTTGTTGTATGCTGTTGTAATATTTGTCCTACATTTTCTGGTCATATCTAAAGATAGAGGAAGAGATATTCAACACTCAACTACAATCTCATTCCCACATTGTTAGCCCCCATATCAAGGTACTATATTTCCTCTCCCTCTTTTCTTACCAATTTTTTTTTTTAATCCATCTCCATTTCTAAGCTGGAAAATCATCTCTTTACGTATTTATATATTGATTGTTGTTGTGCCACACTCATGCAGGAGCCTCGTGCACTGAGCAAGACGTTTATCGCATTGCTATTGTGATCATCCTCCTCCTCCTTGAATTTGGAATCAAGACTATGTGAGTTGCTGTGTTTTTTTGGATCAGGGGCTTTAGATTTTCGAGCAAAGCACCATTCTTCAATTCTTTCTGGCATTATCTTCCTCAAAAGCCATAGAGGTATTAAATAATCAAATATATTTATTAGTCTGAAATTGTTATCTTTTGATATTATTCATTGATGAATAATGTTGTATCATGTTTTTGTTATTGTCTTTGGTTCTGGATCTATAATCAGCCTGTTGGAGTTTTAATTATGCAAAGGACAAAGAATCAATTGGATGCAGAAGAAGAAAGAGATCAAGCCCTTGATCAACTCCGAGAAAAAATGGTGGCTCACGAGGTCAATACGAAATCAAGTGAAGCATTGTCACCTCGGAGGGCTAGTAAAGTATTTGCTGAGCTTACAACCGTGAAAGAGTTGCTGTCCAATTCTCAAAAGGAGTTGGCTGCAAAAGAGAAGAGTTTCGAGTCTATGAAACATGAGCTTGACCAGGCAAAGCAGTTGGAAAAACAATTAGCTGACAGAGATTCAACAATAAGTAGATTGGATGAGGAACTTCGTAATGCCAAAATATTTGAGCTCCGTGCTATGGATTTATATACAGAAAGTAAGATGAGGAATAAGGAACTCGAGAGTGAGTTGGAAAAAGAGAAACAATCAGAGAAGAGAGTGTTGGAATCAGGAGTGTCCCAGACCAAAGAACTCGAGGCAGCAAAAACTGAACTCGGAGAATCTAAGCTTCTAATTGCTTCTCTTCGTGAGCAGTTGCAGAAGCTTCAAAGTTCATCATCAGTAAGTAGCAGAGAGAAAAATCCTAAGAATGAACTGGCTGAGAAATCTGCCTCTTCAAAGACAGTTAGTTCACAACAGGAGATCGATGCACTTAGGAAGGAGCTAAAGGTTGCCCTTGAGGGAGAAGAGCATAACATGAAGGCCATGAACGATCTAGCTTTAGCATTGAGAGAGGTCGCAACAGAGGCTAATCAAGCAAAGGAAAAGCTTATCACTGCTGAATTGGAACTAGAGCACATGAAGGAGGAGGCAGAACAAATGAAAGTCAAGGCGAGGAGCACTGAAGAGAAGTACCGGAAGCTTTTGGATGAAGCCAAAGAAGAACTTGAGCTACACAAGAACACTGCAGATAGACTAAGGCTGGAAGCAGAGGATGCACAGCTTGCATGGAGCGGTAAAGAAATGGGATTTGTTGGCGTCATAAGACAAGTTGAAGAGGAAAAAGCTCTTACAGATCAAGAAAATGCTAAATTGACAGACTCCCTGAAGGCATCTGAAAATACGAGCAGAAAAGCAAGAGAAGAAAATCACAAATTGAGGGAAATAGTCAAACGGTCCCTTAATGAAGCCAATGTTGCTAAAGAAGCTGCAAAAATTGCTAAAGAAGAGATTTCTGCACTTGAGGGCTCTCTAGCAGAGAAGGATGAAGCCCTTGATTATCTCACTCGAGAGATTGAAAGACTAAGGATAAGTGAAGCTGCAGCCAATGAAAAAATGAAGGAGCTAAAGAAACTGCTTTCTCAAGCTAATTCAGAACTTAGGACCGAGGATAGGGAGGAAGCTAGTACAGCTTTCATGTCACCAGAGTCCGTGTTTGAGGATCATAAGGAAGATTATAGCAAAGAAGACACGACAATCAAAAAACGTTTTAGTTTAGATGCAGCAATCAAGAAAGGATTTAGTTTTGATCTTCATGATATAAAGTTACATACCAAATTCGAAGATGAAGATGATGAAATGCTGATAGATGAGGACCCTGCAAAAGCTGAAGCACTCAAGGGCTCCATATTTGACCCCTCCAGTGAAACGCCAAGATCAGAGTCTTATAGATCAATGTCTTTTAAATCAGAGTCTCATACGCCAATAATAGCATCCCCAAGGCAACATCATCGCCACCATCAGCGAAGTAGTAGCATTACGGATGTAGGAAATGTGAACTCAGTAGATGTTGATCCTCTAGATGCTTTAACGCACAGCCTAGATCATTCACACTCACACCATAGTACTGAAGGGACGCACCCTGAGGATTTAGAAAGTGATAGACAAGCCCATAAAAAGAAGAAACCAGCATTGTTAAAGAGCTTTGGTTCTCTTCTGTCAAGAAAAAGTTTTTCCCATGCTCATCACCACCACCATCAATCTCATTCTCATGCTCATTCAAGTCATTCGAAAAAGGAACCAACCACCCCGACCTCCAGCACTACCTCTGATAATCAGTAGTCCCTTCTTTGAAACTACAGTCATCATATAATGTCACACTCTGTAAATTACAATCTGGCTTGCCAAATACAGGGCAGCATATGCCAGGTTCGGAAGAAACGATTTATGTCAACAGTTACAAGATTAGTCACAAGATTTGCCTAATCTTTAGAAGGAAACGTTTATGAGGTTTTTGGCACTTCTTTATCTTTATATTCACTGTGCATAGGAAGATTGGAGGCCATCTCTTAGTTGATAAGCATTTGTACTAATTTTGAATCTACATATTCTTTCTGGTCAGTCATTGCTACTGCTTAGTATTTCTAACTGAAAGTCTGAAGTTTCATGTGATCTAAGTTATCTTTTACAGGGGACCCCAAATATTTTCTTACTTGATTTGAATTCATTGACATTCAAAATCTGGCAGAAGAAAAAAGAACAAAAAATGGAAGAAATTGTTCAGAATTGTTCTTACTTGAGTCTTAACTTTTAAGAAAGTTAAATTATCACGGCGATTGTGTAATTAATTTGAAATTGGTGTTCAATATGTACTCACTTCCATAGGTTATTTGTTTATTATTGTTCAGATATGCACTATATCTAAGCAGTCCTACATCCAGAACATAAAGTATAGAAAGGTATTAAAAGAGAAGGTGGCACAGGACCACCACCGGCCATGGCTTTAATGTAATCTTCAAATGAACTGTTGTATCTTTTCATCCTTTAGATTTGGTCAAGGTCATAATGAAAATAGCTGATGAAAGGACAGCAACATTACCCATGGAGAAGATACTGTCAAGTAGCGAGATGAGACTGGCTCACAGTACAAGTGGAAGTGGCCGCTATTACAGTACCAGCCACCAGGGACATTTTGAAGTCGAGCATAATTTTAGCACTGAGAATTTAGCTGAAAAGTTACTAGAGATGTTATGAAGACAGTTTAAACTTGTAGGAACACATGCAAATTGCAAAACTTGCTACAATCATCTTAATTCAATTAGACGAAGAATCATCAAGCTTGGGTGGAGCAGTCTAATAACAGGATAGCACAATCACAAACATTAAAAGCCAAGGGAGAAGCACATACGATAAGGCTTAAGAGCCCATGGAGAAACACAAAAGAAGAAACAGCATAGTTAGACCACATGAACTCACAAATGCACACTCTGTAGTCAACTATGTAATTTTTAAGTTTGGTTTAACGTTTTAACTTGGCGTCTATACGGCATACGTTAAGTAAAACTTATTGTTATTACTTTTATTTCCACCACAACAGTAATCACTATATTTATTATTCCTTTGCATAAAGGTCTTTGTGCGCACCTTAATTTACAAAGTCACAGCTCTTAACGAGTAAGAGTGGTCACCTTCATGGGGCATCACATATCTCAAGTTCAAATGACTTGGTCCTTAGATTCAGGTTTCAAAAAGAATCTGCTTCATCATTCACCCGGCTATTAGATACAAATCTTCACATCAACAAATTATTCTTGCAAGACTGCTGCTGTGTGGGAAAAAATGGTTTATATTTTCTCTGTCAAACCGCCCATTAATTTAAATGGATGACCATATGCCCTGACGGCACATTTTTTGAGTTTAATTAGCCAGTTGAGACCGCTTCAAAACTAATCGCCCACTTCATACATCTGAATATCTGATGTGTTCAAATGGCAAGTTTGACAATCAACTAAATAAAGGGAGGTATCAAATAGTCATAGCACTGCTAAATGACCAGAATTCAAGACATCCTAATGCTAGAGTTGATACTCAACAGAAATACACAAGCAACACTTCCAATTTATAAAGGAACTATTACAAAGCATAGGCATGACCAATCCTGAAAGAAACTTCACTACTCATTCTCAGGCTTGGGTGCATCTTTGATCTCCTCTGTGCCATCATCCTGTGGGACGTAACCAAGAAGAAAATTTTGATCAATAAGAACAACAGCATAATAAACAAATGCCAATGAAGAGCAACACAAATTATACCTGCATATCTGAAGTCCATAGAGTGAGGTTATCACGGAGAAGCTGCATTATCAATGTGCTGTCCTTATAGGACTCCTCTCCTAGAGTGTCTAACTCCGCAATTGCTTCATCAAAAGCCTTTCCACAGTGACAACAAACATAAAATCATTCAGGGATGATTATCCACAAGGACCTTTAACAGTTTTTCTTTACCAAAAAGATGACCATGTAGAAGGTAGAACTACACAACAGCACTATTGTATATCCAAATCAAGTTCACATTCAAACCATGTAAATCATGTGATTGTCAACTATAGACAGATGCAAATGTATACAATAATCATGGCCTACCTTATATAATCAATTACAAATATTAATCTTAGTAATTATTTCCATACAAGCAATTATGCTAGAAGTATCCATAAAAAAATAGAGACTTGAAAAGAAAGTAGATAGATATTGTAGGCTATCATTACCTGTTTTGCAAGATTACAGGCACGGTCTGGAGAGCTCAGAATCTCATAGTAAAACACAGAGAAGTTGAGTGCCAACCCTAGACGGATTGGATGAGTTGGAGCTAACTCCGCATTTGCGATATCCTACAAACACAGGATTATCACATCAGCAAGGTTATATATATAAAACTGTTGCAACATACTTATAAATGCTAATCTAATATACCAAAAGCAGAGATTAAATAATAAATGTGACAAAAGCTTGCAAGTACAATAAAACATACAAAATACACAATAATTTTCCATAACAAAAAATGTTATACCCTATAGACCACAAAACATATATGTTTAACACAATTGCCACAAAATTAGCCATAACAATAGATATAACTAGCCAATTGAAAGCATAACCTAGACCAATATTAAAAACACTATCAGGTTAGATCTTCTATAGATACGTATCAGCATTAAAACTTTATATATCAACGACTATTACAAATTCTATTATACATCCAACAGAAAATAGAGAATCTATAACAAAGAGAATATATGCGGCATTGACATTCTTCACACACACACACACACTACAAATAAATCAACAATAAAAGAACAAAGATTACAAGTATAGTAGCATAAATAGCTATACAATTATCAATTTACCATAACAATAACTATATACTCCTCAACTATTTAGACTGCAACAAATAAATGCTGAGCAAAATTTCCATAAAGTAGCAGAAGAATATATTATAGCTACCTAGAAGCAAAATCTAAACATACTTAGTGGAATCATAACTAAACACTATCACAAAATTCATATATACACCATACAAATAAATAATTTACTTAATATGATCTGTATTCTTAAAGCGAAATTGTCGAACCTGAGCAGCTTTGTAGGCGTTAAGAGTATTCTCAGCAGCTTCTTTCCTCTCGGAAGCGATCTTAAACTCAGCAAGATACCTATAATAATCACCTTTCATCTTCAAATAGAAGACCTTGGAATCACCGTTAGAGGCAGCACCGATGAGTTTGGAGTCGAGAAGCTTCAAAATGCCATCGCAGATCGAGGAGAGCTCGCTCTCGATCTTGGATCTGTACTCACGGATCGTTGCCACGTGTGCATCGTTGCCGCGACTCTCCTCTTTCTGCTCGATGGAGGAGATGATGCGCCAGGAGGCACGGCGAGCGCCGATGACGTTTTTGTAGGCAACGGAGAGGAGGTTGCGCTCCTCAACGGTGAGTTCCTCGCCGGAGTCGGAGGCGGCGACGACCTTCTCCATGAACTCGACCATCTCTTCGTATCGCTCGGCTTGTTCGGCGAGTTTCGCCATGTAGACGTTGTCTTCGCGAGACGCCATTGATGATGGGAGATAGAGAGGTTGTATAGAGAGAGAGAGAGCGAGAGAGAGAGAGAGAGTGTTTGGGACACGGAGAGTGGGATGGAAAAGGGCGTTTGGGGATTTTGGGTTTCAATTTAATTTTGTGTGTGTAGTGTGTGTGAGAGAGAGAATGAAAGGAATACAGCTGTTGCGGGCCATCTAGGTTTTGTTTGAACCTATGTGCTTCTGGATCGGGTCGATTTCTAAGGGATTGATCTGGCCTTCCCAAATCTTTAATGTCGTGTATTTGAGCCCAACTAGTAATGCATTCAAACATGTTATATATTTTTCGAATTATTTGATTTTATACATTACCCTATTTTTAAAGCCATCGACGTCTATGCAAATGAAGATTGTAGAAAACACAAATAGTTCGATGTCAGGAGCGGGAAATGTTGTTAGTTAGTTGGAGATTAGCTATTAATACAGAGAGCATAGCAAGTAGAGCTCAACTTTTGGTTCATGTTTTTCATTCTGTTCTCAACTGTGAAACAGATTCTACTCTTCCCCCATTCTTGTAGTTCATTCTGTTAATCAATATACTTTTATCGTTACAAGTGGTATCAGGAGCGAGACGTTTCTCACACATCCATGGCGTCGAGCACTCGTTCTCGCGCCTCTGAAGATCAATGGAAGGAGTTGGATAGCAGGCTTAATGAGATCAATAACTCCTGTCATCGATTGATTGAGACAAGCAGTAATTCATTGGAAAACAAGCTTATAGAGAGGATTGATCAGTTGGTCTCTCTGGTCACAAAATGTGATGCTAAGATTGAGTCGTACACCGAAAAAATGGATGATCGAATTAGAAATCACATGACTGGGTTCTTGAAGAATAAAGGGTTGGAGAGAATGGTCTCTAGGGATGGTGAAATCTTGGTGGATAGAACACCATTACTACCAAGTCCAGAGGGGGAACCATTCCGTAAAGAAAATGACAGATCAGGAGCATATGAGAGAGGGCATAAAGACAAAGGGGGCAAGAACAACTTGCAGCAGCCAAGAATTGAGCTATCTTCATTTCAAGGGGAAGATCCAAGAAATTGGATAAGGAAGTGCAACAAGTTCTTTACAGTTAATTTGGTAAGTGACCTTCACAAGCTTGATTATGTAGAAATGTTTATGGATGGTAAAGCTGATATATGGTTTCAAAGCTTTAAGTTGGGTAAAGAAAACATTTCTTGGTCAGAATTCTGTGAGGCAATTACTAAGAGGTTTGGCAAGAAAGGGGGTCTGGATGAGCAAGAAGAATTTAATAAGTTGGTTCAATTGGGGTCTGTTTTAGAATATGTGGAGAAATTTGAGGAACTTAAGTCTGTGCTTATTTGTAGAAATCCACAGTTAGATGAAAAATATTTCATATCTAGTTTTATATCTGGCTTGAAAGCAGAATTAAAGCCTATGGTCAGATTGATGAAACCAAGAAATTTGTTAGATGCTATAGAAGTGGCACAATATCAAGAACAGACTATTGAGGTAATGATCAGGAAGCATGAGGTTAAGAAAACTGTTAGTAATATCAATGTTAAATGGAATGCCAGTGAGAAGAAAGGAGAAGCAAAGATGACAGAAGAGAAAAAGGAGGGAAGTTTTAAAGAAAACTTCAAGAAGATCTCTCCTGAAGAATTTCAATATAGAAGAAATAATCACTTGTGTTATAAGTGTGGTGAGAAGTTTAGTCAGGGTCATCAATGCAAGAATCAGCAGTATACATTTATGCTGTTGGAGGAAGGAGAGAAAGATGAATTAGAGGAAGTTTTAGAAGAGGGCCTAGAGGGTACTGTAACAGAAGTATCTCTAAATGCCTTGTCAGAAAAAATGGCAAGGAAGACAATTACACTGGAGGGAATTATTCAGGGATATAAAGTACAGATGTTAACTGATACTGGAAGTACATTAAGTTTCATTGATAGTAAGGTTGCAGCAAAATTGGGGTTACAGAAACAAGCCTGCAATTCTGTCACAGTCAAACTGGCAGATGGAAGGACTGTAATCAGTTCATTTTATATTCCCAAGGTGAAATGGAGAATTCAGCAGTATGACTTTGAATTTGATTTGAGAATGATAGATATTGCAGGGTGGGATATGATCATTGGAGTGGATTGGCTGGAGCAATTTAGTCCTATCATGTTTGATTTTAAGAAGCTATATTTGAAGTTGAATGCAGATTCTGAGGATGGAAATCAGATGTTATTAAATGGAAGAGTGGAGTCAGCCACCATACAGTTGGTTAGAGGCAAAGAGTTACAAGTAATGAATAAAAAGTTGGCACAGCAAGCATTAAAGGAAAATGTGTGTGTTGCAGAAGAAATACAGGTGTATCCAGGGAAGATTAATGACATACTGCAGCAGTTTTCAAAGGTGTTTGAAGTGCCAGTAGGATTGCCTCCTAATAGGAGTGTGGACCATGAAATTCCACTACAACAAGGCTCTGTACCTTTCAAGATGAAACCCTATAGATATCCTCATTCACAGAAGACAGAGATTGAATCACAGGTGCAACAAATGTTAGAAAGTGGAACCATAAAGCCAAGTAACAGCCCTTTTGCTTCACCTGTGATTTTGGTGAGAAAAAAAGATGATACATGGAGATTTTGTGTGGATTATAGGCACCTCAATAAACTCACAATAAAGGATAAATTTCCTATTCCAAATATTGATGAGTTATTGGATGAATTGCATGGAGCCAAGCTGTTTTCAAAATTAGATTTAAGAGCAGGATATCATCAAATCTTGGTGAAGCCAACAGACACCTACAAAACTGCCTTTCAGACTCATCATGGCCATTTTGAGTTTGTAGTTATGCCCTTTGGGCTGACTAATGCTCCTGCAACTTTTCAAGGGCTTATGAATCAGGTTTTTAAACAATTTTTAAGAAAGTTTGTGCTTGTGTTCTTTGATGATATACTGGTTTATAGCTCTTCACTGGAAATGCATGAACAACATTTAGCCACTGTTTTAGAGTTATTACAAGCAAACCAGTTATATGCCAAGATGTCTAAGTGTAGCTTTGCAGTAGATTCAGTAGAGTATCTGGGGCATTTAATTTCAGGAAGAGGAGTTAGTATGGATCCTGCAAAGATTGAAAGTATGGTGAAATGGCCTATTCCTGATTCAGTTAAGACTTTGAGGGGATTTTTAGGTTTATCTGGTTATTACAGAAGATTCATAAAGGGATATGGAATGCTGACTAAACCATTAACTGATCTGTTGAAAAAAGATGGTTTCAAATGGGGACAACAGGCTACTGAAGCTTTTCAATTGTTGAAGAAGAAACTGTGTGAGGCTCCAGTTTTGGCAATGCCAAATTTTGAGATTCCATTTGTTGTAGAAACAGATGCTTGCTCTACTGGTATGGGGGCTGTACTTATGCAGCAAGGCAGACCTATTTCCTATTTGAGCAAGGCTTTCAATAAAAAAAATAAAGGATGTTCAGTCTATGAAAAAGAATTATTGGCACTAGTTCTTGCTGTTACTAAATGGAGACATTATCTAGTAGGGCAACACTTCATTATAAAGACTGATCATCAGTCATTAAAGTACTTGTTGGAGCAGCCCTTACACACATCACTACAGTACAAGTGGCTATCCAAGATGTTAGGAATGGATTATGAAATTCAGTATAAAAAAGGATGTGAGAATGTTGCAGCTGATGCACTCTCCAGAATAGTTGAAGATCAGCCTGTTGAGATTAATGTAGCAGCTATTTCAGAGTTGCAACCATTGTGGGTACAGCAGGTGGGGGAAAGTTATGAGGGAGATGAGGAGTGCCAGCAATTAATGGCAAAGTTGATATTGATGCCAGATGAAACTTCAGAATATCAGTTAGTTCAAGGCATGTTAAAGAAAAAGAACAGGATATATCTGGGAAAGGGTGGAGATATTAGGACAAGAGTAATAGAGTCATTACATAATTCAGCTCTAGGGGGACATTCAGGCCAGACAGCCTGTCTGCAGCGCATTCAGATGATTTTTTATTGGCCAAAGATGAAACTGGATGTGGTTAATTGGATACAACAATGTGAGGTATGTCAGAGGTATAAAAATGAGCATGTTAGTTCACCTGGATTACTACAACCATTACAGATACCTAACAGCACTTGGAGACACATCTCTATGGATTTTGTGGAGAAACTTCCAATGTCAGATGGAGCAGATACAGTGTTAGTGGTGATTGATCGACTTTCAAAGTATGGACATTTCATCCCACTAAGTCATCCATTTACAGCTGAGAAAGTTGCATCCTTGTTCTTAGATAATATTTTTAAACTGCATGGGTTGCCAGACACAATTGTTTGTGACAGAGATAAAATTTTTACCAGTATTTTTTGGAAAACATTGTTTGAGAAGTTAGGAGTCACTTTGAATTTTACATCTGCATATCATCCCCAAAGTGATGGACAGACTGAACGGCTGAATCAGTGTCTGGAGGCCTATCTGAGATGTTTCTCTGGTGACAGACCTGCTAGCTGGAAAAATTGGCTAAGCATGGCAGAATATTGGTACAATACAGCTTTTCATGCAAGTTTGGGAATCACACCTTATGAAGCTCTGTATGGAACAAAACCTGTGCCACTGAATTTAGGCACATTACAGGATATGATTATACCAGCAGCACAAGATCTATTAATACAAAGAGAGAATGTCATGAAACAGCTTCAGGAGAATTTGGTCAAAGCTCAGCAAAGGATGAAATATTATGCTGATCAAAAGAGGACTGAGAGGGAATTTAAACAAGGGGATTGGGTCTTTCTCAAACTTCAGCCTTATAGGCAACATTCAGTGGTGGGAAGAGTCTCATTTAAGCTGGCAGCAAAGTTTTTTGGACCATTCCAGGTTGAGGAAAGAATAGGTGAAGTTGCATATAAACTTAAGCTGCCATCTCATTCAAGAATCCATCCTGTGTTTCACGTATCATTGTTGAAGAAGTTCGTAGGCAATACACCTATCACTGCAGGGGAATTACCAGATTATGATCAAGAAGAAGTATTGGTGTTGGTTCCTGAGAAGGTCTTACAGCGCAGACAAATTGAGAGGGGAGGCAAAAATATCAACCAGTGGTTGGTGAAGTGGAAAGACTTGGATGACTCAGAAGCATCATGGGAGGACTGCACTTTCATTAAGCTTCAATTTCCTCAGTTTAAAGCTTGAGGTCAAGCTTAAATTCATGGGGGAGCTATTGTCAGGAGCGGGAAATGTTGTTAGTTAGTTGGAGATTAGCTATTAATACAGAGAGCATAGCAAGTAGAGCTCAACTTTTGGTTCATGTTTTTCATTCTGTTCTCAACTGTGAAACAGATTCTACTCTTCCCCCATTCTTGTAGTTCATTCTGTTAATCAATATACTTTTATCGTTACATTCGACTAGGTTTTGTTTGAGAGTCTTTGAAAAGAGTGTCATGTATTTTTCTCATATTTTATATTCGTTTCAATCAAATTACGGTGTCCAAATCTTTAAATCTAAAAATTAACAATAATAATAATTTCATGTTATATAATATATAGGTAAATACTATATATTTATACTAATTATATAATAATATTAATAATTTATTAATAATTAAATAATATTATTGACAACACATTAGCAATAATTGAGTTCCAAGTATACATACTTGATTGTTTTTGACAATACAATAAAACATATTTAATAATTGATCATGTGTAAAAAATTTTAATCATTACTCATATTTTACGGAACAAGTTAAATCTAATTTTGACCGATTCTTAATAATCATTTTACATCCGATAATTCGAATTTTAGATCGAGTTAGGGTAAAAACAAGTAGTCAACTAAGTTATATTTTTGATTTTTCAAATACCATTGAAAATACATGTAATTATATTTATCATTTTTTTGCCACATTATATTTATCATATAATTTTCATATGAAATCAATAACCAATATCTATTTTTATTTTTTTTAAGAACCAATATCTATTTTTTTTAATAAACTAATTAAAACTTCTCGTTATATAAGAAATTACTATAATCAGAGAATTGATACTCTACCCTGCATATATGTAAGAAACCATCCATCATAGTATTTTGATATAAATGTCATCCATGTTATCGACTTATCGGATTGTTAAAAGTTCATCAGAACCGACATAAGTTTTGGATTCTGTTATAACATCTTATTTATTAACTTTGCAATGAATTAAGAAATGCAAGTGAAGTTGATTTACAGAAAATTAAGGGTCTGTTTGAGATTGTTGTTGAAAATTCCCTTTTAATCTTGTTTTTTTCTACTCCCTCCGTTTCAATTTATATATCCACAAATAAAATTTGTTTCAATTGAGTTGTTCACTTTTCAATGTAAAATTATATTTACAAATTCAATAGTACATCTGTACTTCACATATATGTTATGGGATTTTCTGTGGTGTGCCCAAGGGCACGCAATAGTTCCTAACTCCCATAAAAATAGTTCCCTTTGATTGATGGATGAATAATAAATGATGATGGCCCCTGCATTCACATCAACTCCACCAATCAGAATAGACCATTTTTATAGAATTTAGTGATTATTGTGTGCATTCACATCAACTCCACCAATCAGAATAGACCATTTTTATAGAATTTAGTGATTATTGTGTGCCCTTGGCACACATTAGAAAGACCGATATGTTATTTATCTTTCAAGATTATCTATTTTGACATTCAAGGTGTCCTGCATTTACACCACGTGTTAAATGTCTAGTCCCTGCTAGTCTGTGACCAGAAGGAAAATGTCGATTTTGGTTCGTAAAAAACCCGGCTTTTGCCGTTGGTACTTGGTAACGGCAGAAATGATGAATGATGCATGTCTTGTGATGTCCATGATGGTCTCTGAGTGTTGATAATAATGTTGGTATGCTAATATCTGTGCACATTGCAGGGCATACTTGATTCTGTGCTAGATTCATGCTGTAACTGTAATTCAAGCCTGTTGATGTCTCAAACTTAAATTCGAGTGCTTCAAGACCTGACCTGACCATGATAATTAACTAATTAAGAAACCTCATTCTTATCTTATTATTAATGCATTTCTATGCTGCTTTCACGATCATTTGATCTGTAACCTTCTCGTTGTGATATAAATCTTTTGCAGGAGGGTTTTTTCTGTTATTATTTTCTAATCTCTCAGTTGGACCCTAGGAAGGAGGTCTTGGAATATCCTACGATCTTCTTTGTGGACCTGCAGGGTTCATATGGACTGCACATTTTATGAACAAGATTGTGGGGTAAGAATTGGTACCTTTGGATTTCTATATGCCAATGGCAGTCGTTGAAGGCAGCCCTGGGGATAAGCTGGTACCATGGTCTTATATTGGAACTGACTCCGCAATCACACTGTGCAAGGCAACCAACGTATGTCATACATATGTCAGGGACCAGGATCCATTAATAATATCAGGTTTTTTTTTTTTACAAACTAAAGTGTTCTATTTGCAAGAAATGAAGTCTATATAATGTGTGCTTTAACTATCTAATATTTCAACACAAGATTTAGCAGCCAATAAGTCTGTTTGTCAAATTGATCAAAGTTCTGTTATAAGTTACTATAACAGAATCACAAGGGAGTTGCATCTGAAATATTGTTCTGACCTCTCTGTATACAATAATTAGCTTCTTGTTATAAGTTATACTGTAGCTGCAACTTGCAGCTATAGAAGATGCAGAGGCAGTGTGGAAGAGAGGGTTGGTTGAGAAGCTGGGACTTGCCAATGGACCCTCTAGAAACACTTAGGCATTCTTGGCTCTCTATTGTTAGTCAGGCATAGACATACATGTAGAACAAAAGAATTTGCAAGGTTTTCTAGCCACCAACTCAAAGGACTTGTGATGGTCAGAAGCTATTCAGAACCCAACTACACTTCCTCTTTCCCTAGGACTTGCCAGTACAGTATGCCTATCATTTCATTTGCCTAAGCCAAGCACCATCGACACTAATGTAATATGGTAAACTAATGTTAGTCTTCACTAGTTAAGACGAAGTGTTTAGACTTTCATATGTATTACTAGTTACAACTAAGATCATCCCTCAGGATTTCCATATTGTTTGATTTGATGTTAGAGATACTAGTTTGAACCATGGAAGCTAAAAGAAAGGGCTTAGACGGGACTTGAGACTGATAGATTGTTATAAGAACTAGAATTCTCCAAGTACTTTCCATGTTGCAAAGATATAGTGAACACCCGAGTCAATACTATCATCCTACCAATAACTACGGCTGTTAAGAACCAGTGTAAAATTACTCTGAATTGGTGAATACATGTTCTAAGGTTCAAGCCAAGATTGAACAAATATCTATACAATCGGGATCTTTTTTACTTCAATTGTGAGTCAGATGTTCATAAACACCACCACTTTTCATCTTAATCATACACAGATAAATATTATCAGGTATATTCATTATATCTCACGCTCACTGCCTGCAAATTCTTCTATTCATATGCATGTTTATACGTAAATTGATTCAAATTTATCTGTAACAATACGTTTCAACTCCCTTGACTGTTTCTTGTAATGCTAGCTAGTTGCTTATTTCTATCTAATTCTGAGTGTATCAGTGTATCACTTTAACCGCTCTACTTGCAAGGAAAGAAGTCTCAAACATATGAAATGCATGCTTCAGCTAGTATAATTTTTAAACATACTGTAAGATTTAGCAGGCAATAAACCTGTCAGTAAATTGATCAAAGTTCAGTCGTGACAGATAAATAACTAGGGAATTGCATATGAAATATTGTTCTGACCTCTCACTGATTCTCTTCCAGATACGAACTGGTTCATCTCCACTTTCCATTAGGATTCAGGAACTGTAGTTTCTGCTAGGCTTGAAGAACTTCGACTGCTTTTCTTTGTAGACACTAGCAATTTTTTCCTGTCTGTGTAGATAAGTTTGGTGCTTCAAGGTTTAACATGAGAAGCTCACGAGATACCAGAAAAAAAAAACCACATCTTTATTTTTTGCAAGCAGCAGAAGAATACTAAGTTGTATAGCTTATAAAAAATTTACACCAGCACAGCACACTGCAACAAATAACATAACAAAATCCTCCAACAAATAACTCTGGTAATGAAAATTATACACCAACCAATACGCCCACTGCTTCCTGAAGGTGTCAAAAAATCTCTCAAGAAAAACATCAAACTTCAAAACATATCAAGAAGAACAGCACATCCCCTTCTTTGCTGGGACTACTTGTCCAGGACCAGGTACAAGTATTTGCTTGCTAGTAAGCAATGCAGGGTTGCCATTACTTTGATCCTCGCTGGCAACAAGGGTTTTCTTATTGACAATGTTAAATATTTCTGTCAAAACGGTCATAAAGGCATCTTCGACATTGGTTGCTTGCAGTGCAGAGGTTTCTAAGAAGAATAGTCCTTCCTGTTGAGCGAACTCTTTGGCATCCTCCGTGGAGACAGCCCTCTCATCCTCCAGATCATTTTTGTTTCCAAGCAAAATAATTACTATATTTTTGTCTGCCTGACCACGTAATTCTTGAAGCCAACGTGGTATGTGGTCGAAGGTTTGACGTTTAGTTATGTCATAAACCAGCATAGCTCCAACAGCACCCCGGTAATATGCACTCGTGACTGCTCTATACCTGACCATTAAGAAGAATGCAAAACTCAAAATTAAAAGGCAAGAAACCACCGATTGTAACACCTAAATAATGAAACTTTCTCAGAAACAAGTGAAATAACCATCTGTAACTGCCGAGAACAATGAACAAGTTACAGAAAAGAGGCAATTGTACAAGATCTGTAATCACATATGAGAGCTTTCTTGGTAGATACCCAATTATTGTTAAACCATTCGTCGGAGAAGAGCCTTAAATAAGCATCCCCTACTCATATAGATCGTATTTATACACAATAAAACCACAATTTTCACTTAAATTAACTATCTCTAGGACCGAGACTACTTCTAAATTGTGGTCCGTGCCTCATCGCCATCTAATAAATGTTTTCAGTACAAGGTTGTCCTAAAACCGAGCTTACATGATATTCAATTTGCAAGTGAAGTATGTTGAAAAGCTGATATGAGCTAAAAGCTGAGACTAACATAGTAAATGAAGCTAGTAAAGAAATGAGCAATATAAGTTACCGTTCTTGGCCAGCGGTGTCCCAGATCTGAGCTTTAACAGATTTATGTTGAATGTTCAAGGTTCGAGTTTGGAACTCCACGCCAATGGTTGCTTTAGAGTCTAAACTGAACTCATCGCGAGCGAAACGAGCCAGTATCTGAGACTTCCCCACGGCGGAGTCTCCGATGAGCACCACCTTGAATACATAGTCTATCTTCTGGCTTGAGTCACCATAACCACCAGCCATTTTGCTGCTGTTGCTGCTTTTGCTTATGCTCAGCCTTCTTCTCGAGTAGAATTAATGTTTATACGGATTGTTTTTCGGAGAATCTTGGAAAGAAACGAGCCGACCAAGATCTTGAGAAACTCCAATTTGCTCTGCGAATCTTATGCTGTATTATTTTGATACTATGTGGTTTATAATCAACTGAATGATGGCTTTGCAATTTTTGTTTACTCTTGGTTTTAGATTTGATATTTTTAAGACTAATTTATTTTAAATAATACAAATTCAATGTTTTAAAAAAAAATCGATTTAACTGATTAATTTTGATGATCGGCCGATTCGATTTTTGAAATCCGATTAATTCTTATAAATTTTCCTTAATCGAAATAGTATATAAAGGCAGATGGATAACTTTAAAAAAAAATGCTTATTGCTTAAAGTAAAGAAGTAGACCGGAATTGATAAGTAAATTAAAACTTATAAGTGATTAAACTGTTTGGAAAAGAAGTAGAAGTCTTAAAACATTTTTCCAGGGTTTAAAGGAGCATATCTTTCCAGGGTTAATTTTTACTAAAAAATAAACATTTTTTAAGAAATAAATATACTTCTAAGGAATTTATGATCTGCAACTGAAGCATCCAGTGAAAACACCTCAAGTAAGTGTACCACAGGCCACACCACAGCTTCGTATAACATGGCATTTCCCAACAGACATGTAAGTTTAGTGAGTACCGTAGGTGGCTTGAAAGGATAATCCAGAGGGAAATGTATAGTAACAAGAAAGACGCCACCTACATACGGGATGAATCACAGAGTCAAAGAGATTAAGCTTATGCTGCAGCCCTGCAGCACAGAATCTACCAACACTTTCATGTTTGTGTTAGTGCCCTCTACATCACTCGAGCAAATTCAACGTTGGCACTGAATAAGTATATATACATCTATCTCTTGCCAGATCATTGATCAAATTTTATATTATTTGGTCCTTTTAAGGGAAAAAACACTCATGTTTTTAATATTAGTAATACTAACAAAAACCCTAGAAATCTATACCTAAATCAAAGTCATCAATCTTTTTTTTTTTTGCTACTTTCACATTGATTTCAACACAAATAATCATTTAGTTTTTTTCTACATTTAAAAGCAGAACTACTTACTCTACCCTTGATGAAAGAAGAAGAAAAAGAAGAATACTCCAATAATTCATTCTATCATATAACATCACATACCAATAACTACCACAACTGCGAATTGAATGCATATCTTAGGTTTCCTGCAAACCCGCATCGAAAGCACGGTTTGCAGTTGGCCAGTCTCAGATTTATTTTACACCACCATGACAAGCTTACGACTACTTGGCAGTTCAACAGAAAAATTATGCTAGGCACCTAGAAGGTTAAAGATGGGAGTGAGCTTGGGGATTTGACCCTTCTCCTCCTAAGTCTCTCAGCGACAATGAAAGCCAGCTCGAGAGATTGAGAAGCATTAAGTCTTGGGTCGCAATGCGTGTGGTAGCGGGAGCTTAAGTCATCATAAGTCACTGTGCGTGACCCGCCAATGCATTCTGTCACATTTTGTCCCGTCATCTCAAGATGAATACCTCCAGTGTGGCTACCTTCTTGATCATGAACATCAAAGAAGGCTCGAACCTCAGCCTGCCAGAGCAAATTAAATGATTATGTCTTTGTATGCAAGAGCAAGGAAAACATGAGATTTATTCAGTCATATCATATCCATGCTAACAAATTTGTAATGAATTCTTCTGTTCTTTATCAATTTCAGGCAGCAGAAAGTAAAAAATAGGGAACTAATAATACTTCTTGGATCTTATGGATATAAGAAATAGCAGTCCTGCATAAGATTTCATTTACTCATCTTGACCAAGGAACTAAGGAAAGCTATCTAAAGGTCCAGAGACTGTATTGGCAGATGAAAAACTGGACTGACTTATAAAGGTTTGTTTGAGAGAATGTACCAGTATAGCATCAAATGGGCGCGTTTTGTATCCATTTGGTGCCTTTATGGTGTTCCCGTGCATTGGATCACAGACCCAAGTCACAATTTGCCCTGCACTACGCACCGCTCTAATCAGATGAGGCAATTTGACTCTCATGTTCTCAGCTCCCATTCTTACAATCACAGTGATCCTACCAGCTTTGTTGCTAGGATTCAAAATTTCAACAAGCTTAACTAGCTCTTTTGGATCCATCTTCTGGCTAACCTGCAAGTCAAATTATATGTTTTTTAGCCATCTGACTGATAAGAAAAAATCACATATATGACGAAGTCCAACAATTATATATTTGAACATGTATCCACATAAAGTAACATGATATATATTCAATTATTCAGACATTATTACAATAATACGAAGAAGGTAGTAAAGACAGCATCTGCGAATAATCCATGCACATTTAGAAATTAGAGGCTAAACAAGTGCAAAGATATTGATCTTTAGATATGACCGACTATAATGGGCACAAGTATGAAAAAGAAAGATATTCCGACTATACCAAAGTGCCATGGCTACACTATCATTAGTGGGCCACATAACTTTGAAGCGACTACATCTTACAAGTTTGAATAAATACTTTAAAGTTGCAGGTGTGGCGAGTAATACCTGACATGATCTTAAACAAGAAATGTGAAGTGTATATAGGAAGTACTGGTGAAGTAGTTTACAGAATATCCTAGGATCCAAAATTAGTCATTAAGGTGTCACACAAGTGAATTTTTCTGTAAAATAACTTGTTCATATTCAATACACATAAGTGTAAGGAATTAGTCTTGAGAAAATAAGCAAAACATGAATGACAAAATTAGGATCATCCTCCCTGTTCTATCATCTCTGTCTTTCTTAAAAATGACAGATATTTCTACCTTCCTGACTATTAATTTGTTCCTACATTATGCTCTAGTTGGTTATTCTATCGTTTACCTCTCTAAGTCTCAGCCAGGCTGTGAAAGTCCTAACAAATAGTATTCCATTAGCCTGATTTTAATTGTGGCGCTTGAAGCAACACTGACTGCAGCTCATGTAATAATCTAATTACAGATACTAGTATAACAAACAATTAACAAATGCATATGCACAATTGAACACTCCAGTCAATAATTAAGCACTATGAGTAATCTAGTCGATCAATATTAGCCTGATGCAATACCTTGATTCCAAGGGGATTAGCAACTCCTCGTAGAAACTCCACATGTGCCCCCTCTAGTTGCCGAGTGCGCTCCCCAACCCAGATCATGTGAGCAGAACAATCATAGTAAAGGCCAGAGGTTGAATCTTCTCTAGTGAGGGCTTGCTCATAAGGCAAATGCAGGCACTCATGGGAAGTCCAAAAGTCAGTTGTTGCCATTATAGGGTGGTCAATAGTTAAGCCTGCAGCACCCATAAATCCCAAAGCTTCATCAACTCTGTGAGCCAATTCCTGGTACCTATCAAACCATCAGATTGTGAAAGTTAGACCTTTGAAACCAATTGCAATTGTAAATATCAGCTCTAGAAGCCAAGATATGTGCCTTCATGTTGGCATGACACATATACTATAACTCATCAGACGTTCAAGTATTAATTATTTAGGATAGATGTCAAAGAGACATATATCACCCATATGACTCAGAACAAGAGAATATGTCAAAATTGTTGCAGCTTAAATTACCTATCTCCTTGCTCACTGTTTTCAACGAAATCAAGATTCCATTGTGTAACTCTCTGCATTGCAGCATAACCTCCGGTTGCAAAGGACCTGAGAAGATTTAGTGTTGCTGCAGCTTGAGTATAAGCCCTTATGAGTCTTTGAGGATCTGGGGTTCTGGATTTAACATCGAAAGCATCACCGTTTATGTTGTCCCCTTTATAACTTGGCAATTTCACTCCATCCTTCTCCTCGTGTGTATCTGACCTGGGTTTGGCAAACTGACCAGCCATTCTTCCCACCTAAAAAATTTATTTAGCAATTTAATAACAATCAGTAGATAGATGGTTCTAAGATTGTAGTTTATTTTTGAAAACAAAACTTAATATAATCGATTTTAGAATCAAGTAGCAAAAGAATGAAAACGAATATTGTCGGTTATCATAAACCGACATACCTTGATAACCGTCATACCGAACTTTTGAATCAAGACGTTATTAATGTCTATATATGTTCAAATACGACAAATTGATATCTAATTTCAAAAATTAATTGAAAGCAATGCCTTGCCAACAGGCATCTGTCTGCCACACATAACGAACTAAAGATACAGACATGTTACACTACTTTCCAACTAAAAACATATTCGTTAACCCTTTTGATTTAGGCTAATTTTAGCAAAGCTTAATATCTAATCAAATTTCAACATCACTATCAATATTACGATCACATATCATATATGCAAGGTCATGTCCCCTACATGCTATTTAGGCCGACAAACTCTACAAACCACAAATCACCATCACCACACAGTAGCACAAATCACCATCACTGTACTACCAGTCACCAGTCTCAGCTTTGCAGGTAAAATTCATTTAAATCTACACTACACACACATACACGGAAAGTTATAATCTTTGAAGCATAAACATGATGCAAGTATATAATCAAACATAATTGAAACATGTAAGAATATAATCAGGCAAGAAAGCAGAAGAATACCTTAACAATAGGCATTTGACCACCAAACATGAGAACAACACTCATCTGAAGAATAATCCTGAAAGTATCCCTTATATTATTAGCACTAAACTCCTTGAAACTCTCAGCACAATCCCCTCCTTGCAGCAAAAACGCCTTCCCCATGGCCGCATCAGCCAATCTCTCCTCCAAATGCCTCGCCTCTCCGGCAAACACAATCGGCGGGAAATCCTCCAGCGTCTTCAACACCTTGTCAAGCTCATTCTTGTCAGGGTACTCAGGGAGTTGCAAAGCTTTCTTGGTTTTCCAGCTGTCAATGGACCACTTTAGCGGCGGGGTTGCTTTGGTGGTCTTGCTGGGGTCGGCGGCGTGAACGGCGGAGATGGGGTTGTGGGGTCGGTTGGATCTGAGGAAGAGAGATGGGTTTTGAGTGTGGGGCGATTTGGTTGAGTGGAGAGGGGAGATTGTGTGGAAGAGGGTGTGTGATAAGGCCATGTTTGGGTTGTTAGAGAGAGAAGATTGTGTTTTTCTTTTTCAAGGATTGGAATGGAAATGGGGTTGTTTAAATATAAGAGAGAGGTGTTAGGTGGAGAGAAATGAGCAAAGGAGAAGCTTGTCGAGAGAGAGAGAGAGAGGGTGGTTGGGCGGGGGTTGGTAAAATATTTATAAAGGGGGCGGAGGAGAGATTGATATCCAGAGTGCACCAGGGTTAAAACTGAAGAGAGTTAAAAATACGAGTTTTCAAGCTGCCACGCACGAATAATAAAATTGGGAGTTGCCAATTTGTACCATACTTTTCAGAACGTGCGTTATCAGTTTTTACCGTATATTCCGGTATATCAGATTTTATAAATTAGTTCTGCATACATAAAAGATTGGGTATGTCTGGTGTACTCATTGCGCATACTTAAATCTTCCGCTTGAGAAATTTTAATTGGTGTGATTTTTATATAGGTAAGGGATCCACTATTATATAAAAATCAATAAAAATGAGTTAAATTTATAAAATATAAAATTCCGCGCTTAGCATGTTTCCATGGGCACACACTAGAAAAATCGTAAAAGATTTTGTCGATCAATATTTTGATAGAGGATAATCATTATTGCAGTTGAAACTCGATTAAATAATAATCGATAAAATAATATCCTCACTAAAGTAATATTTTTTTTAGTCCCAACATAATATAAATAGTATATTTTTACTCTCAATAAAGTAATAAACTTGATAAAGTAATTTTTTTCATTAGTATCAGCGTTATTACTTTAAAGAGGTTTAATTGTACGTGTCCACACCCACACACGTGTAGTTCTTAACTATATTTCCTCGCTCTCAAAATATATATCCTTTTTGAGATAAATATATATGTTTCATATATTTTGAAATGTAATTTTTTTATTTTCTTTATAAAGATATATAATTTTTTATGTAAATATATATTTTGAAATGTAATCCCTTATAATTTAAACTTAAACTTAAGGAGGTGTGTTCAACTAGTATTATAAAGATTTTTCATAATGATGAAATCCGAGAGTATTTAACTCTGATTTAAAAAAATTATAAAAATATTAGGATATTCAATTAAGATTTTATATTATACTACAAGATATTCAACTAGGATTATAAGTTAGGCTTAAAATCCAATTGTATTCAATTGAGATTGTTTAATATCCATCAAAATGATATTGAAATGATGATATATTTTTTTAGACATGGTGGATATGGTGGATTTTGTGAGATTGTTCAATATATTTTAAATCTTTCAAATCTCACCAAAATTTATAAGATTTTACAACATTGTGCTTAAATCTTAAAGTATCTATATCAACTCTGTGACATGTTATCAATAATCCTAATAAAAGTAAAAGCATATATATTTCATTAAAATTTATAAATTAATATTAATTCATTAAAATTCTAGTTAAATACACCCCGTTAATTCATATTAATGCAAATTATAAATAGAGGAGAGGAGAGGAGGGCGGCTGCTGCTATCTATAACTTAGTGGGAATTTGTTACTCCCTCTGGACCTAATAAGAGGCGTTTTGGTTTTTTACACGTAATTAGAGGTGTAAAAAAGAATTTCTGTATATATTATTTTTCAAAATTTTTTTTAATAAAAAAATAGATATTAAACTTTTATCTTGAAAAAAAAATTGAAAAATAATATATAGATGTGTGTTTTTGTAGACCTCAAATTAAGTGTAAAAACGACTCTTATAATGAGACGACAAATGGAGTACTCCTCGTGTCCTTATTCTATACGCTTGGGCCATAGAAGTCGACACATATTTTAAGTTTTTTTTATATAATATGATTTTATAAATTATTTTAAAATTCTTATTTTTTGTACAAAATTTAATATTTAAAATATTTTTTTGTTTATAAATAATTTTTTTATAAAAAAATTAAAATATGACTTAAACAATTAAAAATGAAATCATATAAAATTGAGACTACTAATAAATTTGTCATGTACTAGTAGTACCGGCGACTAATGGTTCCCAAGTCCCAATTCCCAACAACCGGTCAAAGAATAAAACTTAAAATTTGTACTACAAACTACTCCTAGCATCAGTGTGTTCGCATTTAAATGATTTATTTATCTACCCAATTTGATACTACTCGTTCTAGACTTTATTATAAGATACCAAGACTTTTGGCACATAATTTTAGGTGTTTTGACCATCTACTTAAAATTATTTTTTTTTAAAATTTTTTTTTTCCTTATTATAAGACACCAAGACTTTTGGCACATAATTTTAGGTGTTTTGACCATCTACTTAAAAAAAAAAATTCTGAATTAAAATATATGATATATATTTTAATTAAAAAAAATAATTTAAAAAAAATAATTTTAAATAGTTGGTCAAAGCACCTAAAATTGTGTGAAAAAATCTGAATGCCTTATAATAAAGACCAAAAGAGTAATCGAAAGAAATCTTGTGGTATATTCTCTCGTCTCTGTCGGCCGAGTTGAGTCTACCAGCAACAAGTCACACCAGTCCCCGCACAACCTAACCCACGGCCCAAGAGTCCCAGACATGCTTCACATTGCACGAATTTTAAAATTGTTTCACAATTATTCCCTCCCGCGTGTGTATATATGTGTATATACATTTGTTTTAATTTTTATTAGTATGGAGTGAATTTTTTTTATGTATAGATTTAACACCCATGTCATAAGCAATTTTTAAAAAAAATTATAAATATTTCATATTATGCATTATATTTTTTAACCATGGTTAACAACTATATTTAAATTACAACCGAACATAAGAAATAAAGATAGTAATTATGAATTTAAATAAGAATCATATTTATTTTATAAAACCTAATTCTAGTTAATTTTAAACATGAAAAGAATAAAGACTATTTATACAAAAATACGACTTGCAGCTTATGTAACATCATTTGTAACATCAGTTTGCAACTGTTGCAAATGAAATTGCATAAGTCAAATGAAATTTCTCATTTGTAATTGTTGTAGATGGCGTTGCAAATGAGTTTGCAGAAGTTGCAAGCCGTATTTGTTACAGAAGTTACAAATTAATTTCTCATTTGCAACTATTTGCAACTGTCACAAAATGTTGTTAGCAAATGAGTTTGCAGAAGTTGTAAGTCGTATTTTTATAAATAATTTATAAAAAATAGTATTTTTAAAATATTGAAAATTTGCAACAACATTTTTGTAAAAAAATTAAAGAAGTTATGTGGTTATGAAAAAACTCCAGAGAATAAGAGTCACATTCTATTCCCAAAACCAATTCCTGACATAAAAAGTATAATTCATATTTATATATTCAAATATTGCATAGAAATATTATTTAGTAATCATGAACGTTTATCAAATATTAAGTTATATTTTTTATTTATTCTACTGTACCATATTAAACAACCAAATAATCCTCATGATATGATTGTATAACTAAAACAACAACAAAAAATATATCATTGAGGATATCTAGTATACTTTATAACGTGTCTTGTTATTTTGTAAAATTATAAATAAATACTTTTTAATATTTAGTTAAATATATATAAATTTAAATTCTTTAATTATAAAATGAACATGTAACTAGCATCGAAGGGAGTATATTTTATTTCCAGAATTTTCATTTTACACGTCTTCTTAGATTATTACGAATACAGGATACTGTCCAGGTTAAATCCTATTTGGACATCTTATTAATTATTATACAACTCGAGGATCGATCTCACGCCTCCTCCATTTCTGTCTCATGAATCTATTGTTGGAAATAACATCAGCAATTGAACAACTAAAATAGAACAATTACATTCAAGTTATATTGCAAAAATCTAAGAATACCAAGCAAAATCAAATACAAAATTCAGGAAGGTGCGATGAAATAATAATCGGCATTAATAATTTAACTATTCCGAATTATTATTGAAGACAAATCAGTAATAAATACTTAAGTCTAAATTGTTTTAGCGAAAATACTACATTTTTTAAAATATTTTACAAAAATACCAAACTTTTTAAAATATTTACAAAAATACTATATGCGGCCTGTTGCAACCACATGCAACCTAGTTATTTTGCAAACATTTCCTAAAAATTTAATATTTTTACAAATTTGTTTAAAAATTTAACATTTTTACAAATTTGTTTAAACTAAGCGAACCTAACTCGATAATAGCACAATATTGTCCGTTTTGAATCTTTTGATCCTAACTCGCACGATTTTGTTTTTGAACACCTCCCAAAAAACCACATTTCATTGGAGTTGTTCTAACTACTTACTCCTTTCCTTTTCTGGATGTCCCACTCAATTGTCAATTCTACGCATTTCAAAACTATCCTTAAAAGGTACTCCCTCCGTCCCTTTTTAGTTGTAACATTTGGTTTTGTGCTGATCAAATTGACCAAAGTTTGACTGAAATTTATTAATATTTTATCAATTGAAAAAATTAAAAAAAGATGTCATTGGAAATAACTTTTAATTTACTTTAAGATGTAATTTTCAGTTTTTTTTTTTGACGAACAATAAGATTTTATTGAACATAAAACATAAGAACACAGTCGGGACAAACCACCAAACTGACAACTACAACCTGATTGTGAAACAAAAATCGAGCTAAACAAATAGCCGCTTTGTTTTCAGATTGCTTAACAGATAGAATATAAATATTCTTGATAATAAAAATGATTACAAAAGTTTCTCGAGCAATCCAGTCGACACCAACATCACTGAAAATAGTGGAATCACAATTGACCTGCGCACATAAAAAACCGATGATGGAACATTGTTCATATCCATCAGCACTAACTGAGGTTGGGGGTACAGATGCCCCATATATTGAACAATCCTTTGTTATGCGAGGTGAGCTCTCGTGATAAGTATCACAATTCCAGATTTGAAGCGGGTTGCCCAGATCTCCCAATACACCGTAGAAATCATTCTTCACGCAACATGACAACGAATAAAAAACGCAACAAGACATACACCCAAAAATTGAGGACAATCAACAACCCAAAAAGATGGGTACGGTAACAAGATCACACCCAAAAGGATTTAGATCTCGATTTTATTGAAACTATTATAATAGAAATTAAAGATATAGAAATGGAGGAAACGGGATGAGAGGATGGATGGGATGGATGTGGTTTTGATGGAAGAAGGGGACGGTGAAGGATGAATGATAATTATGAATGGCGGCCGACTCTCATTAGATGGTGTGTGTTTAGGAATTGGCTAGGGTTTTAATTTTCAGTTTTTTTAAAATGATGAAAGAGTGACTTATAATCTTTGGTCAAAAATTAGTCAATTTGACTAACAAAAATAGAAATGTGACGACTAAAAAGAGATGGATGAAATAACTTTTTATAATATAAAAGCCTCAACCACCCCTTATTTTCATTCACTTTTTCAAATCTCTCAGTCAAATATTGATAGCTTCTGCCACTTTAACCACTTTTCTTTCTATTTTGCCACTACTTTATCTTATTTTGTACACTTTTCTTAATCTCCGTGTCCAATCCAAACGTATATCTTTCTGAGGTACAGAGGGAGTATATTATAACTTTCTACTTTTCCCACAAACAACCTAGACGACTCCTAACAAAACTTCATACACTTTAAAGTGACTCCATATATTATTAAAAATTTCTATCAACTTCAATATTAAAAAGTTAAAATTTTATATTAATTTAATATTTTTAATTCAAATTTTCAAATTAATAATTTATACTCCCTTCGTTTCAAATTAGATGTTCACTTTTAAAAAATCACACAGTTTAAGAAAAGTGAATGTCTATAAATTATTTGCATTTAATGAGCATAATGTGGAGTGAGATTGATCTAATAAATATAAATAAGTGATATGTGGAGTATAATTGATTTTGGAAATATGATTTTACATTGAAAATTGGAATGAACAAGTAATTTGAAATATTTTGTTTCAAAAAAAAAATTAAACATGTAAATTGAAACGGACTAAGAGCAAGTCCAAGAGTGTCCTAGTGATTGCCTTATAAATATTATAAAATTTAGTGTCCTATTCGTTTAGGACATCACTTTTGTACATCTACTCCAATAATGTGTCTTATCTTGATGCCCTATTATTAAAATATTAATATATTTTAATACAATCACATGTAAGACAAGTGTAAAAAGGAGTGAAAAAAAGGAAGAAAGTGAATATTTTATGAATAAAAATAGTTTTGGACAAGTCTAGTAGTGCCTTAAAAATGAGGCACATGTTGTGTGTCCTACCGTTTTAAGACACCACTAAGACACTCTTGGATTATATTTTTTTGCCTCAAATACTTTAAATTCTAGATTAAGACACCAATTTAAGGGTATACACTTGACTAAGAGCAACTCCAAGGGGCTCTCTAAACAAGCTCCTAAGTCTAAAATTTAGGAGCAAATCAAAATTTAGTGCTCCAATGGGCTCCTAGATGCTCTTTAAAAATTTAGGAGCCTACTCTCTCTCCTTTCTTTTTTAAAGAGCATCTAGTAGCTCCTAACTCAATATTATATTATTTTTCCTTCAATCTTCTCTTTCTTTTAGTTAATTTTTTCCTCTCTTTTATATAAAATAAATATAAAATGTGAATAAGGAGCCAAATATAAAGAGTAGCATTGAAGTTCTCACGTTTTCCGGTGTATATACTTACTAGGAGTCACATTTTATATTACTATTGTTTAGTGAATGATTTAGGAGTACTGCTGGAGATGCTATGAAGATTTGATAGTGGACTATTGAATTCAGAAACCATCGTAAAGGGCCAAAGGCTACTCGTAATCAATTTTAACTACGTTGGCACATCGAATACATCGACAAAAGTCAGTTCTTGAAATTCTAGCTGGGCAGTTATGTACAAAACCCTAGAAATCATGTCTTCTTGACAATCCTATCCACTCAAACATTGATCAAATTTCACCCGAGAATGTCACTCTCTACTCGTAACCTCCTCAAAAATTATCAATCACACTCTTCTTTATACTCAAAAACCCCATCATTACATCCCTCTTCAACCTTTATTCATTTCACAAAACCCCCCCTTTTTCAATTTTTAAAATATCCAATCCCATGTAAATCTTTGTATACATTTCACTCACCCATCAGAGCTTTTGAATCAGATAATGTAAACACATATAATAATCAAGAAGATAATGCTAGAATTCTTGATTTTGATGCTTTTCTTTCGATTGCGGAGTTTCTTTGTTTGGTTTCATCTGCTGTTATTTCATTTGGGCTTATCTTGAAACCCCAGAAGCCAATTTTGGTTTGGTTGGGTGATAAGGTTTCTGTGTGTCAGTTTTTGTTGTTGGGGGCAGGGATTTTGATAGGTGCCGTGATTCGGAGAAGGCAATGGAGGAGGGTTTGTATGGGGTTTTCGAAACCAGGGAGTTTAGAGGTTAATGTGGTTGATAAGATTGAGAAATTAGAGGCAGATATTCGGAGTTTAGCGAGTCTGGTTAGGCTTATGTCGAAGCAGTTGGAGAAGCTAGGGATTCGTTTTCGGGTTACTAGGAGGACTTTAAGAGACCCTATTGCGAAGGTAACTATACTTTTGATGATTTCGTATTTAATATGTTTGATTGGAGGATGGTTGATTGGTGTATGGACAAATGATGAAACACAATGTGTTGCAATTTTTTGGGGTGGTTTGAGCTAATTTTAAGAGCTTAACATGTTTAAACGTGGTCTCGGTAGTTGTATATTTATCCGGCTAGTAACTTAGTAGACATAATTTTCTGAACATGAATCCATATTTTCCCGTATCCATCTTATCTGGTGGTAATATAGCAGTGTTATTAACTTATTGCAGCTTTTGTGAATGGATAATGTCATCCATTTCTTTGGCCTATTTTTTTGGTTAGTGCTATAAGATTAGTCCTGATGCTTAAACCTCATCTTGTTTAGTAGAAGTTTGGACACGGGAGCAGTTTTGATTTTAGCTTCTTGTTGGATGTTGAAAGCATTTAGAATGAAATTGAATTGGTGTGCACTGTTTCTATTGGATAGGTTGTGTATTGTTCGGAGATTCTTTTTGCTTTCGTTTCCCAAATTAGAGAGTAGTTGACACAGCACATAAAATAAAATTAGGATTATAACAAAACTATGATTACAAATCTTGTGAGATTGAACTGCAGCCCATATTAGAGAGTAGTTGACACAGCCATAAAAGGAAATTAGGATTATAAGAAAACTATGATTACGAATCTTGTGAGCTTGAACTGCAGCCCAATCTTGACTCCAAGCTATCCCCAATTGATAGTCCATAATGTTCAGAGAAAGAAGTTTATACTATTCAAATTCTGTTATTATGATTAGCTAATACAAGCATGAAGCATAGATAGATATAGGAAAACACAACACAGGCGGGCTAACATTAATATGCTGAACTACAGTCATACACAAACCCAACTATCAACTACTCCCTTCGTTTTTTTTAATTTGTTGCTTTGACCTTTTGGCACACATTTTTAGGTGCTTTGACTGTATAGTTAAGATTGCAATTTTTGAATTTTATTTTTGTAACAAGTTTAGTTCACAAAAAGAAATTTTAAAAAATAATAATTTTAACAAGGCGGTCAAAGCACCTGAAGATGTGTGTCAAAAGTCAAAGTGACATAAAAAACGGAGGGAGTAAGTAGTAATTATATCTAGCTGCAACGCCTAGCTTACAAATTCCTGGTACCAAGCAACATAATAGTAAGTAGGATAAGCAACATAATAGTAAGTAGGATACAATGCCTATCAGTATTCGGTGAACTATTTTATTTGTGGTCAGAATTATGGCCATGTGTTGCTGGGTAGTATTTTTTTTTTATATAAAAGATATCTTAAAGACAGTAAGCATGTACAATTGTACATAAAGCAAATACTGGTGTGCAAATGTATGGTGTTAATAGACAGTTAAATATAGATAAAAGAATTAATCAGAAATTGTTCTCCAGGATTGGATTGGAACAATAATCATTAATGGGTCTTAGCCTCTTTCCATACTCCTATAAATTAAAGGAATGTAATTTTCAATGGTTATTAATTTCTTATGGAATTTGTAGAGGCTATAAACAAGCTAGATAAAGTCTTCTCTGGTACAAGATGATTTAGCACATCTTGTGATCTTCATATCTTTATTTGAAACCTAATGCCAATGCCTAATTCACCCACAGACCATTATCTTCAAAGGTGGCTAAACATAAAACAAATAAGTTCCTTGCAATATGAATGTAGTTCTAGACCTAGTAGTCTGAAACTGTATTGGTCTGAGTTCAGGACACCCGAAGAAGACTGAATAATCGAGGAGGGTAATTTGGAACAAGTTGAATGACAAAACATATCCATACAAATAGTTTGATAAATTGATGTAAGAAATCTGCGAGGAAGAATCTAACCTCAGCTATATAATTTGAACTATGAAATACTTGAATTTCCCTAAAAGAGAACTTTGTGGTATATAGTTAAAAGATTAGTTTAGAATGTGCTAAACTGTGCTCTGACCTGCTTCAGTGATTGTCACATACAGTGATACAGTAATACCAGGAGATACATCCAACAGTATTTCATGATAAGGAATATTAAAGAAGAACAAGAATGTTATCATCTAGAATCTTTAACAATGAGGATATAATACAGTTAGGTATTTGGGTTAGGATATATCTGAAGGCACAGTAATGGTGTTGAAAACTTCAGTTTGAGCAGTATATAGTTTGTTACAGCAATGTAAAATAATGTTTCTATGTTTAACTGATAGAGTGAGGCACTTGCATTAGTACTTAGTCCACTCACGTTACTTTGAGACAGTGAGTTCTACCTTCATCTGCATGGGTCTCGTTCATTTAATATGATTATTAACCCTATACTTCTGTATGTGAAGGCTGCCGATTTGGCCCAAAAAAATTCAGAGGTCACTCGTGCACTTGCTACGAAGGATGATATATTGGAGAATGAGCTCGGTGAAATACAAAAAGTTCTTTTGGCAATGCAGGTAAATGCTTCAATTTTCGGATCCCTATTGTTGTTGACTTATTGTTAAGAGCTTATCGTTGATGTGATTCAGATATTCACCTGTTTAATTTAATGTTAAAATGCGCATGCTGACTCATTTTGGTGGAATGAGAATTGTTAAATTGTTAAATTGGTACAATATCGTTGATGGCAGATACCCTCCCATTACTCCTCTCTAATCAATAATGTAAAAGATGAGGATAATCATAACAGTTGTCGACATCATAGTCACTATTCTTAAATCAATTTTTTTTTCCAACATATAAATGCCGGTTTATAAATTGTCCCTTTCATCTTCTGAAAGCTCCCAATTCATGCGCCAATATAACATGAGTTTTAGAGAAAAGAGGGATAGAGATTAGAGAGTAACGAGAGACTAGTCAGTATACAATAATTAGAACAAATTCAAAAGCTTATGGTGCTTTATAGTTTATGCTTTATATTGCTAAACCTTGTTGTGGGTTTTGCACTAGTACACTGGTGAGTCTATTGTACGAGAGGGAATGGTGATTAGTATCCTGGGTGTCTAAAGGACTGGCTCTCCATTTTCTCATTTCGTTTCTCAGCTACATAGGTATGAGTGTGCAAAAGGACGAGTAGAAAGTTTAAAGATTGTCCTAACAAGTAATCAAGTCATGTTCGTGAAACAAGAGACTATCTACGGGGCTACATATAATTTGAATTGTAGGGGGACAATCTTGTATTCCTTTGCATGAGTATTAATTTCTTATGCTACACGTATGGACATTGTTCTTTTTCAAAATTCATCTAGGAATAAATTTCGAACTTTGTTGTCCTTTAGTGTGTCCTATGCCAATCTACAATGAATACGTTGGAAAATAAACCTTATTTGATATATGGGGTGTTACATCATATACAGTAATCTGATCATATATTGATACTTTAGTAGGCTTGGAATTAGATGATTGATGACAGTGTACTCTCCCAAGGAGAGCTGCATATTTTTTAATCCACATTTCCTGTATCAATCATGCATTCCAAATTTGTAGGAAAAGTGTGTATGTATGCATGTGTTTATCACAAAATTTATTTTCGACTCTGGATTGTTATATGTTTGTCTAGTTGCAATGACTCTGTTACTATGTAGCTGATGTTTTTGTTATCCTGTGATCTTATTTATTATAGGAGCAACAGCAGAAACAGCTTGAACTGATTCTTGCAATCGCGAAACATGGGAATTTGTTGGAAAGCAAGAAGGGACCTAGTCGAGATCAGGAAAGTGCAAAGGAAACTCGCAAACCTGCAGTTGAAAGAATCAAGCAGATGTCAATTAACCAAAATGAAGCTTTGGCTGTACAAAAAGATATTAGCAATGAGAGTGTGTAGAATTTGATGAATATGCTCGGTAATGCAAGAAATTAAGCGCCTGATTATTTTGCTGTGTGCTCTATTGGAGACTTAGTTCCTGTACTTGTAGCAAATTTGTAGCATGTCGATGTATGTTTTATCATAATATGAATATGAATTCATTTAATTATGAATATGATATAATTTTTGGAACCTCCATATTTTTACAAAAAAAATTCAAAAAATTGTATTTTTGTAATTCTTATTTAGAATATTAGTATATTTTTGCATATTCTTTTAAAATAATTAAAGTATTTTTTGAATTTTTTTCTAGTTGGATATTTATTAAAACTCTTTGTAATTATATGCAAGTTCAAGCAAATTTAATACAAAATTTGGAAGAGTTGATATATTATTTTTATGATTTAAGCATAATCATTAGAACTTTCATGAAATATGATAAATTTTTAAAACAAAAAATGCCCTCATCAATTTCACAAAAAATGATTTTTTTTATGAAATTGCAAAAAACCATCAATATTAAATATTATTAAACTTGAAATAAATCTTATTTAAAATACAATCAGATTTTTTTTTCTTATTATCAAACTTTTTAGAATAACAATTCTCCTGCCCGAATACTATAAAACTTCATCCTCCGTGTGTCCAATAAAAAAAGTACCAATTTGCTATCAGCAGCACTCTACTTGCCGGAACAACGGAGGGAGCGAGAGGGAGAGGGAGAGGGAGAGGGAGAGATAGATAGATAGAGAGAGAGAATGGAAGGATTAAAGAAGCTGGAAAAAGTACAAAATACGATAATGTTCCTACAAAACCATAACCTTATTGACTCCTCTTCTTCTCCTCACTTGAATCATCCTGACTCTAATCGTTTCCTTGCTAATCTTTTGCTTCTCCTGGTAATCCCCTTTTCTAATTATATATTCTTTTCATTTTCTTTATTCTTGATTACAGGAACACGAACGAAACCTTATATGTTAATATTTCTACAGTGCAAGCAATTGATGAAGTTCCATTTAGCTAATTTGTTTTTTTGTTTTCGAAATTTTGTGCTCAAGATACAACCATGTGGACAACTGGATATGGAGGCTAAATCCCATTTAATTTCTGCAACTTTGCCCAAGGTTCGTATTGCTAGCATGTTGCGCATTTTAGTAATCACAAAGGGTTCACTCTCACTGACCGAGGTTCTCTACCATTTTCAGATTTCAGCATCATTTCTCGAGGAAGCATCACTTTTTCTCGGTGAAAATATTGGTATGACCTTGATGGTAGTCTCCCCTTCTATGTTATTGTTCTTGTATAATATTAACTGTTTTTATCACCACTTCCTTATGTTATGCAATTCCAGGGGCCTTTGTTATGATTAAGTGAGATTTTTGAATTTTGGTAAAAAAAAAAGGGAGTTGTCATTTGTCAATAATTTACTTTTTGTTTATGTCTCATCAACCAAGCAAATTGATGTTAACTGTTAAATGTATATCAAGAGAAATCTATAGCATTGTGATGGATGGATAAGTCATATTGTCGAAATCTAAATATGTAACAGGCGAAGAAGGTTTTTGCAATGGAATACACTCTGATCAGAAGGCTGTTGTACAGTCTCTAAACAGCGAAATTAGCGATATGGCTATTGTTGGTTACGATGCAATGCAGAGAGCAAATTCTACCTTGGAAGATTTTGTAAGTAGAAACCTTACATCAGAATATACCAAACAATTCAGATTGTAGCAGCTTTCTCTCTATATTTTTTCGTTCACTCTTTTCTCTACATTGAGACTAACTGATGATCTGCAATTTAAATCAATTATGGTAGTACTATGATGCCCAAATTGTTTGGGTTGTATCTGAAAACTTTTGTAAATCTAACATTCTAAGAGATGAGTGAAGTTACTCTCCTTGTTCATTTCATTTCATCGTGTTTCATAATAGACCTTAACGTCTCTTTTTGTAGAGCTGAATACAGATATGGACCACTTACAGATATGGACCACATGTCCTTTTCGACCAGTACTAGGTGGAGACAAAATATGCTAACTAACCTCCTAGCAGAGACAGCAGTAACAGCTGCTACTGTCCCCTGAATCCCTCTGGGATCAGGTGCACTATTTTAACATAAGACAAATACTTAAATAATTAAACTTCTAACTGGACTGGATCCTGAATCAGCTTCTAACTTGGGCCACATTCTCATTGGGCTCTTCAACACTCCCCCTCAAGCTGTGTGTGTTGGAACACAAACGCCCAGCTTGTCAAGTAGAATGTGATGTTGTCCTACTGTGAGGACCTTAGTAAAAACATCAGCAAGTTGCTCTTTAGTAGAAATGTATGTTGGAGTGATTTCATCTGCAACAGCCTTCTCTCTAATGAAATTGCAGTCAATCTCCACATGTTTTGTTTTCTCATGGTGGACAGGGTTAGCTGCAATAGCCAGAGCTGCCTTGTTATCACAGAAGATGGTAGTAGAACCAAGATGACTGAGGCCTAAATCTTTGAGTAGCTGCTTCACCCATAGCACTTCACAGACAGTCATTGCCAAAGATCTATATTCTGCCTCAGCTGTGGATCTTGCAACCACAGATTGTTTTTTAGACTTCCATGCTATAGGAGATTTTCCCAACAAAATGCAAAAGCCAGAAGTTGATCTCCTTGTGTTGGGGCAGCCTGCCCAATCACTGTCACAATAGGCCTTTAATTCTGCTGCAGGACCAGATGCCAATAGAATACCTTGGTTTCTTGATCCAGCTAAGTACCTGAGCACTCTTTTTGCTGCTTGAAAATGCACAGAGGTTGGTGAATGCATAAACTGGCTAAGAACATGGACAGTAAAGGCAATATCTGGTCTAGTTATAGTAAGGTAGATCAATTTACCTATGAGCTTCTGATAGATGTCAGGATTAGGAAGAAGGTCCCCTGCTGTAGTGGTTAACTTCACATGGGTATCCATAGGAAGTTTTAGAGGCTTACAGTTTGCCATTTTATACTCTTCCAGAATATCATTGACATATTTCTTTTGTGACATAAAGATCCCTTGATCACTTCTGTCAAACTCAATTCCCAAAAAATACCTGAGCTCTCCCAAGTCTTTCATCTTGAACTGTGAGCTGAGAAACTTCTTTGTATCATTGATTATCCCCATGTTGTTACCAGTGAGCAAAAGATCATCCACATAAGCTAAGACTGCTATGAACTTGCCATTAAACTGCTTAGTGAATAATGTAGAGTCAGCCTTTGATTGAGTGAATCCATCTTTCTTCAAAGCTGCACTCAGCTTGTCAAACCAGAGCCTGGGTGATTGTTTGAGGCCATATAGAGTTTTTAGGAGCCTACACACCTTGGTCTGTAATTTAGAATTATCCATATACTCCCCCTGGCCTGCAGTTCTGAATCTGAATCCTGCACCTTCATAGCCTGGTGGAAATTTCATATAGACCACATCTTGTAGTTCTCCATGTAAGAACGCATTCTTTACATCCATCTGGTGGGTATACCATCCTTGGCTAGAGGCAACAGCCAACAATGATCTGACTGTTGTTAGCTTTGCTACAGGGGCAAAGGTCTGGTCATAATCAATGCCATATTTTTGCCTGTTCCCAAGTATCACAAGTCTTGACTTGTATCTGAGACTTTCTCTCTGAGGGTCATACTTGGTTGTATATAACCATTTGCACCCAATGGCTACCTTTCCTGCTGGTAAGTCAGTTATTTCCCAAGTATGGTTGCTTTCAAGGGCTTCCAACTCTTCATTCATTGCTTGCAGCCAATGACTATGCTGAGCTGCTTCTTTGAAATTCTTTGGATCTGGCATTCTTGAAACACTGTTCATGAAGCAAGAGAACTGAGGACTTACTTCAGTTTCAGTTGATTTTCTAACATAATTTGAACTCATCTGATAGTCATTGTGCCAAGATGGTTTTTTATGTTCTCTGGTTGACCTTCTAACAGGGGGTTGTTCTGGTGGATTCTGTTCCTGCTCACCCTCTTCTTCTGTTGTATTTACTTCCACATCATTGTTGTTTGTTGGATCTGTGTCTTCACACTCCATCCATGTATTCCTGTTGCTTCCTTCTTCCTGATGTATGATTCCAGATTCCCCCTCAGAAGCTGTTTTGAACACTTGATAAGGGTAGATTGTTTCATAGAATTTCACATCCCTTGTTACAAAGGTTACACCTGTGAGCAAATTGTGCATTCTATACCCTTTCTGTGAGGAGGAGTATCCAGTGAACACACAAGGCACCCCCCTTGGCTGGAATTTATCTTTACTTCTGCTTGGATTGTAGGCAAAAGCAAGGCACCCAAATGCTTTCAAGTGTCCATATTCAGGTTGTTTCTTGTACATCAATTCATATGGTGTCTTGCCCTTTATTACCATGCTGGGAAGTCTGTTAATAATATGTGTAGCAGCAAGAATGCAGTCTCCCCAGAACTGAAGTGGAAGACCAGCCTGAAATCTCAAGGCCCTTGCCATCTCCAAGATGTTCCTGTGCTTTCTTTCTGCCCTTCCATTTTGCTGTGGCCTATCAACACAGGAGGTCTGATGCAAGATACCCAAAGCACCAAAGAAAGCCCTGCATTTGTAGTCATCAAACTCCAAAGCATTATCAGACCTTATGACTTTAACTTGTTTGTCAAATCGATTGCCTGCCATTTTTACAAAACTTTGAATGGCATTTAGAGCATCAGATTTGAGTTTAAGTAGATGTACCCATGTAACTCTTGAGTAGTCATCCACAAATGTGAGGAAATATCTGAATTTCCCCCTATACTTCACCTTATAAGGCCCCCATGTGTCAATATGGACCAACTCAAACAAGTCACCAGCTCTTGATTCACTTTTACTAAAAGGGAGTTTAGTAAATTTTGCCAGAGGGCAAGCCAAACAAACATCTTGACTATCTTCTTTGACTCCAATTTTCTTAATCATCCTTAACTTTCTCATAGGTGCATGACCTAGCCTTTGGTGCCATAAGGTCTCTTTACTGACTTTTGGCACATCCTTAATCACCATTGGTATCTTTTCTCCAGTATTCACAGACATGGCCACCTTACCAGATAGGTTTTTCTTAGACTCATAATTATTACTAAGAGTCTGAGCTTTAATTTCCCTCAGGGTTTTCTGAATTGGTTCATTGATCAAATAGTATAAGCCATTCTCACCTCTGCCTATACCCTTAACTTCATTAGAATTCTTATCCTGAATAATGCAATAATCAGCATGGAATACTACATTACAGTTCTCATCACAGCATAACTTGTTGACTGATAGCAAGTTATGTTTAAAGGTTGGAACACATAAAACCTTTTTTAGCTCCATGTTATTATTCAGCTTCACATTTCCACTGTGTGTTATCAGAGATGTTTCCCCCGTAGGTAAATTAATTTTAGGTGTGTTTTGACTCTCACCTACATCTCTTAAAATTTCATACATCCCTGTCATATGATCAGAGGCTCCTGAATCTATAATCCACTCCTTATTTTTTATTGAATCAACAAAATGACAGGAGACCATACCTGCATACAGACCATCAATTTCCTCATCTGTATCCCCTCCTCTTGAAGTGGTTGGGAGCAGTTTCAGCAGCTGCTCCAGTTGTTGAGAAGTGATGGTTGTACCAGTACTGGCTACAGATCTGTTATCATGGTGGATTTGGCCTTGAACATTGGCTGCAATCCTTTGTCCATTGTTTTGCCTGCCTTTGTTCCACCTTTGTTGGTTGTTGTTACCAGTCCCCCTTCCCTTCTGTCTTTGAGGAGGCTCACTTGTTGGTTTAGCTTTAGCATGCCATGCTGGGTATCCCACCACAGTCCAGCATTTCTCAGTGTTGTGACCTGCCTTGCCACAAGCACCACATTGGACAGACAAGGCTGTTTGGACATTTGTTGGTGCTCTTGACTTGCTGTACATTGCAAGTCCATCTGACTCTTCTTTAGACTGCCCAAGAACCTCCCTCTGTGCTTCTTCTTGTTCTAAATAGCTACAAGCCACTTCAACAGACGGCAGAGTACTCATCATGAGTATTTGGCTTCTCTGAGCTCCATATATTTCATCCAAACCATTAAGGAACTGAAAAAGCTTCTGCTCCTCTCTTTGTTGATTTAAGACTGTAATAAGCCTTGTGATGTCTGTGGTAACAGCTGTGACATCTGGGAGTGTGACCAAAGACTCCAGTTCCTCCCATAATGCCCTCATTTGAGTGTAGAACTCACTAACAGGTCTACCACTTTGCTTTGTTTCATACAGCTCCTTGTTAAGCTTGTATTTTCTGGAACCATTTGTAAGGGCAAATCTCTGTTCAAGATGGTTCCAGATGTGGTAGGCACTGTTTACAAACATGATTGATTTTTTAATGGACTCAGAAACAGACCCTAATATCCATGATATGATCATGTTGTTACAAGTGTCCCAAGCTTCACTCTTAACTACATCTGTTACATCCTTAGTTAAAGTACCCTTTACAAACCCCAGTTTCCTCTTAGATGAGAGAGCAATCTCCATTGACCTCTTCCAAGATCTGTAATTCGAAGATCCTTGGAGTTTTTCAATGGTCATGAAGTTATTCCCATCAGAGGGATGAAGATAAAGAGGGCTCAATACATCTATTGTTGTTGCCTGGGAACCTGACCCACTTACAGCTGCCATCTCACTTCTCAGGAGCTATAGACACAGCTTTAAGAAGTGAAGAAAAAAAATAACGCACACAAAGTAAGGCTAATACTAACTATAGAGACACCAGGTGGTAACCTCGCTCTGATACCATGAAAACTTTTGTAAATCTAACATTCTAAGAGATGAGTGAAGTTACTCTCCTTGTTCATTTCATTTCATTGTGTTTCATAATAGACCTTAACGTCTCTTTTTGTAGAACTGAATACAGATATGGACCACTTACAGATATGGACCACATGTCCTTTTCGACCAGTACTAGGTGGAGACAAAATATGCTAACTAACCTCCTAGCAGAGACAGCAGTAACAGCTGCTACTGTCCCCTGAATCCCTCTGGGATCAGGTGCACTATTTTAACATAAGACAAATACTTAAATAATTAAACTTCTAACTGGACTGGATCCTGAATCAGCTTCTAACTTGGGCCACATTCTCATTGGGCTCTTCAACAGTATCCTTCCATGAAGGACTCCATATCAATATTTGTCAGCTTGATTTTGTTAGTAGGCTGAACACAAACATATGTTGCCCAATATTGCTAGGTAATGTGTGAACATGCAACAAATGTGTAAAGTAGACATCTAATATCTTCATTTCTTTACGACTTTCATTATCATTATCCTCTTGGGATTTGTGGTATTTCCATAAAAACCTATGAATTAAAAAGGTTTTGAGATAAAACTATACATCAACATCAGTAAAAACCTGCCATACGAAGCCTCATGGTTTGGTGAGTAAACATTGAACTGTAAACAAAAACATGTGATGTGCATAATATCGTCATCAATTGCATTTGCAAGTGTCTTAAGACGATCATGAATGTGTAAAATCTCTATCTCATGCATATTTGCACACCTTTTTTTTTTCTCTGCATCCCCCCCCCCCCCCCCCCCCCCCCCCCCCTCCCAAGAAAATTTTAACGATATTTGTGTACAAATTTTTTCTTTCCAGATCTTCCCGGTTTAGTATATATTCTATTTGCAATTATCAGTGCAGGTCTTATTTTATGTTTCACGGAATGGATGCTAACAAGCCACAAACAACTTTTAGATATCTACCGTTGCTTTCATTCACTGAAAGTTATATTTACCAGGTGAAGAATCTATCCCTAATCAGCAACATTGTGAATGTGAGCTTTGAATTTAGAGATATAACTTACTACTATCATATTGTCAGAAATGGGTACCTCCGCCGTAGATCTCACATATAGAAGTGCCCAAACTTTTGTTAATATCCTAGAATTTCTACTAAGAAAAAGACAAGTGCATTTGGCCTAAAATAATTGAGATAAAAGATTATTGTGCCCCCCTTGAAGTTAATCGTGTGTTTTAACAAACATATGCTGCCATGTTTTGTCAATTATTTATCGGACAGTCTCATGCTCTTCTATTACAGTTGGACAACTTAAATGAGAAACTAATGCAGTTGCCAACCAGCGGAGATCCATTAAACAAACCACCTGATGCGGTAATACCGAAATTACTTTGCATGATATGATTCTTTGTTGTGTGTAAAACTTTTGCTTAGAATACTTGGTTTTCATGAGGTACAGGAGGGAAACCGGAGCTGCATTATTAGTTCAGCGGAATCATTCAAAACTGATCCTTTTAGACCACTTGTCCTTCTCCTGGAGCGTCTTGGACTTCTGACAGAGCGGTACAACTATTTGTTAAGTTGCAGTGCTATAATAGAATTGGTTTTATTCAATATGATTTATCAGTTTTTTTGAATTTAGCATCTAATAATGCTCAGGATAAAGGAAGAATTCAAATGCGGAGAGCAATACTGGACCATTGAAAGAAAGCTCTGTAGTGCACTAACAAACAGATTGGAGGTAGGATATAATTATTCCTCTCAAAACTTTTGTTTATTTGTATACTTGTATCATATAGGATAAACTCTTATTAAGTGGAGTTTCATCAAAACAGTTATTTAGCAGATATAAATATGAGTTTTACATGTACTGCGTTGGTGGCTGAGATCCGGTTTTAGGAAATGTTACCCATCCCTTTGTATATGGATTGATCACTGTAAAGGGGATAGTGATATGTGACCTGGCCTGTTTCGGTTTTATAAGTTAGTGTACAGGTTTTCACTGTAACCCTCATGTTTATTTGTTCCCTTTACACTTTGCTCTAATTTATTTCAGGAAAATTTGCAAAAATACCCATGTTTTCAAATTTATTTTCAAAAATACGGTCAAAGTTGCATATGAGGTTGCAACACTTGTCGAAAGCAGTTGTTTTTCAGGTTGCGATTGAAGTTACATATATGGTTGCCCCTATTTTTGAAAAAAGAATTGCAACTTGGGTATATTGAAAAAAAACAATTTTTTTTTAAAGAGTATGTATTTGCTATATATTTACTATGTATTTAAAGAGTATGTACAGGTTTTCACTGTAACCCTCATGTTTATTTGTTCCCTTTACACTTTGCTCTAATTTATTTCATGAAAATTTGCAAAAATACCCATGTTTTCAAATTTATTTTCAAAAATACGGTCAAAGTTGCATATGAGGTTGCAACACTTGTCGAAAGCAGTTGTTTTTCAGGTTGCGATTGAAGTTGCATATATAGTTGCCCCGTATTTTTGAAAAAAGAATTGCAACTTGGGTATATTGAAAAAAAAAACAATTTTTTTTTAAAGAGTATGTATTTGCTATATATTTGCTATGTATTTAAAGAGTATGTACAGGTTTTCACTGTAACCCTCATGTTAATTTGTTCCCTTTACACTTTGCTCTAATTTATTTCAGGAAAATTTGCAAAAATACCCATGTTTTCAAATTTATTTTCAAAAATACGGTCAAAGTTGCATATGAGATTGCAACACTTGTCGAAAGCAGTTGTTTTTCAGGTTGTGATTGAAGTTGCATATATGATTGCCCCGTATTTTTGAAAAAAGAATTGCAACTTGGGTATATTGAAAGAAAACAATTTTTTTTAAAGAGTATGTATTTGCTATATAACATTTAGTTCTATTTAGACGAATTTTTACCTGCCCATGTTAAGCAATGATAGATTAAGTTTGATATCCTGTGATAAAGGGAGGTCAGAACGTAACCTAGTTGCAATTAATTACTATAACAGAATTTTTAATCGCCCAACTGATTGCTTCAACTTCCGCTTCTTCATACTAAATTACATCATAAAAGTGTCAATTGAAGTAAAAGTTTTATTTTGAACTTACCTTCAAAAAATATTGAAATATTAAGTACTGGTATATTTTATATCTACAGTGCTTAAATGAGTAGGCAGGCTTAGGACTGCATATTCTACAGTATCAAACCAGCAATAGTGAGCCTCAGTATAAAAACTTTGCTATCCTTGTTGTAAACATTAGTCTAAATGCAGTATAAATCTTCTATATGAATAGTGAAATACCTAAAATAAGAGTAAAAGACGAACCCTTTATGTTTCTTATTTAATGAACAGGACCTTAAGACTATAAAGAATGTAAAGTTGAAATTACCAAATGGTATCTAAGCAAATGTTTAACTATAAATCCATGCATCAAGATCTTAAAGTGAATTGTCAAAAATGTTGAAGCTTTTGGCTAAATCAAAAGTAAAGAAGGGTTTGCATCCATTATATTACCTGAAATCGGGATCTTTAGAAAGTGGGGTATTTTGAAGTTACATCATGTTAGGCTCTTAGAAATAGGGGTGAGATTTCTCCCAGAATTATAAAGAACAGAGGCCCAAAATTTTGGGCGACTGTGTGTGTTCGAGTAGTCTACTCGAGAGTTTAGAAAAAGTAGTGCACTGTCCTCACCTCCAACTCCAGTGATGGAAAAAACATAACTAGGTTTCCTTATTTTTTTTTGGATTTGTATTCCTCTTTACTTACAAATCTTAAGAGCATGTACACAATTTGGCAAGTATAAAAATCGATAAAAGAGCATTTTTATCATGGCAAACTACCTTCTCATGTTCATGAATTTTGTTTAACTTAGCTACATCTAACTAGTTTTTTTTTTTTTTTCCTATTATCTGTACAGATATCTATTGATGATGTGAAGATGGCAATCCACCTGAAGTCATTTGATTATCGAGTTCTTAATCTTTTGTTGTATCAGTTGAGAGGTGAAAAGGTATACTACTGTCACTAAAATAACCCCTTGAGTTTAAAAACTAAATGTATTATCCTGCCTTAGCTTGAATATTAAGTCCTTGTGGCTTAGCTAGGTTGTTTTGTTTTTGCTGAAGCGGCGTAAAGGTTAATGAATTGCATATGGATTTCCTTTCGGTATCAGAATTCCTCGTCGAAGTATCTGATGATTTGTAAGTGCTGTTGCAGCTAGTAATGGAATTTTCCTTGAATTTTGACTTGGCTTATTGTTATCTAATTTCTGCTTTTGGTTTAAGAATTCTATATTGTTATTATATTTAGAGATAAACTATAAGATATTTCTTGACATATTTTTTGTTTTAACTTATCAATCATATACGAAAGAAATTATCCGAGGAAGAGGTCTGTGTAAAGTCTTTACTTATGCCCTTGGATGGTTGCATGGTTTGCATCTCCGAGGGCCTATCCTTTAAAGAATGGGATTGAACTAATGACTATTTTGCTATGTTGTTAGCTGTTGGAATTGTTTGTTTTGACAAATTTAAAAGAAGAATGTTCATGAATTAACTATTAAGTACCCGTGCTGAATGCAAATGAATATGCATCTTATTGAAATTAATCGAAAGTTGGTACCGTCCTAATATAAATATATAATATGGGATAAAAGGTGTGTGTCACACACATGCTATCTCCATCCAATTCATTATGTAAAATGAAAGAAACGCTAGTGTGCCAAACATTTAAAAAGAAGAAGTTAATATTATTTTAAAATATCTGAAGTTATATTAATCAATTGTTTTGTAAAAATGCAAATCAAAATATTGTATCCAATCTGCGTACTAAGATATATACCCTTGTGTTGAAACTGCATATATTAAAATTTTCAGTCGTAAGTTCGCTTTTAAATTATCTTTAATCAATATTTAACATACATACATACATATTATTAGTGAAACATTATATTTGTGTTTAGGGTTAAACCAAAAACTTAAAAGTTATTCAGAATCTCCTTTGATTTAGTTCTTTAACAGGTTACTCATTAATATTTAGATAACTTAAGTATCTGGCCGAGATAGCTTAATCATTCATCACTTATTATGTGTGATATTTTTGTAGTATCCATTGTGTGCTTTGCCACCTCCAAGCTGCTACAAGTTTTCAGTTTTTTGCCACTTCCAGGCTGCTACAAGTTTTTTTTTTTTTTTTTTTTTTTTAATGTTGGTTATTACTTATTAGTTGTTACCCTCCTTACTAATTTGTATTTACATTTCAAAAACTGTGAAAGCATATTGACTTCTTAATAACTAAGGTGCTATGTTGACTATGCTGCAGGTTTGACTATGAGGTGACTTTCTTAAGACTCAGGCCCTCTGTATCTGATTTTTGGTTCTTGAAGCATATTTACTGTTCTTTAGAGTTAATGGTTTCCTTTTCTTTGTAGGATGATGTATTAGAAAACAGTTTCAATGTTCTTCGAATGTTTGTTAGAATATATGGTTCTGGCAGAGCCCCAGTCATGTTGGTAAGCTATACTGGCTCATAACTAAAGCTTTCTTACAAATATAGCCCTTGTCATTGTATTTACTAATTGACCAACTAATTGATGTAATTTCTTAGATTACCAAACATTGGTAACCAATGCAAAAGTTGGTTGAGAAAAAATCAAAATCACTAAGTTTACACTATTCTATGTATCTATATGATCAGAACATATGGCACCACGATGATTATTTTTGATTTTCGTTTAAGTAGGTGGCGAACGACTTTCTGATATTTTCTTATTACAACCTAACCTCTTCTTGATCCCTTATTTCATTGAATAGTCAACTTGATGCTCGTTTGCTGCTATTGAATTATCAATCACCATCAATTATTACAAGATCTTGCATAGTTTGTGTTTGGACAAGCCTAAGTAATTCTCTGTTCCAGTTACCAACTAGTGTAATCCAGATCTTCATAATCTATTAGAGTAACGGGTTGATGTTTTAATTTTTAAAGCCAGTTGGTTGAGGAAAGTAATTGAGCATATGATGGAGTTCTGAGGTGCCCTTTATAGATCTTCATATATAAGTTTATGTTTCAGGTCTCAGTTAATGACATCAACCTTGTATTGTTCTCTTGAGTTCCTGGTTTGCTTGATTTCATGATAACACACATTAAAGCTTTTTATACATGGTACAAGTATCTTTAGCTCAGAATGTTGAGGTTGGCTTTATTTTAAAATCAACGTATATTGTGGTCAAGTTATAGAAGAAGAAATATTAAATTTAAATCTTCGTTGGAAGCCCTTTATTATTTGCTAATATAAAGTAGTGAGATGTAAGATGGTGAGATGTAAGGCAGTAGTGACTGGGAAGATGCTAATTGAGCAGTACTTGTTCAATATCCCAGAGCGTGCTCTGTATAAGGAGACTGCTTTCACCCATCGTGTATAAGGAGACAAATTCCTCTTGTAATACAATACAATTGCTATAACAATCACATATGCACACATTGTCCCATTTCTCTGCATTCTATTTATACGAATAATATTATTGTCTGTTTTAAAAAAAATAAAAAATCTTAAGAGTTTTTTTTATGTTACCAAATAAATACCACTTGGAACCTATCAGTGTCAGAGGGCTTTCTTATTATATTCCTAGGCTAAATTTATTGCGGAGGCTGAAGAGAAGTACAATTGTTTGCTAAAAGCTCTGGATCCTATTTTATCTGTTAAATATCAGAGAAGATGTGAAGAAGCCACGAGTGAAGGTAAACTATTAAATTACCTTTGCTGATGTAATTTCCAAGTATGTATGCTGCATAAATATTTACATTATATTATACAAGCTTTCAAATTATTAATCATTTACTTCACAGGTGGTGAGAAGTCCACTTCACCTCTTGGATCTTGGACTATTCCCCCAATTATAAAAGACGAAGAATTATATCGATCTGAACATTTGAGACCAACAACTGCAACTAATTGAGGTTTGGATCGAATTTCCAGACTCCTAAGTTGAACATTTGATAGGAGCATTTCTCTGAAAGACTTTTAATCAGAAAGATTTTCAATGCAGAAGTTATATTTGAACTCAGCCTACACACAATAGTTCTCCTCTTTTCTGTCTTTCATGGGCTCATATTATTGTAGGGCAATGAAGTCTTCGGTGCATCTTTTTTTAAAAAAAATTTGTATTTGATTTCAAGATTTGATATGCTTTTAAACATATTAGAGGAGTGATCGAGTCCTTCACATCGTATCCACTATGTATCCACATGAGACTGAGGTCTGAGGGAGGCAATTTTGAGTTTCTAAAGCACCTTTAAACTTAGCTACTTAAATAACTGAGGTTAAATATTTAGTGGTTAGACTAATACATGTATATTGTTATTATACAAGGGATAAAAGCATTCATCTTTGTTCTCAGAGGCACAAATACATTAATGCTCAACCCTATGTTACGTTGAACATAACAGGAAGCAATGAGTATTGACTAGTTGTTGCACTTTGACTCACTTGTACGGTTCGCACTATGACTCAAGTCCTGGTACGACAATACTGTTGATATCTGTGGCTCTGCGTTTTTATTTATTGCAACGTCTTTTGATTGAATGAATGAATGAAATGTTCATTGCAGTCTTTCACTGTACTTGATTAGATTGATTGGTTATTTAACGTCAGATCAGCTGTAATTTTGCAAATTCCATATATCCAAAAAGATAACGCAAACAAGTTGAGGATCAAAATATTACTCTGCTTTTCTGGATTGATAGTAATCGGAACCACAGTCAAATATTAATGCTAATATATATACTATTCTTAAATGTTTGCAGCTTTATTCGATAACTCAATTTTGGCCCGCTGTTGAGATACAGGGTGTCTATCTAGGATATACTCCCACCATTTCAATTTACATGTCCACTTTTAAGAAAAAAATTTGTTTCAAATTACTTGTCCACTCCAACTTTCAATACAAAATCATATTTTCAAAGTTACTTCTACTCCACATATCTCTTATTTATATTTCCTAGATCAATCTCACACCACATATTATGATCATTTAATCCAATTAATTTGTAAACATTCATTTTTCTTAAACTGTGTGATTTTTTGAAAGTGGACATCTAATTTGAAATGGAGGAAGTAATTTAGTTCATCATGTCTATAAAGTCACCGGTTTGTGTTATTTAAAAGTTTAATGGAAAATTTTGGCAAAAAATAAAAGTTCAATGGAAAGTAAAAATCTATAAAAATGATATTCCTTCCTGAATTATATATGGTTGGGACTTGGGAGGGTGGGCTCATAATGAGTCAATTTTACCGTTAGAAAGTACTCCCTCTAATAAGTCACCAAGAATTTTTGCACACAATTCTAGATATTTTGACCACCTACTTAAAATAATTTTTTTAAATTTTTTTTTTTTCTGAATTAAAATATGTGATATATATTTTAATTCAAAAAAAAAAAGTTTAAAACAAATAATTTTAAGTAGATGGTCAAAGCACCTAGAATTGTGTGCAAAAAGTCTTGGTGCCTTATAATAAGGACCAGAGGGAGTAAAAATAGGACAATTAAAATGGGAAGAAAAAATATCAAATAATTAAAAAAACTGTATAAAAATGAGTAACCTCGCTGTCATAATTACTGTCATCCTCCAAACCATACAGATTTGGCATTAAAGATAACAGTGATCATGTCTGCTTACATGTTGTTTATATAGTAGTACTTGCAGGGGTAGCTTGCAGCAAACTCACGTCATTAACGTGTGTTTGGGATAAATGTTTGCCGAGTCAGACCTGCTCGTTTCCGTATTATCATCGATTAATTCATATTTGATGTGTCTATCAAGGTAACACTTGGGATTCTCGTTGTCGAATTTTCATTTGTAATTATACGGTTCAAGTTCGAACATTCTTAGTTATTACTCTAAAATGTAGTAGAAGTTTGATTCATAATGTAGTCGAATCAAAGAGTATAACTTGTTTGGGGGTTTGACAAGATAAAGGAGCGCTAGTTATATACCGGTCCCAGAGCTGGGGTGTTGCAGTAATTTATGAGGAGCTCTCTTTTGTTGATGGCCGAACGTAAGTATCTATTTTGGTATATAACCGCATGCAGGACGGTGGGTATGGTAAAGCTTAATTTAGCTTCCATTCCGCTTATGATCATCTTCCTGCCCATCTTATGAATTATTGTCTTTTTATCCGTTTAAAACGGATCGAGTATGGTTAGGTTTGGACCATTTTGAATATAGATTTTGAACTAATGAGAAAGAAATCATAGATGATTAGGGCTGTAATTCGATTCGAACGAACCGAGTTTCGAGCCAAGTGTAATTCGACTCGGGTGAGCTGGCTCGTTTAACTTAATCGTGCCAAAACCTTTGTCCTCTTTGTCCTAGCTCGACTTGTTTAATTTAGCGAGTCGAGCTGATCCAACTTGTTTAGCTAAATAAGTAGATTTTAACGAGTCAGCTCATTTAATTTATTCTTAATTGAGTCTAAACTCGGTTTTTTTAATTTTACGAGTTGAGTGGAACCGTCTTGTTTGATTAAATGGATATGAAATCTTGTTCGACTTCAGTTTATATACAAACTTAAATTGAGTTGAGTCTTATTAAATGAGTTCGAGCTCCTGCCAGCGGTCCGACCGATTGATAATTATAAGAACAACCAAGATGGTCTTAATACATGTTCATGGTCAGACTTGGAAGAAAATGAATCTATTAATAGCATGTATGAGTCATACATGCTATTAATATGACACATTAAAATCCCTCATATGCTCCATTGGCGCAATATATACGCAGGTAGACGCAGATTAGTGTATTTACTTATCTAGGACACCGTACATTGATTTTATTTGTATTATATTCTATATTATCCCGACTCTTCATTTTGTCTGAAGTACCGGACTCGACACTCGGACATGCATATGAACAATCCGACACTTATTTTAAACTAAAAATATATAAAATTTTCGAAATATTGTCGAGTCCGACACTCAAACACATTTCCATGTTGGACACTTTTAGTCGAGTCTAGATAATATAGATTATATCACACTTAAGTGAGTGTGATGGTGATGCTAAATAACAATAGTTTGGCACTGGACTCCGAAATACTGCCACTAGTATACATGTATCGTACTTTTATTACTGTATTACGTTAAGTATTGAGCATACCTAGGCAAACTAATGGTGATTAGGTAAAATGCCAAGGGCTACTGCCAAGCAAAGACATAGTACTACAAGTAGGGTAACAAATTCGAAAGAGCTACCAGTAGTAAGCAGGAGTGTGTGTATTTTGGTCCAAAAAGTCTTCACTTTTCTGTTGTTTACATTTCTGGTCTTCCTCCTCTTGGACTAGTTGTTTTCATCTCTAGCTCTCTCTCTTCTTCTCTCCTCTCTAATTGAACTCACTCACTGACTCCTTCAGTCCCCTTCTCCCTCCTTTTCATTTCTCTCCTCCTCTTTAAACCCACACTTCACTTCATTACCTGATCATCTCTTTTCATGGCAAGCTGAAAATTCTACTATACATGGATTCCTCCTCTTTATACATAATTTTACTCCTTCACTTACTCCTTTCTCCATCATTTTGCTTGGACAGCCAAGACTCAACAGAGGTGAGGTTTCCTTAGTTTATAAGCTATAACTCTGTTTTACATCAATTTTGGTCTAGACATGCATGAACTTTTATTTTTGGTGTAGGGATTGACGTTTGAAGAGAAGACTAGACTGGGTTCAACTCCTCCGAGCTGTCACAACAAGTGCAACCAGTGTCACCCCTGCATGGCAGCCCAGGTTCCCAGCTTAACGACTCAGAATGGGCCAGTTCAGCCCAGGCCTCGTCGACAAGCTACTACCCATCCTTTGGACTACTACGATCCCACACCATCACCGGTTGGTAACAAGTACTCTAATTACAAGCCACTTGGCTGGAAATGCAGATGCAGAAATCATTTTTACAATCCTTAGATTTCAATTTCTCAAATATTGTTATTAGATTGTTGGTAAAATGTTTTTTTTTTCTTGAATATGTTCTCTGTTTTCGGTTACTGTATATGTAGGAGTAAATAGGTAGGGTCCTCTGGGAATCTAACTGTGACTTATTATAGGCTCATTTATTAAGTGTAGCAGTTGTTGGACTAGAATTTAATACATGTGCATACCTTTTCACGAAATTTGTATACACAAGTAATTCAATTCCTGATGCATGCGTAGAAATAGATTTATCAACTTCCCTCTTGTTCTTGTCAAGTACTACTACATGATGACAGTTTTGGGTAACAGGTCGTGTTCGTGTCAGCAATTAGATCGATTTGAGTCGATTTCGGGTCAAGCTAAAATCACTTAAAATTGAATAAAATTAAAAATTGAAGTTATTAGAAATGAAATTCTAATTTCGGGTCATGTCGGGTCCATTTCGTGTCAAACGAGTGATTTTTGGGTCACTTTCGGGTTTTGTCTCAGTAAATCGGGTTGCGTGTTCGGATCGGGTTCGGGTCGGGTTCGAGTCGTGTCGGATATTGCCAGCCCTGATGTCTAGATGTGTGCTAAGCTTCATCTACATGCCCGTCTTGTTTGTTTTCTATTGATATTATCTATTTTTATGATTTTTATCATACTCAAATTGAATTTATCTATTTTATCATATTCATTGAGACGGAAGGAATATTATGGGTATATATATAATATTTAATATATTAAAATATGTATCTGATCGGGTTGTGATGGATTATCCTAAATCCATAAACATTTATATATTATTCAATATTTTAATTTCATTAAAATAATTTCGAATTGAATCGGATTTTAGCTCAATGGACTGCCCTACCCGGATGAGTAATGCTAGGCGTACAGAAAAGAATACAGAAATTGATACAGAATGACGTGGAGTCCACTCACCTGTGTATTCTGATGTTCTTTTTCTTTTAACTTTGTACTCCGCTGGGTTGTGCTTGTTTTAGTTTTGAGTTTTAAATGCACTGTTACTTTTTGCTATACACTTAATTATATATTTAATCATTTTTTATTTTTTTATCTTAAAATATATTTCTCTTTTATTTTTACTTTCCGATATATTTATTATATGTGTATTATTATTTTTATAATTTGACATTTTTTCCTTCTATTTAATTTTTTTTTAAATATAGAATAAACAAGTTCCGTATAATATATATTAAATATATTTGTTAATTGAAAGAAATACAACATATCGTATACAAAATTTACAAATATATACATTCCAATCAAAATTTATTCAAATTTATATCTATAAAAATGGTTAAATATTCAAAAGTGATGTATAAAAAAAACTGTTGACCAAATATAAAATTCACAAAAAAAATGACAAATTTTAATTTAAAAATATTTATCTTTATATTTATTTTGTATTTGATAAAAATTACAATAGTACGAAAAATTTCATGTATCCCACATACTTCCTCCATGTACTTATTTGCACATATTTCGAGACTCATATATAGTATAAATTCACGATATATTTTTAAAATAAATACTTAAAATATGTTAAATATAAAAGAAACTAGTCCGGTACAAAAATATATTAAATAAAAATCTAACTTTAAGAGGTAATAGTATATACATGATAAATGTATCGGATAATAGAAATTAGAAAGATGGAAATCAAAGCTATAATACAATATATTTTTCTATATAAAAAAAGGTTAATAAGTAATTAAATATATAACTGTGTGTATAACAAAAAGTGATGATAGATTTAAAACTCAAAGTTAAAAAGAGCACAGCTGAGTACAAAGTTAAAAGAAAAGAACATAAAAGAACTGCAAGTGGAATCCACGTCATTCTGTACCAATTTCTGTATCGCTTTCTGTGTACCTAGCATAACTCCTACCCGGATATGTGTATGTGACTTTTGGTCGTTGGTCAGCAAAGAAGATGTTTAGCCGGTAATGCATGAAGAAGATATCGAATCATGGTGCATCGCAATTAAATCTACTGGGGCACTTCGTCCTTGTAGATTGTACATTAATTATTTCATTACACAAGAGAGATAATGACCCAAAGCAATGGACCATGTTCAGACACATTATAATGTCTGTGTGCATTTCTGCCAAGCCTGTATATATTCATACAGTGACACAGAAGCTCAAATGACATGTGCTTCGATTCTGTTCGATTTAAACGTGGTTAGAGTAGAGAAATTAATCATCTTTTTTGGCCGAGCCGGTCTTCGAAAACTGACCAAGTTTTATATGAATAAAATATCGAACTCCGCGGATTACGGTTTTTCTAGTGTGCTCATGAGCTCACACTAAGCACCAAAATTTATAAGTTTGAAGGATTTTAATTGGCTCCTATTTCTTTATAATGGTTGACCTTTCAGTAAATTCACTAATCACATCAATAAATTTACACCAAATTTATAAGATTTGGTGCTTAGCATGTAGCCATGGCATACACCAGACAAATCCTTCTTAGAATCATGGTTCCGTTTCCCGTTTAATAATTTAACCAAGCTCAAACGTTGTAGTCTTGTCTCTCTACAATGTCTGACTCCATCATGCTAGTAGTAGTGTTTCAGTTCTTGAAGTGTGTGATTTTCAAAAGGATAACCTTTGTTTGGACACAGCCTTTGTGATGATGACTCGTGAGTCCGTTAAAACACTAGTGCGCAAACTGGAAAAGAGAGTGAAAGTTTAGAATCGCTTTAACCTGACTTCTGTTTGAAATTAAGAAAAAGTGCATAGCCCTACTATAGTTTCATAGATTGATATCTCTAAAAGTGGATTTTCCATGGAAAACGCCAATGCTTTCAAGTTCACAAAATGACATTTTAGGTGTAATGGCAATTTACACAGTGGAGTGAATCAGGTACTTGGAAGAACTGAAATTTCATGGTTGGGTCAATATCACCCCTGCAAAAATATTTTGTTTGATCGTTCTTGCACTCTGCGCACAGATAAGAAGGAAAAGGGGCAGGTCCAATTACCATTATTTGTATTAAAAACACTCTAAAATATTGTGATATTAAAGAGCTTCTTGCCAAAAAATCATCAATCTTTTTCTTTCTTTGCTAATTAATCATCAATGCTTATATGAATAAAAATATAAACTATAAATTTTAGTTTAGAAAATAAAAATTTGAAAAATAATAAATGGAAATATGTTTTTTTAATCATTTTAAATTACGTGTAAAAAGTCAAAGTAACAATAAAAAAAGACGGAGGGAGTGCTATGTAACTTTTTTCTTAGTCTATATGTAAAAACTTAACAGAGACGGACGGAGTGGTCAATTTAAAAATATTTAATAATATAATTAGTTGATTGAATTTTTTTTTTGATTTAGTAGTTCGAGTGAAAGTTTTGATAGAACGGTGAAATAAAGTATAACACGCAGAAGATACAAGAGAATGAGGATTGAGGCGGGTAAAATATTAAACGGTTGGAACAAAAAGCGAAGAAACCAACGCCACTAAATAAACACTATCCACCCCTTCCATCAATGGCGTCCACGACAGCGACGCTTCTCTTCCCCGCCATCCACCACCGTCGTCATCGACTCTCGCCGCCAATCCACACCTCTCTCGCTTCCGCTTCTCTGCAGCAACGGCGCCGAGCAACTTCTCTGTCAGTTTCAGCTTCTTCCCCTTCATCATCTTCACGGTCGCTGGAAGCTCTTATATTCGACTGCGACGGCGTCATTCTGGAGTCCGAGCACTTGCATCGCCAAGCTTATAACGACGCTTTTGCTCATTTCAATGTGGTGGTTCCTCCCTCCTCTCAGCCACTCAACTGGTCTCTTGAGTTCTATGATGTTCTTCAGAATCAAATTGGTGGCGGCAAACCTAAAATGAGATGGTAACAATCATCTTTTTGTTTAAATTTTTCAATATCGGTTCTGATTGAATGAGATGTAATGTAATTTGATTAGTTAATGATATTCATTTACTTATAAAATTCTACGGTTGCGGAGCTGATGTTGAATTGTTTGTTGCATATGTATTTAGTTATATGTGTGATTGTGATGAGTAAAATGCTGTCAATGTGTAAACTATTAGGTATTTCAAAGAACACGGATGGCCGTCTTCCACGGTTTTTGAGACGCCTCCAGAAGATCATTCTGATAGGGAAAATTTGATTGATACTCTTCAGGTCAGCATAAGAGTGTGAGTGTGAGTGTGTGTGTGCACACACGGCTTAGCATTTGTTAGAACTGAATATACTGAGACAGTTCGTTTGTTGCTTGAACCTTTTTAAAGGATTGGAAGACTGAAAGGTATAAGCAAATTATCAAATCTGGCAGTGTAAGTAGTGAGTTTGTTCCGATAATGTTATTAGGTGATGGTTTTTGTTTATGACTGATTTTGGGTCAATAATTGGATTGGTATTGCTTTCTCACAGGTGGATCCCAGACCAGGAGTTTTAAGATTGATGGATGAAGCAAAGGCTGCAGTAAGATTTAGTAATGCTATGAATACAATTTAAATTCAAGATTTATAGGGTACTTTTAATTCTTGTTGAACTTGTTCATGCTGTTTAAGTGTTCAATTATTAAAACTTTGGAAGCGTTCACAGTTGAATGAAGTGTAGTTGCCCAATCCTTTTAAAACTTTTATTGTTTTGCAGATTCGGTATCTATTTACATTTTATCAATGTCACTAATGTGAAGGAGTAATGTCATGAGTAATTAACTAGAAATTAGGGAATCCATGATAAGACCTGGAAAACGAGCACTTTGTCCATGTTCTCTTCTCTTCATTCAGAATCCAAATTTTCATCTCTAGTTCCTGTATTATAATGTAAATTTCATTTCAACAGTTTTACAGGCATAATTCTTTGCTGCAGGGAAAAAAGTTAGCTGTTTGCTCTGCTGCAACTAAAAGTTCTGTAATACTCTGTCTTGAAAGCCTTATTGGCGCTGTAAGTACGTCCTTGGATACTCTTCTTTTATTTTCTTTATTCCCTTACCTATTATAGAAAGTAGAGCATAGCTAAAAGATAAGAGATCATCGGAGGCATTTAGCATTCAGTAAAAACAGATATAAGAACCAACAGAAGGCTGTGTCCTTGAAATAGCTCCGTGATAAATAATTATGCAATCTTATTTTTACAATATTACAGATACCAATGACTCAATGAGAATGACACTGATTCAAGACATTATTGTTATGATCTGTTCTATTTCCTGCAATCTGTAAGTTAGCAATCAGAATGAATTTTTTTGACTATAAGTAATGCCCATATCCCCAAATAAGAATTTATATATCCCCAAATAAGAATTTATGCTGCAATGATCGGTAAAGTAGATAGGGCAAAGAGATGAAACTAGAGGTTCTAGTTACAATCGAAGAGAACTTAAATAGCCAACATTTAAACGATAATAAAGGAAAATAGTCCTCACAAGGAAACTGGTATAATAATATAATTATCTCATAATGCAATGCTAATATAATACATATGTATATGCTAACATAGCCTCTAAAAGTCATGATAATGAAGCCATGAATACAAATGAATGATAAGCTGTAACTGAATAACATGAGAAGAACACATCAATGTCATGAAATAGCAAAAGAAAACAGACCACAATCCATGTAAGAAAATCCAACCAGCAAGAGAAGATTCATCGAATAATCATCCATGCCATTTAATAACCAACCAAAACTGCATATGAAGAACAAGAAAACGAAACCAAACCAAAAATCGAATCCGAATCCAAATCTAATATAAAACCAAAACTGAATCCAAAATATAAACTGTATCCCAATCTATAGTCTTAAATCAATATAGAGGAAAAAAGAGCAAGGAAAATAATCACACCAAGGGGCCAATGTGCCGAAGGCTAATCCCATTACAGTGCATCAGAAAACAAAAAAGTCTCACGAAGGTGTCAATGTGCCTAGGGCTAATCCCATCATAACGCTCCAGGAAAAAACAATCCCATGTGGGCCCAGTTCCATTGAAGGGCAAGACAATGAAAAAGAATACGAAAACAATTAATCCCTGGTAACACAAAGTCAAGGAGAAAACAAGATCGGGGAGAAATTAGCTGAATAGCATCAAACAATACAAAAAGTGCATGCAGATAATTAATTACTACCAACACTTCAGAAAACATTCACTGAAAAAGTACTTGGCCGAAAGTTTTACTTTAAGTATTTTACCAAAAACCTAGGGGATCAAATCAGTCAATCTTCTTCGGAAATACACGGAGAAAACGCTCCTCTTAATCATACCAGCAAAAACCTAATAGCATAACCAATAAAGCTGAGATATAAATAGCTTTACTACCTGCCTTCCTATATAGTTAGTTTAAGGTAGGCTGTACTAAAAGAAAACGTAGTTATAAAATTTCAACAGTTTATAATTGTTTAAGACATGAAGTGGCCATTCACAGTGACCTAACTATAACCAAAGTCTGCATTCCCAAATATCTTAGAACAGGTAATAATGTCTATATCTTATAAATTACAGTGCAGTGGAGTTTGTAACAAAGGTTCATGCCAAAGGGATATTGGTTCCATGGTTACTCAGTACTGGGAGTACTGACATGCCTTATCCCTTAATTGCAGAACCTCCTGCCAAATCCAAGAGCAATTTCTGAGGGTCTATATCCCAGAAGTATTATGCTTCAAAATTGTAATCCTGTCCCTATAATTCAAATGATTAAGATTGCACCGGCAAAGTGAAAAAAGATGCAGTTGCTTTTCCTAAAAATTTCTTTTCAAATTATGTTGTATTTTCCTGATTTTTCTTGTTCTGACAGTAATGTTTTCCTTCTTATATTTACTGTTATAGGCGCGCTTCCAAAGTCTTGATTGCTTTCTTGCAGGTATATGTTTGTAAAATACATATTTAGACATTTACCAGAAAAAAGTAAAGCATCCATAAGAAAGGCATCGAACACAAGCGTGCTTGAATTTGACATATACTCTATTTGCCTACTAGGCTACTGCTATATGATGATGCTATGGAAATACAAAGTTTGGTTTCCACATGTTTTCTGATCTCTCAAACAAAAAATAAATAATCTTTTCACTTCTTTAGCCATAAGACAGGAATTTTTTGTGCATTCTTGATTGGCTTTATAGATAATGTTTTCTAGTTTTGATGGTGATGCTCTCATGTATGTCGGTCTATGTTATGAGGAGAAAACAGTCCCATTACCCAGCCTTAATGTGATCTATAACCAGAATTTTCTGCATATTACAGTGTAATTTATAGTTTTTGTGCCTGAATGATGCTCTTGCTACTATTGTCATGTTCATTCCCTTGAATAAGATTTTAATGATGTTTTTTTTACCACTAATTCATCATTTCCTTTCTAGTTAAGGCTTTGATAAGTCCGGGCCAGTTAATTTGATGAATTATATATAACAAAAGCTCCAAGCCTCCAACTCTTATTATTTGTTGTTTTGACTTTGCAATAGATAATATGATGCCCTAGCCTGCGGACTTAATTTATTAACCTGCATGGGTCCTTGATACTTAAATTACCCTTCCCGTTGCATCTTTTGCTCATAAGGATGCATAAATTAGATTTGTATTGTTTTAAGCTCGTTGTGCTATCAGTGGAAACCCAGACCTTATCTTGCTCCTCTAGGTCTATCCCCTTATATCTGATGAGGAGATCCTTACTTGACCATCTAATTTTTCCCGTTATTTGACATTCTAATTTTCTCTCTAATCAAAAGAGGTTCCTTGTTCTTGTTTGTTGCATCACATTATTTAAGATTGGTACCTAAATGGAACTTAAGTTGCGTCCTAATATCCACGTGGTCATAAAATTAGCTGCTAAACACTCCTTTGAAAGGACTATTGAATTATTGATACTACTATCAATAATTCAATAGTCCTTTCAAAGGAGTGTTTAGCAGCTAATTTTAAAGATCATTAAGATCATGAGTTTGTCAAGTCAAGTCATAATCCGTAAATTCTCGTCATGTTTCACTGATGAATAAAAAGTGTTTAGCTCTATATTTACAAGGCAGGGAAAACCGGAAATGTAACCATACAAGACAATATTTGCTTTTTCTATACAAGACAGTCTCACATGCAATACAAATTTATTTTGTTGCTTATTTATGGTTTAAATTTGCTTGATAGGTGATGATGTTAAGGAAAAGAAGCCCGACCCTTCAATTTACTTGACAGCACTTACGGTAATCAAGATAACGTCACACTCCAGATTTCATGTCTACAGTGCTCAGGTTTCTAACTAGGGCTCCTTGCTATTAAACTGTCCAAAATTTCAGAGACTTGGTGTGTCAGAGAAAGATTGTCTAGTGGTGGAGGATAGTGTCATCGGGTTACAGGTCAAGTACTAATTTTAAAGGATACTATTCTTCTTGGTGCTAGATTGTAATCTTGGCCTATGCTAGAACTACAATATCTGAGTAGAATACCATTATTTACAAATATTAGAAGAAGACAAATATAAGAATTTGAGGCTAAGCTAATGATATTTGCAGGCAGCAACTGGAGCTGGGATGTCGTGTGTGATTACATATACATCATCAACGGCTGAGCAGGTTGGTGCATAACACAAGTACAATCAAATTTTTATGAGGAACAACATATTAGGCCATCACTGTCTTGTCAATTAGCTGGTAATGCAATTGAGTAACATACTTGGTGCTGCACTTGCAGGATTTTGGAGATGCCATAGCCATATATCCCGACTTGGGTGAAGTTGGGTATGACCTGTTAACTAGCTATTATTACTTAATGCTGTCTAGAAGATTCATTATTCATTTTGTTCATTGCCATACAGATTGGGAGATCTAGAGTCCTTGCTTGAAAAAGTTGCCGTGGTGAATTAAAAATCATTGATGTGCATATATATATAATCTGCAAAGCAAGATCTGTTTGATCCCGATTGATCAAAAATGAAGGGACGGCTGACATCAATATTCTTTTAAAGTAAGTATACGACACAGCCATATGAATAAATGATTTGGTGGACTTCGATAATTAATACTAGTTTTAGATAGCTGACATTGGTTATTACTAGTTTTTATAATGTAACTGTTTGTTGTATGATGGGGATGTAAAACGATACAAGACTGGCCCCGTTTTGTTTGTGACATTCTGTTATTATACGAGTCATGCTCAAATTCCCAGCATTTGATTTATGAGAGGAAGTTTAACTAGCTATTTAACCAGAAAAACAAAAAGCTACTGTTGCAGTATGGATTAAAAAACTGATGCATGCTCACCCCTGGTTAAACCCTCAATATTCAGTAAAAATATCATTTCCTGTGATATCATACACTTCTGATATATGATTTGACACTCATTGGTCATTACCGCGGTAAGCAGGATGGATAGAACGTGGGGGCAACATTTATATTTCTACTACCACTTTCATCAGATAATTTACCTGTCTCACGATTGAGGTGTTGTATGTTCTCCGAGAAGATGTAATTCTCTCATGATTTGATCCATGGTTAAGGTTAATGCATATGCACTTCATAGTATACAACTTCCGTTACAACCACGTAGACTTTATGGAAATACCTGATGGATGCACCAGATGACCCGATACACAAATATGATTGAAACTTGAAATAGTGATTATGGGAATAATTCTATAATTACAATATTATTACATGCTATTTTTCATCACAATCCGTTGTAGTCTAGTTGGTCAGGATACTCGGCTCTCACCCGAGAGACCCGGGTTCAAGTCCCGGCAACGGAATTTTTTAAAATATTTTTCCCTTCGATTATTGATTGCCTCTACCTTTTGCGCTTGCCTTGTATGCCTCGACCTGCCTTGCACATTTCGTTATCCTTTTTAATCCCTGCTTAAACGTTACGATGCTATTGTGATATAATTTACAAACGAGGTGGATTAGGTTCTTGCCACTTGCTTCTACAATAGAAAATAACGAGTTGAGAAAAACTAGTTACACAATTCTTCCGAGGACTTAGCTTGTTGAGTGTTGACAAGTACATACATATATTTATGCGGCTAATTAAGTATGCTTAATGGGAAAAACCAACTATTCTTTCGTTCTAGAACATGTAATTAGTGTTTTGTAAGCTTATGTTAATTGATGTATTAGTGTGATAGTCAATCACTTGTTAGAAAAGGAACAAAGTCCACCTACTCACCGAAGAAATTATAGTCCACATATGACCTGCATTATATATTTTCCTTTTATTAACATATTAACATATAATTGAATAACTGAGGTCTTGTATTAGATAACTAGTGAAAAAAGCCGCGCTTCGCGGCGGCGTCATAAATTTTTTATAAATTTAGACAAAAAATTGTTTTAGCCACTTTCCCTTCAAACATAATACTAATAGAATATTTATTATTACTTAGATAAAAATTAATTTTTGTCGCCTCCCCTCAACCACAATACTAATAAATAATCTTTTTTATAAATTTTGATACGAAATAATATTATAATTGCATAAAAGTTATTTTGAGTCGTGTTCCCGTTAAACATATCAGTAATAAAAAATATTATAATTAATATAAAAATTTGTTTAAGTGGCCCTCATGTCAAACACAATACTAATAAAAAAATTGTTTGACCGCCCTCCTATCAAAGACAATATTAATTAATAATTATTATAATTATGATAAAATTAAATATAATAATATAGATAAAAATTAGTTTGAGCCGCTCACTTGTCAAACACAATGCTAATAACAAAACATTATAATTTAGATATTAGTTTGAGTCTCCTTACTCTCAATCACAATACTAATAAAAATTATTCTAATTATGATAAACTTAAAGATTATAATTGGATAAAAATTAATTTAAACCGTGGTCCCATTTTATAAAATATATATTATAACATAGATAAAAAATTATTTTAGCCACTTTCCCGTCAAACATAAACTGATAGAAAAATTATTGTTATTTAAATAAAAATTAGTTTGAGCCGCCTCCCGTGCCCATCAAACACAATACTAATCAAGAATCATTTACATTATCAGAAAATCAATATATTATTCCTATTTTATATATTCCATTTTATTTTATTAATTATTATCATTTTATTATTCCTATTTATTAGTTAAAAATTATTATTATTTTATGGTTCTAATTTTTTTTGCTATTAGTTTTTTTAATGATTATTATCTTTACAATCCTTAATTTTATACTCGAAATTTAAGGAAATTATAACACTAAATTGAAAATAATAATTGTATGTATTATCTTACAAATTTTAAATATAAACTATATTTTATCTATGATTGTTAGTTTAAATAAATATAAAAATTATTTTAATTATTATAATTGGATAAATTTTTTTTTTGAAGAATTCTAATCGTTTATAATTCCTAAATAAGTAAAAGAATTGTACTATCTTTACAATCCTTTTATCTATACAGTACTTGAACCTGATTTTAGATTATAATTTTATTTTCTATCCGAAATTTAAGAAAATTGTAAGATTGAATCCAACCATTTTGTTCGAATGAAGCTGCTAGACAGAAGAAAAATGCAAACATGAATATAATTAATTCTGGTGTTGCAGCTGAAACCGGAGCTTATCATGAGAATTTTATGCGATCATCACTTGGGATGAAACTCAAGGCAGCACTTTGAATATTTTTACTTCCTCGGTGCATGCCAATGTGCGAAATAGCAAGGAAATTTCTCGTGCTTGCAGTTGGCACTTGGATAAAAATAAATAGTGAATATAACGAAAGATTTAAGATTATGCGTCTCTTAAATAGTTATTTTTTTAAAAGAATAATATTATTATCACAGTCCTTTTGTCTTTATAATACTTGAACCTGATTTTCAGAATTCTTTTTCTAGATTCTAAAGTACTATCATGAGAATCCAATAAAAAGAGAATTGTATTATCTTTAGAATTCTTGAACTTGATTTTTTGAATTATAATTATAATTTCTATCCGAAATTTAAGAAAAATCAAAAGACTGAATCGAGCAATTCTAGAGACGCCCGCATCCTCCTTTATATATATATATTGACAACAAAGTACGGCCTATCAAATGTCTTTCTCGCAGTTGTTAAATTAATACATAATTTATCTATTAATATTCAGCATTGTTTATTTAATGTTTTTGCCAGTAAAAACCCAAAGACAAAATCAAAAGATCGGCTACTTTAATTGTGGACTTATCTGGTAGTACTATTTAACTGTTTTCAGGATAAGAAACACAAAAATCAATTGCGTAACATAATTTTCACAATATATAAATCAAAAGGTAAAATAATAAATAAAAAATAAATGTTGACTTATCCCACAGCTGTGATTGGACAAGTCTCCTAGTCAAGCTTTACCCAACCCACCATTTACATGTTGACTAATGCCCAAAGCCTTATTAGTCCTAGCACATAGTTAACTATTTACAGTGATTAGAAGGTTTGTTTGATTATAGCGCACGTTTTCAACTAGCACAACTTTATACTTGCCTGTACAGAATACACAAACTTCATGTAAATGTCAACTACTTTGATCACTGTATTCAAACTGACAATGCAATCTATTTCTTACTCTATCAAGTTATGAAAAATAAAATTTATATTAGCCCCTAAAACGTCATTGTGGTACATCGGACGTAAGGATGGTTCGTAACAAGGTTCTAATAATATATTATGATTCCGGGAAATTGCAAGCTGATCGATCGACATTGTGTTCTGGTAATTAGGATGGTGGCAGCAATCTATATCCAGTATCGTTAGCAAAATCTGGATCATGGTTAATATGTTTGTTAATGAAAACCAAACTTCAATTTGTTTAAGGGGCCGTTTGGGTGAGTTTAAAATACGTGTTTTTTGCTTAAAATAAAAAAATGGAGTAGAAGTTAGAAGCAAGTTAAGACTTATAAGTGATTAAAGTGTTTGGGAAAGAAGTAGAAATCCTTAAACAAAAGCTACGTTACCAGCTTTTTATAAGTGCTTCTTGACTTTTTACACAAACAGTACGAATAAGTGTTTCTAACTTATAAATCAGAAGCCGGGCTTTTAGAGCAAGTCCAAGAGATGCCCTATATCATGTCTTAAGTTATAATTTAGGGCAATTGACCAAAAAACTTGATCCAACAATGTCCCAGTGATGCCTTATATCACTAGGACAACCTCCCCAAGCCCTATTTTTGGGGCACATCTCACCTTGCCCTATTCAATATTTTATTATAAATTCTCATCACACTCTCTTTCTCTCTCTACTTTTATATAATGCTTAAATGATGAAAGAGAGTCTTTAATAATAAAATATTAAACATAGTGTGAGAATAAGACACATTGTTGGAGTTCAAGTTAGTAAAATATGTCCTAAATTACTAGGACATAATATTTTATATTATATACGGGGCATGAATTAGGACACTTTTGGACTTGCTCTTAAGCTCTAAACAAACACCACCTAAACACCACCTAAATAAGTTATTTCATTTTTCAAGTGATTGTGTTGTATCCTTCTCGCCTCTTAGATTTCATTATCATATTCCAATTTCTAATAATCCCTCACTCTCGTGTTCCTTGATCTCTGTTTTTATTTTCGATTCTCATTCTAATTTCCTAACTCGACACGAATACCGCAGAGTTACATCAGACCCGAATTCGTTACAAATCCCTGTGTTTCCTAACAACTTTCAATTGCAAAATCCTTGCACGTCACTCTTTTGACTTGAATGTTTTTGTCAATACCCTATCTCAAGCAGACACGTACACACATATTTTAAACCCTATAGTACCGTTTCTGTCGTGAAACAGGTACAAAAATTACACACATAATACATAATGAGGAAGATGATAGCGAAATGGAAATGGAGCTGCGCAATGAGCTGCTCTCCATGTATAGATTAATATATCTTGTAGTGGTTGAGTAATTGTAGTCGAAACAGGTAGAGAGGATTCGGTCAGTGAGATGATTGATCATTATTATTCACAATTTATACTTCTCAATATGCGATGTGTGTACCGGAGTTATTTTTTCTATTCCGTAGAGCCGATTGGTATAGATACATGCATAAATAATCGGCATTTACACAATAATGAATCGTTAAATTATTATGCATAAAATACTTCAAGTATAAAACTAACTACTATAAATGGGAAGAGGAACTATCACTTCAAGGTTCAACAACGAATCTGTTTTCTTGTTCATTGACTTTTGTCGTCTCCAAGAGGAAGAGCTGCATGAAGTATAATTATACGTACGTATGTAGTAGCGTGTTCATTAGTGCTTCTTGTGTCTTCTCTTTACAGTTTACACCTACGCGGCTACGCCTTCAAGTGGTGTAAATAAACTGATATATTCATCGACTCGATGTTTGGTTTAAATACAATCGATTTAGATTTTTTTTTGTCAAGATCTACATACACACGTATAATATGAATTATATCGAATACAGAATGAGGATTAATTGAAGATTAATTGAATTATCGGGAATTAATCGGATATGATTAATTGAATAATCAGATATTTAATCAGTTCGGCGAGTTGTGAAACAGAGATTAATCGTAATTAATCACCGACTTTTTGAACAGAAGTTTGAAAATAATAAGTTAAAATTGAGTATAATATTATAAATTAATTTATTAACAAGTCGAACACGATAATAGCATAATTTGATTCGACAATTTGTGCAGAACTTTACTAATATATTTTTGAGGATAATTCGCGTTCGTGAACTCGCTCAAAAACAAATTTGTAAATAAGTTCGATTTATAAGTGCATAACCATGCTTATTTTATTGATTTGTTAGTAGTTTATGAATATGTTGCAATAAAAAGCTACTTGGTAAAGAGACAAATTTTTTAAAGAAATACATGCCGTCTAATTATCGAAACAAGTTATAAAATTTCCAATCTCTAAATGACACTAACTATTCATCATAAAAAATTAAATTCAGACTCAATCATATTTAGTTATTATAATATCTTGTACATTTTTTTTCATAAAATTTTTCTATATCCTTCTAGTAAGTTCTCTCTATTTCATTGAATTAAATTCAATTCAAGTAAACGTAGCCTTATATTATTCATCTTAATTCAACTCGATACTCAAGAATACTTCAGTTATCAGTTATCACGCCCTGAAAACAGGATAGACAATATATAACTCTGTCAACCAAGTGAGCACAGCAGTAAGATTACCGAGACATATATGTCAAATAAAAGAGTTGAAATTACTCATGAGTGATTGATTTACAGATTTTGTCATGAATTCTCGATTACTAATCTACATAACCCCACGAGAGAGCTTCAAATTTTCATAATTGACATTATTGATCCTCTAATTTAACGAATATACATAAGTGCCGCTGGATAACAATATACTAACAGGGTTGAATTTAAGAACAAAGCCTATACATAGAACAATGATGAAAATTATATTAATGAAAAACGATCGGATATATAATACATTGCTGATCATTATTTACAAAATACGTATTATGGACACATATACGTATACACTATATATAAGATAAACAAGAAACTACATATATTGTGAAATGTCTATACTTAAACTCAACACTGTTCACGTACGTATGCTCTTACATATATAGAGGAAAAGGTGCCAACTCCATATTTTTTTCACACGCAGACTTATATCTGGACTCTATTAATTAATGAAAAATTAAATATTAGGTATTAATGATGAGATAAAATGATCAAGCAAGTGAATTAAAGAGAGGATCTTCAAGGAAAAGCTCAGACCAGTATGAAGTGGTTGGCCCTCCGTAGCTTGAAGTACTGCAAGCATCTCCGGTATTCGAGATCGAACTCTCCGTCACAAGCGGAGCTGCTAGAGGAGGAGTGGACGCACAAGGCGATGATAAATTGCCCGGGATTTGTAAATCCGGCATATGAGAGAAAGGCATTTGCAATTCATTGATCATGTCCTGATTATCCGAACAAGATTGGAGTATAGGATCAGTTGATGCATTGGCTTGCGGAAGAGTGACGTGATTATCCTTGTTGAGTGACGAGAGTGAGGCGAGGAGATTATAAGTCTCGATGTCGTGGTTGATCATGTTGTTGCTGTTAGAGAATGATGGGGAGTTGAGATTGGGGGGCTGAAGGAGGAGCTGGAGGTACTGAAGTTTGGCCATTTGAGCCGCTTCGGTTTGCAGTCTTGCGGCTTGCACTTCTTCCCATGAATGCTGGTCCATGAGCTCTTTCAGGTTTGCGAGAGCTATGAGATGAGGCAGGCTGGCGAAGATGTCGGTTCGAGGCCGGTGAGTCATCGGATCGAACCCCATCTGGATCAGCTTTTTCTTTAGGTGAGTGTTCCAGAAGTTCTTGATCTCATTATCAGTCCTTCCTGGCAGATTCGTTGCAATTGCTGACCATCTATTGATCAGAAACATATAATTAATATTTATTTCCATTTTTCGGAATTTTTTTAATCTATATTTTTAGAAAGAAAATTTAAATAAAAGAAACTATAAATTTAAATGTTTACTTGTTGCCGAGGATAGAGTGAAGATTGAGAATTGTCTGTTCCTCCTCTTCGGAAAATTTTCCTCTCTTAATATCCGGCCTCAAGTAGTTCGTCCATCTTAGTCTGCAGCTCTTCCCGCATCTATTAAGACCTAAATTAATACATAACAAAACAGAATCAGATTTTCTGGTAGTGATAGACGAGATTAATGACGGAGGTATACGAATGAATATGAACCTGCAAGTTTGGGAAGAGCTCTCCAGCTGCCATGGCCATGATTCTGAATGTGTTTGGCAAGTTTCTGATCTTCTTCAGGTGTCCATGGGCCTTTCTTGAGCCCAGTTTCATCACAACAAGGAGACCTTCCCATTTCTAGCTAATAATTAGCTAGCTGCAGAGCCTCTACCACAAATTTTGGGTATTAGTTATAATATGTTTCCACACAATCTGACTGCCTCCTACCAAGTAACTGGAGATATGATGAGTATTTATATATAAGGAGTCTGTCATAGTCCTCTTGTCTTTTTCTTGTGTACCAATAAAATGACTTTCGTGGGATCCTACAATTATAATTTATTTAATTGCTCCTCCTCACAACCATGTCCTTTTCGGAGATGAATTGTCCAATATGCCCATAATCCCCAGCAGCCAACAACTACGTCTTACTTTTATGTGCACAAATCAGGAGTCGCCGGTGATGTATAGCAGTAGGACCATGCATATTTGCAAGAACGAATCGTGAATTTCACGATTTTAACTGCTTTTCCGTAATTTTAATGCTCCTTTATTTCCTTTTCTTTTGCATAAATCTGTACGTAGTCGTCGTGTTGGTGATGTTTTATATTGAGTTTGTAATCTGTTGTTTTTTCTCAAGTACTGAATTCATATCACCTCGTGACCTAGAGTGCGTATGTTCGTGCATTTAGAGCATATCAGAGGGTGTTGGTATGATTATGTAAAATTTGTTTAACCTGCGAGATTTTGAAATCCTGTGCTATATTCTATATTATTATTTTAAATTATTATAAATAAAATATATTATTTAATATGGTAAGAGATGATTTCAAAATTGATACATGCCGCTAGTGATTCCATAACTATAGTCAAAATTATGAGACGCACAAAGTTTTTAGCCAAGAAAAATGTAATATTAGACTTGATATTAATTTTAACGTATGCTCTATCATTCGTTTTTATACAATTTTCTATAATGTTCTTAATACATTATTAGAATGTCCATATATTCCGATCCATTTTTGCATCAAATGTGACTTGTTATATCTGGGTAGCTCTATGCATACTGCAAATTGAACCGGCCGAAGAGCTGCATATCCCATAGTGTGAGACTGTGAGACAACTAATCTGTTTCCAAAATCCAAATGCATATAAGCCGGATTTCTGCATGAAGTAAATAAATTGTCCCAAGTGCATAGAATATATTAGAAATAGTAAATATACACAAAACCAATCACACAACAATACATGAGTAAGTGGTTAAAATAAAATAAAAACTCAGATACATATATAAGGTGATGAACCGATATATTATTATTACAATAATAGAAAGAGGGCGGGGGTAGCAGCGGAATGAGAAATGGAAGTGTTACATCAACGATTATTAATATCAAGAACACAGAAGAAGGAGAAAAGAAAGGTGAGTCGTTTTCAGGGAACAGATGGCAAGTGGCCGCTCGTCGGAACAACTCGCTTCATGCACGCAATTGTAAAAGCATTCATCTTCCGTCATCAATAAAATTGCATGGATCTTATTTACTCTTATATCTACGTACGTTCTCCTACTACATATATAAATTATCTTTTTTGTTGTATGTTGATAGCTAACACATACTACTGGGTCCTCTCCCTCTCACTTTATTTCTGGAATTGCTGGCCACCTTCCACAGAAGCGTATTACTCACTCAATTTATAATTAAGCTTTCACTTCTGAGCTGCTTACAGAGATTTCAAAAGCTTTTTAATCTTAGAGAGTCATCAGAAGCGTATAAGGGCTGCGTTCGTTTGGATTTATGAAATCAAATGAAATTGAATAAAATTAAGGAGAGAATGGTAGGAAAATTATAAAGAAGTTTAAAGGAAAAAAAATATATAAAATAATAATGATTAATTTTAGTGATTCTAATTTTTGGGATGAAAATTGTAGGTTAAATAACGAAGCAATCGAGTGGGGTATTTTTTTAAAATCATGTGGGATTAATTTAAATAAATTGGAATGGATGATTGAATGAACAAAAATTGTTCTTAAAATTTTTCTGATAATCACCCCAGATTAGAGTAAAATTTTCATTTATTCTTCTCATCTCAGTCTATCTAATTAAGTGAAGAATCTCTTGTTTCATTCCGTTTAAGCAAATACAGCCTAATGGTAATGGTGGAATCAAACATATACACTAGCTAATAAATGAATAAAAATTATATTCAACATATTTTATAACTTTTGTTTCCATTCCATTATTCATGGAGATGATTCTTGGCTGATCCTCAAAATATGGAAGGGACGAGTGAAAGATATAAGAAAATATATATACCAAAGCGAAGAATAGTATTAGACATTAAGACTAGTTGGAAAATACTGCAGTATTTGACCTAAATGTAGCCTAATTAAGTTGTGTTTTCCACAATGGCGTCGTCATGGAAGAAGAGTACTTGGGTTTAGGCACAAAATTACGTGAAAGATACAGAGAAGAAGTGAAAATCACGCAAGTTGACCATACAGAGAGCAAGTTGTTGCATCAAACTACTCTCTGATTTTCACCACCTTTACCTATACACACATTTTACTCATCAGGCCTAGCTGCATTCATATCATTTTTCTTGTTTATTGTACTTTTTTTACCTTAAATTAAACCGCCAGATACCGTTGTCACCATGTGCATTGTCCTTATATACACAAACATATATGTAAAAACAATCTTCTGCAACAATGTCCAATTAATTTTTATTTTAAATCTTCAATCTCCATGATATTTAATTATATATACAAATATCTCAATTGTTATTTATCTTTTGTTTTCTGAGAACCAACTTTATGACAGCTAAAAAGTCAGATCTGTTTGTTCATGCTTCTCATTACCGGAACAATAGTTTTCTTACATAATTATCAATATACATGTACGCACTCTCTGTCTTTCTTGTGTATATAACTCAGATATATATCAGTGCCGCTGCTGTGGGGCACAAAGGTCTACACACATTGTCCTCAAGCTTTAAGATCTTCTGGCTGCTAAAGAATCTAAATCAACTTAGCAGGGGCTACTAGCTAGGTTATTCCGAACTCTATAGTATTATAATTAACCAGAGGTCACTGTGTCCGTGATCACCTGCATTTCATTTTTATTTGGAGTATTTAATTAATGAAACATTAAAGAAAAGGGCAAGTATTATATATACACAAAAGCAATGCTGCATAAATATAAATATACCTGCAGTATTTACTTACTAATTATTTACTACGAGTATATGTCCTACATATACACGTACAGGGGGTGCAATACTGGGTGATGGGTGATTAATTAGTATGAAATTAGGGTATAAAAAAGTTGGACCAGTTCTTTAATTGGAAGGTCATGTCACCTTCTAGCTATCTGCCTCTGTTGAAAACCTGATCAGCGCATAATATATTTAAGCCCCCTCTTGCTAAGCATCACATCGATGGCCACGTATGCGTTTCCGATCGCGCCATCTATCAATATTGATGACATGCATGATAGAGATACTGTTGAATTTTTAGACTCAAAGGAGAAAATGAGTGCAGTAGTTAAATTAGACTGTGAATTTACTGGAGATTAGTTGCCTTTCGCGATTAATTAATTTTAGTTTAAGGATTCAGAGAACTCATCGATCATATGTATGTCATGTTTAGATATTTCTACAAACTGTAATGGATTAGTCCATCTATTAGTACCTGGACTTGATACATTTTGAGGTTTTTTAACCGAAAATGAGATTAGTTTCAATATTGTAGCTAATCTAGCTAGGAGATTCATTCATCAACAATTACCCCAAGCTTGATCTCTGTAAAATACGGAGACAACTTGTACGATTGATCAAGAAATTGACGAAAATACGAGAAGCGTGAATACTCTACTAATATTGATTCGTGTAATTACATGATTCAATCGGCTACTACATTTTTTTCACTCCAGAAAACCTGGAAAACAATGTTAACAATTTTCTCCCATTACCACTTCGCAGGAAAGATTGAAGTAAAAGAAACGGCCTGTCTAGAGCATCTACAATAGAGTTTATAAGACATTATGGGTCTGTTTGGGAGTGCTGTTAAAAATTACTGTGCGGTTAGAAAAAGGGCTGATAAAAAAAATGTTATTTTAGAAATCGGATAACTGTTTGGTAATTTTTTTGATATTTGCTTATTTTGAGTTAAAAATATAAAAAAAATAATTTTTTGGTGAGGTTTCACAGTGAAATTTATAACTGCTTTCGCAGAAAGCTGAAAACAGCTTTTTCCAAAAGCATGTGAGGACCTGCTTTTTCTAAACGCAGATTTTCAGCTAAAAGCTTCTGTTCAAAAAAGCTGATTTTAGATTTACCAAACAGTTTTTTACCTGCTTTTCAGCGAAAAGCTGCTATTGCTGTTTGCAACAGCAACCTCAAACAGTGCCTATATCTTGATAGTTTTGATTATATTGATTTACTATTTAAAAATAGTATGTTGTTATAATTCTAAATTACCATAAGTAGAATATTTACTATTTTTTTATACGATATGTGAAATATTTTTTCAGATTTCTTATAAGTCTATAAAAATTCGACAAAAATAGTCAAACAAAGGAACTTGACTATATTTATATATACAAGAAGAATGTATTATAGAAATGGATTTTTTTATATAATCTCTGTTTTATATTATAATATAATCTCTGTTTTATATTATAATATATAATATTCGTAACTTTTAGATAAGAATTCTACGTGGACCTACTCTCATAAGACTACCTTTACTCTTCCGCATTGCAAACCTTCGTCTTACCTTCTAATATGTATATTGTCGGCAGTCGGCACAGTTTACTTTAACTCAAGATATTGTAAATCGGAAAAGGAATAAATGCGCGCTCTAAGTGAAATCTGCTAAACAAAATATATAAATTATATAAACAAATAAGTATGATATATACTGTAGTAGAAATAACAGAGAAATGACAAAGGTAGGTTGCTTCTTGAAGTGAAGTTCCTTGTCTGCTGGACCACCAAAATCACACATCAAAACAAACAGGTTTAGTTAAAAAAAAAGGGCACTGTGTGAGGTCAGTTACATAGAAATAGATTTTTATTACACAAAATATAATCATTGAATTAGTGTCAGCTAAACAACTGATTTGCTTGCTCGATTGGGTTTCTACCCACCACCCAAAATACATGTAAATTTGGACTGACTTTTTGGGCGCCTCCTTTAGGGCCACGTGTAATTTCCAAAGTCCTTGCAGTATGCAAGTACGCACCAGTTACTTTTATAGAGTTGTTATAGCATAATTATAAAGTCGATAATTATATAAAATAATATAGTTTTAAATACGATTATCTTATTTCTATATTTTTATATATAGTAAATTCTAATTTTATTAATTTCCGCCGATTGTGTTGTTGCTTATTAAGTGAGGAATTCTCCCATTGTAGGTTCACGATACTTCAAAATCGTAAGTGAACTAGAGAACCTGAGTAGTCTCTGCACCGTGTTGAGCTAACAAATTTTGACTACAATTTTTAATTATTTGAAGTTATAATTTTTATAACAATCTAACATTATTTCTTTTCAAATTTGACAAGTAATGCGTAATCATAATTAAATTTTAATACATATAATAATTCAAATTGTGAAATCCGGAAACAATAGGATTTTTTGTAATGATAATAAAAAGCTTTTCTTAACTAATTGGATATAGACTCCTCCGTCAAACCTATAAATTGAAATGTTGGCAGTCCTCTTATCATCTTCAAATCAAAACATGGGATCCTGGAATATCTGTTGACTTTTGTACCATGCATTCGTACGAAAGAACTCCAAAGAAGAAAGAAATCCTGAGAAGAAGAAAGATGAACGTCCTCCTATGCTCTCAAAATTTTCCGATAGTTTATTTTAGTTATTATGAGAAGAGCAACTACGTGTCTGTTTGGCAACATGGACTTCCAAATTTTTTCTTCAACAAATCGTTTTCTTTACTCGTTCGTGTAAAAAGTCAATAATATTTATAAAAAGTTAAGAATACTAACTTTTCGTTTGAGCACTTCTTCTTATTTACCAAAACAAAAAAACATACTTTAATATGTTTTTTCTAAAAATCCTTAACGAATTTTAAATTATACTCCCTCCGTCCCCTTTTATATGTCCATTTTCAAAATAATTTTTATCCCTATTTACATGTCCATTTATACTTTCAAAACTAATTTAATGGTAGTTTTTCAAATATATCCCCATAATTTCAATTTTCAAGACTTGACTTATTTAAAACTTGGTTGAATTTATGTTTTCAAGACATAAAGTAAGGGTATTCCACCATTTTCAAGATATTAATCAGAGGTATTTAATGAAAAAGTTTAGACAATCAATTATTCCTTGATATGTATTTTTTTCCAAAATGAACATGTAAAAGGGGACGGAGGGAGTATAACAGTAATATAATACAATACATAAGCTCTCCTCAAAGCCCCATTAGGTAAAACTTAAACCACTTTTACTTGGATATCGTACAATACACGTGAATTATGATAAAAACACCGACTTCAATAGCCTTTTTAACCAGTTAATTAAGTCAGTGATAACAAATTAATTGCGAATAATATATAACCCTACTACAACAGTGATATGGCGCTGATCAAGACGACCAAAGAATGGTAGGTCGAGGAAATCTGTGATCTTTTAGCGTATCGGGCTTTCATCATTTCGACAATCAAAGATCACATATAATTCACGAGGGTCTATACGTAAGTTTAATATATATTGCTTGTCGTCGTCGTCTCCGCGTACAAAAAAGTTCTCAATCTAAACTTGTTACAGACTCTTGTTCCTCAGACAACATTGTTTTCTAGTTTCTCAACCGTTATAGACACTGCTAGGGGCAATGCAAAACAGTTGACTTATCTGAAAGGAATTACAATAATCTTGTTACTTGTACGTAGGCCGTAGCTGCAGATGATCACTTTGCCGGAAGAAAATGGTGGTGTTTGTTTGCGAGAAGCAGAAGTTGCTTCTGCTTTTCTTGACCCGTTTGTGTAAAAAAGTAGAAACATTTTTAAGAAGCTGAGAATGCTAGCTTCTTTCTCACAGCTTCTGCTTCTTTTCCAAACACTTTCTTAACTTATTTACTTCTCACTTCTACTCCACTTATTTACTATAAGTAATAAGTCACTTCTTTTAAGTTAACTCAACCGGCCCTTATATATATATATATATATATATATATATATATATATATATATATATATATATATATATATATATATATATATATATATATATATATATATATATATATATATACATACACACACACACATGAGTGCACCAGAAGTCACAAATCGAATATGCAGGTTCCTCTTTTGTAGCTGGTGTCGTGCTAAAAATAATGAGCCCAGCCCAGGCTTCAATTAAATACTCCCTCCGTCCCTATTTATCTGTCCACTTTTGAAGTAAAAATTTGTCCTTATTTATCTGTCCATTTATACTTTCAAAACTAATTTAATGATAGTTTTTCAAATATATCTCCATAATTTCAATTTTCAAGACTTTGACTTATTTAAAACTTAGTTGAATTCATGTTTTCAAGACATAAAGTAGGGGTATTCCACCATTTTCAAGATATTAATTAGAGGTATTTAGTGAAAAAGTTTATACAATCAATTATTTCTTGGTATGTGTTTTTTTTTTTCCAAAATGGACAGATAAAAAGGGACGGAGGGAGTACTGATTTGCAGAATTGTAAAAGTTTGTACTAATCGAGTTAAGATTCTACGCGATAAACCAAAACCTACGCTAAGCAAGATGAATATGGGTTGTATTTAGTCAAATAGCTTAGTGAGCTTATTTATTAGAGTTTATAAACTTCTACGTACTCTATATATATATATACACTACTATCTTAGTAATATTCTTGTCATTACCGGCTTCAACGAATTTTCTAGTTGTAGATTTAATTTCTCAATCATACAAAATTTATCAGTTCCTGTTATTGTTTATGCAACTACTACTACGTTTGGTCATCAAACACACACTTAAAAACATATTTATAGCCATAGTATTGCCAAACAATTCCAGCTCGCCTCGTGAGAGAAGCTGACATGGAAATTTTTCTCCAAGAGACGAGCAAAAACTGTGGTTTTTTACGTTTATATGCACAGAATATTCGATGACTACGCCTGTATATATGTTTACTGAATCGTACAAAATATATATAAAATTATCACATCAGCTACCTCCTTTTCTTCGTATAACTAGTTATATGAGAAGCAAAAAGATAGCTCAAACTAATTCTTCAGGAGTCCTGATTTAGTTATTTCACGCTTTTCTGTTTAGTATTATTGTTTACTTTTTTGGTTTCAGCATACAATATTTTCATTTTTTTAGATTATATTTAAATTATATGTTTTCCGCTAATTGTTAAACAATGATCTGTTATCTATTGAATTATAAAATCTGCTTGCTTAAAAAATTCATTTTTCAAATAATAAAATCAAACATGTACTTAATCAAGTTGGAGTAGCGGGGAAGAAGATGATCTATGCTGCTCGTAGTCGTAGTTAGTTTTCATAATTGTAAAAAATGAACTTAGCTGATGATATATATAATATAAAAATATTAATTTTTCATTTATTCATCTTCATTAAAAAAATATATTTTAATTACACACCATCCACTTAGGTTGTGTTCACTTGGAATGAATGGAATGAAGGGGGAATAGAATGAATTTTGTACCCTAAAATGGTGTTATCAAATAAAATGTATATAATTTTCATTCTTTCGATCATTCCAATCTTACTATTTTAACTATAACTTTAACCCACATGTTTTGGAAGGAATGCTCATTCCATTTTTACATTATGTTTCTTCACAATCTTTCTCACAAAAAATTTAACTACATTCATATTTTGTCACTATTATTTCATACTTTCTTCTTTTTCCTTAAAACTATTATATAATTTTTCATCCAATTCTCCCCTCATTCCATGATTCATGAAGTGAACACGGCCTGTTCTTGTCATTCAGCCACAAAGATTCCGACGTCATTCCGACTGACGTGTAATTTATATTACTCAATTATAAGTAGATTTCTCTCCAGAATAATGTATATACATCGATATAAATTTTGTGACAACATTTTTCTAAATAAGTTAGGTTGTTAATTGTTGACTAACTTCATAAGGGTTGAGCTCATTACTATATTTTAAGACTTGACTCGAAACTTAGGACTGTCAGATCGAATGCAACTCTATTTAGGTCCGGAAGCGTGGCTTAATTTCGTCCAGTAAATAGATATAAAATTATACAGTACAGTAAGAAAATATACCTGTAATACTGCATTAATCAATCTCACGAATCACCAAACTGCGAAGTCCTAATGTAACATTAGTGAATTTACAGAGAAGGATGATAGCGATTGTCTATAATATAACTATATAAAGATAATGTTCCTGATTATAAATAATATATTTTCAGCTAGAGAAAATGTTCGATATTGAAAATTCTCGAATGAGAAAAACACTAAAATATATATTAATCTCTGTATTTCTATAAAGAATCTAAAATTAATATCATTCAGTGAAAAAAATAGTTAATAATATATTGTATCATATATATATGAAGAATACAAAATTTTCTATATAATATTAGGAGTATTAGTATATAATCTCGTAAAGAAGTTCACGAAATGTTACAGTACAGAACAAGGGGTCCATGAACAAATAACAATCCAATACTTGCCATTAGTAAATTTTAAAATTTGTCAAGACATAAACTAGACACTTTGATAGTTAAAGTTGGGCCTAAACTGACCAGGCCTCGAGAATACAGATCCAATTTTGGGCTGTAGGTAAGGATCACCTGAAAATAAGTATTATCCAAATAGAGCTACCACACTAGCATATTTACCAGAAAGGAGAGTTCACTTTCTCCAGAATTTGTTGAAACCTGGGGTCACTATATGCTCCATGTATACAACTATAGGTCTTTATCATTAGCAGTTTAGCACCAGCACATAGTAGGACAATTTATCATTATCACCAGCACATAGTAGGAGAATTTAAAGCAGATGTTTTGTAGGGAAACAGGGAAACGAAGATGCCCTGTGTATACTGTATAGCATATCCTGGAATGTAATATATTAGTGTATCTTTCTCAAAAACGGAAGTAGGTCACCCTCAAGAACGACAGTAGGTCACAGTTAGTCTGGTAACAGTTATATATGTACATATATCAAAGCGATTTCAAACGATCGAGAAACATCTAGATCTTCCAGAAACATAACGGCGGCTATCAAATAAATTAAGCAGAATAAACCCGGCCTTACAAAATCAGATATCTGGAGAATATTTTGGCATTTAAATGAAGAAATGATCAGTCTAAGGCAGGATTCTCATAACAACGCATCAGATGATTATAATAACAATGCTTCTGAATGCTTTTTTCCATATTCTGAGTATTAATATGATGAATTGTGCTCAACAAGTCTAATACATATAACTGAACCACAAAAGACAAGTCATACCATACAAACAAATTTAATAGGTAGATGGCAGCCTAACAACTTCACGAGCATACAAATGGTAAAAGCTTATGCACTAGAAGCTTCCTTTGCCTCTTCAGCTGCTTCTTCCTCTCGTAACTTTATTAAAGATGGAGGTGGCCTAACAACAATGCTTTTCTTCCATTGCCGATCACGCTTTCTTGACAACCTCTTGTTTATACCTTCCTCAAGTTCTCTCTCTCTTCTAACAGTGAGCATACGTGCAACCTGACCCACATCAAGCCAATAGTAAGAGTGAATTTAACTAAAATTCTGATGTTATTTCATAATTCAATTTCGAACACCAGCAGGAGTAAACATAGGTGAACGCAAAGACAGAGATGATGGCCAACATACTACTGTACACTCGCTCCTTTCAGAGACAACTAAGGAAAGAACAACTAGCATTCTAATTTTTAATGGAGAAAGTATGTCCAACAGATAGGGTATTATAAGAGACTCTTCCTTGTAGTCTTCTGCTGAGTGTGGAAGAGGCAAAAACACACACAGCTATCATAGATGTATATAATAATACATACACAATAGAAAAAATCTATGAGCTCGCCAATCGTGTTACATCTAAAAAAAATAAAAAAATTGCCCAGTAACATTGCCTTTCAGTGCTTTGCTCTGAACAAATATAAGACGTGACTGCTTCTATACCAGCTAATACTGTGCTCACCTTTTCAAACAAATATAAGCTTATCAATTGAGCTTATATATAATAATGAATAACAGCTCTGATTATGACACTATACCCTCCTTAAGATTTCCTGTAACATTGAACCAGCATTTCTTTAAGGAATAATTCTACATTAATATTATATTCTGCAATACCATCGGAACTCTCAGTAAATTGGCCAAGCTAGTATATATTTATAACGTTTCCGGGTTTAGTTCTTACACAAATTGTTCCGCGTCAAGCAATCCTTTTCCCTTTATAGTTCATTGTCAAAACATCTACTTATAGAAGCATAACACGATTGGGCCTGCTATCCAAAAACAAGAAATGCATAAAAGCGCTCAAGATAACTCAAGTTGAATTACAACCTATAAGTCGTTATTTTCATCAAAACATACTAAATTATTAAATGAATCTTAAGTTGCAATGCAGAAGTAACTGCTCAAAACATACGCAATGAGCACACATTGCATACCATAAACTCCAAACATGTAACAATCAACGGCCCGCACTTAGTGCACAGGCCTCCCACATCCCAGTACAGCCCCAATGTACACAAACTTATCAACATTATACAACAAATTGTTGTAGCATGTCAAAACTCATGAACAAAACATATATCACATTACATTATGCAAAAACAACACAACTTAATTAACGGATAAGAAAAGCGTAAAAGTGAATAAAGATGAATACCCTTTTACGCATACGACGAAAATCACTAGACTTGAACTCATTACGAGCAGAGCGCTGAAGACGGAGCATAAAGAGCTCTCCTTTAAGATCGACAACTTGTTCTTGAATCTCTTCGGTAGTCAAAGCCCTTATCTCCTTCAATTCTTCGTCTTTTTTCGACATTTTCACAGGAGCAATTTGAACAGCTCGAGTGCATTGAATTCGAGGTGGGCAAAAGTGGGCTATTTTAATTCCGTGGAAAGATGATGATTTTGAAATTAGGGTTTTGGGGAAGGGGGAAAAGCTGGTGGGTGAAGCAGCGGCAATGGAGAAACTGCTCAACATCTTTCTTTCTTTTTGCTGAGCAAATGGTTGTTCTATCTCTGTGCTGTTTTATTGGATAAGGAGAGGACGAGGACGATTGGGGAGATTGCTCTGTATGTCAAATCTATCTTTCTTTTTATTTGTTTTTGTAATGTTAAATTTACATAAATGTGATTGTATTTATTATTTTTATTGAATTATCTTTTTCTACAATTGAAAATGAGTAAAAGTACTATTAAAATATAATTAATATCATAAGAAATTATTTTATATGATAAGTTTAACTAGTCATATATGTTCCTACAAAGATAACTACAGTAATAATTTATATAAAAAATGAATTAAAAAGGCTGAGAAAACAATAAAAGTACATGGATTAAAGAATTGAGAAGTTGATGGAAAAATTACTGTCATGTTCTTTATTATTAATTTCTGGTTATAATTTTTTATAATTATATATTTACCATCATGCAACAAGAAGAGAAAAATGATAGTTTATAATATTTTATTATAAAATTTAAGCTTCATCAATTTTGTTAGAAGAAGTTTAAAAATTAAATATGAACAAAATTTTTAATAATTCAAAAAGTCATCACAATATAATCAAAACTTAAAATAATTTATTTTTTTATATATTTTATGAACCGCACTCAAGTATCAAAATTCGTTTCCTCTAAAAAAAAATGTACTCCTTCTGTCCCTTTTTAGTTGTCACATTTTTATTTTTGTTGGTCAAATTGACTAATTTATGACCAAAAATTATAAGTTATTCTTTCATTATTTTAAAAAACTGAAAATTACATGTCAAAGTAGATTAAAAGTTATTTCCGATAATATATTTTATTTATTTTTTTACTTGATAAAATATTAATAAATTTCAAGTGAAATTGACAACTAAAAGGGACGGAGGGAGTAAATATCAAAATTGGTTTGCACCGTAGTTTCCATTTTAACCCTAGGAAAAAAAAAGGCTACGTAAAAGAAGTTGCACAAAAAAAACAGAAACAATATAAAGTAAATAGGTGCCTGCCTGCCCCTTCTTGTTGTGTTGATGTTAAGCTGGCATTCAAGTGAATTAGGGCGATCTCTCATCTCAATCGGGTCAAAACCAACAGATCACAACAATTCACACTCCTCCTCGTCTCTATATATCTATCTATATCGTTTAGATTAGTATCCTATCCTACTATATAGATTAGATTAGTATCCTATCCTATCCTATCGGGGATGTATAGCAGCAGTCAATAGTCGGAGCTCCGATGGGTGCAGCCGGGTCCAAATTGGAGAAAGCACTGGGCGAGCAATTCCCCGAAGGCGAGCGTTACTTCGGTCTCGAGAATTTCGGCAACACTTGCTACTGTAACAGCGTCCTTCAGGTCACCTGATTTTCATTTTCGATTGTTAGGTTTTCATTTCTGTGAATTGCGTTGTTGAATTAGCTTTGCTTTAGGTTATGTTTAGAGTATGTGTGGAATTATAATTGGTAATTTATCGTCCTGTTATACTGCAGGCTCTCTACTTCTGTGTTCCGTTTCGTGAACAGTTACTAGAATATTACTTGAATAACAAAACTCTTACGGATTCCGAAGAGACTCTCTTGACATGCCTGGCCGATCTTTTTATGCAGGTATCAAATCTCTCAAGTGCTTTTTATTGTTAATTAAGATTTTAGATTCGACTAGTTGGTTAATACGAATCATTCAATTTTGTATTTTACATTTGACACCCATGTTGTGTTTAATTTCTACTTACTTTTTTCATTTTGTTCCCGTAATCCATCATCTTGCGTCTCTTGATTTGTATTTTTAGTAAGTGGTTGACTTCCCAACTTCTAAGAGCTTTAAAGTTGGCTCAGTTTAATTCTGTTTTCGACATTGGCCCTTCTAGTATATGCGACTACTTGGAGTGTAGGCTTGGTACAGTCTGATTTCATTTTAGAATTTACTATCACCGTCCAGCTAATCTATTTTAAGCGTATTTTTGTTTGTTTGTTGCTCTTTAATCGTATTCTTAGTTTTGCATGCTATTGAGATGTATACAACAGCTCTTTGCTGTACGGGGATAGCAACAAAATTAAAGTCAGTTTTGTATCGATATTCATTTTGCATCAATGATTTTTTATGTATTCTACAACTGTAGGGTGAGATTAAATTATTTTTTTTTTCTAAGCTATACTTAAAAAACATTATGTGTACATTCTCTAATTTAGTGTTCTGGGCTGCAATTAGGTTTTAAAATGTTCTTTTCCTCATTTCTGATTGACACTCTGGGGCCTTCACATATCGCTCTTAAATTGAATGCTTTATATTATAGTTAATTTTTTGATGTATTTTGAATTTAGAGGTTTTCGCTGGGTTATTCTCTGTTTTCGTAGCTTCTAATTCAGATTGCGAGTTTGTAACTAGGTGTCTGACACTTAATATCAATAGTGTTAAAGGCTTTGCGTTGCCAATGTCTATTAATGAGAAAATTTATCCCTACTGTCAAGTATCAATTTTATTGATATTAGTCCAATGAGATAAGAAAACACCTATATGTATTTCGGCTAAGAATATTAAATATCCTTGAGTGTCCTGAAAATGACTAATTTTTATTTTGTTGCTGAATCATTATATAAATAAACAATTTGTTTACTGTTAGACTTAGTATGATATAGCATTCCTCCTTGGAACATGTACCATCAACCTGAGCAGTAGGAGAGGAATGGCCATTGGCTCTAGAGCCCTTGTTTGACTATAGAGCGCATTAGTGCAAAACAGAGACATTAGGAATAATGGGTGGCTCCCATAGAAGAAAAGATGGTAGAGCATCATTAGTGATGGTCTGCTCATGTGTGGGGTAGACAGATAAGTGCACCAGTTTGGTGGATGGAGGCTTATATCTTGGCATGCGCAAAAGAGCGAAGGGGAGACCAATAAAGACTTGACCATATCGTATTCACCAAGTCACTGAAGATAATGACTAATTGCGAATCTAGTGATAGAAAATGGCTGAAGGAGGAGAGTGATATATACTGTACCTTTAGAATGCTTGTGGACTTATGGACGCATAGAGATACTTTCCTACTGTCTTTCAAGCTTTCCACCGGCAAATTCGCTTAATGCCTTGTTATTTGTTAATGTATGCTTAATGTCAATGATATAAATTTATAAATGCAAAATTATTGCTTCAGTATCTGTTTGCATAAAAGCAACCAAACTTTATCAAAGATTCCATTACAGGTGAGCTAAACTTGTATTCAAAGTTATTGCGGAATTACGCTCTGATTAAAAAAATTTAAATTAGACCAGTTTTTGTTGCAGTTAACAATGTTGTTTTTTATGTTCTGTGTCACCACATTGGTGTCATGATTTATTTCCACCATCCTTTTTGTTCAATGTGCCTTGACCTCTATAGCGAAAATTACTGCATGGTGAAAAACAATATACTATGAGATTTTACATACACATGTAATTGCATCAGGATTTGTGTGTTGAGATATTTAGTCATAGATATGGATGCAGAGATAAGAGGTATGGTTGAATTCTTCCCATCAATCATCTGTTGTCAGATTTGGCAAGCAGAATATCTCCTTTCCTCCTGTTTTCTATACAATTTTGATCTTAGTTATGCATTTTTGTCATTGTTTGTTATAAAAACCTTTTGTACCCCGACCTTGACATTGCTTCACCTACAATTCTCATGCACATTTGTAAAAGGTTACGACTTCGATATTCATTGATGTTGCTTGTGTCAACAATTCTTATTTGTAGATTAGTTCACAGAAGAAGAAGACAGGCGTTATTGCTCCTAAGCGCTTTGTACAGAAACTGAAAAAGCAAAATGAGATTTTTCGAAGCTACATGCACCAGGTACGCTTCTGCACTTCTTGTCTAGCTTGAACCATTAATACAAGTACATAAAAATTGATATTGTATCCTGGTATAAATGAGCTGCATATTTTTTTTCTTCCCTCCCTCTTTAAACCTTGTTTCCCTCTCCTAGTCTTCTTTTTCTCAATATAATACTTGTATTGTTAATTTCACTTAAATATCACCTCTTTTTATGTTCCAGAGCATTAGATTATCCTAATATTGCATTTGTGCTAGCTACTGCTCTCTCTGTGATCTCTTATTTTTTTTAGTCTCTGGTGGTGGCTTATTGTGTTGTTGGTATAGCTTTACTACCAGGGCATGATCTGATTAGAAGTTTTTTCTGTAGGACGCGCATGAGTTCTTGAATTATTTATTGAATGAACTTGTCGACTTACTGGAGAAGGAGGCTCGTAAGGCAAAAAATGATACCGCAAGTTTATCGCCGCCTGAGAATGTAGCGAACGGACCAAAAAATGGTCATCCTGATGGCGCTCAAAAGGAGCCTCTTGTCACCTGGGTGCACAAAAACTTTCAAGTAATTTCACTTTTCTGTTCATTTTCTTGGCAGTGCTTAGTGCTTACCTTACAATTTCATGCACTACACACCTTGGTTATAATATTGTAGGCAGTGGTAGCCTGGTAGGCACAGTCACATGTTTCGTTTTATACTGTGTTGACCTGATGTCTTGTTTATTTACAGCATATGCACGTGTACATATAGTAACATACCAAGTTTCTCACGCCCCCTTTATCATTAATTTCTAGGGTCTACTCACGAACGAAACAAGGTGCTTACAGTGTGAAACAGTAACCGCTAGAGATGAAACTTTCTTGGACTTGAGCCTGGATATTGAGCAGAACAGTTCAATCACAAGTTGTTTAAAAAACTTCAGTTCCACAGAGACTTTAAATGCCGAGGACAAATTCTTTTGTGACAAGTGTTGCAGGTACACACTACTTATTCTATGATTCTTCTTCTTCCTGTATCAAATGAGCTGTATACGATGAATTGGAGATTTTTTTTCTTTGCACATTCTGTGCCGTCTGTTGCAAGTTGGACCTAGGCATGTATGATGTATCTTATCCATATTTCTTTCATTGCCGTTGATGCATAAATCCGAAATTGATGATTAAAAAAAACCTCATCTGAATGCAGTTTGCAGGAAGCACAGAAGAGGATGAAGATAAAGAAACCTCCACAGATTTTGGTAATTCATCTGAAGCGGTTCAAGTACATAGAGCAGCTTTCAAGGTACAAGAAGTTATCGTATCGTGTTGTGTTCCCACTAGAGCTGAAGCTGAGCAATACAGTGGAGGATGCAGATGCTGAGTATTCCCTGTTTGCTGTAGTCGTTCATGTTGGGAGTGGGCCCAACCATGGACATTACGTCAGCCTTGTGAAAAGCCATAATCACTGGTTGTTCTTTGATGACGAAAATGTGGAAATGATTGATGAGTCAGCTGTGCAGACATTCTTCGGGTCAGCGCAGGAGTATTCTAGTAATACAGATCATGGGTATATCTTGTTTTATGAAGGAGTTGATGCCGGAAGTGGCATCCCAAGTTGAGAGAAGAATCGCAGCAATATTACAATTTTGAACAAATGAACTTTCAGTTTTCTATTTTAAATACATTCTTTAGCTACTTCCCTCTCAATATTTCTTACAAACATTTCTGATATGTAAGCTCAGGTCAGACAAGGTGGATTTAGTAAAATTAGTATTAGTTGATTTTCAAGTTGGCATGTACTAAGGTCATCTCCATGGCAATTGTCATGGCTTGATTCAGAATTTTCAAAATAAATCATGCATGGCTGTTTTGTTTTGAAATATTCAGTTCACTCTCTTTCTTGAAGCAAAAAAAGGTTAAGCTCTCTCTGGATAAATTTTATTAACTAAAATATACTATTAATTTCGAACAATTTTACAGTCCCCATTTAAAAAATAATAATTATCTGAAATTATATTTATGTAAATATCAAAAAAAATTATTAAATAACTACTAATATTTATAATGGTTTGAGTGACAATTTCGGTTAACAGGTCGTGTTCGTTTTAGCAATAAAACAGATTTTAGATCAAGATAAAATCATTTAAAATTGAATAAAACTGAAAATTGAAATTTTTAAAAATGAAATAATAATTTTGGATTCATTTCTGATCAATTTTCTAGTCATTTTGGATCTTATTTCAGTAAATCGGGTTGAAGTAGTCTTATTTGGGTCGGGTTTTCTGATATTACCCCAATTTGCCACCACTATTTCAGAGTACAACAGTACACTATCTCAGAAAACACCATGTTATAACAGAACTTCCCATCAAAAACAGCACAATGATTTTAACAGAACTCCCCATTCATTAATAACGACATCACTTTTTGCCAGCACTATTTTGAGACATCACACAAAGGCTCAATATCTTCATATTTCTTTATCTGGAGGTTTTATATTTTTCTTGATAAATATACAGTTTTACCTGGCTTTAAACGAGAGGAGAATAGTATAAAAGACCCTAGTTAAATTTGGCATTGCAGAAGAAAGATGTGTGCAGCAGAGTATGGCGTTTTGAATTTACAAGAATCTCCCAGATTTGGTTCTCGAAATCTCGAAAACTCTTACGAGAAATTGCAACAGATTGGCCAAGGCACTTATGGGTATCACTCTCAACGACAAATTTTCTTCACCATATTGATTTTTAATCGACTCTGTTGTTTTCATAATCAAGAATCAATGTCTTTGTTTATAATTGCTTTTCTTTTGTCTATGTTGTTTTTTAGTCTAGTGTACGTAGCTAAAGATTGTGCAACAGGAGAAATTGTCGCCTTGAAGAAACTCATCATGAATAAAGGGTTACCAGGGGTAATTATTTTCTTCATTCTCTAATTGTTTAGTGCTTGTGGTTTTCTGAATTTAATATCTGAATATGTTATTTTTCGCGCAAGTTTCCCGTTAGTGCAATTCGTGAAATTAAGATACTGATGAAGCTGCAACATGAAAACGTAACCAGGTTGAAAGAGATTGTGACATCTGCAGGTGTGTATTTAAAGTGATGTATGTGAATGTAATGTTTCGAGTTCTAGTTTTTTTTACTATATGTTCCAATTCTTAATTGGTCCAGAAAGGGATAAGTGAGCGATGCCAGGTGAGTAGAATACCGTGTTAGCTTTAATCGGATATATGTAGTGTTGCCTTGATCTGGGTCTTGGTTGTCTTGTATTATCTTCTTCTCATTTTAGTAGATGTGAGTGTCTGACACAAGTTATTAATATGTATCTTTTATGAAATCACAGAAGGTGATAATAAGTATAAAGGAGATATTTACATGGTTTTTGAGTACATGGATCATGACCTAGCAGGGCTTGTTCTTCGTTCTGGATCAAGATTTACAGTTCCTCAAATTAAGGTATTGCAAAATAGATGATCCGCGACGATGTTTATCATAATCAATTTTGAACTTTTAGATTGCTGAGAGTATCTGTTTGCAGTGTTATATGAAGCAACTACTGGCAGGGCTTCATTACTGTCATGTCAATCGAATTCTTCACCGGGATATTAAGAGTAATTTCTATCTGAAATTTTCGTATTGTCTTACGTTATCTAATTATTTGTGAAGAAATTTTTCCATCTAATACTTTTCCTTCCAGGTTCGAATCTTCTCCTTGATAACCAGGGTAACTTAAAGCTTGCAGATTTTGGTCTATCTAGGTCATTTTCTTATAATCACAGTGTAGATCTCACAAATCAAGTAATTACACTGTGGTACAGGTAGACATTTGAATATGATAATAATAACTTATTGTGCTTATGCAAGACTTGGAAAGACACTAAAAATCTGATTTGATAGCTTTTTGTTTGAGCAGACCTTCAGAGTTACTTCTTGGCGTTACCAAGTACGGTCCAGCTGTTGACATGTGGTCAGTCGGTTGTATCTTTGCCGAGCTTTTGCAAGGGAAAATAGTTTTACCCGGAAGAGCTGAGGTCTTCTTGTCTATACTTATTCTTTTTCCAGTAGGTACATCTTAGCAAAGTACCATAGCATGTACCAATGGAAATATTATTTATTCTTGGAACCTGCTATAACATGCACCTTGCAAACTTTCACTGCTCGGAGTCTTGAACTGATATGTAATCAGCTGATTATGTTAATATGGTGAAGCTGCGAGATCTTCTATGTTAATAATTTTTTTCTTCCTTTGATACATATAATGCTGCTAGTAAAGAGGCATCATCTGGAGATATTTTCTGCACATGCTTCTTTGCTAATCATTATGAAATTTCAATCACTTCCTCATACTGTGTCATGTGATGTCATCTATACTGATGAAAGTCTGCTGACTGATCCATGACAATATTAAATTGTTGCCCCTTGAGTTCATCCAAGTTCAATAGCTCACTCTAATGGTGTCCTTCGCCTTTAATGCTCCTTAATTATATTGATTATTGCCTCTTAAGTCTGGGACTAAATTGTAGTCTTCGTTTAGGTAATCATTTTTCAATCACATTGTTACACAAGGAAAATAAATATACAAATTTTACCCTGTTTGTCATGTACTCCACTGCTCCATTAAGTTGATATGCACTCATTGAATTTTTGTAGCCCGACCAGTTGAAAAAGATATTTAAGCTTTGTGGAACTCCTGATGAGATTAACTGGCCTGGAGTGTCTACAACTCCCTGGTATAACAAGCTCATGCCGGAAAGGCATATGAAGAGGTGAGTCCGGAAGACGTTTAGGCAGTTAAGTGAATGAAAATATAAATGTAAATGGTTTCATCTCATAGCATGATGGATTTCAATTGCTATAATGTTTCACATGTTTTACAGAGTTGATAGTTATGCTATTGATTTACTGGAGAAAATGCTTACTCTGGATCCAGCACAGGTATAGCTTTTGTTTGGCATATTAGTAAAACTTGCAAGTCCTAGTCTAAAAACTATTTGTGAACACCGTTGGATGTGTATCTGTTCATTAATGACTCCTTAGCTGTGCAACTTGTGATGAACTTCAATGTGAACAAAATAAGGCTTCAGTTATATTGTTATTCAATTATGTGAAGCTACATAGGTTCATGGTGAAGTGAACACAAGCCAAAGTGCTCTAATTACTGATCTGGTCTCTTCCTTGCTAATTCTTTTCTTTAAGTTGCTCAAATATAAATTGTGAACTTAATTAAAAACATTTCGAGGGTTTCTATGTGGAGGTCTTGGGCTTTGGGATGAGGACACATGACTGATTGTTGAAGGGTTTATCTCGTGCAGACCTCCAATTTGAGCATTTAAATTTAAGTTTTGAGGGATGGTAGCAGGAAGTTTTTTGACTGTGTGCGTATAAAGTGCTTGTTTAGTTGGAGTGTTGGCTTTCTGGAAATTGCAGCATTAATTATGGTGCTATATTGCTTAGTTCCATATTTCTTCCTTGCCTAGATTTGGGGGTATCGAGGCACATACTCTTAGTTGATCGTAGGGCTGTTATTTGCTAGTGAAGTATGGATTCGTAGTGTTTTTTTGCTGTCTGTTGGGTAGTGAACAAGTTTATGGAGCTTTTTTCTTACAAGCATATGATTTTTTAAAATCAAGGGTAAAGATGGTTATGTTGCAAGCACGCGGTTATGTGACATATAATTTTGTATTCTGATTTTTCACTTTTTTGTAGTTACCTCACTTGTATCCATGGAATTGGTGCGGTCAGAGAGAAATTGTAGTTTGAATTTCGAAAGACCTTTGTTTTACTTTATCTTATTGTTTCCATTTTAAAAGCAGTAAAAGTGCCATGTGGAGGAGGGTTATCCAGTAATTTAGTATTATATCTAGATTCTACAATACTTGGTCACTGCACTACTATATATCAAATGTAAGAGTTTTCTCATTTAATTGTCAAGCTTTTAAATTGAAAATTTCCTCATTGTCTCGTTTTAACTTCTGTAGAGAATATCTGCTGAAGATGCGCTTGATGCAGAATATTTCTGGACTGATCCCTTGCCTTGCAATCCCAAGAGGTGATTTGCTATAACTTTAAACGTTTCAAAACCATATATATTTTGTCTTTAAAAACGTTTCAAAACCATATATATTTTGTCTTTAATAAATACAGCATATGCTTTTAAAGCTAGTTCAGTTCCGGCTGATATCAACTCAAATCTGTATGCTTGTCTTAATAACCTCGTAAGCGATCTCTCAGAAAGTAGCTGAAGTTTGTTCAACTCATAAATTACTCTGGAACTATTACAGACAATGATCTAATATCTCAGTCTACCTGAATATGAGACTTCACATGAGTTCTAGACCGAGAAAAGTCTCAAGTATTTTCCTTGTGTTTCACTTTCTTGTATGCCTCAATGTATTTGAGGAATATCTGCTGAGAATGCAGTAATGCTGAATGTTTCAAATAGAAGACAAAATTACCACAAATTCAATGTCACTGTCCTAATTTAGCCTTTATTTTCCATCATATCTGCATCTCAGTGATGTGTAGCTGGTAACATATCTAATCTCTCTGTTTAACTCAAAAATGCATCTCGTCACATATGAAAATGAACATAGATTTACACAAAGCTTCAATAGAATACTGTATATAATTTATGTATAAAGATCTAGTTATCTTGGGGTTCAACTTTACAGAAAAAGAGTGAACCTTATGAATCTAATGAGGATATGGATTATGTATATCTTATTTGTGAAATTCTGTTTACATCCGTAGAGCAGGCCACTTATAAGCTGGAGAGGCAGTCAAGGAAAAGAGATGGAGGGTCAATATATGTATATAGAGGCATGTATGAATTCGTTCATGTATTTATAATTCATAGTAGTCCTTTAAATTTGTAGAACGCCTTGCCAGCTAAAGGCAGTTAACGGAAACAAGATGAGAGTATGAATGGGTATAGGTGTGTATATAACAGGGTTGTATATGCAATTTCCTAATCTGTGTCCATAGAAAAGAGGCACAAATTTAATATGTTCGGTTAAAAGGGCCATTCTTTTCATAGGTGTTATTCCAGTTATGTTTGTTGGAAAAAGGTTAAAATGGATAAAGACCCAAATATGTACTGATCCCTTGCCTTGTGAATATAAGAGGTACATTCCTGTACAAGTGTAGTCTTTTTGATATTTTGCAGATTTCATCTTCTTTCCTTTAGGTATTCTTTAAAGTACATGCAGCTCCAAGCCTCCAACTTATGCCGAAATGCTTTTATTTTGCATTTTTTTTTTTCAAAATTTACAGTAGTTCTCGGAAATGTAGCTCTTGTTTTGTTTGTCTAGATGACTGCTCTGCCTTCTCTAGACACTGTGAAAAAAAAATTAATTTGTTTAATTTTTGCAGCCTACCCAAGTACGAGTCTTCACATGAGTTCCATATGAAAAAAAGACAGCGGCAGAGTTAGTGTAAGGTTGCACTTTCAAAAAGACTGATTTGGAGTACTTGGAAGAAGGAACTACCAGTTATCGTTTCTTGTGTTAGTTCTCCAAATTGTAATATACACACACGATAATAGACACGTGCAGAGCTCTAATAAATGAATAGTTGGAGTTTGTATCCAAATCCAAGTATTGAAGTTGACAGATAGAATACGTAAGCACTACACTCCACGGTTATGTTTACATCTACCAGATTATGTAATTACTTTGGATCAGAAAATTAGAGCAACAAAATAAGAACACTCTTTCTTGCCTTGAGGATCTCTGTTGGAAAGAAGAAATCTCTTGAAATGTGCTGTGTGACTGTGTGTTTGTGTTTTCAGTTGAGGAATGAGAAGAAATTGCATTGCAAATTATATATTACTTCTGATCAGCACACCACACCAGAAACATAGATTTGTACTTACTTATGGCGAACATTTAAAGAGTGACAGATGCTTTTATTAAGTTTAGTAGTGTAGAGTAGGGCTGCTCATGCGTTGTTCAACCCGTTAAAACCAACCCAACCCTAAACTGGGCCGACTAAACCGACTCATTCAAAACCGTGGGTTAATTGGGTTGATTTTTGGTTGGGCCGTTTATGATGGGTTGGGTCAAAATATAGCTCTTAAAAACCTTAAACCAACCCAACCCGGTCCCATACATAATTACATACCCTAGCAAGCTGCTTCTTGTGTTTCTAATTGTAAGTTTTGGTGGTATTGTGACATAAGGTGTTACGTGTTAGTGTTTTTACATCTTTAACACTGTGATAGAATAAGACTTTGTGTTAATAACATTGATGCATCTAATTCAGCAGTAATGCACAATAGACATGCATGTCACTCAAATTAGTCTCTGCTACCTAATAAATTAAATTGTTATTTTATTTTATACTTCGAATTATTACTAAGCATGAATTTAGTGATTAATGTGATCAAAGGCTTTTGTTTTTCAATCTTAATTATTTTTATTGTTTGCAATACATGATATGAGTGCAACATGATATTGTCTTTTTCAACCCGATCAACCCTACCCTAACCAACCCAACCCGTCCTACAATTAGTAGGGTTGGGTTTATAATTTTTTTTATAACTAATGAGTTAATTTTTTATAACCCGTATTAAATGGGTTGGGTCGCTTAAATGGCCAAAACCGGCCCAACCCAGCCAATGTGCAGCCCTAGTGTAGAGTAGTGTAGAGTAGAAATAACCTTTATTCAAATTTACAGGTGAACAAATTGACTGACACTCAAACCAGAATATGGTGAAAACACTGTTCTTCCAGATATCTTTTTACTTTTACCTAAAAACTTAACTCACTTCCTTAAACAAACCTAACAAAATTTGTAAGGAGAAGATGCATTTTAAAGTGTATCAATTACTTTATAATGCTACTAAGCTCTTCCAAGGTCTCCACAACTTGTCTCATTGAAGGTCGTTTTTTAGGGTCAAGATCAAGACATTTTAATGCAAGTGCAGGAACATCTGATAAAATTGAATGCACAACCTTCGGACAATTCTCTTTCTCTAGCAGCTTTAGGTTCACAACCGTCTTAAACTTTCTTTCGCATGCTAGAACAAGTCTGGCCTTGTCCACCAAGTTCTTGTTCTTATTCCTCCTGTCAGTGTCAACCACCCGAATTCGTGTCAGAATTTCCAGTAACACCACGCCAAAAGCATAAACATCGCTCTTCGAGCTCAAGTGGCCTGATTGGTCAGAATATGAACATTAGAACTATCCAAATACTATTATCAGTCTACAAAAAATAATAACAAACCAGCTTCTCTGTATTCTGGAGATAAATAGGCTTCTGATCCTGAACAACGTAGTGCATTTATATTAGGAATGCCGGTCACAAGTGTATCGCCATCCTCAGGGCCAAATCTTGCGTTTCCACCAAAACCAATCTTTGGACTGAAATCCTATTAGTGTGATAAAAGTTACGAAGAAGAGCAGATTAGTAGAGAGCTTTAGCTGGCCATCTGTGAGAAGTGCTTTAAATTTAGTTATAGTACTTGATTAAAAATTTAAATGTACCCAATCCAGGAATATACTAGAGAGCGTAAAGTCGCAAAAGATGATATGATCGTCTGAGGAATGTAGAAAATCCAGATATCTCGCTGCTCCTGTTAATATTTTGAGCCAAACAACCCAGGAAAGTGATTTCCCTTCATCTGCATTAACATAATATATATGTACAGATTACATAGTAAAATCAAATTTTAAACTTTATTTATATATAAACAATTACATAGACGTAACTTCACTGGAATCAAAACGTTTCTAGATGTTGAATACGAGTTTATATAATCAATCAACAGCTGAAACTCAACGTGCAAGTGCACAGCGCTCACCTCTGTACGTGTATCTTTCTGCGTTTCCCTTTGGCGTGTTTTCATAAACAAGCAGGAGCTCCTGGCCTTCTAAACAAAAGCCCAAAGGCTTTATAAGATTCGGATGATAAAATTTTCCAACCAGATCCACCTCTGCCTTCAACCACAAAATTCCAAATACCAAAAATCTCAACAACATCAACTACTCTTTATTTTTGATAACTATATGAATGTTGCACTAAGAAACAAAGTTAGATTGGCGTAGAAATAGTAACATTCATCAGTACCTAATTAAGTGTCAAATGGACGTATTAGAAAATTTTCTGTTTCCAAAATCAGTCATTAAAGTCATTCTTAATACACTTCAGTTAAGAATATCTGGATTTGTACTAATTAGCAACAAAATTTAACAGAAAATACCTGCATAGTTCTGAATCTTCCAAATGGATTCATACACTTGATACCAACTGACATCCCAATGCCGATTCTTGAGGGAGCAAGTGTGTCTTCATCAAGCCAACCCATGAAATTCCTTCCATAACTATTCCCCCAAAATAACAAATCTGGACTAAAGCCTCTTGTTGCACTTTCCAGTTCAGCTAAGCTGAAAATCTTTAAATTTGCATTTGCCAATAGGCCCCTTGCCTCTGGAACTATGCCAATTTTATTTAGGCTCACTCTGCTATCTACCCTACTGTTTTTGTTTCCGTTGTAGCATAAATTCTTAGCACGACTATGTACTGAAAAAAGTGGAGAGGAACTTTAGAAGAAGCTAAGGTATTAAAAATAAAAACTAGACAAATATAGTAAAGACCTGGGTCAAGTGGAACTCTGAGGCCAATTTAGAACTGACGGGTCAATCTCATGAACAATTTGCTAGTGAAGGGAAAAAAACAAAGACTAAAACTTTAAACTAGAAGAAATGCTGATGCATTAAGACATTTCAGGGCTGCAATGCTTGGCAATTGTAAAGGCACTAAAGAGGATGAAAATATGAATTGTTCATGAAATAGAATCCCGATTCTCATGTTGTACACCTACTAACAATAGTCCTTTGAAGCGATAAAATTCTGACAGACCAATATGATTTTTTTTTTAATGTCCTAAAAAAGCAATAATGCCACACAATATTTTAAGGTATATGCACATGTGCAGATAACTAACCAGATAGTGCCCGGATCGAGGTTGAGAGAATCTGGCAGACCTTCCTTGAGAATGTTGTCCTTGTATGATTAATCTGAAATGACTTATTTTGATCATTACCATATACTACTTCCATTGCTGAAGAATATTGTCCACTATCACTTGCGAAAACTTCCCCCTCAACTAGTGTAGAATCTGAATTTCTGTGCAATGACAATGCAAACTCAAGAACTACCACGATTTCAGCCATTGTTGGTCGGCAACTCGGTTTTCTCTTTAGGCATTGGCATGCAATTTTTACAAAAGCCGATAAAGAACTTTGTGATATCTGCATCTTTGGATCAGAATCAATTATCTCATTTATCCTTCCTTCTTTGACACAATGCTCTGCCCATCCAGCTAAACCTAATTGCTCATCATCCAGACTAAAATCCACCGCTCTTCTTCCAGACAAAACTTCAAACAGCACAATTCCAAAAGCATACACATCTGATTTCCGTGTCAATCTGCCAGTCAAAAAATATGCTGGATCCATATACCCGAAGGTCCCCCTGACAACCGTACTCACATAAGTGTATCCCTGATTTGCTTCCACAATCTTGGAAATTCCAAAATCTGCGATCTTAGCTTCCAAATTATCATCCAACAAAATATTAGTACTCTTCACATCACGGTGTATCACTCTTTGATGAGTGCTCGTTCCAGTGTGAAGGTAGTTCAACCCCTGCGCAACTCCAATACAAATCCTCAACCGCTGAATCCATGACAGGGACTCATAACCTTTCTCAAAACTTCGATGCAGGTGATCAGATAGTGTACCACTAGGAACATACTCAAATACAAGTATCATTTCATCCGATTCCTCGCAATAGCCTATAAGGGTGACCAAGTGACCATGCCTAAACTTGGAAAGCATCTCAATTTCTGACAAGAACACTGAACCTCCTCCAGCTTGTTTGGAAATGAAGCTCAATCTCTTGATAGCAACACTAGTTGCTCCATCATCAACCAATCCTTTGTAGACTTTCGCGGAGCCTCCCTGGCCGATCAGATACTTATCATCAAAGTTGTGTGTCGCGCATAAAATCTCATTAAGTGAGAAGCGACGACATATCTGCCCTGGTGGCAGCAAAACCAGCTTCTTGTCTTTATCATTGTATTTGGGTTCATGATATTCAAGGAGCTTGTAGACGATAATATTCAATATAGCTATGACTAATATCATGAAATTTACAAGTTTGTTCTCCGCAATAATGTTGTTAAACTTACTATCAACAAGTGATGATACAGCAAAAGACATGTTTCCTTTCTGAAAATATAGCAAGTTTGAAATAAGAGATGCAAAAACATAATAATTTGTCGTCAATCTATTAAAACATCTCTTTAAAACCCAGAATTTAGATATGCATATATGTTAAATCTTACTTTATCAAAACCTGAGTAGCTTGGCTGCAATATCTGATCTCAGGTAAATCATTATGAACGTTTCATTTTTTTTCGGAGTCAATATTGAACATCTCTGCTGACCAGATTGTGGTGTAGCCCCGCCTTCAATTAGTTTACTCATAAGTCATAGCAAGGGAAAGTAGAAAATTCAAGTTGAAGTTTGATGGAAAATAAAGCGTCGAGGTGCGAAAGGACAAAAGTACTTTTTTTTCCTTTTAATTTTCATAAGAATATTATTTTTTAAATAATCAAAAATATTATTATGATATACGTTCTTAAAATATGTATTCTAAAACATGCATCATATGTAGATTGTTATTATTTTTTATATGTAGATTACTTTTTCATTTCTCAGAAAAGAGTAATACATATTCTCAAAATGGGTAATCATAATAATACACTTTTATTTTCTTGTTATTTTTAAATTTTTATCGTATATAAGAAAAAAAACGTCTCCATAAATATATTGATTGAATTTGAGCCGAATGTGAATTGAATATGAGTCCGTGTCGTATTTTTAAATTTTTAATCGGGTGGTTACGATGCGGAATATTTCTGGACTGATCCCTTGCTTTGCAATCCCAAGAGGTGACTTGCTATAACTTAAAACGTTTCAAAACCATATAAGTATATTTTGTCTTTAATAAATACTGCATATGCTTTTATATAAGTTAGTTCAGTTCCGGCTGATATCAACTCAAATCTGTATGCTTGTCTTAATGAACTCGTAAGCGATCTCTCAGAAAGTAGCTGAAGTTAATTCAACTCATAAATTACTCTGGGACTATCCCAGACAATGATCTAATATCTCAGTCTACCTGAATATGAGACTTCACATGAGTTCTAGACCGAGAAAAGTCTCAAGTATTTTCCTTGTGTTTCACATTCATGAATTATGTATATCTTATTTGTGAAATTCCGTTTACATCCGTAGAGCAGGCCAATTATAAGCTGGAGAGGCTGTCAAAGAAAAGAGATGGAGGGTCAATATATTTATATATAGGCGTGTATGAATTCGTTCATGTACAGTATTTATAAGAGGTACATTCCTGTACAAGTGTAGTCTTTTAGATATGTTGCAGATTTCATCTTCTTTCCTTCAGGTATTTTGTTAAGTAACTGCAGCTCCCACTTATGCTAAAAAGCTTTTATTTTGCATGTTTTTTTTTTTTTTTTCAGAATTCACATTAGTTCTCGGAAATGTAGCTCTTATTTGTTTGTCTAAATGACTGCTCTGCCTTTTCTAGACACTGTGAAAATAATTTAATTTGTTTATTTTTTGCAGCCTACCTAAGTACGATTCTTCACATGAGTTCCATATGAAAAAAAGACAGCGGCAGAGTTGGTGTAAGGTTGCACTTTCAAAAAGACTGCTTTGGAGTACTTGGAAGAAGGAATTACCAGTCATCGTCGTCTTGTGTTAGTTCTCCGAATTGTAATATACACGTGATAAGGTACCACGCTACAGTAACCGCCAACAGTACCCGCCCCCGCTACAGGACTTGAAGGTCCCCAAAGTCAGGCCTCATCATTACCAAGTACAAGGCAAACAGGATAATAAGCATGCACAAATCCCAAAAGGACAGAAAAAAGGACAGTAGCTGCACCAAAACAGCCACCCATGCTGGGGGGTGCCTACAGGCCCATTCCCGCCACTGTAGCAACAGTGGCGGCCAAGGGCCTATATAAAGCACTCCCCAGCCAAAGTGGAAGGTAAGTGCAAATTTCTCCCCAAAACTCTCTCAAAAGCATCTATCGCCATATATTTAGAGTGAAAACTCTCTGATTTCCCTTACTTGTCAAGCACATCCAAATCACTGATTATCACGCCGGAGGCGCCTCACGGGATGTCACCCCCCGTGTAGCGTTGTTTTGCAGGTTAGGTCTTGCCTGAAGCTTCCCGGAACAGTGCATTGGAACCCTAGACGAGATTTGGAGTTATCATTTGGCGCGCCAGGAAGGGGGCTTCTCCCTAAGAGAAACCTAATCGCATCCCTAGAAGTCGGGCAAATTTATGCAAACTCGATCCGGACTTATAGTAAGTCAGACCAGCAACATGGCAAACCCTCGCCCAAACATGCAAAACACCAACCTGCTAAACCCCGACCCTACCGACCCTAACGTTCAAGTAGTCGGCGACGACGTACTCCTGCAAAACTTATCTCCATCCGGGAACTCCATCCCCAACGCGGGACCAAACACCAACGCAGTACCTCCCCCGCTCACTCAGGGAGGGCCCATCGATCTGACAAAATTCACGCAGCAACAGATCGACATAATGCTGAAAGTAGCATCCGCCTTCCCCCAACCTAAAGGGGAAGCACGCGGAAACCATGAACCCCAAGAGGAGGAGGAGCGAAGTGAAGCTCATAGCCAGCCTCACCCACAAAAATCCACAGCATCACACCTCGGACCGTCACAAAACACGAACCACAAAAACCACGGTGGTCAACAACACCGCCCCTCAACCTGGAAGGAAAATAGGAGAATCCGGGATCTGAAAAAAGAGCTCGAAGCCAAGCAAGCAGAATACGAAAAGGCCCGCGCCCGTCTCGAAGGCCGTCGCACCGAGACCCCTGAAGCCCGCAACGACACAGGGAGCGTCAACCCCTCCAACGCGGACATGCTCAATACGCTCATGGCCCTAAAAAAGCGCCTCGAAGATGGCACCAGTGGTGAAGTCGGAGAATCCCCTTTTACAAAGAGACTAGAGGACGAACCCAAGCAAAGGCACATCAAGCATCTCAACCTAAACCCCTTTGACGGGATGGGAGACCCCGAGGAGCACCTTAGCTACTTCAACCAACTGGCCCTGCACTACGAGTACCGCGACCTCACCAAATGCCGCTTCTTCGCCGCCACCCTGAGGGGAAGCGCACAGCGGTGGTTCAGTCGCGTCCCGGCCAGGAGCATAGACACTTGGGCCGACTTCAAAAGGGCATTCCTGAACAAATTTAGGGCAAACCAACCCCAAGAGGTGCACACTTCCTACTTACAAACCATCGGGCAAAGAGAAGGGGAATCCCTGCAAAGCTACATCAACCGCTTCAAGGAAGCGGTCAATAAGATCATCTGTGTAAACGAGATAGAAGCCCTCGTCCACTTGAAAAGAGGTCTTGACCCGTATGAATGCGAGAAATACGTTGTCAAGCTGATGGAAGTACAGCCCACGACATTGGCTAAGGCATATGACCTGGCGTCCCAAGCCGTCACGGAAGCGGAATCTCTGGCCGTGTTGAAACGGGCACGAGCACCTCCCGCTAGCAATCAGAAACACTACCCCCGTGAGCGACACGCCCCGTACCAAAAGCCCGTGGAACAAATGCAAGTTCAAACTACGCATGGACCTCCTGCCAACAAAAACAACAACATATCTGTGAAGGATCGTCTGGGGCCCGCGGTGGGTTCCCGCCCCGAGAAACGCCCTGAGCCTAATTGGACTAAGTTCAGCCTCACCCGGTCTGCCCTACTAAGAGACATTAAAAACAAGCCCTTTTACCAGGCACCGCCAGCCATGTGGACAAACCCGGAGGACCGGAACAAAGAACGCCACTGCGAGTATCACGAAACACATGGACATTCTACGGATAGCTGCCTCGCACTCAAACACTTCCTGGAACGACAAGCTAAAGCGGGAAACCTAAACCAGTACCTACCTCGCGATTTGCCACCACCACCGCCACAGGACCACCGAGACGGTAGAAATGTGGTCAATCCCGTCTTCGGCGGCACCGTCACGCCCCCTGTCCCTAGCGGGCCTTCAGTGTATGCAATCGCCCAGGGAGAGGTGCACAGCCCCATATACTTCACACATGCAGACTACGAGGGCATCAACCCGGATCACAACGAAGCCCTAGTCGTATCCCTGGACATAGCAGAAAATGAGGTAAAAAGAATATTGGTGGATAATGGCTCCTCTGCGGACATCTGCTTCCAGCACACCTGGGATCGACTGCGCCTCAACAACGCGGTTCCCGAACCCTGCCTTGAAGAGACACCCTTATATGGTTTTGGACACAACGCTGTGCCCATAGCGGGAGTCGCCCATCTACCGGTCATCTTCGGGTCACCACCCCACCAAATCACCAAGACAATCAAATTTTACATCATTAACGCAGTCTCCTCATACAACATGATCCTAGGGAGACCAACCCTGAATGCGCTCAGAGCAATCCCCTCGACCTCACACCTCAAAATGAAGTTTCCAACTCCCACGGGAATAGGCGAAATCAAAGGGGACTCTGAAACCTCAAAACGGTGTTATGGGATAGCCCTGGTCCTGGCGGCCACCGAGCCCGGGAATATCAAGCGGGAAAACGCCGACAAACGAAAGCAAGAGAAGCGAAAGAAACACGCTGAAAACCTCCAAAGGAAGAACAAACGGCACCGAGAGGTGCAAGTCATAGAAACCCATGATCCCACGCACGAAGAGCCCCCACGCATGGACGCCGAACTCAAGAAATGCTTGTTACGGGATGAGCAGCCCGTGGCAAAACCCGCTGTGGCAACGGAGCAAATTCAGCTCTCTCCCACCGACCCCACACGAAAAATCAGCATTGGGGCCGGTTTGGAGTCAGTGTTCAAGAAGGAACTTACAGATCTGCTGCGCGAGTACGCAGACGTTTTTGCATGGAGCCCAAAAGACATGCCCGGCCTCGATGGATCCGTGGCCATGCACAAACTGAGTGTCGATCCCAAGAAGGCGCCAAAAAAGCAGAAGCGGCGCAACTTCGCGCCTGACCGCCAAAAAGCGATCGACGCGGAAATAGATAAACTGTTGGACGCAGATTTGATCTGCGAGGTCTCATACCCGGATTGGGTGGCAAACGTTGTGCTCGTCAAAAAGGCTAACGGGAAATGGCGCATGTGCGTCGATTACACAGACCTTAACGCAGCGTGCCCTAAGGACCCGTACCCGTTACCAAGCATAGACCAACTCATTGACGCAACGGCCGGGCACCTCATGCTCAGCTTCATGGACGCCTTCTCAGGGTACAACCAGATTAAAATGGCACCGGAAGACTGCGAGAAAACCGCTTTCATCACCCATAGAGGAGTGTACTGCTACAAGGTCATGCCTTTCGGTCTCATCAACGCAGGCGCCACCTACCAACGCATGATGAATAAGATCTTCGCACCGCAATTAGGGCGCAACATGGAAGTCTATGTCGATGACATGATTGTCAAATCTATGCTCCAAGAGACGCACTTGACTGACCTGCGGGAATGCTTCGCAAACCTCAGAAAACACAACATGAAACTTAACCCCGACAAATGCACTTTCGCCCTGGGTGCGGGAAAATTCTTGGGTTTCCTGGTAAGCCAACGCGGGATCGAGGCCAACCCGGAAAAAATCCAAGCCGTCATTGACATGCAGCCCCCAAAAACCATCAAGGACGTTCAACGCCTCACGGGACGCCTCGCAGCATTACGACGGTTCATATCCAAGCTTGCGGAGCGGTGCCTCCCTTTCTTCGACACCCTCAAAGGAGCACTCAAAACCAAAAAGCTCACATGGACAGAGGAATGCCAAAAGGCCTTTGAGGACCTCAAGACGTACCTGGCGTCCGCGCCGCTCTTGACGACCGCGTCCCCTAGCGAACCATTGTCACTATATCTGGCGGTTTCCGACAAAACAGTGGGCGCAGTGCTTATTAAGGAAGCAGAAACGGTGCAAAGGCCGGTTTACTATGTCAGCCAAACACTAAAGGACGCAGAAACCCGCTACCCCAATACAGAGAAAACAGCCCTTGCCCTTGTCATGGCAAGCAGAAAGCTTCGCCACTATTTCCAGGGGCGAGAGATACGGGTCGTCACGAATCAACCCCTGCGCAAAATCCTCCACAAGCCCGAGTTGTCAGGACGACTTATTAACTGGGCGATCGAGCTCAGTCAGTTTCACCTCACTTACGTCCCGAGAACCGCGATCAAAGCACAGGCCCTGGCAGACTTCGTCGTGGAGTGTAACTTTGCTAAGCCCGACGAAGAAACACCGGACAACCAACAACCCCTCCCGGTCGCGGAAGGGTGGAAGCTTTACGTGGACGGCTCCGCCACCAACACCAGGTGCGGAGCCGGAGCCATACTCATTAGCCCGGATGGTTTTTGTATAAAGCAAGCCCTACAACTCAACTTCAAGGCCACCAACAACCAGGCAGAGTACGAGGCCCTGCTTTCAGGTTTAGACCTCGCCATCACCTTACAACTGCAGAACCTAACCATATACAGCGACTCCCAACTAGTAGTCCGCCAGACGACGGGAGACTACGCGGTCAAAGATTCTACTCTAGCTCAATACCAACAACAAGTGCAAACCCGTTTGTCCACACTCAAAAGCTACCAGCTCCACCAAATAGACCGGGAAGACAACTCACTGGCTGACAGCCTATCCAAGCTCCTAGAGGGGGAATACACGACCTCGGATGGTCCCGTCTACTTCCTATCTCTCCCGCATCCCTCAACAGAGGCTAGGGAACAGCTCAGCATTACGCTCAACGAGGACAACTGGATGACCCCCCTCGTCGCTTACCTCCGGAACGGAACTCTGCCAACCGAGCATAGCAAAGCCCGGCAGGTCAAGGCACACGCAGCCAAGTTCTTCCTACAGGACGATGTTCTCTACCGTCGAAACTTCGACTCCCCCATTCTCAAATGCGTCGATGACGATGAAGCAACATACTGCATGCGGGAAGTTCACGAGGGCATATGCGGGGATCACATGGCGGGCAAAGCCCTTACACATAAAATCTTGCGCCAAGGGTATTATTGGCCAACCATGGCAAAAGACTGCAAAGCCTTTGTCAGAGCATGCCACCAATGCCAGCTTTTTAGCAACGTGCCACGCGCAGCCCCCGCAATCCCAGTCTCAATACTCTCCCCTATCCCGTTCGCAGTGTGGGGAATCGACATTATGGGACCATTCCCCAAAGCCCGCGGGGAACTCCAATTTGTCATGGTGGCCATCGATTATATGACCAAATGGGCAGAAGCCAAAGCACTCAGGACCATCACCCAAGAAGACGCAATCCGGTTTGTCCGCAACCAGATAATCACCCGGTTCGGTATCCCCACGACTCTCATCTCTGACAACGGGACACAGTTCGTAGGAAAGAAGTTCACCACCTTCCTCTCTGATCACGGGATCAAGCACAAGAAAGCATCAGTATGCCACCCGCAAAGCAACGGACAAGTCGAAGTCACAAATCGCATCATCCTTCGCGGGTTAGAAAAAAGCCTCACAGAATCCAAGAAAAAATGGCCAGAACACCTACCCCAAGTCCTATGGTCCTACCGCACCACGCAGAAAACAAGCACAGGGGAAACGCCATTTAAACTAGCATTCGGAGCAGAAGCACTGGCACCAGTGGAAATAGGATCACCATCCTTCCGCATGCAAAACTTCAACATCAACGACAGCATTGAGGGAATGCGGACTAACTTGGAACTACTGGACGAGGTCCGAGCGGACGCAGTCCAAAAAATGGAGCTTTACAAAGAAAAGACAAGGGACTTCTTCGGAAAGCGGGTTCGAATGCGGGCATTCCAGGTGGGCGATTTAGTCAACAGAGCAACCGAGGCATCAGACCCGCGCCACACGGGCAAGCTAATGCCCAAGTGGGAAGGTCCATATAAAATAGCACAGGTCATCCGTCCCGGCTCTTACAAGCTATCTCACTTGGATGGCACGGAGGTCAACAATACTTGGCACGCAGAAAAGCTCAAGAAATATTATCAGTAGCAGACACGGCCTAATGATTCATAGCATGTAAACGGGCATCCTTTTGGACTTATATATATTATTAACGATGTTCTCCGCTAATTTGCGTCCTGATGATTCATCCAACAAGAAGCACATAAAAAGCACATTATATAAAGCACATCTCAACAAAAAGCACATAAAAGCACATTTACGCACAAGACACAAAGACAACTTATAATATATAATCAATATCTTACAAAGATCAGCTAACGGCCGCCGCGGGAACAGCGCTACCCGGGTCAAGCCACTTCGACGTATACCAAGCATATTACAAACGCACACACGCGAAAAATACAAACAACAATGGACCCCCGAAACATACAGCGGGGGTACTTAGGAAGTACAACAACTGGCACGGCGATAGCAACATCTAAAATGCCTCATCCTCCTCGCTCGAGTCACTCGCGGAAAGCTCATTGTGAATAAGCTGCAACTGCGCCCAGATCGCACCGCGGCGCTTCACCTGGCGGGCACGAACACGCTCCATCTTCTTGTGATAAGATGCATGCAGGTCTTTATTCTTCTGCATCAACTCCTCAAGGGCACCTCGAGCACGAGAGCTGAGCGGCTCGTCAATCCACACTTCATAGTAACAATCACCCGCAACACAAGCCTCCATACGCCTCCCAGCATTCCGGCCACCCCAGATGGTCTTCATCACAACAGGACGATCACAATAACAGCGAGAGCCTACAAGATTGGACATGATTAAAACAACTTTTGCAACACACAGGGATAGAGCAACAAAAGAGTGAAGGAGCGTGATACCTTCGTTTGGGGGGCAGCCTATTTATACTACTCCCACGCACGTGCCTGGCAGCCACCTGTCAAGAAACAAGCATATCGCCTAGGGGGAAGGACGACCACCGCCATCCCTCCCCTAGACTAAATCCACACGCAACAACAAAAATATAGCAAGGCATGGCCGCGTATCTGCAACCATGCCCTGGCAACGGCAAAGCTCCGACCTGTAACAACGAGCAAGCAACACAAAGCACAAACACATACACGCAACTACAACAGCAAACAAAAGCATATTATAAGCAAGCACAAATCCACACACAAGTCGCCCGCCATTGTACGGCAAATTACAGTCCCAAAAGAATAAGTTCAAATAATCCAACCAGCCAAGTTCAAACGACACTTAAAAAGCAACAGTTTAGAGACAAAGGAGTTAAATGGTGGGGGTCTCGGTTGAGTCATCAACAAGCTCTTCATCTCCCTCCGGGGTGGCAACTTCGGTTCCAGGTTGCTTCTCTGCGTCAGCCATGACCGTGTCCGGATCCCCCCTTTCCTCAGCCGCGGAGCGGGACACCTCTGTTTCCTCCGCCGCGGGATTCTCCTCCACGGTTTCCAAAGCTTTTGGACTCTTTGTCCCAGCACTACCTCCAGAGCTACCACCCGCGCTCTCAAGCTCTTTCACCCGGTCGGCAAGCTTCTTGTTCTTCTTCTTCCTCTTGTGTGCCTTAGACTTTGCCTTCTTCAAGGAGGATGCCAGGTCTGCTACCCGCTTTTCCAAAGCGTCAACACCGGAAGAAGAACCACCCGCGCCCGACACTAAGCTCAAATACTCTGCACTTTCTTTCACAGAAGAGACTCCCTCCTCAAAAGCTTTGGCCAAGGCAGCCCGATATTCAACACTGGCCTGATATTTCCGGATGGCCATCTCCTCAGTGGGTCGCGACGCAACCATAGCTTCAGCTTCTTCGGCACGCTTACGAAGTTCGGTGAAGGTCCGCTCCGAGGCCGCCTCCTTCCCCTCCCAAAACAGCCTTTGAGTCTCCAACTCCTTGTCCACAAGGCCCCTTCGATCCGAAAGCACCTGCCAGTCAGCCTTGAGAGTCTCCATCTCTCGGGCGAGCTCTTTCTTTTGATCCTCGACTGCATGAAAGTTCTCCACCAAGGTTTTCTTTTGACCTTCAAGATCAGCAACCTGCTTCCGCAGGGCAATGTTGTCCTGGCGGAACATCTCTCCCCGGGTGCTTAACGCCAAGTCATACCCTCGAGCCTGCAACAACCATCAGAAAACATATCACAACCCACATACACAAAATTAAACGCTAAGTACAAAAGCAACTGCACAAACACATACCTTCCTGTGATGGAGCTCGGAACGACGCAACAGCTTCTTCCATCCCAACCCGTCCAACTTTTCAAAATCATCCTCAGTGAGGCCAACCTGCCCTGGTGGCCCGGCTCCAAACAAGTTACCTCGCCCCACACGGCGGGCATCCACAGGGCCCACCTCATCTTCGGTCCCGGACGCATCCCCAACACTGACACCCGCCATCAAATCCACATTGCCGCGGCGCTTCACACGGCGCCCAATCTGGGCACTCAAGGTCAACTTTCGACCACTGCCAGCACTACGAACCCGTTTCCTCCGTCTGGGAACCTCGGGGGTCTGTCCCTCTGTCGTCGGGTTCTCCAGCATCAATACAGTTGGCGTCCCGCCAGCCTCAACACTCTCTTTTTCTTCAACTGCACGGGATGATCCCGCCTCCACAGCTTTCCCGCCAGCCTGTGTGCTGACCTCGGTTTCACCCTCACCGCCCAGACCATCGTCAAACTCGCCCGCGGTGGAATGCCCGCCACCTTCTCTCTCTTCGCTGTCCGCAATCTCATGGATCTCCGGGCTCTTTTCAACAACCTCCTCATCATCCTCCGCATCCCCAAACACATCTTGGGTTTCCACCTCCTCACTCGGCACATTTTCTTCCTGATCAGACACGGGCTCCGGTTCATCCCTCAAAAGCGGCACGCGGCCTCGGGACGCCGTCCCCGAAGTAGAGGCACCAATGGCCGTTCCCGCAGGTTGCACCACCGCCCCCCGTGTCGCCCGGGCAGCCGCGCGTCCCGCTCGGCTTTGAGCCGGCGTGCGTCGCCTCGCCTGCGACCGCCCCTCACCTTCAACCCGGGCAGCACCCCTATACCTAGGGGGATTTCGGTTCAGCAGCCCCGTGAGCAATTTTACCTCTTCTTCAGCAGTCATGCCCTCCAGGGGCGGCAACTCCGTCAATCGCGGGTCCAGAACTGCAAAATCAAGCAACATATCACAACACTATAAAGCCAAAAACCCACCAAACACAAAACAAACTCACCCAATACTTGGTAAAGTAAACACTCACGCAGGTATAGTTGCAGCCTCCCGTTCTCAAAGAATGCACTCTTGGTCCAGGTGCTCCCCAACGCCTTTGTAATGCCAACCAGTATCTCCACGTCAACCTCGGACAATTGATCCCGCGGCGCGCGATAGCTCTTCTCCACTTTCCGAGCCATATTAGGCATCCACGCCAGCTCGCCACCCTCCACCACCAAAAACTCATACTGCCAGTCCGTCATGCTATTCGGAAAATCAAAGGGCATATAGTCCACAAGCTTTCTGCCAATCACGCTGCTCCTATTGGCAAAAGGCAACTCCACAAACGGCTTGGCCGTGCTCGTCTTGATGTTAAATAGGTGAAAGAATGCCTTAAAGGTAGGCTGCTTCGCCAAAGCGGTGCAACTCGCTATAAACCAGTTAATAGCCCGGATCGCGTTCGGCGTGATCTGCGAGATGGAGCACTTCAAATGCACGCAGACAAGATCCCACATGAAGCGGTGCATCGGGAACCTTAGACCCGCCTTCAGTTGTTCGAGGGTCACGCATATAGACCCGCCAGCACCACGATGATGTAGCCTCTCCTCCTCACGGGCAGGCCTCCAGCTATAGTCACTCCCAAACCTAAACAACTTCGCCATATATGGCCCATACTCCGCAGCATTGAACGTACTCCTCCTCTGGAGATGATCACAGCCTGCCAGCTCTTGCTCCACTTTGGCATTGTTTATCTCCACTGAGCGTATCTTGAAAGTCCGGTAGAAACTACTCTGATCCTCAAAGAACCTGTAATGCAGGTCCTTCGGCGGGAGTGGAATGGTAAACCGCGGAAAATCCCGCCATCGCCCAGACAAACTGATCAGCGGCCTTGCCTCCCTCGTCACGGGATCAAAACAATCCTCCCCGGGCATAGCAGCCATTTCTTCTTCAGAACCCGGATGAATAGCTTCCAGACGCACCTCTTCAGCCACAGCAGTCATCAATTACCTGCAAGAAGGCCACACAGAGCACAGCCCGTTACATACATTGTCTCCATCCCGTCAACAATAGCGGCATACAGACAGATAAAAAACACCTACAGTACAAACACGTGCAACCGCCGCATATTACAAACCTTAAAACTCCAACCTAACCCTAATGGTGCACAACCCGAGACGACAATCTCGAGGTCGCTGCACCGCCCTCAGACCACAAACGCCACCGTAAAGACGGCAGCCACGACAACAAACGCTTCAATACTACCACCACAAATCAAAGACGAAAACACAGACATTCAGACATTTCAAAAAAACTGAAACGACAAGCCCTAAAACACCGATCTACCCACACTACGGCGCAACAACACGATTACAAGACGTATAAACGCCGGCGAGCAACCAAATACGCAAAATACAGTAAGAGCGGCAACAAACGCGATGAACAAAGCAAAGTCTAACAGCATCAGCAAAATATGACTAAGCAGCAACATCACGAGCAAAGACAAGCATAAACTTAAAGGATCGCCGGCGATGCTTACCTGTTAACGGAAAAGACAAAGAGAACGGTGGCACTTTACTCCTCCGGACGACCTCTCGCAACTTACAGATGAAAAAAGCAGAGCACTTCGGAAAAACTAAAGCTTCAGACAAATATACTCAGAACTGGGTTTTAAGACATACATATATACCCCCACAGTTACCAAGAGATGCATTAACTGCATGGCCACGTGCACGTGCACGATTGGCTAAAAAACTGCACCACCACACCCACCCCTCCTCAAAAGCCGCATAAACCGTACTTCATCCCCAAAAAACCCCCAACTTCGAAAACCGGTGCCTCTTCGATTACCCATGTACACAAATACATATACGCCATTCTACTTATCAAATCTCACCCACAACATTCTCGCATTCAATTTTATTCCCCATTTATTACTCAATTTATTACCAGTCATAAATTGGTCGAAGACAAAAAACATAAATACAAGCAAGCAAAAAGCCAGCGGGAAAGTAAAACACTTCACATATATATATCAAGGTTCTTTTTCATTACAAACCAAAGCGGACTCAGTCCGCGACAAGAAAGCCCTATTCTACAGCTGAGCCTCCAAGTCCGCAATGCGGGCTTGAACATCCTCTAACCGCTCCTGCAGCTCGTCCCTCTCTTCCCGGGCCGCGGTCAACCTCTCCGCCACCGTAGCCTCCGGCGCGGGTTCCGGCCTATCAATGGGCACATACCACCGCCCATTGATCTGCACCGCCGCCCGTCCGCGTCCCGGGACCAACATCCTCTCATACACCTCCTCAAGGAGATCATCATAGGGAAGGCCATCCTCCAGCATATCAGCCAACCTCCTAGCAAAGGGGTCGGTCGGCAAATCATTGAACAGAGTAAGAAGTTCAACTCTCCTCATCCAACGCATCTGCGTCCTATAGCTCCCACTGGACACATCACTCCCGTTGCTCACAGATGCCGACGAGTTATCAGACATTTTTTACAGTACTTTCCCAGGAAAAAGAACGATTCGACGATTAGAAGAGAAGAAAGAAGATAAACGCACAGATGAAGTGCACAAATGAACTTCTCTAGCCTTTATATAGCCACAGCCATAGCCCCGTAATAAAAGCAAATGGTGTTCCCAAAGCGTTCAAACTTCCCACAGGCGTTTCCTAGGTCACATATAACTCAAGCGCACCTGGAAACCAAGCGGTCAACAGTCTCCTCAGTGAATGTCTGTGCAGTGCATTTAATGCACACGGACAACCACAAGCTACAATTCCGCACAACTTCAACACCCACAACCGAACCGCCACCGCCCCCTAATCTTCCCGCCACAACTTCCCTCATTATTGGCCGCGTCCAATACTTGGGGGGCACATTTTCATTTTTATTCAAATTTTTACAACTTCCCTCATTATTGGCCGCGTCCAATACTTGGGGGGCACATTTTCATTTTCATTCAAATTTTTACAACTTCCCTCATTATTGGCCGCGTCCAATACTTGGGGGGCACATTTTCATTTTTATTCAAATTTTTACAACTTCCCTCATTATTGGCCGCGTCCAATACTTGGGGGGCACATTTTCATTTTCATTCAAATTTTTACAACTTCCCTCATTATTGGCCGCGTCCAATACTTGGGGGGCACATTTTCATTTTCATTCAAATTTTTACAACTTCCCTCATTATTGGCCGCGTCCAATACTTGGGGGGCACATTTTCATTTTCATTCAAATTTTTACAACTTCCCTCATTATTGGCCGCGTCCAATACTTGGGGGGCACATTTTCATTTTTATTCAAATTTTTACAACTTCCCTCATTATTGGCCGCGTCCAATACTTGGGGGGCACATTTTCATTTTTATTCCAATTTTTACAACTTCCCTCATTATTGGCCGCGTCCAATACTTGGGGGGCACATTTTCATTTTTATTCAAATTTTTACAACTTCCCTCATTATTGGCCGCGTCCAATACTTGGGGGGCACATTTTCATTTTTATTCAAATTTTTATCTTCCCTCATTATTGGCCGCGTCCAATACTTGGGGGGCACATTTTCATTTTTACTCAAATTTTTAATTCCTTCACTATTGGCCGTGCCCGCTATTTGGGGGCTACCAACCTCATTTTTCACTCTGTATTTTGTTCGCTTTAAAACCTTATCGCAGGGGCAAAACACAACAAAGACAAAACAAGGCGATAGGCGAATCCAATAAACAGCTTTGCATTAGGACAGGAATAAAATTACAATCAGACACGGGCTATTCCCGCATCGAAACTACCTAAGGAAGCTGAGCCCTCAGCTCCGCTATCCGCTCATCTACAGCTTCCAGCCTGGTAAGCAGGCCTTCCCTCTCCGCCTCCGCGTCCCGCAACCGCTCCCGCACCGTGACACCCGGAGGGACCGGCGGGTTGTCAATCGGCACCATCAAACGTCCGTCCACCTCCTCCGCGTCCCGGGCACGACCCGGAAGCAAAAGCTCGTGGTAAACAATCTCCAGCGCAGACTCATAGGACTGCTCCTCGTCCTCCAACGCCTCCGCAATTCTCACCGTGATAAGCTCGGCCGGCAACCGGCGAATCCGGTTGATCAGATCCTGCCGCCGGCGCCACTCGATCGACCGGCCATAATACAAACTCGAACTAGCCGCAGAACTGTCGGAAGACATATCACCTGCACAAGACAAACCAAGAAGAGGCGACTGGTTAAAAGTTCCGATCAAACGAACAACACAAAAGACAAAGGATCACTACGCCGGAAAAGCCTAGAATCGAACACTAACCAAGTTTGCAGAAACAAGCTTTTACAAAGATAAACGATGAGCTGAGCACTTTTCACCGGACGAAAACTCCCTTTATATAGGCAGCACTACCCAGCCCTTTGAGCTTCAGCCGTTACTTCCCTAGGCAGTTGAAGCGCCAAAAAATACACATCCATCACCCCAGTCAAAAGCCTAATACATGTATCTGTGCCAGTAGTTAATTGGCACAAATATCCGCACAAAATACCATCAGTCAAATTAACCTTGCATGCAGTTACGCCATCACCCACTCACAGCACGCCACGTGGAAAAACCGTACATTCCCTATACGGAACGACAAGACCAGGCGGCAAAAGGCTTCGCACCTTTTTGAAAATTTTGAAATCTATGGCCCAGCAAAAACAACCCGGACAAATAGCGCCAATAACCCGTCACCTCAACCCAGATGCTCATAACGACATGCTCGCCCAAATACAACCCGGAAATGCACCCTACGCGGAAAAGATTTTACTTACTCCCCCCACCCGCTAAAGCAGATGGAAGGAGTAGGGGGGCAATGATAAGGTACCACGCTACAGTAACCGCCAACAGTACCCGCCCCCGCTACAGGACTTGAAGGTCCCCAAAGTCAGGCCTCATCATTACCAAGTACAAGGCAAACAGGATAATAAGCATGCACAAATCCCAAAAGGACAGAAAAAAGGACAGTAGCTGCACCAAAACAGCCACCCATGCTGGGGGGTGCCTACAGGCCCATTCCCGCCACTGTAGCAACAGTGGCGGCCAAGGGCCTATATAAAGCACTCCCCAGCCAAAGTGGAAGGTAAGTGCAAATTTCTCCCCAAAACTCTCTCAAAAGCATCTATCGCCATATATTTAGAGTGAAAACTCTCTGATTTCCCTTACTTGTCAAGCACATCCAAATCACTGATTATCACGCCGGAGGCGCCTCACGGGATGTCACCCCCCGTGTAGCGTTGTTTTGCAGGTTAGGTCTTGCCTGAAGCTTCCCGGAACAGTGCATTGGAACCCTAGACGAGATTTGGAGTTATCAACACGCACGATAATAGACACTTGCAGAGCTCTAATAAATCAATAGTTGGAGTTTTTGTATAAAAATCCAAGTATTGAAGCTGACAGATAGAATACGTAAATACTACACTCCACGGTTATGTTTACATCTACCAGATTATGTAAATACTTTGGAACAGAAAATTAGAGCAACAAAATAAGAACACTCTTTCTTGCCTTGAGGATCTCTGTTGGAAAGAGGAAACCCCTCGAAATGTGCTGTGTGACTGTGTTGTGTTTTCAGTTGAGGAATGAGAAGGGATTGCATTGCAAATTATATATTACTTTCTGATCAGCACACCACACCAGAAACATAGATTTGTACTTATGGCGAACATTTAAAGAGTGATAGATGCTTTTATTAAGTTTAGTAGTGTAGAGTAGAAATAACCTTTATTCAAATTTACAGGTGAACAAATTCACAGACACTCAAACCAGAATATGGTGAAAACACTGTTCTTCCAGATATCTTTTCACTTTTACCTAACAACTTAACTCACTTCCTTAAACAAACCTAACAAAATTTGTAAGGAGAAGATGCATTCTAAAGTGTATCAATTACTTTATAATGTTACTAAGCTCTTCCAAGGTCTCCACTACTTGTCTCATTGAGGGTCGTTTTTTAGGGTCAAGATCAAGACATTTTAATGCAAGTGCAGGAACATTTGATAAAATTGAGTGTACAATCTGTGGACAATTCTCTTTCTCTAGCAGCTTTAGGTTCACAACCGTCTTAAACTTTCTTTCGCATGCTAGAATAGGTCTGACCTTGTCCACCAAATTATTATTCTTATTCCTCCTGTCAGCGTCAACCACCCGCATTCCTGTCAGAATTTCCAGTAGCACCACGCCAAAAGCATAAACATCGGTCTTCGAGCTCAGGTGGCCTGTTTGTCAGAATATGAACATTAGAACTAACCAAATACTATTATCAGTCAACAAAAATAAAATAAAATAACAAACCAGCTTCTCTGTATTCTGGAGATAAATAGGCTTCTGATCCTGAACAACGTAGTGCATTTATATTAGGAATGCCTGTCACAAGTGTATCGCCATCCTCAGGGCCAAATCTTGCGTTTCCACCAAAACCAATCTTTGGACTGAAATCCTATTATTATGATAAATTTTACGAAGAAGAGCAAATCAGTAAAGAGCTTAAGCTGGCCATCTGTGAGGCCTGCTTTAAATTTAGTTATAGTACTTAATTACAAATTTAAATGTACCCAGTCCAGGAATATACTAGAGAGCGCAAAGTCGCAAAAGATGATATGATCGTCTGAGGAATGTAGAAAATCCAGATATCTCGCTGCTCCTGTTAATATTTTGAGCCAAACAACCCAGGAAAGTGATTTCCCTTCATCTGCATTAACATACTTGTATATGTACAGATTAGGTAGTAAAATCAAATTTTGAAACTTCACTGGAATCGAAACGTTTCTAGATATTGAATACGAGTTTATATAATCGATCAACAGCTGAAACTCAACGTGCAAAAGCACAGTGCTCACCTTTGTACGTGTATCTTGCTGCGTTTCCCTTTGGCGCATTTTCATAAACAAGCAGGAGCTCCTGGCCTTTGAAACAAAAGCCCAAAGGCTTTATAACATTCGGATGATAAAATTTTCCAACTAGATCCACCTCTGCCTTCAACCACAAAATTCCAAAAACCAAAAATCTCAACAACATCAACTACTCTTTATTTTTGATAACTAAATGAATGTTGCACTAAGAAACAAAGTTAGATTGGCGTAGAAATAGTAACATTCATCAGTACCTAATTAAGTGTCAAATGGACGTATTAGAAAATTTTATGTTACCAAAATTTGTCATCAAAGTCATTCTTGATACACTTCGGTTAAGAATATCTGGATTTGTACTAATTAGCATAAAAATTTAACAGAAAATACCTGCATAGTTCTGAATCTTCCAAATGGATTCATACACTTGATACCAACTGACATCCCAATGCCAATTCTTGAGGGAGCCAGCGTGTCTTCATCAAGCCAACCCATGAAATTCCTTCCATAACTATTTCCCCAAAATAAAAAGTCTGGACTAAAGCCTCTTGTTGCACTTTCCAGTTCAGCTAAGCTAAACATCTTTAAATTTGCACTTGCCAATAGGCCCCTTGCCTCTGGAACTATGCCAATTTTATTCAGGCTCACTCTGCTATCTACCCTGCTGTTTTTGTTTCCGTTGTAGAATAAATTCTTAGCATGACTATTGACTGAAAAAAGTGGAGAGGAACTTTAGCAGAAGCTAAGGTTTAAAAAAAAAAACTGGACAAATATAGTAAAGAACAGGGTCAAGTGGAACTCTGAGACCAATTCAGAAATGAGGGGTCAATCTCATGAACAATTTGCTAGTGAAGGGAAAAAAATAAAGACTAAAACTTTAAACTTGAAGAAATGCTGATGCATTAAGACATTTCAGGGCTGCAATGCTTGGCAATTGTAAAGGCACTAAAGAGGATGAAAATATGAATTGTTCATGAAATAGAATCCCAATTCTCATGTTGTACACTTACTAACAATAGTCCTTTGAAGCGATAAAATTCTGACAGACCAATATGATTTTTTTTTAATGTCCTAAAAAAGCAATAACGCCACACAATATTTTAAGGTATATGCACATGTGCGAATAACTAACCAGATAATGCCCGGATCGAGGTTGAGAGAATCTGGCAGACCTTCCTTGAGAGTGTTGTCCTTGTATGATTAATCTGAAATGGCTTATTTTGATCCTTACCATGTACTACTTCCATTGCTGTAGAATATTGTCCACTATCACTTGCAATAACTGCCCCCTCAACTAGTGTAGAATCTGAATTTTTCTGCAATGACAATGCAAACTCAAGAACTACCACAATTTCAGCCATTGTTGGTCTGCAACTAGGCTTTCTATTGAGGCATTGGCATGCAATTTTTACAAAAGCCAATAAAGAACTTTGTGATATCTGCATCTTTGGATCAGAATCAATTATCTCATTTATCCTTCCTTCTTTGACACAATGCTCTGCCCATCCAGCTAAACCTAATTGCTCATCATCCAGGCTAAAATCCACTGCTCTTCTTCCAGACAATACCTCAAACAGAACAATTCCAAAAGCATACACATCTGATTTCCGTGTCAATCTGCCAGTCAAAAAATATGCTGGATCCATATACCCGAAGGTGCCCCTGACAACTGTACTCACATAAGTGTATCCCTGATTTGCTTCCACAATCTTGGAAATCCCAAAATCTGCAATCTTAGCTTCCAAGTTATCATCCAACAAAATATTAGTACTCTTCACATCACGGTGTATCACTCTTTGATGAGTGCTCGTTCCAGTGTGAAGGTAGTTCAACCCCTGCGCAACTCCAATACAAATCCTCAACCGCTGAATCCATGACAGGGACTCATAACCTTTCTCAAAACTTCGATGCAGGTGATCAGATAGTGTACCACTAGGAACATACTCAAATACAAGGATCATTTCATCCAATTCATCACAATAGCCTATAAGGCTGACCAAGTGACTGTGCCTAAACTTGGAAAGCATCTCAATTTCTGACAAGAACACTGAACCTCCTCCAGCTTGTTTGGAAATGAAGCTCAATCTCTTGACAGCAACACTAGTTGCTCCATCATCAACCAATCCTTTGTAGACTTTCGCGGAGCCTCCCTGGCCGATCAGATACTTATCATCAAAGTTGTGTGTTGCACATAAAATCTCATTGAGTGAGAAGCGACGACATATCTGCCCTGGTGGCAGCAAAACCACCTTCTTGTCTTTATCATTATACTTGGCTTCATGAAATTCACGGAGCTTGTAGACGATAATATTCAATATAGCGATTGCTAATATCATCAAATTTACAAGCTTATTCTCCTCAATATAGCGATTGCTAATAATGTTAAACTTATTATCAACAAGTGATGATAAAGCAAAAGACATGTTTCCTTGTTTTGTTTCTGAAAATATAGCAAGTTTGAAATAAGAGATGCAAAAACATAATAATTTGTAATCAATCTATTTAAAATACCAGAATTTAGATATGCATGTTAAAATCTTACTTTATCAAAACCTGAGTAGCTTCGCTGCAATATCTGATATCAGGTAAGAACATTATAAACGTTTCATTTGTTTTTAGAGTCAATATTGAACTGCTGACCAGATTGTGGTGTAGCCCCGCCCTTCAATTAGTTTACTCATAACAAGGGAAAGTAGAAAATTCAAGTTAAAGTTCGAAAGAAAATAAAGCGTCAGGTTGATTAAGGGCGAAAGGACAAAAGTATTTTTTTTCTTTTTATTTTCATAAGAATATTCTTTTTTAAGTAATCAAAAATATTATTATGATATACGTTCTTAAATTATGTATTCCAAAACATACATCATCATATGTAGATTGTTATTATTTTTTTTGTATGTAGATTCCTTTTTCATTTCTCAGAAAAGAGGAATACATATTCTCAGAATGGGTAATCATAATACACATCCTCATAATGTAAATTTTTTTAAATTTTATTTTCTTGTTATTTTAGTTTTATTTATCCATATATAACAAAACATCTTCATAAATATATTGATTAAATATTATTTTTAAATTTTTAATCAGGTGGTTATGACCACCGAATATGATCCACTAATATTAAATATTATTATTTTAGTTATTCGAATAATCATTATTTATTCTAAATAAAGATAATACTATAAAAATATACAATAACTATAACTTATAATTATATGATATATAATTTATTAAATATGTACGAAAATAATATGTATAATCACGATGAGTAAACTATATTTTATGATAATTTAAATTTAAAAAAGTTATTAAAATTTTATAAAATAAATGATTGTTTATTTACAAATGTAATTGGTTAAAAATATAATGAGTATATATGAGTTCGAATCCAACATGAACATAGATCATATTCGGGTATTTTAAGATAATTATGAAAAGTGATACTCATGTTCAAGATCAAGGGACCGTTTGAGATAATTTAAAAGAATTGACTTTTTATTTAAATTGAAAAAGTGAAGTATAAATGAAAAATAAATAAATTAATACAAAGAAGATCTGGGAGAGAAGTTAACCTTCTCAGTTTCTCAAAATGCTTCTGGCTCAGAGCAGAGGTGACTTCCGCCAAACAAACCCGCCCTATATTGTATTCAAAAAATTTAATTTTTTTCAGGTGGATCGTTTCAAAACCAGTGTTCTAAAAATCGGTCTAGGCGGCCGCCTAGGCGGTGCCTAGGCGCTAGGCGGCCCCGAAACGCCCCGATTCGGTCCTAGGCGGTGAATTAGATGTTTTTTTACAAAAATCGGTCCTAGGCGGTCAACATCCCGCCTAGGCGGTCCAAATCCCGCCTAGGCGGTCCAGGCGGCCAATAACAAAAAAAATAATATTTTTAATAAATAAAATCTTAAATTATAATTATATTATAAGAAATTAAGTATTCACTTGTACTTAACTTAATATCTTATAAAAAAAGTAAAATGACTAATATTTTTATTTAATATTTCTTACATTATTTATAAGAGACTGATTGGTATATATTTATTTAATCAACGATTTTGTATTACATGTATTAAGTATTTATTTTATATATAATATTATATTGTTTACCGGTTTCACTCTACTAGTAGTGAAAAGTAGATAAAATTATTAAATACATTTAATTATAATAATTTAAAAATAATATATGTCCGATTAATGCTCCGATTAATCTTTCCGATTAATCCCCGTTTTACCGATTAATCGCTAGAAGGTACCCCGACCGCCCTGGGACGCCTAGCGATTTCTAGAACACTGTTCAAAACACATAGATCATATATTTGTGTTAGACTGGACAGCGAGCGGGTGGATTAACAGCCCTGATTATCGTCTAACTGGTCTCTATTCCGCGACCCATTTACGAATGGACTGAAACTTCAAACCCAACCCATTAGTGGCTGTATAAGCCCAATATCACACCGAACCAAAAACAAAACGCCTATTCTGCGGCCTGCTTATACACACATTCATATTCGCAGACGCAACAGTAGTCATCCCATCACCATCATCATCGTCTTTGTTGCCCATGTTTCTTGTTGATATTTAATTATCACTTTTATCATCTGATATCTGAAGAATTCTACATCGCATCAGATTAGAGCGATATATAATTCGATGGGTGCAGCAGCGGGATATGGGCAGCTCAATTTGGAGGAACCGGCGACATGGGGTTCGCGAAACATCGATTGCTTTCAGAAATTAGAACAGATTGGCGAGGGCACTTATGGGTATCTCTCCTTTTTTTCTCTATCTTTTTTAATTTTGTGATATATCTTATGTTTGATTGTTTAAACTAGGGTTTGTATTTTAATTTTTATAATCTTCTCAGTGTTGGTGATGTATGTTTGTTGATAGCAGAATTAGTTAGTTATGGTTCAATTTTGTAATTTTATATCAAAGTTTTGATTTTTTGGGAGTTTTGTGTGTCTTGGTAGTTTGTGTTATGCTATCTACTGGAAGACAGAATTGAATTACTCTTGAGACCGGCTGATGGATTCTTTCAAGTTGTCTGGGACAGTTCTTTTTTGTAATGTTGTTAATGCTTACAATTGTCGTTGCCTAATTGTTTATATGTTGTATATATACGTTGTCTTACGGAAAACGTCAGCGGAAGTTAATGGAGTAATTTAGTAGTTGTACATTTGACGGTTATGCTGTACTGTGCCGTACAATCACTTTATATCCGGAATTTTTCTTTTATTGATTAATGTAGGTCCATGGTGCTTATTTTTATGCCATTTTCAAATCGTTACGATCACGAGGCTTGTTGCTCTATATATTTTCTTGTGTGATAATAATTGTATACCAGCAGAACATATGCTCGGTATTCGTTAAACTTTTAGCTATGCAATCCTTGTTCTGTGATTTTACAATGACCCGGCTTACTATTAAGGCATGAAAGCTGACTTGTACCTTGAGTTCTTTTAGGGAAAATCACATATTCGTGTGTTTTGGTCTTGCAGCATGGAATTCTATCAATGTACTAACTACTAACATGTGTCATACTGTGATCGCAGCTCTAAGCACTTATCATTGAAGTTAAAATACGAAGTAGCATATAAAAAAATGCCTCTCAAACATGAGCAATTTGTAATTAATTACAGTGTTTCAAAAAGGAAAATTCGTATTATGTTTTTGTGATTGGTCTTTTTACACTCTTTCGCAGACAAGTGTACATGGCCAGAGATAATAAAACAGGAGAGATTGTTGCTCTGAAGAAAATCCGCATGGACAATGAGAAGGAAGGGGTATATTTTAATCAGTATCTTGATTACTCATATTATTTTTCGAAAGTTATTTGTTTGCAGTTTATATGCTTGTAGTTGTATGAACTTTATATCTTACACTAGTACTCGTATTCTGTAGTTTCCTATCACTGCAATCCGTGAAATTAAGATCTTGAAGAAGCTGCAGCATGAAAATGTCATAAGATTGAAAGAGATAGTGACATCTACAGGTACCTACTATACATGTTAGCACATTTAGATGTCAGCTTGATAGTTTTTTATTTGATCTGATTTATAAAACATTATATGGGATTCTTATCAGGTCCTGAGGCGGATGAACAAGCAAAGCCAGGTAATAATAATTTGTATGACATCTGCACACACTCACACACATATGAATTTTCTCTCACTAGCGTACTGTTGTACCATTTTTCCATGTTAATGATCTAAAATGAGTAATTTGTTGGATTCTTTATTTGTCTAGTATTATTCAATTCTATTGTGACAAATGCGAATGTGAGTGTTTAATGCTTGTTTTAATACCCTTGAAATGCAGATGGTGACAATAAGTACAAGGGAAACATATACATGGTTTTTGAATACATGGACCATGACCTAACAGGGCTTGCTGATCGTCCTGGGCTAAGGTTTACAATCCCCCAGATCAAGGTAATACAAAATAGATATTACAGAGGATATTATACTGATCATCTGTAATGTTACAGTTTGCTGATAGTATCTGTTCACAGTGCTATATGAAGCAACTACTGACAGGACTTCATTACTGTCATGTCAATCAAGTGCTTCATAGGGATATCAAAGGTAATTTATAGATGATGTATTTTTAATATTTTTTTAGTTTGCTGAAGGCTTTTCCCGTCTAAAAACCTGCTTTTCCAGGTTCGAACCTTCTCATCGATAACGAGGGAAATCTTAAGCTAGCAGATTTTGGCCTTGCTCGGTCATTTTCTAATGATCACAATGGAAATCTCACAAATCGTGTAATCACTTTGTGGTATAGGTAAATATTTTAATATGATATTGGATAATTTATGTTGGTTGATATTTATGCTTACTTTTAATGTCTATTATCAGTTTCAGCACCTAAATTAGCCTGCTTTGTGTAAACAGACCTCCTGAGTTGCTTCTTGGTGCTACCAAGTATGGCCCAGCTGTAGACATGTGGTCAGTTGGTTGTATATTTGCTGAGCTTCTGCAAGGGAAACCAGTTTTACCTGGGAAAGCTGAGGTTTGCTTGTTATAAATTCATATTTTTTTTCCAGCTGATGATAATTTGCAAATATTTGGCTTACATTTCTCTTCACTCCGTCCAAATTTCATTTGATTGTTACCATTCTTCAAAATTCTACCATATTTGGCCTCTAATATTTAATGCAATACCACTCTTCAAAATTTTACCATAGAACTAGTTAAACTAAACAGATAATTGGTGAAATTTGTGAATCTGACAGCATTTAGTCTAAATAAGGTTTATGCTTGACAAGTTGACATAGTGAAAGCTGTATAGCCGAGAGAATGTAATTAATCAAATAGGAACTAGATCAATATACCTGGGCGGCGTGGGCCAGTAACTAGTATAGATCTTAACTTGATTCGTGTTAATGGGAAGATTAATTGAATTAATTATGCAAAATGTGAAAACCTACTCATAAACTTTGTGGACGGGTTAATTCCTACGGGTCACCTTATTGAATCATCAGGCTTTCTATTTTCAACCTCAGTCAGACCATCATTCTGGAGGATAACACATCTTTGCTGTGATTTCTGAAACTGCTGAAGCTTGCTAGCACTTTAAAAAACAAAAATACCTTGAAACTCTGATTGCAATTGATTCTGATGACTAATCTTTATACTGTTTTTTTTTTGTTGTTGAATAAATAAAGTATTGGCTGATATGTGGCATAGCTGCCAGATCTTCTTGGTTATTAAGATTTTTTTTTCCTGAGAGATGTAATGTTGCAAGAACATCATTCATTAAGGTCCATCACCTGAAGGGATTTTCAGCATATGTTCTTGCACCAATCCTTTATGAAATTTTCATTATGCTCTTACAATGTCTAATTTATTGGGAGCGTGTTCACACTGTTGCCTCTTAAGTGCATCTAACTTGAATATTTTATCCTAATAGTGCCATTTTAGCTCTCTAAAAAATGCATCTCAATCTGTGCCTAAATTTCTAGTCATCAGTTGGGGTAATACTTTTATTACCAGTTTACTACTTTTTTACATATGAAAGATGAATATGCACTTCTTACCTTATATGTTATGTACTGCATAAAGTTGATATGTATGTATTTTATGGAATTATTGTAGCCTGAACAATTGAACAAGATATTTGAGCTCTGTGGAACTCCTGATGAGAATAACTGGCCTGGAGTGTCTAAGACTCCCTGGTATAACAAGTTCAAGCCAACCAGGCCTATGAAAAGGCGGGTCCGGGAGATTTTTAGGCAGTAAGTGAATAAAGTTACAAATGTAATTCATCTTATAGCACAGGTGATTTTCAATTGCTATAATATTTTATGTTTCTTACAGTTTTGACCGTCATGCTCTTGATTTGCTGGAGAAAATGCTTACTTTGGATCCAGCCCAGGTATAGCTTTTGTTTGGTAGAACATGATCTTTATATATGTTGTAAGTATAACTTATAATAAGTTATGAGTCTTAGACTAAGCTCAAATGTCAACTCCTTGGATGTGTACCTTTATTTATCTCCTTAACTGTGAAACTGAAGTCCGCAGTAAACAAGAGAGATCTACTTGTGTAGTTATATAATTATGTGAGGCTACATAGATATCAGTGAACACAAGCCAAACTATTATAATTGTTGACCTGGAATCTTGAGAGAGATTTACTTGTGTAGTTATCTAATTATGTAAGGCTACATAGTTTGCAGTGAACACAAGCCCAAGTGTTGTAATTGATCACCTGAAATCTTCCTTGCTTCTTTTCTTCTCTACATATAAGTTGCTAATACTCTAATTTGCTTATATAAATTTTCTTTGTATTGAGAACTTGAGGGTTTTGGTGAATGTCTATCTTGGGATCCCTGATATTGACAAATGATTAATGGCTCTTAGGTTTTAGCTTGTCCAAACCACTAATTTATTAGGGTGGAACTAATATGATCCATATAATGTAGGCTTCAAGTTACAGTCACAAGAAGTTGCTTAAATGCGTGCATATGAAGTGATTATTTAGTCAGGTTTTCAACCTTTCTTAGCTTTTTTTGGAGTGCTTCGGTTTTTCCTAATTTCTATAGTGGATGGTCTGGTTCTGTATGTCCTTAGGTTTGGATGGTATTGCTGCAGTTACTGTTTATGTGCTAGTGAATCATTATTCCAATGTGTTTTTTGCTGTCTATTGGGAAATTGAAGTTGGGAGGTTGTTATCGGCAGTTAAATTTTAAGGTCATTGCAAACTGCAATGTGGCACATGATTATGTAATCTGCTGTGTCACCTTGGTTTTCACTTGTAACCTTGGATATGCCTGTCACTGAAGAATTGTAATTCTAAAGATGTTTTAAGTTATTTGATAGCTGCACTGCAAGTGTAGTCAGGGATTGACATAGAAGACGGTTATCCACTGATGCCACAATCTGTGATGCTCGGACTCTCCGGAAAACCCAGCCGTACCCGTGTCCACAGGACACGACACTGACACTGACACTGGGATCCGGATCCGAACATCATCCAGAAACCAGACTCTCCATCTTAGACAACCTATCTTTAATTTTAGTGACCTATCTCTAAGAGGAAGATAGGAATAAGAAAATATATGAAGAAACAGAGGTGAAATGGATGTAAAAGGAGAAAAGAAGCAACTCTTGCCTTAATTTGTGCAATTGTTTGTTATGCAGTATAATAGAATGATAGGTATTTATTTATAAGAACAATCATATTAATTAAAATAATAATTGCAGTGTCCAAATCCAAGTGTCGGATCCTTATAAAACGTGTCCCCGAGTCTTTAATTTTGTAGTTTGAAAGGTCTGACACCCTGATATGTGTCCGTGTCGGATCCTTCTAAAAGAGTCTGAGCATCATAGGCCACAATACTTATTCTCTGCAACATTTATGTGAAATCTGATATAGTTATTCCTCAGCTATGAAATTATTCTTCTATATTCTTTTCTCATCATCTCACCTCAACTTGTGTAGAGAATATCTGCTAAAGATGCACTTGATGCTGAATATTTCTGGACTGACCCTTTGCCTTGCGATCCCAAGAGGTGATATAACGCATAAGTTGAAGTGTTGAACTTTTTAAGAATCATGTGAATTTCTCAAGTCTGCCTTTTTTTCAACTTAAAAAAGATCACACATGGCCTTTCTTAGCCAATGATCTGTTTTGTTTTTTTTTCCTCAGTCTACCCAAATATGAATCTTCGCATGAGTTCCAGACAAAGAAAAAACGTCAGCAGCAGCGGGCAAATGAAGAAATTGCCAAGAGGCAGAAGTTGCAGCACCCACAGCAACATTCTCGCTTAGCTCCCCAAATGCAATCAGGACAAGCTCATCCTCCACAGTGGTCAGGCCATAACCATCACATGAACAATTCCCAGCCCCCAATTTCTGCTGGACCTGGTCATCATCACTATGGAAAAGGTCGCGGCCCTGGGGGACCGAGCCGATACCCTCCTGGTGGGAACCCCTCTGGAGGATATTATGCAGATCGTGGGGGCCAAGGTGGTGGTTTCAATAGTGGGCCATACCCAGCACAAGGGAGAGGACCACAAGGTGGGGTACCTACATCGGGTTCTCGGGCAGGGGCATCTGGTGGCTATGGTGTTGGCCCACCTAACTATCCTCAAGGCGGTCAGTATGGAGGTTCTGGTGCAGGACGAGGCTCAAATCCACTGCCAGGTAACCGCAATCAGCAATTTGGCTGGCAATAAATATGTGGTGCTGATGTTAAGCAGTGTTGAAATGAAAAAGACTTGGTCTGGAAGTACTTGCCAGAGCAGAAAGGAGACCAACCTTCGGGGAATGCAGTAAATAGTATTTCCAATTGTAGGACTTTATGGACATGTATGGTTAAAGTCTGTGTCGATCAAATTCAAAACACACAACATAATGACTTCTGACTTTTAAGTGCAGAATTGCATGAGTCTGAGAGGGGGGAAATTATAGACATTTGTGTTTGTTGTATTGGTCATTTCTCTTCCATTCTCATGCATTCTTTCTTAAACATCTCTGTAAGTTTTGTCAAAGACGCTTTCTGTAATTCTCTGGAATATGTAGATTTTGATAATCTCCCCATAGTGTTCCGGAATGAAATGAGATACAAGTCGTTCCGTTGAAATATATAGTCAAGTTAATCTCTATGTAATGTGGTGGAAGTTGTATGAAATTTGCATATAAAGTTTCCGTTTCTTCAAAATTTAAATTAGCTGGATTCCATAATAACTCATCTTTTGCCTTCAATATATTCTGAGTATCAGCATGAGCTTGCCAACGGCTGGTCTGTTCGATTTAGTCTCATTAATCATTATACTTAAATAAGTTATCACAAACAATTGCAAATGCACGACCAACAAGGGAACAAAATGCAACTAGTTACACAGGACGCTGTTAGGCATTGCGATTCCAGTTTGATATTGTGAATCCCTCTTCTGTATAAAGATTTTTCGGCAGAGTAAATTTCTCGAATCCGTTATATTGGCTGCATAACACATCAGTTCTATCCAGAAACACCATTAGGTCAGCTTAGCTTGATTTATTCACACCACAGATATACCTACTAAATAGTCTTCTAGCTAAAATTTGCGAGTCTGAAAGCAAAGAGATTGTGATATCTTAAAACCTTGTTAAGTTGATTTTCAAACTTCAGACAAGGTAACAAGCAGTGTGTTGACAAACTTCGTCAGCCTCACATCGAGAGAGCTCAGCGGGATGCATCTTTACTATGACTCAACCTTAAGAACCACCTTCATGAACTCGTATACCAAGTAACTAATGGCAGCCGATGGTAAGACCTGCGCAATGATAAACACTGAAGTATAGAGACAAATATAAAGAGTTCAGGGGTGACACTAAGCGTTTCCAAATTCCGAGAACAGACAAGCAAATACAGATGCAGTTGATATCATGAGCAGATGCAGTTGGTATGATTACTATTAGCCTATACACGGTGAAGGTAAATAGAGAGGCGGAAAGAGAAATAGGCTTAGGTGGCTTGACTGCAAAACTGAGAAACCTTGGATTTGATGTCTACAGATTCACAATGGTATCTATGCAACTGTTGCAACCTTAATACTAGCAAAGGATTAATCTAATATCAGCAAAATAATCAAAAGATCCACTGCTTACTTGTAATAAGCTTGGAGTCAATCCTGCATAGAGTGCAGGAATCCCACCTTGGTCCATTATCTTGAAACAGGTAGCTACCGCGCTCATCTTTGTTTCCCTGACTTGCATCTGAAGCTGTCTTCTAACAACTTCAAACGGGTACGTAGCCGCCTCTGCACAAGCTCCAGCAATGGCTCCATACATTAGTGTTCTGATGGGACCCAACTCCAGTTGTTCAAAAGCATTTAGCTCCTGCCCAGGTTGTTGCATATGTTGAATTCTTTGCTTCCCTTCAGGTGATTGCAGATAAGCTGATTTCAGAATGTCATAAACTCCGTAGAAAACAGCGCCTGAAGGTGCCATGCTTATTATGGAAGGTCCTAGACCTTTGTATAAAGAGAAAAATCCTTCAGTCTGTATCATATGGCGGAAAGCACCAATTACGCCACCCAAGGCTTCTCCCCCTGGCGCCACCATCTTTGTCCTGATCTGAAAATGTTGAGATCATGAGATCATTATATTATTTAAAAAAAATATTTATTTTTGACAAGGTAAAGGTAATGTAAGGCCACTGCATTTCAACAAAGTATTTTCATTTCTTTCTAAATGCAACATACAGTGTCCATGGGTATGCAGAGTACTGTTGCTGTAATTCCAGCTGCAGCACCAGCAACAAATCTTTCAAAATTAGTTGTTTCCTCATTTCCTGTTATTCTGAGGAGTTCATTTCTGTACGTATCATAGGCGTAAAAGTTAATTGCCTTAAAAGGAGCAGTGCGGAGAATATTGACAAAATTTCCTTTCCAGAATCCTTTCAGGCCTTGAGAAGCTCCTATTGACTTGATAAGCTCAATCAGGTTCTTCTGTTCACCACGAACGATGTACTCAAGCTTTAGTCTTTCAAGTGGAGCTACAAAAGTCCTGATACAACAATGTCAAAAAATAAAACCTAACAATCTTGTACACGATCAATATCTAAATCAGTTAAATCCACAAGACCTGATTAACATAGTTATGCACAAACACGCGACGTTATGTACATAGTATAAAAACGAAAACCAAACCTTGAAACCATAGCAGAAACAGCACCAGCCCAGAGATGCTTAGTAGTGTTAAATGCACTTGCTCCGCCTCTCAACTTCACCTTCTCTTTCTTCACCTTTTCGCCCTCATCAACCATCTTAAACGCCATCATCTCATCCTCTGAAATATTCCTGTCACCATTTTTCCGTAAAATATTACCAGGCTCCTGATCAACACATTCAACACTTGCCTTAACAGACGACAAACTGACTGACATGAACATTCCTCTCCGTCTAGAACCACAACCGAATACATCACTCCTGCAAGTCATCGAAAAATATCTTGAAGCATGATCAGGCGAGGTCCGCAAAGAAGCAAAAGGAAGTGATTGTTGTAAAAATAATCCACCAGTAGTAAAACAAAAGGATTCAGAAGCATCTAAATAATTGTCACATTGTATTGGTGATTCCTCCCCTGAGATCAACTTGTTAAACCATAATTCTAATCCTCGCATCGTATACTATTTGGTTGAGTCAGATGAAATGTTAAGATTTAGATGGAAACAGGCTAGCAGTTTAAGAAGAAGAAAATGTGAAGAGGAGGATCATATATTTATATACAAACGCAGACATATTCGGGAGAATAATAATGAAAAATTGACCGGAAGTTGCTAGGAGCAGCTCCACAGTCTACAGGTTGCATTGCTTCCACCGTCCCATTTCTTGTTATTTTCTCAAATTATCAATACATCGGTCTCTGTTTTTTTGTGCTTGTATATTTGTTTTTTGGTCTGCTGTTCGGAAATTATTGTCACAAGAAAACTGGTGTAATAATACAATATCCAAGATATAATAATAATATAATAATATTATATATGATAACAATATTCAGATCTTTCTGCGTTTCATATATTTTTGGTCTGAAATTGTTTTACCAAATTATGTTTTTCAAATTTCATATATCTCAGTTAATTCACTTGTGAGAAATTATGATAATATAACCTATCACGAGTGTCGTTATGACTTTAAGGACTTCCACTCCAAAGATCATATAAGTTCGATTCTAATGCAAGATACAGAAATAAGTGTATTGTCATATTTGGTGAGTACGAACGTGCTAGCAGTTTTTCGAATTAGTCAAGGTACGCAAAAACTAAACGTGACACCAGATTATAAATCTTTTTTATAATAATAGTCGAAAATTTTAAATAAACTGTCATTCAACTACATTAATACTTGAGATTTACCAAAAAAAATTAGAAGCTGTCAAAGTTGTGTGTGTAACACGAACACCACAACAATCTAAAAGATGTGGCATGTCAGTGTCTTCTCGCCATATTGAAGGAACCCGCTACCTTATAGCACGACGAATAACACCAACCATGTGTATAAGAATCATGTATTTGGTAATGCACATGCTGGATGATGGAACAACTTGTTTTAAGAACAAATTATGTACCTGATGCATACATCTGTGTTCTACACTTCTACTTGTTATGTTGTGAATCTGATTCCTCATTCTCCCATCACAACTCCAAGGCATCATTTGCACAAAGTAGATAAACGCGGCTTGGGCCATAGCAGCCCAATTAGCTGAGAGGTATTGGGTGCTGCCCTGGGAGAAATAAAATTAAAATGTGTTTTCAAGTCCAAAACTATCGGAAAAACCCAAATATTCTCTCTATTCTTGTAGCCTTGAAGTAGCCGTCTTCGTGGGCTTTCAACCGTTTTCGCCTGTGAAGAGTCCCAAATTCTTTTATTTGTTTTATATTATATGTTTCTTTCAATAACTTTCCTCGTCGATGAAGCTCATTTGTTTTGTTTTTTTAATCTACATTGTCAGAGTTTCCGGTTTACTTTTTTATTTGATTCAAACAGAGCTTATGACGGGTAATTCAAAAATTGTTCTATCTCGTAAAAAAATACCAATGATAAATAAATTAAAAGAAGCAGAGCACCGGATCTCTGTAGTTAATAGTCTGCTGCTGCATAACCTTTATGCAAAAAAGTACGGAGAATTAAAATATGACATGACGGACATATATCATAATTCCTCATTCATTTCATCTGCTGCTATCTACCTATCGTTATTGCAGTTGTCTCCCAACTTGAGCGTTGACCTTACACTTGCGATAGAACACAACTGTGTCAAACTTGAAGACTTTTCAGGGAAATCATTTCACTATTTCTATCTGCGTCACGCTAAAATACGTGTGTCGAAAATTACGATGGTGAAATACGAGATCTCACTTATTTATTTATTATTTTTATACGTTACTCGCTCATTTTTAAAATATTACTGTAAAAAGCACTCCCTTCATCCCGATCATTTATTTACATATAGTTTGGCTACGAAGATTAAGAATTACAAAGTAATAAAAAGTTGGGGAAAAAAGAGAAGAAAAGTGAGTGAAATAGTATGATCCATTGATTTTAAATGCATAAAAGGAAGATAATGTGTGTGTTTGGCGATGGAATACAAGGAGTTGGAATTCCACTTTTCTTGATCCATTGCGTAAAGAAGCATTTTAAGAAGTTAAAAATGCTAATTTTTTGTACTTTTCCAAACATTTTAATAGCTTATAGGCGTTAATTTGCTTCTTACTTCCACTCAACTTCATTATTTTAAGTAAGAATCACTTTTAATAAATTTACTCAAACAAATCTCAATGGATTAAAAGTAGTGTGAAAAATAGAGAAATGATGTGATTCATTGACTATTTTTGATAAGTTTTGAGATTTAAAAAATTATATGTGATACCTCAATAAAAAAACCCTAAAAACGTGGGTGGGACAGAGGGAGTATAGTTTTCTGATTTATTTGTAAAAAAATTGTTTTTGAAAAATAAAATTAAATATTAACATTTAATTCGTTTTGCTTTTAATTTATAAAACTATATTTTTTAAGAATTTTAAAATATGTGTCTGTCTCAAACATGAATAATATGTATAAATTTTAATTTATTATTTTTGCTTATCTAACACAAGTTACAATAAGGTCCTTGTAGAGAGATGACAAAAGATAAATAAATTATATTTTCGAAAAATGTTGAAATAATTCTATGATTCTTTGTTAATGCCAATGATTTTTATGGAATACAAGTTTTTTGTTTTGTCATACTCCCTCCGTCTCATTTTATAGGCTCCTTAAAAATTTGTCCGAATATATTTGTCCCGTTTTTTTTCAATACAAATTTATCTCTATATTAATTATAACTTTTATGAAACCAACATCATTCTCAATTCTCAATGCACTAAACTTTTATAATTACATACATAAGATAAAATTACATCTAACCAAATATTTTTTTAATACGCGTGTATTATCCAGAAGAGACCTGTAAATTATGACCGAGAGTGTAAAATGTTATATGAATGATAACCGCTAGTTATCAACGAGAGGCCAGAGCCCAGAGGTGTTAGATGGAGAAGTACTGGTATGGAAATGTGATGCAAGATAACATAAAATGATTACAATCACATGCTGAGCTTCGAGATATTACCTACTTACTGCTCTTGGCCCTGTTCCTGCTTCTAAATCTGTTCAATTATTGGCTATTTAGGTACCCATTCATCTTATCTTATAAGTAATTATTATAGTTGATGGTTGTTTATACGTACCCAATTGTTATACCCAGAATTTAGACAATGATGCGTGTGGCTTGGGTCTTGAAGACCATTTCAAAAGGAAATCATTTAACGTTTTATAACTTATGTTCTCCTGCAAAAGATCGGGTAAAATAACTAATTTGTCAATATAATCTCTAAAAATTTGTAAATAGGTCCTTTGAAAAGCAGCAACCTCCGTCAGTTCCGTCAATTATTTAAAAGGAAGTTTAAAAAATAAATAAATAAATTGGAAAAAATCCTAAAAAACCTTAAAAAAATATTTAGAAATCTAAAAAAATTCAACAAAATTTGATTTTTCTTGAAACAATCTGAAAATAATAATAATAAATCAAAAATTCAAAAAATATCCTGAAAATATGGGAAAAGAATAAAGCCGCAAACCTTTTTTTCGTTGTTCTTTTCAGACTTTTCTAAAATTTATCTGAGATTTTTTATTTTAACTCATTCATGCCTTTTATTTGACTGAAAATTTTGAAAGAAAATTCAAAAATTTTAAGAAAAAAGTTCAAAATTTTAAAAGGAAATTCAAAAAATCCAAGAGAAAAAGTTGCCACCTTATTTTTTCCATTTTTTTCAAAGGTTCTTTTAATATTTTCTGAATCCCCCCCCCCCCCCCCCCTAATTTGATTATGAATTTTCTTGATTTTTTTTCATATTTTTTTAAAAAAAAATCGACTTTTAAGATTTTTTAAAATTGTTTTAAAACTTCTGGTTAGGTAATTAATTGAAACTGACGGAGAGAATGTGTTTGAAAGATTTTAATTGCTCGGTGATGTCTTTGAAAGTTTTTTCAACATCATGACCCACTCACACGTTTTCTGTGTACTTTAATGAATTAGCTATTTAAGCATGTACCGTAATGAATTAGCTATTTAAGCAGTAAAAGATACGAGAATATAAATATGACATAATTTTAACAAGTCACTTCTGATTTTTGTTAGCATAACGGGTGTAAAACATAACCACCGCTTTTTAATTTACTCTAATAATCCACACTTTTCTAAATTCCAGCCACTTATCATTCATCCGAATTAGGCAAATTTTATTATTTTAAAAAGTATTTTCCGAAAATAACAGAAATACTAAACATAAGTGATAATATTATGATTGTGGTCGACTACAATTATATTAGGAAGAAATTAAGGTAACATCCCAGATCCATCTATGGCCTTCTTTGTTTGTTGATACTTCCTCCGTTCCTTCCATTTCTTTACACTTTTCTTTTTGGGGTGTCCCATCCAATTCTTTACATTTCAAAACTTACCAAATATGGTCAATGGTCCCACCACTTCTCCACTTTTCTTTTCTTTTCACACTACTTTTACTCCACTATCTCCCTTTTATACATTAAAAATCAGTGGGTCCCACCACTTCACCCACTTTTCTTTCTCTTTTCAACTACTCCTACTTTATTCATATTTCTTAACCTTCGTGCCCAACCCATTCGATAAGAAATGGGAGGGACGGAGGGAATATTATTTATCTTCAGGGAGTAAAACAAATTTGGAGTCGGTGGAACATCCCTCTTTCGCGTCTCAAGTACCTTTCTCGGTGATATGTTCCTCGATAGTATTATATTATTTTATATGAAATTTAAAATATGTGTCGAGTCTGAGCATGATTGGATAACTCAAGTGGTGGGCTTATCTTCTGTTGTTCCGGAAAACTTGGGTTTGACTCTGGCTTACTAAAAAATTATTGAAACAGATACTAGCTTCATTGTGAAAAAAATATGTGAATTGGTTGGTCATCAGAAAAAATCGACGATGGACAAAGTCATTTGACAAGCTCATTCAAAATTATCAATTAAGTGAATATCTAAGTATATTGCTTATTTTTGTACTTGGCGCTATGCCTATGCGAGTATGCGCTCCGGTTCTTGCCCGGAAATCCATCTATTGTTGTTGTATTGATATTGTAGTGAACGCCGTCATGCAATAACGCCAAGTACATAAAATAATGGTTCAGATGTTGATTAAATAAATTAAAAGTATATATAAATATATCAACCATCTATATTTAGAACATTTGTTTCAAATAATCCTCCAAAAATTTAATTAATAAAATATCTTACAATTCTTAGATTGTGATCTTTAGAATCATGATACAAACAACTGCCTACAAATAGATAGATGATAGATGTATACACATGCATGAACGCGTGTGTATGTTTTGTGGAAGAATCCCTAATATGTCAAGAACCCGTGAATGTGTTTTGTTGTTATATTGTGATGGGAAGCTACCTTAGGACGCAGCTTTAAATTCACATGAAGCTAAGTGACAACTACACAGTTCTCTTGGTAACATTTGCCTACCAATCAAACAAAGATTCTTCCTCCATCCTTCCTAACATCCCACCCTTCGTTTTCTTCCATTATTTCTTTCACGTGTAACGGAATCTTTAACTTTAACCTAATTAAATATTACTCTCTCCGTCTCAATTTATAGGTCCATTTTGGAAATAAACACACATATTAAAAAAAAAAATTGGTTAGATAAAAATTTATCTCATGTATCATTAATTAATGCATTGATAAGTGAGAATATTGTTGAGTTTAAAAAAAATCACAATAAATATAGGGATTTATTGCATTGAGAAATGAGAATAATGTTGACTTTCAAAAAAAATCACAATTAATATGTAGATAAATTTATATTGAAAGAAGAGAAGGACAAGTATTTCGGGACAAATTTTTTTTCTAAACTGGACTTACAAATTGAGACAGAAGGAGTAAAACCGAAGCTTTTGTCCACCGAGTACGAAATTTATGTATCATTTGCTCTATTCCATTCCAGAAGTCGGTGATTAATCTTACAATCCAATCTTTTGTCCGTTGAGTGCAAAATTTATATATGATATTCATTTGTATATATTGTTATTCGTTTTAATATTCTCAAGAAAACATTTGCAAGAACATATATTTCTAAGTTCTTAGCGTTTGTTTGATTATACTTGCAATACAGTATTATTAATATCATGCATACATATATGCATTTGTTTTTTTTATATAATTATGTCATGGTTATTATTTATACTATTCATCTAGATTTAGAGGTGAACTAGAAGGTTCTTTCTTCTTTTTCTTTTTTGTCATGTGTTATCGAAAGTTAAAACTATAATATTATTGTATTTGTTCGGGAAGATTAGAATGGAAGGACAAAGATTGAAAATAGAAGCTGGAGTGATGTTTTGAAAAACAATTGTGCTAGTGTAATATTGCATGATGAAATTTGGGTGATGTATAAGAAATGAATCTGATGAATGATTTTTTAAAAAATTATTTATTTATAATATATTTCAAATTTCATTCACGACAATCTAATATAATTTAAGTAATAGAAAACATTTTCTAAATTTGCTATTCTATTTTAAATACGTTGCCCTCTCTCTATTGATATTTATCACTATATACAATATAATTTGCAGTGAAATGGGATCGTTTAGTTGTTATGCACGAAATAATATTACATGTACTGTTACAAACCGACAAGTACGTCATGAAAATACACAAGTAAATTGCATTATTTATAATTTTAAAATAAATTATAAAATTCTATTTTATAAAAATATTAAAATACGTCTCAAATAATTAAAAAAATTGTATAGAAATAAACGAGATAGAAAGTATATATGTCTTTGATAAAACTCAATTTACAAGACTTTCTCAATATTTATAATTTATAATTCATTTAGTTTAGGTTATCAAGTTTTGTTCATTTCATAATATATATTGGTTCAATTTTGATAATATATTCATCAAATTAACCATTAGTTGCATGTTTATCACTTAGATTGGTTTTATTACATTCAAATGTATTCATGATTTCATCATTTATTCATTTTGTCTATTTCTTTTTACTTGTACCATTTTATATACTTTGAGTGTTTTCTCAAGTACTCTTCCACTTATGAGTTGAAAGTGCTCAAGTGGTATAACTATATATCAATCGTGGTCCTGCAAGATATCAAAAATTTAAATATCGAACAGATACTATAATTATAATAATTGATAAAGAAAAAAAGTGCTCCCTCCCTCTCCAATCGTAATATAAAAATTTTGGATGGGAAAAAGTAAACAAATTTTGGATGGGAAAAAGTAAACAATAGAGTTATGCTCCTTTCGTTCGTATCGACTCATTTGCGACCTGTTTGTTTTCGTTTTATAGTAGTACTGTTTTAGAAATTTATATAAAATAAAAAAAAAAAATCCGCTCCTGTTTTCGATGTATCTGTATTCGTAACGTTCGTCTCTGTCTCCGTCTCTCTCTGCAGTTAGTACGACTATTACATTGTCTCTGCGTGTGAATATCTGTGTCTATACATATACTACTGCACTTTATTTACACAAACTGTGAACCCTGTCTATTTAAATCCCTGTCCTCTCTCTCTCTCTCTCTCTCGTCGTCATTTTGTCTGCAATGGCGGTGAACTCATGCGAAGAGGTAAGATTTGTAGTTTCATCGACTCAGACTCTAATTATTGCGTCTCCATTCAAGCTCTAAACTCTAATTCATCTGCATTTTCGTGTTTTTAGTTAAAAGCACATCTCTGCAGATTTTTATCTAAACTCTAATCCACAAGTACATGCTTTTAAAACAAGTTTTTTATTGTGAATCTGCATTAGTTAATTACTTCCACTAAATCAACTCGCTCACGAAGACTGTGTGTGCGGCAATGTGCGTAGTTCGCGAGATGTAACTTATATATCTGCTTTTTTTTTTTACTTAAATCCAGGGGGCTCAGGGAAGCTGCTTGAATTGTAGATTGATGTTTTAATTTAATGAACTTGTATAGCCATAGATTTTGTGCAAGCTAAATGCATATACCACATGCTTAATCTTGTGATACTATCGGCTTTCACTGTCATGGTCATTTATTTTCCCCGAATTGCAACCTATTTATTCGATGAATTTTCTCCGGCTATAGTTTTAATTAGGTTTGCTTGTCATGCTTTCTTTAGTGAGTATGTAAATGTACAACTTCAGTTGGAACATTCAATGAGTGAGTTGTGAGTTATTGAAGCGACATGAGTAGTCGTTGTCCTCAGTATGGAGAGGAATTGGTAATAGCCTTTAAGATGATATATTGGTACAAAATTACAAATGGTCCATCTTCACAATGAATTGAGCATTAGAAAGTGAGTTTTTATGCTGTTTCCTACCATATTAAAGACTACTTTTCTCTTGCCTGTTTTATTAGTTTTTCAGCTTACTGTTATACTTCTTCGAATTCGGCTTTGATCTTTACTTCTTATTACCTCCTTTTGCTGTTTTCCGGTGCTTTACTTGAATTAATATGGCTTTAGTAAGAAAGATGAATTGATAGTTTTGGATTAAACTCTTCTGTGCAGGACCAAGATTCCTATAAAATTGCAGTGCTGCCTGATCAAAGCACTACTATTCGTCAAGGGGAAAGTAAAGTTTATTTGCTAAATGGCCTAGGGGCTCCCCAGGCCTTGGAGCGTTCTCTATCCTCGGATGCCGTTTTTAGTGGTCAAAATAAAGTCAAAGGGAATATGGAAAATGTAGATGTTTATTTTCCATGCATTGCAGATGTGGATCTTGAGAAGGGAAGATCAGAGAAACCTATAACCAAAATTGAACCCATTGGAAGTGGAAATATTGAAAATCCTTCAACGGTAAGCTCCATTGAGAACACTACACATATTATATGCTCTACCCTAAACTAACATTTCAATTTCAACTTCATAGAGTTTTTTAAGGCATCTTTTGTTTTTATACTGTATAAAAAGCAGTTCAATATGACTTAACAATCATATACATTTTGCAGAAGACAATGCAAAGACAAATAAGCATACAAATGGGAGAGAAAATTATGCAGATGTTAATGGACAAGAACCTTGTATTACCGAAGTTTGATTTTAGAGGTGCATACTATCTTATAGTTCAAGCATGAGCTTTCTTTTTATATTATTTTTATTTCCATGCCAAAAAATACCGTGTTTGGTGTTTTAAAATTTACATCATAATTCTCTTTCTTTCTCTGTCACCACTAAAGTTATCAAGGCACCAAGTAAGCTCATACAGTAATATGATAATAATAATGTTTTATGGATGAAAAGACCACCTCTTATACATTTCCTTTTAGAGATACCTTGCAAAGAACTCCTACTTCCGAGGAGAGCAGTGGCGCAACTAATTGCGCTTCACGAATAGGCGAAGCTTCTGCGACTTGCGATTATTAAATTGACATTCGCGCTCGACTCACGCCTATTCACTAAAATGCCCAAAACTCATAATAAAAAGATTAAATTACCCTTAACTTAAAAACCCTACTTGTCTTTGTAACGGCTGATTTGAACATCAATATAAATACTACTTTTAATGTGTGCTAGGTTCTATCATCTTAAAATAAATAAATATATCGACAAATAATTTGATACTTATATATGATATTCTACTATGTTGAAGAATTTTCATAATGTTTAAAATTATATCAAGTACTATTCTATTGTTAAATATTAGAACTTGCATTTTAAAAAGTATATATGTATAAATATAGGTAACCTTATGTAAAATGTATCTTTTGACAAATAATCGAGTAATCGCGCTTCGTGAGGTGCGCTTCAAAATTGAATCTTGTGCTTTTTCCGAATTTGCGCATTTCACAACACTAAATGAGAGATACTGTTATCCTCTGTATCTGTTAGCAAACACCTACACCCCTTTAAAGACGTCTGCTAAATTTACTAAAACTAAGATGTGAAACCGCAGGAGTTGTTTATTGTGTTACATGGTTGCTATGAACAAAAACTTTGTGAAGATTAGCTGCGCACGCTGTCATGAAGGATATCGCATTACAAACATTTTAGTCTAAAATATATTTAAATACTACATCTTAGAATGTTTTATTGGTCTGGTGATTTTGTCTTTTAAGTATCCTGAAGTTCTGAACAGTTCTTTAGTTTTGAGAAACCAACTTAAAATTTTCTACAGAAACTGAGCTGTAAAATAGACTCTTTACTTCTGATACTTTAATTCAAAGAGTTCAGGTATATGCTACATTTTCTTGGTGTTTTTCTGAAAAGAATACATCTGACTATATCTTGCTTCCTCTGTACCACCAGAATTTCTGGATCTATTCTCGCGTCATGTTTACGAAGGCCTTAGTTGGCCTAACTTAAACAATTCCCAAGTGATATGTCAGCTTTATTAATCATTTTTGACATTTTACTTTCAGCTTTTTTGCAATTTTTTTTTGAGAATAAGAATGCATCGTGTGTTTGCATCCTTTGTACCAAGCAGAATTCTTATTTTTCATATTTTGATTTTTTTCATGTACTCTATTACATATTACAGGTTTGAGAGAGTTATAAAAAAAATATGAGATTTATGCATATTGTCTATTAATTTTGACATAATGTTGCTCTTTATGATTTACAGATAAAACTGTCCCTGAAAGAGTTCATGACATGCCAAATAACAGGCTGAGGAAATATAAACGGTCTACTTCGTTTAATGCAAGAAAAGTTGTTCTCCTGTTCTCAGTACTGTAAGAACGCTACCTACCGTATCATGTGTTATGCTTATTTTATTGATTGTTTTATTTATTACAAAATAGCTATTAATTCTGGCGATGCAGTTGAATTTACTTGATAGCTAAACAAGAAGATACCAGTCATATTGTTTTCGTTTGATAGCTAAACAGGAAGATTTTGGTCACATTCAGAATTTGTTAATATACTCCCTTACAATGGTTTTTGAAAAATATGTTTGATAATTGAGCAAGGAACTTTATATAATAGGGCATGAAGGACAAGTGGTTTTAAAGTTTGAATCTTAGGGGTAGGAAAGTCCGCACATTTTAATCTTCACTTGTCGTGACTCGTAGTTGGCTTAGATTTTACATTTTTATTGGACTTAATAATTTTTTAGCTTAAATCTGAATTTATCATTTTTCCAATCCAGCACATTTTGAAGTTCTGATATCATCCTTTTAGTGAAGGTGAACCTTGCTACTCGTATACATTTGACTATGAACTGCCTTTTCAATGTAACAATAACCAGAATCAGTAGCGGAGATAGCATCAGAATATGCACCATGCCACAGAATTATAGGATTCTTTTAGATGAAGCCACCTCATTGAAACTTTGATGCTTCTTTAGATATCTAATCCTACCAAAGTACTCTTGACCTAGCGGTATTATCCTCATATCGTTTATAGGGAGGTTAAGGTTTCAAGACTTGCCAAATGCAAGGCAGGTGTTTGAGTGTGTGCAATCGTTGCATGTTGACGCTTGCATACAAGTCATAAAGGCTTTGATTTGTTTAACTCAGGGCTAACCCAGATAAACAAAATTAATTTTCCTAGACTTTGAGAACTTTTTTTGATACATTTGGATGCACAGTGTTGATCAGCTTATCAATATGCTTGTAATCTTTCCTATGCTTCTGAATAATGGAATAATATTTTTAATTTTCTTTCAGATCGAGTTTGGGAACAATGATTCTGATATTTTTAACCTTGAGGGTTAGGCACTTGGCCGATGGATCACTTCATGGATGAGCAGACTTTCCTTCCTAGAGTCATGTAGCTTCTTCCCTTTTCTGGGTTGTGTTATCCTGGCATCTTTTCTACTTTTGTATATATAGTTGAAAATACATTCTTCACTAGTTTTATATAATCCCCATTCCAAAATATTCGCTGCTTAATTGCTGTTGCTGGTTCCACTGTTTACAACCGGTGATGGGTGTTTCACTTCCAAGATTGATCTGTTCTGGAAATTTTAATTAAAGCTCCATGCTGTAGTAATAAATGGATAAAGTGATAGTCTATCAAGGACCACATCCTTGCTTCTCGAAGTCCACATGGGCCGAGGAGAAAACAGTAAGCAATCAATATTTAATATACTTAAAGAACAAATTACACCTTGAGCAACTACTGAAGAGTCCAGAATGCTTTGCCAAACTTGAATTTTTAGTTAACGTACAAACGTCTCGTTATTGAATGCTAGTTTCTTTGTTCCACCTACTATAAAGGAAAATAGAGATGACCAAAATCCACCTACTATGCGGCGAAGTCTCTAACGTGGATGTGTGTCCAAGACTCTTTTTACATTTTCAAAGCGAAGAGTTAGGGTTATAGAGACCAAAACATTCTTTCTGGAACTGGAGACTGACAGATCTTGCTCCATGGAAAGCTCAGTTATCAGGAAGGCATAAACTTTTAGGATATTCTAGAGTTGAATATGTTGGTGAATACTCCGATGGAAGTATCTGTGATTTCATGCAAAGTTTTGTTCAGATTATAGTTTTGCTGGTCAGTTGTCCAGTTAAGGTATGATCTTTAATTTAATGTGAAGGATAATCCTAATCGATTTCATCAACATAAGCATCACACACCATGATCTTTGCCTATGGGTTTCAGATATCGGCATCTACATAGGGGCGTCTGGTGCGCAAACTAGAGATGAGCATGGTTCGGTTTGGTTCGGTTTCGACCCGAAACCCAACCGTAACCATATTTATTCGGTTTCTAAAATCAAAACCAAAACCAAACCAAATTATGTTGGTGCGGTTTCGGTTTTTTAATATGGTTTCGGTTTGAAAATGGTTTGGTTTCGGTTTTAAACCAAATTAAAAATTACCTCGTACTTTTTTTCTAATTGAAAAAATTCCTTGTTATCTTTTTAATATTAGGTAGATGTTAGAATTTGAGTACAAGAAAGCAAGGTGCAAACAATAAGTAAATGAATAAGAATAAATTTTCACTATAAAGCAAAGAATAAATTTGGATAAACTACTGAATACTTACTGCGGGCATATAGAATCAAATCTATGAATAATAATATTCTGACTAAAAAAATAAATCAATCTATGAATAATACAGAGTCCATGGCAGGCATCATTCGTAGTATATCAAAATTGACCCAAAGAGTATAATTCAATCATTAAATATAATAAAAATAAAAATATTATTATTCTTATATATATATATATATATATATATATATATATATATATATATATATATATATATATAATATAAATTTATATAATTAAGTAATTTGGTTCGGTTCGGTTTGTATTCGGTTTTGAAAAATTTAAAACCAAACCGCAACCATATTATTTATTCGGTTTTTATTCGGTTCGATTTTTAATTGGTTCGGTTTTAAATGGTTCGGTTTTATTCGGTTTTGTCCGGTTTCGGTTTCGGTTTCGGTTTTTGGTTCGGTTTTGCTCATCCCTAGCGCAAACAACTGCGTAATTTAACAGGAAAAAAACAACGAGAAATCTAAACTGGCGCGGCGTTCACATGGTATTGTATGCAATCACCTTCAAATTCCTCGTTTTTAGACTGGAAACAACTTTGACACTGTACTTATAGAGGAAGCTGATTTACCAACAGTATTTTCGTTGTACATTGGAGCCTAGAAGAAAATGATATAGAAGTCAGCATGGAGAGACCTTCATTGGAGTTCTCTAGCACATACAGCCTCCCCCTTGCTGATCTGATTGGGTAGAGCTACTAGCGGGCTTTAGGTTCACGTCAACCATGTCATCCTGTTTCGTTGATGAGAGGGTTTCTATCCCTGGCAAGGCAGCAGCAATCTTTCGAAACAGGTGCTGAAAACAATGTTTACATCAGATCATTAAATCTTGAGAGAAAGTTCATTTAGTTTCATCAGTAGGACGTGTATTTATTGATAAGCCATGTCCTCAAGCCACAAAATACAACAATTTACGACATGTTGAAACCGAAGGAGTGCTAATTACGCATCCTAGTTCAGCTTTTCTATTGTAAACAAACTGAAATCAAGAACAATGCAGAGGATTTCCACCTTGATATTGAATCCAGCTTTTGCGCTCGTCTCAATAAACATAACTCCACACTCTTGAGATTTTAAATTTCCTTCTTCAATTGATACTTGCCTGTTTGGTTTTCAGCAACTTCATCAGTGGCACAACAAAAAGAAAAAAAAAGCTAGGAGAGGAAATCAATTGGTGAACTGGCATGGAATATCCGCAAAGAATATGACTTCATAACATATGCAATATTTACAGACTTGTATGCATTCAAGCTGCAGTCAAATTGTGGTTACCTTTTATCAACAAGATCAGTTTTGTTACCAACAAGGACTATGATGACATCACTTCCTCGTTCTGTCCGTACCTCCTCGATCCACTTGGCAGTGTTCAAAAATGATTGGCGGTCTGCAAAGTGAGAGGACATAGAGAATATAGAGATGAACATATAATGAACAATCATAACCACAAAACACACAGAAGTTAACAGCTAGCTTATATTTGATCCTATATGCCTTGATCGATTTTTAAAATGTTGATCAGACTGAGTTAAAATATGTCTGAGCATTACAAACATGAGCAGAAATACAAGGGGCCATGTCAAATTTACTCTACTGAAGTTTCTACTCACTTGCAACATCGTACACGACCACAGCAACAGACGAATCTCTGATGTAGCTGGGAATCAGACTCCTAAACCTTTCTTGCCCAGCAGTATCCCTACAGATTAGAACCAATTTAAGTAGAAAGCAAAAATTGATTCACTCTAGCATATTTATTTCAAAGAGGAATCAGATCAGACAGAGTAAGAAGCCAAGATGCAATATAAATTAATTGTTAGAAAATGGAGTTTTAAGCTCATAATTTTATTATGTTCTTGTTGTTAATTCCATAATCTAATGATTGGAAGTTGTTTCTAGATATCGGAACTTAAACTTTCATGTATGGGTTTAAGAATTTTCTTAATGAAATCCATAAGAGAAATGAAGTTGAAGTTAGTAGCTTGAAAGAGCTTGTTTAGAGAATGTTGTTTGTCCCACATTGAAAGAAATAAAGGGGGTGTTGGCTTTATATAGTATAACCCACATGGGTAGTGCACAACTACTAAGGTGTGTTATGGTGCGTGGTGTTCTCACGAGCCCACGCGCGCGCCGCCGCCGCCCCGCCCCGCCCCGCCGCGGCACGTCACGGGTCGGGTCGGGTCGAAGGGCGATTTGGGCGAATGTCTCGGCGTCTCGCGTACGCGAGGCGACCTGGGCGGGGAATTTTATTTCGTATTGGTTTAATATAATATTTTAATTAGAATCTATTTATCAGTTGGGCTGGGTTGTGTCTGTTGGGCTCAATTGGACTGGGTCTGATTACACAATTGTGGGCTAAGTCAGATACAATGAACCTGGTCTTGTAACTGATGATATATTCAGAAATTAAAATATATATATATAAAACGGCTGGTTTAATGTGTGGATTAATATATATCAGCTGTTACGATTTATTTTTAATGTGCAGCTTAAATTCTTATATTAAATTTGGGTGGTCAGTTACACTTAGCCTCTAGTATAAATAGAGGACTAAGTTGCTGAGTTTACACACCACACCTACATTCTCTTCTTCCTCTCTACTTTCTCTCCCAAACACAGTCAGTACAGAAGTTGGTTTTCCGGCGAGTGAGGAGTTAGTCGTTGTTGAGCTTCGAAGGTGCTGTAGTTCAAAGCTCTGAGCTGTTTTATCCTGGAGGAGGTGTTGCAAGCATCCCCAGTGCAGCAGGTGGGGGCAATATTCTCTTCAAGAGCAGTCAGGTCTTCGTATAAGGCCTGACGACTCAGCTGTTCTTGTCATTTTCGTGTTGTACATGTCGTTGCCTCAGGCTATGGCTACTGGTACAATTTCTCTCCTTCCTCTTGTCTTACAGTCACTGACATGCATGTATTTTACCTTCACGTTTTGTTTCAACTTGCTTGGCCTTGGCTTGTTTAATATGATATATAACTGCCTCTATGTTGCTATAATAATCAGTATTTCCAACATTAATATTATTCATATACACTTCCTTTTTTCTGCGAGTCCAGTTCATAATCCTAATATTTTTCACCAAATGTATAAACTCTGATACATTATTATTACATGAAAAAAAATTATCGCTTTCTGAAACTGGGCACTAAAGAATTTAAAGTTCACGAGGAAGCAGCTAGCTTTGAATCCAGACAGAGAAGTCGGAAAATGAAACATACCAGAGCTGTAAACGTATAGTTCGATCTTCAAGATACATTGTTTTCGACAAGAAATCAATTCCAATAGTAGCCTGCAATTTCAACAACTTTCTCAGTTACCATCAAACACCAAGTCCCAAGATATTTCTATTCAACTTGCAATCCGCTGCGAGCAGTACCTATATCTCATACTCGAACTAAAGCATAAATACTAATATCCTGAGGCTAAAATATTTCCGATAAGATGTTTGCAAATTTTCATTTGAAAAAAAAAAAAAAAAAAAGAATGAAGGGAGGGATGATTATCGATAAAACCTGATAAGTGGCATCGAATTTGTCGTACATGAAGCGTGTGATGATGCTAGTTTTACCAACAGACTGATCGCCTAGAAAATACCAACTTAAACTTTGCCAATGGTGATACCATCGCCATCTTCTTGTATGTTCTTTTTATGATATCAGATGATGTTCTTATTTTTATATCAGTTTTTTTTGCTAGAGAGAGGAAAAAATGCAATATACAGAACGCGGCTTTGAATCTCAATGTATATATACGAAGATTTATTCTTATGACAGAGAAGAAAAACACGCCAGCTTCACACGACGAAGACGGTGGCTTGGATTAAAAACTGTCTATGAGAACAGTGCTGCACTGTGATTCTGCTTTTTTCATGTTTAACGTACGTAGAGTGCGTTTAGCTTATTTATTACATTTAATTCCTCGCCAACTCAAATTTTAAATGGAGAGCAAAGCAGATGAAGATAATAATAAAATTTACTCCTATATTTGAGCTATTAAAACTTTTTAGGAACAAAAGTTATTCAAAGTTCATCCCAAAACCCAATCCAAAAATGGGATGAAAAAAAAGGTTGGTGATAAGAATAAGAATAATTTAAAAAAGGTTAGAAGTGACGAACATATCTTTACGAATTAAAAGTATAACTTTCCCAAATCAAAGGTTAAAATTTATAATTAACAATTAATTAAGTAATTTTCTTCAAATTTGGGAGCACATTAATATAACTAGTCATTTTTTTAACTCAAGAACAAGCCAGTGAAATGTCTTCTTTTATTTAATTCCACTTACTTTATTTTACTTTTTGTCCAGAAAAAAAGAGAGGAAGTAAGCGTTATTTTTTTCGTAAATAAAGCATAATAAAATGTAGAGTATAACTTGGTTGTCAAACTTCATACATTTTAACATTTTATTTGTCGAAATTTCAAATTTATAATAAAATGATAATTTATTATTTTAATTTATCAAAAAGATGGATAAAGAACACTTTTTTGAAAAAAATATATATTTATATTGAAAAAATTGGTCGTTAGCTGTTTATTTGAAACATAAAAAAACAATATCCGCCGTCATTAATAAACTTAAAACTCTGGTCATTGAAATGTAAAATCCGATAAAATTCAATCACAACTAAAATATATTAATACTGAAACGAGTATTAACACGTTAAAGCTAAAGTTCCGCGCAGAGAAAGTTAGATGACGATCCGTATTGAAACGAAGCGTTAACAAATCTATTTATTAGTCACGTCGGATTATATCTCTGTATTTTTAAATTAAAAAATTTGCTTTCAAAAAAATTTGGTAAGAGCATCTCCAACCATCTAAAACCTTTGGCTAAAAGGTGAGTTGGTTTACTTAAAATAAAAAAATTTAGCCAACAGCTCCAAAAACTCAACTCCAACCATACTCACCTGTTGTCTATAAATTTAGCCAACCTCCTATGGATGGCTAAATTTGTCTTGGCTAAATTTGTCGAACCTCTACAAGTCTGTAAGAAAATCTGTAGATTGTACATCATTTATTACTATATTTAACTGATATATTCTATTTTAACCATCTAAAATATTAATAACATACTATTTTTAAATTATAGCCAACCAATATAGCCAGTACCATTGAAGCAAAATGTCTTACAGGTTCAGCAAATTTTACATAATGTCTTAGAGCATCTCCAACGGTGTTGGCTATAATCGTTAGCTAAATTGGACCTGTAAGACATTATGTAAAATTTGCTGAACCTGTAACACATGTTGCTTCAATGGTATTGGCTTATACTGGTTGGCTATAATTTAAAAATAGTATGTTATTAATATTTTAGATTGTTAAAATAGAATATACCAGTTTAATATGGTAATAAATGATGTGTAATCTTCCTACAGATTTCTTACAGACCTGTAGAGTTTCGACAAATATAGCCATCCATAGGAGGTTGGCTAAAATTATAGACAACAGATTAGTGTGGTTGGAGTGCTATTTTTTCAGGACATTGGCTATATTTTTTAATTTTGGAATGCCAACTCATTTTTTAGCCAAGGGCTTTGTATGGTTGGAGATGCTCTTATAGGTCCAATTTAGCCAACGATTTTGCATAATGTCTTATAGGTCCAATTTAGCCAACGATTATAGCCAACGCCGTTGGAGATGCTCTAATATCTGGAATGTAATTTGGACTCGGCTATTAGAGGGATTAAATTAAGTTGAATTCGGCTTGTGTATATTCTAACACTGCCTTCCTTGGTTTGTGCATTCATACAATGGCTTTTCTTGGATTCAAATGCATCTGAATCAGGAGCCTTCCGTAACGTATGACTTGGTTAAAGTTGAGCAAGATTCCACTCGTCTTGGTGCACTGCAAAGTAACTGGTTGACTTGGATATAAAAAAACGCATAACTACTCGATTAGCCAAAAAAATCACATGAAGCTAAACAGCAACATGCAAAGACCTTTCCACAGACCATTGAAGTCATATGAACCCCCAGCTTCTGTAACTATAAATTCCACCTTTAGTGATGCATTATCAACTGTATATAGTATAGATTACCACACAAGTAGAATCGCAATTTGAGGGAACACCTACAAGTATAACTGCTACCTCCTATTACTAAGCTATCTGTTCATTATAGTCTAATCAGAAGGAGCAGCATGTTTGCTTGTGCAAGGGTTTTTGACAAATACTGTCGTGACAACGTTTCAGTGAGCACGTATTTTAACATCAGTAGCTCAAAGAATAATGTGTCAAATACTGATCAGTCATGGTAGATCATGGTAAACAATGACAATTCTTACCAGTGCTAGGCTAGGAAGTAGGAACACATAATTGCACATAACAGTTCAGGCAGTTCAAACAATTAGTACAAAACCAAAAATCTTAGGTTCTTACATCATGAAATACAGAGACAAGGTTGCCTAGCATGGATGAAGAGACTGGAGTAGAAGATATATGGGCTTTGAAAAAATGAGCTAGAATTTAAGAACACTGTTAAAAGTAAAGGTCTTTCTGTAAGTTCCTACTCTGCATGCTAAAGATGGGCAGACCAGCAGACAGCCACAGTCCGCTTAATCTCACAGGCCTTTGTAGTTGAGCTTAAGAAATGATTGGGATGACACTTGGAAATGCCATTGTGAATGATCTAGTTCCTAGTCAAACAACAGGGAATCAAGGATTGTCAATGTAGTAGTACAATACTAAAGTCTGCCAAATAAATCTATTATCCCTTTGGGCGAGTCTACTAATTGCGAACAATATCATAGTAATGTGCAGTTAACCAGCAATTTAAACGGTGTTGTGCGGCACAACAATCTCTAGTTCAGCAGTAAATTTTCTGATTGCAGTTTTAGCTATTCAATATATTTGGTAAAGGAAAGAGAATTAATGCCTGATTACAAGTTTTAGCTATTGCAGTCTTACATATAGTAATAACTTGTAATCAGGCATTAGTTCTCTTTCCTTTAACAGTTTCATGGTCACAAATTCATATTGAAGTTTGAATCTTATCTATTCTTCTTCTTCTTTTTCAATTGATTCAACTTCATCTCCTTATTTTATGGTGAATTAGTATTAGACTAAAATAATATCAGGACTGAATGCAAAGGTCAATTTATTTACACCAAAAATAATTTTTGATGGTATCTTAAGTTGACCAGAACCATAAGTTGTTGCATACTTTATACTTCAACTCTTTTGTGTTGGTGCTACTGAAATATTAGCTTAGATGTTCCCTACAGTCATTTAAGTTTTTTCGCATTTTGTTATTATTTATTATTTTATTATTTTTACAAAAAACTTAAGGAGTAAACCCCGGGTGGGGAGCGAACCCTTAACTATAAATTCTCCAACACTCTCCACAACCACTAGGCCACTCTTGGGGGTTCTGTTATTAATTTTTACTTATTCTGCTTCTAAGTTTCTGGCATATTTTGGCACCCCCTGAAATCCAATCCGCCTCTGCAACTGTATCATAAATTGTATAAAGGAACATATTATATTGTAATTGATTAGTAATTTCAATTATATTAAAAATTTAGTAGGAACATTACAGATAATAGTAGTAGAATAACAACATTTTAATTACAGAGGGACGTTCATATAGATAAAGATAGTTTGTTTATCAGTTTGGAATTTATGTGACTTAGAGGTAAATAGTATTTTTATGAAAAATTGTAATATTTATTATTTTTAGGAGGAATGACTTTTTAGATTCTAAACTCTATATTATAATGATCTCGGAAAACCCTAGCACACACTGGACAAGAACATTAGCTCAAACTGTAGTACGCTAATAACAAAATTTGAATTGGATACAACTGCTTGAACAGGCTAAGACACTTTTCACTAACATCACGAGTGGTTCATTTGTCGCGCTAACTCCAGCAAACAATCAAAGATTATTAACCAGGAAAGCTGTTGCATACCCCATTGAACATCCAGCAATTGTGCAACACCTCAAAGTATGTAGCTTAAAGAACTTTGAGCATGCAAACTAGAATTATTTATCCATCATTTAAACAATTTAAAAGGTATAAACTCTACCGTGAGGCCATTGCTAGGATTTCCAACATCCTAAGCAACAATTCACTATTCCAAATAGCCAACAAAATGATGCAGCACATTGAGAAAGAAAGATAAATCCTAAAGAGAGCGAATGATCAAAAATGTTGATCTGCAAGTGTCAGCAGCAGCTACGATTAATCAATGTTGGTGATCAGATTACAGAAGCATTAACTATTTCCACATTCGTGCAATGTTAATTCTCCAAAAATAAATGTAGATACATTTCTTAAAGTTTACCATATTATCTTTATTATCATGAATTCAGCCAGACTTCATCAAACACCAAGGCACTAGAAATACAAAAACAGAAAAATGAACTACCTAGACGAAGACTTCATACTGCTCCACGGAAACTTCACTTGTCCACTGCTGCCCGCACCTCCCTGGCTAGCACCGCGATCTCTACCACCACCCATATGGCTACCACGATCCCTGCCGCGCCAACGTCCACCACTCACTTCAGGCTTCCCATTCCCTTCCAGCCAATGCGACTTCTTCTTAGCCTCATCACCCTCCACAAAACTGGATTTAGACTGCTTATTCAAATTCTTTTTATCCTCCTCAATCAACCGAATCGGGAACAAATCAGGGGAAATCGACAATGGATTCCTTAACGTGACATAAGCCTTTTTGTAGTCAGGTTTAGCAATTAAAATCCCACCCCTCTTCTTCTTTTTCCCATCCATATTCAAAGTTTGAACCTTTTCTACTTCAAAGCCATACAGTGATTCCAAAACCCTTTTAATCTCAATCTACATTTCCAATTAAACAAAGTAAGAATCCCAATCATATTATTAGTCAGTCTCTCTGTATCTGTGTGTGTGTGTGTGTGGGGGGGGGGGGGGGGGAGAGACCATTTTATCAAACAAACATTACATGAGAGAAAAAGTGTACCTTAGAGGCAGAGGGGATGGTTTTGAGAGCAATTTCAGTGATGTTAGAGAAAGAAGTAGGCATCAAAAGCTTGATGGGTATGTTGGCAAAGTTCACAACTCTTCTTCCCAATCTGCTTCCCATCTTTCGTATTCTTTTTTCTTGCAAGATCGATTTTATTATTTTACAGTTCAAGATTGTTGGCCTGCTGTGTTCTTGATTTTGAGTGATAGTGATTCTTTGAAAAGGGCTGCAGGGTTTATGATTTTAATGGGCTTAATAGATGGACTGGCCAATTCTGATCTTGTTTGCAGGCCAGAGAAATAGAACGCGGTTGATTAATCAATTAGAATAATACAATATAAAATTATTGGAGAATAAAATCAAGTCCTCCCACTTTTTTTTATATTTTTTTTTGTGCTGGACATGTATTTTTATATTCCATAAATCATTAAAATCTTGATCGCTACTTCACTGTTTATAAAAATTATAAGATCACTTATATGCCTAATATTTTAGTGTGGAATCACAAAATCTATACATTTAAACAGCCTTTTTAGTTTCTTTTGTATAAATATAAACATATAATGAATATTATGATTTTTAGAAAAAAATATAAAAAGTAATTTAAACCACGGAATCAATATCGAGGGATTGCAAATCTCTTTTGAGGGAGTTGGGAGGTAATAATGTTATAGTTAAGTTTGTTAACAGTCTGCAAATATGGTAGCTCATTTCTTAGACAAGTCTACTTATTTTATAGTTTATCATATTTGGCGGTGAATGATAACCATTGAGGATTTATTGATGTATTGATGAACAATTTTTTGAATAAATGAATCGTATTTCCTCCTGACAAAAAAAAGTGAATGGTAGAAAAGAAGTAGTTATAAAAACAGACCAGATGGGTATATTTAACTATTTATCATAAGGTGAAAGGTTTGATTTACCTCCAGCAATGAAATGTGGATATGATTGATCGGTATCATTTCACATTCACAATCAAAAGAAAATTTCGTATTAGAATTCAAATTTCATTATTAAAACCAAAAAATCAATTCCATATTATATATTTGCTGGCTCCGACATTATTTAACGGACAAAACTAAAATGATTAAGACTTGCGCATCCTGATCATAGTCTCCTTGATAGCAGTATTAGTAGTACTATACCCCCCATCAATCACAAGATTCAACCCACTCACAAACTTCGCTTCATCACTGCCCAAGTACACCGCCGCCGCCGCCACATCCTCCGCCTCCATCACCACCTCCTTCAAGTTCGCAATCCCCGAGAAAAACCTCCTCGCCGTCTCTCCATCCTCCACCCCAAACTCCTTCCTAAAAATCGGCGTGTCCACTCCAGTCGGCGAAAGACTATTCACTCTAATCCCATACTTCCCCAGCTCCACTCCCAGGTTCTTCGTCAGCCCCACCACCGCATGCTTCGACGCCACGTAAGCATGCGAAACATCGCCGCTGGTCACGGAGGCCACACTGGCCATCATAATAATGCTGCCGCTTTTGGCGGGAATCATGGCTCTTGCGGCGTGTTTGGCGGTGAGGAAGGAGCCGTAGGCGTTCACAAGCATTACTTTTTCGAAGACTTGGTTGTCGGATGATAGGATTTGGGTCTGGTCTTTGCCATAGGCGGAGATGCCTGCATTGGCGAACATGATGTCGAGCTTGCCGTGTTTGGATAGAGTGGTGGTGACGAGAGTTTCGACTTCGGAGTCTTTGGTTATGTCGCAGTGGATGTAGGAGAGGGAGCTTGGGGCGTCGATGTCTTTGCAGAGGGAATGAGCTAGCTTGTCTTCGATATCGGCGAAGACTACTTTGGCGCCGTGCCTCAGGAATTGACGGACTGTGGCCTCGCCAATGCCTCGTGCACCGCCTGTGATTACAGCCACCTTACCTTCCAGCCTAGACAAAAACGCCAATCGATAATCAGAGATTTAATCAGTTAATTATGTAACAACGATCAATCGGTAATTAGTTATTTTTAGAATAATGAGTGATACTAACATGTTTTTGTTTTTGAACGTAAGGTCCAGCCTTAAATTTATTTTGAAGAAAGGATGAATATCTGGAAATTACCTTCGGGCAATGGGAGCTAACAAGGAGGCTTTCATGATTTTCAGCTTAAAACGAGAACGCAGAGCGAGAATCGGAACTGAAGCGAGCAAATTTTTCGAATGATACAGCCAGGCAGGACTCTTTAAGTACACAAAATGCCCACATGGGCAATTGAACATTTGACTAAAAAACTGGCTACTGAATTTTGAAGGCTATGCATTTAGTATTCAACATCTGCGGCCCAAGGGTGGCCGCTAATACAGTAATACTACTCAATAATACAGTGTTAGGTCTAAAGTCCCCAGTACTGGAAACTCCATAACCACCCAATGTTAATCAATCAAAGTACGAAGCCCTCGTGTTTTTTTTTCTTTTCGTGTCAGGACATGAAGCCTAACTAGGACAATAATATGTTAGTGCAAAATTGTTATAGCGTACTTGGACAGTAAAAACTAAAAAGATCCCAGCTTCCAACTGGAGTCTATTTTAGCCCGAATTTGTAAAGGAATGAGGTTTTTAGTCGATTTTTCCGATGTATTCCACATTACTCAGATGGATATTATGCGTAATAGCATCACAAACCAAGTGACAGTTCACAAATTTAACCATTTGCTTTACAGGTATTGAGGATATGAGCAATGTGCATCACAATCATATAAACAGAACATCAGACTGCACATTACCCATTTTTTACCTGACAATTCTTAGATGCACGATACAAAAATTCTCCAATTTGCCATTTTTTATCCTCGCTGATCTAGAAACCTGAAATTGGATTCTAACCTTTTTATTCTTAAAAACCCCGGCACAAGCAAATTTGCTGCTCCTTATCATAAGAAAATAATGGATAATGGACAGATAGCTTATAAGACAACAATTATACTTTCAGCTCTTGCCAAAAGGTGTGACTATACTTGGACGATAATCTACAATTTGTACAGTTCATAATGCATTCCTAAAGATATCAATTAACTTCTGAACCAGATTCTGCAGTTAATGCCTTCTTAAATTCCTAACTACCAGGTGCGACTATACTCATAATAGCCTGAAGAGGCTGTTGATCTATAAAGAGTCAAATATAAGTTATAAAAGGAAAAATGTAGCACTGGGGCATTACTGGATCTGGCATTGTGAATAAAAGTCTAGGCTTCCTTCTTTTTAATGCTGTATGGGTACTTCTGATATATTGCAATGCTGATGATAACAATTGGAAGGGCAGCAAGACAATATGCGGAAGGTATTATCCCATCCACGAGGTATTGCAGAAAAGCGGTGACAAGAAGTGCAAACACAATGACGAATCCCTGCACAATCAGATATACAACTGAGTAAGATGTTTTGCAAAATGTAAACCACCACAAATAGAATGATCTTTAATAGTAAAAGGTACAGATATAAATACTGGGTTTGATCCATAAATATAATCAATTGTGGACTTGCTACAGTACAAAATTTTCATAAATAATGATTTAATTATTTTTTGTGTTTCTCAGCAACAATGTCTCAGAACACAATGTTCAGTTATGGCTGTTTTTGGCTTTTTGCTAATGCATCATCGTGTCTAGACTCAAACCAGTTTTTCTTGCTCGTTCCAGAAAAGTTGCAACGCTTCAAAAGTGTTATGGTTTATAAAGCCATGATCGAGAATACATTGACATCCTACAAAATCTCGATACGCACATAGATATATCATATGCCAACTAGTGGCTCTAGCCTAGTGCTTGCCTCTTTAAAGACAAGAGGCTTATACAGTTTGCAAAATTTGAATTCTGCTTTATCTGGTAACAAGGAGAGAGAGATTGATCATATTAACAAGTCATTTTTGCTTTTTTCTAGCAACAGTAGCATTTTGTAACGATAAGGAGGCATATTGAGATTTCAATTGTTCATCATCTTACGACTTTCTATATGCTATTAAACAGACTTGCCTTTCGAACACCACCAGCATAGGACGTTACAAGGCCCACTAGAATTCCACCAACAGCATTGAACAATACAGGGATCTGTAAAAGAACATTAGAGCATTATATCATTCAACTTAATAGCTATCATTTCATTCAGAATATCTCTTTACAAACTAAAAGCATCACAAAGTCGAAGTTCAGAAGCGACAATGACGCCATTCAAAGATTAAGGGATGAGGTTTTGTGAAAAATTAATAAATGAAGATTTCATGAGCTAAGATGCAAAAAATAAAAATAAAAAAAATACACAATTCAACATAACCTAGGTAATATGACCATATATGTGCGTCAAATCATAAGGTTCTAGCTTTAGCTACTGGATGAGATGAGTTAGCAGATCGCACACAAATGTTTTTGGTCTAAGGTTGACAATTTTTATAGAAAGTATTATATATGCATATTAGTTATTCGGAAGAAAAACCTTCAGCGAGGAGTAACAGTTATACATTGGGCAAAATCTTAGTAGCAAACTAGCAATCAAGAAAATAAAAAATACAGTCACTAAAATGTATTACCCAAGTAAGTAGAGTCCAGCCGTAAGACAGTCCATGTTGTCTAATCGCCTCTCCATCTGGAGACTTATAGGTACTAGCTAGCAAACAGAGGCTCCCAACTACAGACATTTCTACGGTCATCAAGTATGATGAGCGTTTCTTGACCTGCAAAGTTCATAACAGCACATAGTAGGAGAAATTTACTACTACAGTGGGTAAATTCCGGGTACAAAGTTTCAGATAATAGACTTCTTATGCTAACCTGTGAAGCCCACTGACACAATGCAGAAGCAAGACCAGAGAGAACAGATGCTATCAGGACAGGAACAATCCCATAAAATAGAATTTCATCAGGGTCTCTGCTAGTAGATCCTTTGCGGGAACCTTCACCAATGCTCAGAAGAACAGCTGCAATTATTAACAGGAGAAGAGCCCCAATTTGTTGAATTGATTGCTTTTGTCTGATTCAGAAGCAAAAAGAAATTATTTCAGAACCAATGGGGTCGGGAATAAAGCTTTTCTTGGGTCAACGTTTCACATCTATCCAAGAATTTGACCCATCTGAACTACACAACCATATGTCCTACATTTTTTGGAGCAGGTCCAATAGATAAGTAATCATTTACAATATAAATAATTATGAGTTATGAGTACATAATAGCATATATGACAGATCATAATTGTCACCAAAATTTGATTGACGAGGTCAACTTGCGAATTGTTGAGAAGTCGGTAGACTTTGGCTAGGTGACAATGATCATAAAAATATCTTGGTCTTCTTAACAATCATCTTGGATTGATTTTACATTCCTATATTAATCATGGTTGGGAATTTCCATCACACTCCAATGAAAAGAAAAGAGACGTTCTTATAAAAAGACATATTGTACACCTCCTCCAAAAGTTGACAAAAATTATTTTATTAATTATAAAAATGCATGTACTATGATCAAAACTTGAACGGAGATAAATGTGTGGGAAAGTAATTTGTGAATAGTAATTATTACTAGTTCATACAGTTGTCACTACAACAACAATTATAGGAATCTCAAAATTAACTGCAGTTAATTTAGAAGTCATAATTAATCTTGTATCATAAGATGAAGAGCTTACAACTATATGCAGTAAGTATTGACTTCAGCATTCTTCAGATAGTAATTCACATGAACAAAGAGTGACATAATACACTTCAGCATGGCAGAAAAAGTATCTTATGCTCATGACAACAGATTCTACCAGTCAGGCACATATGATCTTGTGAGCTATTTTGCAGGCATCCAAACTAGTGTTTTCACAATAAACTTTGACTCGTCATACTACTGGCATATACATCAGTTGTGATTATGGAATGCAAAATTGCTAAGCAGTGTGACATTTGTTAGGGTTTAATTTTTAACCTTAATAACTTTTGTAAGATATTCAAATTATTGATCGATAAATAAATCACACAAGACACTCTCCTACACATTAAGCAATTTGAAACTCACTCTCATGTAGATAAGGATTATTTATTGGAGCAGAGGTTAAAAAAGCATTTAAAATAAACTGGATTTAACAACCAACCTCAACAGAATGTAAGTAAAGAAAGCAGTGAAAAACAACTTTGTCTGGTTCAGCATTGAGAATGTGAGTGAGTCGAGATTTTTATATGAGATTTGCAACAAGCTATTCTGCAGTGCATATGTAGCTGCTGGCAACCCTGACAAAGTCAAAGAGTCGACCAAAGTCCATTCCTTGAATACCTTCCCAAAACTGCCATCTTTTGCCATGAGAATCAGGGCACAGACAACCTTTGCAAGCTCGCATGCTAATACAGACGAGGTCACAATCACTTCTCGGCTACAAAAGGATTAAATCATAATTAGTAGAGAACTAATAGACAGGACGATGAATAACAAAGTTTAAGGGGGCACTTGGTTCATGTTTAATGAGCCCGGATAACAGGAATTGGAACCTCATTCCCTCTAGGTGTGTAAATCATTCCTTCCACATGCCTTGATATACCCACTCCCATACCCCCTATTCCCATACTCCTCATTCACATTCCCGATTCCCATTACCAACCACCATCCATACGCCCCCTAAAGTATGAGGTAGATGATTGCAGTCTGTATATGTATGCAAAGGACAGATAGTTGATAGAATATGTAAAGACAGAAAGAGAAAATGCTGTAGACACAACAAAAACCAACTGGGTTTACACAATATAATGAAGACATTAGTTATCTTGCACGTGTACGTAAAATATGAAATTATTACTATGTAAATCAAGAACCAAAAACACAGACATTACCGTCATTCCTTAGCAGACCTGGCAGCAGCCAAGAAAGAAAGGAAAGAGTTGGGCAGGGGAGTAACTTGGACTCACAATTATTTTTTCTATATACTATAAGTTTTATTAAGTACTTCATATTAGTCTAACTGAAAACAAAAAACTAATAGCATGCCAGTTACATGCCTCATTTGGGAACTTGATAGCAGGTATGTCATATTGACTAGATTACCGTCACTCACGGGTACTTTTTATTTGACAACGGATTAAAGTTGAGAAGTATGAGGTAAAAAACAGGAAAAGTTGAAGGAAGAATTCAACGAAAAGTAAAAAATTACAATAGAGGGTAAAAAGACATAACATGGCCCACACTGACGATGCAGCTGCAGAATAGAAGGAAACATCACAAGACAAATGGATCATACTAACTATTAACGAGCCAGTACAAAGTCTAATACACTGTCACATACAGTGGTCCAAAAGTTTCTCTTCCCTTGTTTAATGTTTGATGTCTCGTCCAAATAAAAGTTGATCCTATACCTCACTTTAAGATGCCATCACCTTATGTTTTTCAAGTGGAGATGCATGTCTTGTTAACGTATATTTAGAGGCAACTCGTTGAAACTTGGATGCGGAGGCAGGTCTAGGCATGCCCAAAAAAACCAAGGGGGTGTTTAATTCATGGTTAATGAACCCAATTAACAGGAATCGGAAACCTCAACCTCATGCATTAGCGTTTGGATTAGTTATTTGGTTGTATGGAATAGGAATCCTATTCATTTTGGATGGTTAAATCATGCCCTTCCCACCCCTTGGGTTTTCATATCATTCTGATTCTGATTAACCCCCATTTCCAATTCCCATTACCAACCTCAACTCAAACGGCCCCTAAGTTGAGCTTTAACTCCTATACTACTAGTTAATACATCAATACCAGCAAAAAGAGGAATTACTGGATACCATATCTATCCTAATTTAAATCTCTGACACATTCCTTTAACTTCGAAACTTGTATATTTTATTATTTAAATATCAAGTTCCTTCTAGAAGGCATAGATCAAATCAAAGTATTTCACCATTAAGCAACTTATTAGAACAACTATTCACCAACTAACCATCTTATAATGAAATTTGCCTAATGCTAAATCTCCAATTCACATATTAAGCATCCACAAATTTATTAATATCAATTAGAAACTAACATTATACATAATTTAGTGCTGATTAACATATTGAGCCTCCCAAGCTTTCTCAATTTCAATCAATGACCTTAACGCATAACTAATTGCTATTTTCTATTAGCGACAGTCGACACATCACACTCTATCAAAACTTCAACTACCAGCAATCAAATAAAGGTAATTAAATAATTATAACATATCCCCGAACAAATTAAGTTAATCTTTTTATTTTAACAGGCTTGTAAAATAGATGACGATAAACACAGATAGTTATTGCTAAGAGGAACCTGGTGAAGCGCATAGAGATAAGAGGCTGAGCACCCAACTGTAAAGTGAGCAATAAGGAGTAAAACCAGATGTGTGAGTTAAGAGCTTCGGGGTCTACTTTCGAATCTGATGATTTAGGTTTGATGTCTGCCATTAATGGAAGCCAATTGCGAGAGATGTATAGCCTTTCTACTGTAACTTTGTGATATCAAGTGAAACGGCTTTGTTTTCTCCTCTTATTGATTCTTATGTATCTTTTTTAGCAGTAAACGAACTTCAGGTCCTAATAAAAGTGATATTATTGTTATTGAATATTTTTGGTTAGCTATCTTTTATTTTAACTTCCATAGTTCCATTAAATAAAAAGTTTATAAAATACCATAAAATGTTAAATCTTCTATGCTATTTATATATAGTATATAATTAAGAAATGAAAGTTGATTGGATACATCGAAAGATAAAATATAAACAAATGATAATTTTTGCATAATTGATCTAAATATATATATGTAACATGTGTGTTGTTAGGTACAAGGAAAAAAAATTATTTGTGTTTACCTTTTAGGTACAAAAACAAAAAAGTATACGGTCAAATTTAGTGTCGTGTTGGGGCTTACTCCTAGGTACATGACATGACACAAAAGTACACGATGTTTCCATTCAGATATTAGTAATATTTATTTATAAAAATATACAAAATTTTATAATATTGTACACAAATATATATATATATATATATATATATATATATATATATGTATATTTGTAAACAATATACCTAAAAATATAATGTTTTCATATTTTCACATATTTATTAGTGTCACAATATCACATGAAATTACTGTAGTACTTAATGGGTCATGTGGATTTTGTATTCAGTTACAAAACACGAAGGTACAAGATACGAATTGCCATGTCTACTAAAAGAACATGATATAAACTTGCATAATACCACCATCATAAAATAATTTTAATTCAATTGACGGATAACTAATAAAAAAAACTAAATAATTTAGTTGAAATTAAATTATATGATATTTCTAGTCATCAATGTTGTATCTATTTCAGATTTTTGTGTTTATTATTTTAGCTGTTACAGGTTGTTAATACACTAATAGAAATATATCTGAATGTGATGTAAGTATGCTGAAATTTGCTTACGTGTATATATAAACCGACATCAGATCTAACAGACCAAACTACAAATGACTTGATATTCATGTCTATGATAACATTTCGGTATTCATTTTTTTTTTTTACTTAACGATATTAGATCTTGTATCACTATCGAGATTAATAGAATATCTAGTGTGAAGTGTGAACAAAAGAAATTGGCGAGGAGTTTCTAAAGGCCGCCATAGAAAACTTTTCTATTAGTGCGCCTCAAATTCACTATATTTAGTTGTCTAATTGAAAATCCAACCGCATGGATGTCCTTAAAATACGTAAACATGAAGATTTTGTTGCATGGAATCTACGGCTCTAATATACATAACATTAATGAGAGGTTCTGAACTGCCGGCAATCTAGTGTTGAACTGAGGGTAACAATTATGAGGCCAGTGTCGTCCTACAGTTAAATTTCAGCGAAGGTCAGAAACAGAAGTCAAGGAGACATTAAAGGAAGAACTAATAAAAAATCAACCAAATAAAAAAACTTCATAATACACAAGAAGTCGAGAAGTGTACATAACATGAAATGCAACAAAGATGCAAATGCAGAAGAGAATAGAAGCAAACATGTTAACATGACATGAAAAATGAATCATATTAACAATGAAATAGCTAGCACACAGTCCAACTAAAAGATCACATACAGTGGTGCTGAAGTTTCTCTTTCCTCATTTAGTTTTTTTCTCTCATATCCAAAAACATGTGATCCTAAACCTCACTTTACTTTCAAGAGGAGATGAATGCCTCGTTAGCGCAAATCCAAGGCAACTCGCTGATACTGTGAAGTGATGGAGGGTCTAGGCATGCCCCAAAAAACTAAGCTAGACAGTTTTCTTTATTTAAACTACTAGTCAGTTCGCAGAAGAAAGAGTATTTACTGGATATCATACCTATCCTGATATAAATCTATGACACATTCCTAAACTTTGAATTTGTAAATTCTACTATGATTTAAAATCAAGTCCATTTGGCAAAGCATATACCTACAAAGTACAAAAGCACTTCAGTATAACTATTATGTAACTTAGTAGCACAATTTGTCATTTGGTCATTTAACCAAACATCTCATAGTCAAATTATGGTATGCCCATGGGGACATGCTAAACACTAAATTATATGCATTCAACTCATTTTGATTGGCTCCTACTTCTTAATAATGGTGGACTCATGCATATACAACAACCACACCGATCAAAATGAGCTAAATGCATAGAATTTAGTTCTTAGCATGTGCTCATGGACACACACTAGACGACCCGTTTAATATTTACATACCTAGAGCTAATTCACATTCTAAATATATTTTGAAGCTAACACTAGACATAATCTAGAGTTAGTCCCCATATCGAGCCTTGTTTTCTGAAGTTTCAATCAATGACATAAATGCCCAGCCAATCAACATTCTCTTCTTATTTATCTGACATGACAAAGTCATATATAACTCGCACTACATCAATTGTGAAACTACCAGTAATCGGCTTTTTACAGAAAAATTAAGCTAATCAACCTTATTCAACAAACGAGAGAGAGAGAGAGAGAGAGAGAGAGAGAGAGAGAGAGAGAGAGAGAGAACCCCGTGAAGCGCTTAGAGATAAGAGGCTGAGCACCGTATTGTAAAGTGAGCAACAAGGAGTAAAACCAGATGCGTCTGTTAGCAGCTTTAGTGTCTTTTGTCGAAGATGACGATGACGATTTAGGTTTGACTCCCGCCATTAATGGCGGCCAACTGGGACAGGTGCTTCGCCTTGCTCCTGTAAATTTGTGATCTCCGGGTACTACTTTTCTTTCCTTTTCTGATTCTTATGTCCACATCTACGCAAAAGAATATAACTGTGCAGGAAAGGGTTTATAAACAGAACTGAGTGTTATATGGTTTCATAAATTGTAATATCAAATTATTTGGTAAAAATATTATTCTAAAAACATATTTCTTAACTAAAATTATAAGTCAGACTTGATATGTGATGAATTTCATAATTTATCATTAAATAAAAATAATATATTCTAATCATATAAATATAAAGTTTAAATTTAGAAGTTTATAGGATGTATATTTCCGACGATCTTTGTGCTTTAAGAAATATTTAATAAAAGTCAATTACATTAGTCACACATATAATTTATCAAAAAATTTTAATATTATTTTTTATAATAATTCATAAGTCATTAAATACTCAAACAAATAATTTAACAATGCACTTATCTCACTATAAATTATAAGTCATTATTCTAATCCTACCTAAACGAACTCATTATCTCATTCATAAGAATAAAATAAAAATAAAATTACTACAAATTAAATATTATAGGCTATCTGTCTATAATAACCTATTTAAAATGTATTTTTGGGTCCATGATATCACTTTCAAAGGAGTCCTTATAACAATTTCGAAAATTGAAGGGAAATATAAATTGTATTAATTTATTAAAAAAAAGCAATATAAATTTGTTGATATATTTTCGAATGGCAAAAAGAAATCAAGAGATATTTTTTGGTACCGAAAAAGCATCAAATATTATAGCTGTTACTTAATAACATAATAAAAAACAAAACAAGTAACATAATAAAAAACAAAACAAAAAATGAGAGCAGTTGGACAAACTTAAATTTCATTTACACCACGTATTTTACGGTGTTTTTAGATTTGGTCTTTAAACATTGACATATTACATTCTAAATTTTTGATATCTTTCGTTTTCCATCCTTTGACAAAGTTTCTATTCAAATCCTAGTCAACCTTAATAGATCAAAGAGCCATGATTAAAACTACAAAACTAGTTTAAATAATTTAGTCATGAACCATCTTACACTGCCACTAGTTTTTTCCGTGGAAAGCCCAGCTCCTCTCTTTTCTTTCAACAAAATCCAATTTTTTAGATGTTTGTGTGTTTCTTCTTTTGTAGCATGTTTGTGTGTTTTTTGGATTTTATTCGATGTTAGATCTATTGAAATTGATTTATAGCTCACTTTTCACAAACAAAGGTTGTTCACCCATCAGGGGTTCACATTTTCGACAATGTCTATAGCTGGTATCCGGCGTGTTGATAGCTGCCCGATACCACTCCTCCAATCTCATTTTATGAGATTAGAGTTTCTGAACATTAGTCTAACAATGAATTTTATGTGATGTTGCTGCTTCAGCGATGTTGATGCAATTTGGATTGTTTAGAATATCTTTGATTTTTTAAATTATTATATGTTAAACGATCAGGAAACAGACTAGCTAATTGTTTTTGGGATGTTATCTGTTTTTCAATTTGGTTATATTGTATTATGTTCTGCTTAATGAAATTATTTTTATTTTGCGTAAAAATAATAATTATAAGCCAAACCAAACCCATTGGTACGGCTGAAATGTCTAGATAATGCACAACAAATAATTGAACATGTCCCATTTTTTCTGATAAATCACTAAGAAAGCCCAACCTCTGCTCTAGGTTGTAGTATACCCTGCAGTCTATCAGTAAGGCCATCTCCATCATTTGTACAAATTTGAGTTTTGGAGTTGTAACAAGAGTGTGCCCCAGTCTTGAAACTTGAACTGGAACCTAATCTGTAAAACATTCATAAGAGCATCTCCAGCAACATCTTAGCCTATTCCTTAAATATAATATAAAATATTGGATCCTAGTGATTTAAGATAATAATAGTTATTTTCACCTCCAACAATATTCCTTATATTCATTCCTTATATACTGTTTTATTATTAAAAGTTACCATTATTGCAATATGTGAAGAGAGAGAACATATTTGCATTCAAAATTTATTATAAAATAAAATTTAGGAGAGGAGAGAGGTTACCTAAAGATAAGGCATGGCTAATGGCTAGTGGATCTTAGTGATTTAGGGAATCACTAAGATACTGTTGGAGTAGATTATTTTCCCATATTCCTCATATTTTGGTTCAAGACTCTAAATAGGTAAGCTGCTGGAGTTGCTCTAAGCACTTGAGCATATGAATAATAATTTTCTGCCGATCTCAATTCCTAAAATTCGATCACTTTTCACAAAATACTACTCGGTGTTTGCAGTATAAATTTGTAACCTGACAAAAAGCTCTTGCGAAGTTTCCGTCACAAATCACAAGTATTCGAGTTCAACCTAAAATCTATTTTCGTCCGGATAAAAGCCAAATTTAAGCATCACTTGATGAAGCTCAGATATAATAAAAACATAAACGTGATATAAGTATAAGCATCTTTGGGATACAGTACATTTTTTAACTTCCCGTATCATTACTTTCTTGTCTGTTTGAATGCTTCTACCGTTTTCTTATTTGTAACGTCGTGCTTCCACAATTTGCTTGTTGGTCTTGCTATTTTACTCGCGGTGCATGCTTGAATCTGTCCTCATCCAATAAAAACAAGACACACTACTGTCACTAAATTGTCCTATTACGCACGTATTTGGTTGCTAACCTAACGTCTTGCCTACCTAAAAATTTATAGTATAAAATAAGGAAAACTATCGTACAGATAAATTCAAATATTTAGAGTGAAATTAATTAAAAATTAGCTTAAACAAATTAAAAAAATATAAACTATACATGTCTTAATTTTAAAGGAACACAGTGATGGAAATTGGTCAATTGGTCAATCGGTATAAGATTCCCCATATTTCAGGGTTCATATTTAAGTGATATTATTTCCATTATCTCACGAAATCTATATTATTTTTGTTTAATCTTTTTACAAGACCCTTATGATTATTTAAATCTTTTGAACAAGTACCGGACGGCAAGCATGAAACAAAAATGGTATTTATATATGCAATTGACTTGTGTTTAAAATGATCAACAAACTGGGTTAAGTTAGTATTCGGGTTGTTTATGTTCACTGTTTGCACGCATTTTGAGATTATCATAAAGTATAGTTTTATAATCTTTTTTCAAAACTTTTTTTTTTAATAAAAATTCATATATCAAGTTTTTATTCAGAGCAAAAAAATTTAAAAAATATATTATAAAATTATATTTTAAATGAGCGTTGAAAGTGTGCCAAAAAGTAACGTAAAAAAAATGAGGGAACATAGAGAGTACTTAAGAGCTTGTTATTTGTGACGTTGTCTCAGCGTCTAGGTTCAACCCGGTTCATCCCGATAATTCATTAGAACGAATACTCACTTGTCAGTCTATAATTCATATTTGTCAAAAAAAAACTCACAAATTTAAAATGGAAGGTATTAGATATGTTAGAAATTCTAAAAACTGTATTTGATTTTTTCCTCAAATCGTAATTGATAATATATGCACTCAATGGACCATATAAACAATCCAATTAAAATCAGCTATTTATCTGTATCATTTAAAAAAGATTGAAATAAAATATGGATACCTAAGAACCTCTTCATTTCATTTTTTTATATGTATTTTGATATACTCAACAAAAATATAAATACTCCCTCCGTCCCAGTCATTTGTATACAAATGGCTGGGACACGGAGACCAAGAAAATGTGTAGGAAATGAGTAAAGTTAGATGAAAAGTGGGTATAGTGGTGGGACCCATTTATATTTAATAATAGATGTGAGATAGTAGTGGATGTAATAGTGTTTATATTATTATAGAATGGAGATAGTGGAAGAAAGTAGTTGGTGTAATGATGTTTTATATTATAAAAGTTGACTATTTATGGAATGTATACAATTGATGGGACGTCCAAAAAAGGAAACTGTATACAATTCATTGGGACAAGGAGTAAATAAATAAAGAAACTTGTTACCACTTACCAATCAATTGGTGGTGTATGAATGCACGAGTTTCGGCAATGCAATCTTTGCATTGGAAATAGAGCCCAAATAATCGGTCCCTCTCCCCTTTAAATACACGTTTTACCTCTTCATTTTCGATTCAGACAACAAGTACGGCATTTCTCAAATACACTGGAGATCAACTGAGAATCTGAGATATTATTACACAACAATGGCTACCCTGAAAGTCCCTGCATCAGTCCCTTCCCCAGCTGAGGATGCTGAACAACTACACAAAGCCTTTTCTGGTTCGTGTTTAACTCTCCTCAATATCGTTCTTATTTATCTTGTTATAATTTTAATCTGTTTCTGCTACCTGTTTATCTTAATATGTGATCATTAATTTACGATGTATTTAGCCAAAATGCTGATTTCATTTGATTTCTCGATTATCATGTCTGATTCAATTTATTAGTAATGCCAAGCAGATGAAGCGATGTTTTAGAGATCTGTTATGCACCAGCACTATCCATGCGTTTTCTTAATCTGCGTTGTATATTTGAGATGTTTAAATTGTTCGATTGTTTTGTATTATTCAAATTTCAACAATTGATGTCCTGTACTCGACAAATACAGTGAATTGAAAGAAGAAACCAACAATCTGTTCCTATAATCGGACTTATATGTCTGTGATTTTTAATTTTAATGAATAATTACTGTACCAACATTACAATTATGTCTGGGTTTTAGCAGCTGGCAGATACTATGTACATGCAAGTGTCCTTTTTCTTTTTTCACTCAAGTTTTTGTACAAGTTTGTTTTATTTGTTTGAATGTTTTATTTGTTTGAATGGTAGATCTGATTCTTTGGTTCCTAAAGTTTTAAGTCTTTGCTTTGTGCTGATAACTAGTTAGATTTAGATAAGTTTGCTTGTTATGCTATCATTTTTTTAGATCGGTTAAATCATTGACTTCTACAATTAATCATTTGCAGGATGGGGAACGAACGAGGCATTAATTATCAAGATTTTAGCTCACAGGAATGCCTTGCAGCGTAAACTTATTCACGAAACTTATGCTGCAACATATGGAGAAGATCTGCTCAAAGCTTTGGACAAAGAACTGTCAAGTGATTTTGAGGTAAAATAAACAAGCAAACTTTGATCTATTGGGTTTTCTGACACTCTCAGTAAGTTCACATATCTTGATTATGAAAGATAATCATTTTATTTATATTGTATAATCAACCAGCGTGCAGTGTTATTATGGACTCCAGTACCAGCGGAACGTGATGCATATTTGGCAAACGAAGCCACAAAGATGTTAACAGCAAACAAGGCAGTTCTCATGGAAATTGCTTGCACCAGATCATCCCATGATCTCTTTATGGTAAGGCAAGCTTATCATGCTCGCTACAAGAAGTCTCTCGAAGAAGACATAGCGCATCACACAAGCGGTGACTTCCGTAAGGTAAAAGTATAATCTCTGGTTTATAATTATAGTACCCGGTGAAGTTGATGCAGAAGAGCTGTCTTAGTTGTTGTCTGTAATAAAAGTCGGTTTTATTATCAAGCAGAATTTGTATAACTAGTGTTGAAACAAATCAGCTATTTAACTTGTTACACTGGCTCAAAATGATAGCAAATGTGATTATTGGAGAACCTAGTATGATCTTTATTTTGACTAGGGCTCAAGAAAATAAAGAATCATTACTTATAAGAAGTCTTCTGCAGTTCTTTGTAAAATAGTTTTGACGTGAAGTCTTATCATGTGTTAAATTTTGTTATTTTGTTCTGTTTCCAATTTGCAGCTTTTGGTCCCCCTTGTTAGTTCATTCAGATACGAGGGTGATGAGGTGAATATGACTTTGGCGAAATCAGAGGCTAAGCATCTGCACGAGAAGATATCTGAGAAGTGCTGCAGCGATGACGAGATCATCAGGATCTCGACTACAAGGAGCAAAGCCCAGCTCAATGCAACGCTCAATCACTACAACAATCAATATGGAAATGCTATTAACAAGGTAATAGTTTTTTTAAATAAAAAGTGCTTCAACATGTATATGAGCATGAGTCGATACAAATTATTAATTCAATTTATCTACTACTTGGCAAATTGAAGTTTCCAAATTCTTTCTAGCACTTATGTCCTACAATAATTTTTAGATAAAGATTATGTATAATGTAAGAAATAATTTTTAACTATTTACATGTGAGGAAGGTAAACAAATATGAATTGGATAGAAAACAAAAGGCCATACGAAGATTTTAAGGTTGAATTTCTTTTTAGTCTTGTCAGTTCTATACACATGGAAATGCCCCTTAAAACATTAGTCATGAACATTCTTGCAGGATCTGAAAACTGATCCAAAAGATGAGTACCTCTCTTTGCTTAGAGCAACAATAAAGTGTTTGACTTATCCTGAGAAGTACTTTGCAAAGACTCTTCGATTGGCTATTAACAAGATGGGGACGGATGAGTGGGCTCTTACTCGTGTTGTCACTACCCGTGCTGAGGTTGACATGCAGCGTATCAAAGAAGAATACCAGCGCAGGAATAGCATCCCTCTGGATCGTGCAATTGCCGGTGACACTTCTGGAGACTATGAGAAGATTCTCCTGGCCTTGATTGGGCATGGTGACTGCTGAGTAAATGTCTACTTCAGGCAATTTCAGATTTTAATGCTTTATTTGATTTTGTAATGGATCAGTTTCATTCTTAGGATTATTCAGTTTTCAGTTATTCTGAACTTTAAGGTTTAAAAACTATATGCTTGTATCATAATAAATATTGTGTTATGACATGCCCAGCCCTGTTGTCATTTATGTTCTGTAATTGCAACAAGTCGTCCTGTTTGCTCAAATTTTTATTGCTTGCTCAGTTATGATCAATGTTACAGCAAGGCAGAGCATTTTTCTGCCTTCCAAGAGGTTTGGCTGCTAGCTTGGTGGATAGAGTACACGAGCAGTGACACCATAAAGGTTGCGAGCAAACTCAGACCAACCGTTGTCTGTTGCTCCAGTGCAAATTAGAGTAACCAGTTCGTTTTAGGTGCCCCAATGATTGAAGTGAGCTTACATTATGGATACTTTTAGATCAGCCCCTGCAGGAGCTCAATTGTTTGTGTCTGGACTTTCAAAAATGACATGGCCATATGTTTTTAAAGAACATTTGTATTAGATAGGTTCTCGAAAAAACGGTCAGTCCCGCCTCCATTGTCACTGTCCATTTCATTATTTTGTGATGTCCTTCTTCCTGTTTGTTTATTTTTCATTGGAAACTTAATTTTCTGTACTTATCATGAAATTGATCACTTTTTTTTTTTTTTTATAAATCCACTTTTTCATTAGTTGGCATGAGACCGGGTAGGATGAAAGTGGAAGTGAGTTTGAGCACTCTAAATGTTTATAGAGAAAAAAAAAAAAACAGAGACCAGGTCTCCTGTATCCGCAAGCTCATCTCCAGCTAAGTTTTTCTTGCATATTCTCTGCACTTTTCTTTCTTCGCTTCGGTTCTTCACGTTTCTGCTTCAATTAAAGACATATCAAGCATCAAATTATCAGGTTTTTTATTTTTACCTTCTTTAATTCTCTGTTTTCTTTATTTTTTTTCAAGTGTTTTTAATGTTCTTGAATTGTGATGATTGGTTTAGTTACTTTACTAACTCTATCCCAATTTATTTGTCCTTTTTGTTCAAATTGACTAAACTTTAACTGTATTTTACATATATTAAATAATTTTAAAAAAATTAAAATGTATTTTTTCGATTTTCAAGATCATGTAAGAATAATTAGTAATTATCGGTCAAAGCGAGTAGTATACTTAAATTCGTGCACAGGTTCATGAATTTTAAACTCATATTATTTTTTTAATCTTGTTTTCAGCCTGCTCCTATATTTCTCTCTTAGATACTGGTTGATATTATTGATGTTATTTTGCAAAAACCGTTTTATTTTTTAGCTTTTACAAGAAACATTTCATACTTTTATCATTTAATTCATATTTTATGTATTATAATTTTAAAATCATATTTTTGTTTGATGTTCGTTCATTTTTAGATATAATTTAATAATTTTTCTTCTCTTAATATATTTAGGAAAAATTATTTGACGCTCATATATTTAAAAAATGTTATATGTTATATTATTTTAGTTTCTTGGATTGATTTTTAGTTATTAAATATTATATATGTGATATATTTTTTTAGAATATATATTTTTGTTGATTTTATTCATCAAAATGATATATATGTTTTAATTTAAAGTTGGACTCACGCGTCATCCCATCTCTATTGTTTGCCCTGGAAAATTATATTTATAACATATACCAACTATTTGTGTTAAAAATCTCTTGTTTTTATAATTTGTCTTTACAAAAATATGTTTAATTTTGTTTTGTTATGATACGATTATATAAATTTATATTTGTTTATATTTTATATATCTTTTAAATATTGTGATTTTAATATTATATTTTAAAGAAGGTTTGTTTGACATTATTTCATTGTAATATAATTAAATTATTGTTGTTTTATTTTATATATTTAGAAAAATTATTTGTTTCTTTTATTTTAATATATAATTATAGGGTGAATGTTCTATATACCACTTTTAACTACTCATATGCTCAAAATACCGAAGTGCATAGTGCCCAAAATCACATATTATATTCGCATTTTATAAATGTCATGTGTATATACTCATGGTATGTAATGTGTGTTGCTCTCAATCTCCCTCTCCTCTTGTCTGCTTCCGTGTATATTTCATGTTACTCATCTCAATACTTTAAATATACTCAACCTCAACATCCCACAAAAGCCATAACATATCATGCTATGTATTCAGTATTCACAGACTTAATTAATCATGTGAACTGTATGCATAAAATCATGCTTGGACTATACGTATAAAGATTATGTGTGTTTAACAGCTCGGTGCGCTTTCACCGGATGCGTGTACCTGCTTGGCACCAATCCATCAATCACATCTTTTACCCTCCATTAAATTGCTCGATACCTCGATCTCTGTGTGTTGTTTTCTCCAAATTTTCAAATCACCTGCATGCAAAAGTCGTGTGTGCTTAGTTTGTGTGTGTTTAGTTTAGGAGTATGGGTAGGTACGCATAGTATTTTGGATAAGTGGGTACTATAAATGTAATAAAAAAAGCATTTTCTCTATAATTATATCCACTTCATATAATGTTTTTATTATTTTTTGAGAGCACTTTATATAATTTTAGATACTAACTATTGTATATTATATTTAAACTGATATTATGATTAGTCATTTGTTTTTATATTTATTATAAATTTTTATTTTTATTTTTTATTTCTTAGTCATTAATTAGCCAGTTTTATAATATATAGGATAGGATGTATAATATAATTACATTCTTTTAATATAATTTTAGGTTCAAATCTTAGTTATTATATTATATATTTATAAGTTAATTGATATTATTTTTATTCATAATACATATATAAAATAAATATTATTTATTTATATTTATCATTAATTATTATTTAGTTTTACGAGATATATTTTTTGATATTTATTTATTTTAGTATTCATATTTTTCATATAATTAGTTTAGTTTCGTATGAGTAGACACGGTGTAAGACCAATATATTTGTAAGAGTTTGGTATTGATAATATATATTTTATTAAAATATATTAAATGTATAATTATTTTGTTTATATAATTAATTACGTAATAATAATTCAGAAATTATATTCATATACATTTAGAGCCTTCCGTCACACAAATCAGTTAATTATCCCACAAATTTACTCTCATCACAAATTACATATCCGAAACAGCAATCACTTAATTATCAAACAAATTCATCTTCATTAAAAATTACATATACAACTTTTTAATATAATTTTTAATAAAGTGATCTATAAATACGGGAAAGATAGAAATATATGACATATCCCGGAGAAAAAAAAGTTATCAACGCAGAGTTGAATTAGTTTTACTTTGGCAAAATTATTAACAGATAGATATGAAAAAGCGAGGCTGTTACAAAAAAATATCAACAGCTAGATTTGATACAAGTATAAATATCAGCCCTCGGGGGCTAGTTTTTTCACTGAGAGAGTGGTTAATCATGAGGAGGGTTCATATTTCAGCTCACTGTTTCTCAATTTTCTTGATTATCTTGTTAGTCAACCAGTGTTTAGCCACTGTGGTTCAAAATGATGCAGCAATGTTGGGATCAAATGATCATGTTTCTAAAGAAACAAAGGCTAAGGTAGGTGGATTTGAAGATTCTAAACTACCAGGCTGGGGGTTTGGAGGCCGTGGATTTCCTTGGGGTGGTCCAGGAGGTTTTCGGGCCCCTGGGGAAGCTTTTCCTTGGTTTGGTGGAGGAGGTTATCATGGCCCTATAGGTGGTGCTGGTGGTGGTTGGTTTCATTGGGGGCGGTTGCCTTGGGGAAATGGGGGAGGTCATGGTGGTGCAGGTGGTGATGGTGGAGGAGCAGGAGGTGATGGCGGTGCAGGAGGATTACCTGGAACACCCGGAACACCGGGAACACCAGGAACAGCGGGTGGTATTTGGTTCCCCTGGGGAGGTTGGGGAGGTAGAGGCGAAACACCAGGTGTTATTTGGTACCCTTGGGGAGGTAGAGGCGGCCAGGGTGGATATCCTGGAGGAACACCCGGAACACCAGGTGGTTGGTGGGGAGGCAGGGGTGGTAATGGCGGAGGCTCTGGAGGGGGTGGTGGAGGTGGAGGAGGTCCAGGTGGTTCACCTGGTTCACCGGGCAGTGCTGGTTGCGGTGGAAATGGTGGAGGCCCTGGTGGCGGTGCTGGTGGTTGCGGTGGCAGGGGTGGTGCTGGTGGAGGATGGGCGTCAGAAAAGACAGCAATACCAAAACCTGGCAATGCAGCATGTGGAAATATGAAGATAGTGCCGGGTTCCAATGGTTATACTGTAACTTACGATTGCGGTAAGTGCAAGTATAAGTACACCGTTGATAACAATGGCATCGCGACCGGTGGCAGTGACAATTGCTCTTAGGTGATTAGTATTTGTGATTGTTTCTAGTAGTAGATTAGATTCAGTAAGGTATTGATGAATTCCAGGTGATTTCTCTCATTCTCCTGTAGTATGACATAAATAAGATGTAGGAGTAGTGTTTCTTTTTGTCATTTCTTTTTTTTTCAATGATAGTTTTGTTTCTCAAGTATTTTGAGGCCTATTCAAAATGGACTGAGAATATTATATGCTTTGATTATCACCGTATGCTCTCTTACATGATTGAGTTGAAGAGTTGAATATGAATAAGTATCGTGAATCAAGAGAACATAACTCATATAAGATGAACATCGTTATTGTTAATTTTAAGTTCATGGGGATCTTATTTGAGATAATACTATTACTTGGAAGAAGTTCTGTTTGGCCATTCCTTAAACAAGTCGTTCAAGAGATAAAAGCCAGTGGTATTTGTTAGACAAGTACATACCTTACTGGTTAAGATTTATTTCTGTCATATTTGTACATGAATTTGTTATAAATATATTCTCCAAGTTGCTTCACAGAATTCTTACGAAGTTTATGATAGTATCTCAGTAACTCTACGAGGAAGCTAACCTCAGACATTTTGTGAAAGTGATTTGTTGCAAAATAGACATATGGTTGCCTTTTCATTGTCAACATTATATCACGGTGTCCTTTCTGGAGGAGAAGAATTTGAATGAATGAGATACAAATTCAAGCTTGCGCGGATTTTTTAACTGTTAAAAAGCATGAAATGCAGTGATTATCTTATCTTCACTACTTCTGGAAACAGAATTAACTCCAGATCAAAGACTTCTTATGGACCATTCAAAGTATTGCAGCCTGCTCTAGGTACTGATAGATGATGTTCTAGATCTTTCTCGACCAAATGATGGTAGCCTGGAATTAGACGCAAATATCTTCGGTGTTCATGATATGTTGGCAGAGGTAATACTGAAAGCTTGATATTAGATTTGCACATATATATATATTAGATTGACAGACTCATTTGAAAATCATCACAATGTTATTGCTTTTCTCCAAGTGCAGGTGATAAATTTAATTATACCAATACCTTCTGCAGAGAAGTTATCATTGGATTTGAATTTGGACAGCAATTTACCTGTTAATGCTACTGGTGAATGGTGATCGGAAATGTCTCCCGCATGTCATTTTACACATCGTAGGGAAATGCTGTCAAGTTCACAAAGTAAGGTCAAGTTTGTGTAGAGGCCTCAGTTGCAACACCAGAGTATTTGGAACTCTGCAGGACTCCTGAATTTTACCCTTTGCAAAGTGATAGCTCCTTCTATTTACTAGTACAGGTTGGATAATTAAACCTCATCATATTATTTTATTTAAAAATTATAGTATGTGTTACTAAATGTTTTTGAATAAAATTTAAGAATAAAATTTTTATTCAGAAAAAATAGAATTTTAAAATAATTTATGGCACTATATTTATAAGAGGCTTCAAATGCATGCCGAGTCCTCTTTTCAAACATATAGAATTCGCTGGGACAGAGGGAGTTCATTTTTCTTTTAATTAGTTAAATCCTTATCTTCTACAATAATCATTTGCAGGATGGGGAACAAACGAGGCATTAATCATCAATTAGATTTTGGCTCACAGGAATGCCTCGCAGCATAAACTTATTCAAGAAACTTATGCTGCAACTTATGGAGAAGATCTGCTCAAAGCTTTGGACAAAGAACTGTCAAGTGATTTTGAGGTAATCTTTATTTTGAATATGGCTCAAGGAAAATAAAGATTGATTACTTATAGAAAGTCTTCCGCAGTTACTTGTAAAATGCTTTTGCAGTGAAGTCTTATCATGTGTGTTAATCTATTCACATTGTTCTTTTTCCAATTTCTATGCAGCTCTTGGTCCCTCTTGTTAGTTAATTCAGGTATGAGGGCGATGAGGTGAATATGACTTTGGCCAAATCAGAGGCTAAGCATCTGCAGGAGAAGATATCTGAGAAGTGCTGCAACGATGAGGAGATAATCAGGATCTTGACTACAAGGAGCAAAGCCCAGCTCAATGCAACCCTCAATCACTACAACAATCAACTGGAAATGCTATTAACAAGGTAAATAGTTGTTTAAATAAAGAGTGCTTCAACATTTATATCGAGTATGAGTCAGACAGTCAGTACAATATATTTTGTTTTGTTGAAACTCTTTTGTTATGGTAAATATTTAGTTATAACTAAGCTGTTCTTCAATCATTTTTCTGGAGCAAAGTGTTGATTGTTACTGCTTTTGAAAGTCCTATGAAATAGCTAATCGTTTAGTTGTTTATGACACAAACAAGCAGCTTCCATAAACAGTCAGAAGCCCATGTATATTTAATCTACCCTTTTGTTTTTATCTCATTGTATTGTTTGCATCTTACAATTTTTATTATTTGATTACTGATGGCATGTAAAACCGTAGGCTCTCAAACACTGCCTACGACCGATGTTCCCCGAAGCCTACGGCCCCCTTTGGGATAGGCCTCTCCCAAATAACCCGGAGGCTTCGTATGAACAGGTGACAAAATAGCTTGTAAGCTTCCTGCTGGCAACCCTCAAGTAGTTGGACACGTGGCAGCTTCCCCAACACCAAGTCATCCCGGAAAATTGGGGTTAGACTCCACCTGCCCAGAATAGCTTGTCCTCATTCATCTATAGAGTAGACTAACCCTCTCAGCACCTGGAAAGTCCCCTCTGCAGAGTTTTTAAGCACCACACACATAAACCACAAAATTAACCATGAAGGCTACAGACCTCGCTTAAAATCCTTACGGCCATCAATTACCTAGACAAATAAATCATAGGTAACATCAACTCATAACCTTGAAAATACTCCTGTGCCCTGTTTCTGATAAATTTGTTGAGATATGAACATAGTTAACTGAAGATATGGCCTTCATTTAGATTGTTTTATTTTGTTAATACAATATATCAGTTACTATGGATTGTAAACTCTGTATTCCTTAGTAACTATGTTAGGCAAACTGGAGTCCCGCAGCATCCTTTGAATCCTCTGTACTTTTTTTAATGTTTATTAAAAGGTATGTAGGAGCCATTTTGTATAAGCAGCTCCACAATCTTCAACTATATTCATACTTACTTTCGGATAACTTCATAATAAACAACACAAATAAACTTCACAACTTGGCTATGATGGAATATTAAGTTTGACACCACCGTCACTCTCTTCCAACAACTTTTTATACGTAATGACTTGACTATGAACGTCCTCCTAGTCCCTGGTCCAAACCAGGTCCAATTATTGCAACCTCATGGGGAAAATTTATATATAATAATTCATACAACTTCCATCACACTGATTTCTTTTCTCTTATGTATCATCTTAAGTGGAGGAGTTTCAGAACTTAGTGATCCTTGAATTGGTGTATTACGATTCCTTATCGATAGTCAATCTTTTGCAATAAATTTTGTGGTATTTTCAAACCCAAAAGGATAAATTATAAATATAATAATAATAGTGATATAAAGGCTGGGTAATTGGTAATCATTGTACGTAGAGATTTGTTTCTTCTGCATATAATTGCATTTGTTAATGTCTCACAGGGCCATCCTAGAATTGATGAATGTAGTTGTCAACTGGAGTAGAACATTATTTAGAATGCGCGCGCAGCTGGAAAGATCAGCTAAGCATGACCTACAAGTCGTTTTCCCTCTCTATTACCTACTTGATTCCAGACTATCCAGTTGATAATGATTCCCTTCCCAATGGAATGAAACTACAAACCATGGAATAACATGTACGAATAAGAGGTAAAAGCTGATCCTTTCTTCTCCGTAATGGATCCTAAGTACGTTACTCTCCCTCAGGCTCTTTGATTTTTGTATACTTTTCCTTTCGGATGTGTCACTCAATTGTTTAAATTCCACAATTTTCTCAAAATAATAATCTTTATAATATCAAAACCCCAACCACATGCCGCTTTTTACTTTTTCAGGATCCGATCATTTTATCATTATTTTATATATTTTTATACATTTTTCTTAGTATTTGTGTCCAATCCAAACATATCAGACTTAGGAGAGTAAACCGATAACCATATCTCAATATCATCAGTACTGAGATCACATCAAACAAATTATTACATTTGAATATCATTGGTGTTAAGATCACACCGAAAAACAATCGGTATCGATAAAACACGATTATGCAAAACAAATAGCACAAATTTCCCGACATCGATAAGTTCTAAGGAATTATCAACTACAGTTTCGTTATGTGATCTATTTTTCTCTCCATTGCGTTTTTCTTTATTTCAGCACCCCTTTTCACCAAGCACTACATGAAACTCAAGACACATACTCCCTCCGTCCCCCTCAATTCTTTACATTAGAGGGGGACACGGAGACCAAGACAATGTATGAAAAATGAGTAAAGTTAGATAAAAAGTGGGTAAAGTGGTGGGACATATCAATATTTAATGATAGATTTGAGATAGTGGAGGAAAGTAGTGGGTGTAATAGTAGTTTTTATTGTTAAATATGTGATAGTAGAGGAAGATAGTGAGTGTAATGATGGGAAAAACTTACTATTTATAGTAACGTAAAGAAATGAGAGGGACATCTCAAAATAGTAACCGTAAAGAAATGAGAGGGACAGAGGGAGTACTATTATATTTACATGAATCATTTAGTCAGCGTGTATTCAAAATCATGGCCGGCTAACTTGGGGCCAAAGCAATTACAGAACCTCACGTTAAAAGCGATCTGAAATTAGTTTCCTATACATAATTCAAAGAGAAAAAGATCGAGAGAGAGGGGCAATTAAGAAGATGGGTTTGTCACATGATGCTGCTCCGACTTTCAAATCTTATGGGGTTCCTCATGTCTCAACGAGTATGCCTTTTTATTACAATTATTTACAATATTCTTTCTTTTTCTCATGATTTTGAGTGGAATTGCGAAAGGTGTTGAATTTAATCTTATTTGTTTGTGTGTATTTGTTTGTTTGTTTAATCCCTGTGTTTTGTTTGGTTTTTGATGTTTTTGGCGATTTTTCGTGTTACATGTGATACGCTTCGTTGTTCGCTTTGCATACGACGAGGCAACTTGATCGATAGCATAGCGGTGGTGGCCGATGGTGGCGGTGACGGCGGTTTCAGGACGGGATCCAGATCCGGTTTCAGAAAGGAAAGCGCGCTAATTGTGCCTTAATTGAGGGCGGTAATTGTGCCTCGTTAATTATACCTCTTTATTGAGGGCATAAATTGTGCCTCAATTATTGAGGGCGTAAATTGTGCCTCTTTATTGAGGGCGTTAATTGGGCCTTATTTGAGGGCGTTAATTGTGTCTTAATTAAGGATATTAATATTTTATTATGATGCCTTAATTAAGAGATTAATTGTCTCAATCATGAGTTATCATAATTGTGGGAATATTTTGATGTAATCTGTTAAATATATCGACTTATATTCTTTTTGTTTTCTCTTGTTTTATTTTCAGGATTCTTGGAAGAAGGCCGGTTTTCTTTTCGGACATTAAAGTTTTATTGTCTAAATTTCCCCGGTCATCTTGCATGTCCGACGGTTAGGTAATAAGTTTTCTTGAATGAAAGAATTATCACGGTGAATTGCCGATTCTTGTTGAGATTTATTCTCATTTTCAAAAAAAAAAGATAAAAAAAAAATTTCCCGACATCGATTGTATATACAAATAGTAAAAGAGGATCTGCCGTTGACTATAATAAAGTGGTAGCAAAACCGCGTGTGCTTGGCAATAGAGCATTTTATTACAATAGGCTCCGATCCCAATCAATTCTATTCTGTTTCTTTTTTGGGATGTCCAATCATTTATATATATTTCCAAATTAACAATTTTTTATAATATAAAACTCTCCTACACCCACTACATTCTCTCACTATCTCTATTATATGATAATTAAAATATTATAACACTCACTACTTTACTCCACTATCTCAAATCTATCATTAAAAAATATGTGGGTCCCATCACTTTATCAACTTTCCATCTAATTTTACTCATTTCTGGTCTCTGTGTCCGATCCCAATGTATATAATTTATTGAGACAGAGAGAATACTACTATATTCATCGACATGTGATTGTGAGTGACCTTCCTTGCCTCCTCACCTTTGCATTAAAGTCTCCCCAAAATCCTCTCTTTTCTTGCTCTCTTTCACATTCGCCAAGTACTCCCAGTTCACCACCTACTTGCCTTTGCTACTTATTAAAACTAGGACTTTTGCCCGGCTACCGCCGGTATATTCTTACTCAGGAGTACAGGAAAAAAGTTGAATGGAAATTTTTCAAACAAAAGGCCCACACAAAAGCCTCTTCTAAAGTGCTACCATAAGTCCCTAAGAATTTCTGTTTGATACTGCATAGGTATATACGAAACACAGTGAGCATTCTTATTTAACCAATTGGGCCCAAGCATAACAATTGCGCTAACGCTAGGAGGGAATTGCAAATTTTTCTTTTCACTTAATTGGCGTTATAACTTTGTGAAACACATATCACATCTTAATATGACCCAACCACATACTTAATAATTTTATTTCAAATTAATTTTTGGATCGAATTGAAATATATATATTTATTCGTATTAAAAACTTAGAACTTAAACAATGATATTTTTTAAGTTATCTTCTCTTCAACTCTTCGTTTTTGGCTCACGTATTTAATTGAGATCATCAAATAATTAACATGATTAATTCTGATGGTTTTTTGCTTAGATTAAAATATTTACGGTCATTTAATTTTTATTGGTATTATACAATCGAATTTTAGTTCACATAACTGAAATAAAAATAATAATAATTAACAACCGCTATTGCCAATTAACCGTTCAGGAAGTTTTATTTTGAATTGTTTAGTTACTAATCAAAAAATACTCCCTCCGTTTCAATTTACATGTTCAGAAAATTTTTTGTTTCAAATTATTTGTCCACTTTAACTTTCAATGCAAAATCATATTTTCAAAGTCGAGGGAGTACTCCTTAAACGAAAGAACCCTCACTTTTCACCATCCCAATACAGAATTCCTGCTCGGTTTCTTACTTCACTTTTCTATATCACTACTTCATCTTTTGATTTTGGTTTGCGTGGCCAAGGCCAACATACTTGATTTCTTCAAGTTTCTAACCTGTGATGACTGCTCTTTAAACTAAAAGCCCACAGAGAAACCTATCCGTGAGTGCTATGATAACAATTTGTTAGTAATATTGAGTAGGTACATACCGACAGTAAGCATTCGTATTTAACCAATTGGGCCCATACATCAAAAATGGCCTCACGTTAAGAGGAAATTGTTATTTCTTCTTTTATTATTTGAAATATTATTAATTTTAATTGATTTTTCGGTGTTAATTAAAATATAATATAATTATTATTTTTGATTATCTTTTTGTGAATTAAGATATTAATTATATATTTTTAGCCTGGAAAAAAAATTTAACAAATTATATTTTTTAACTACGGGGCCAAATCACTTAAAAGTACATGCCCAAAGTCAAAACGTCAAATATAAAATACAGAGGGAGTAGTAAAAAATTTAAATAATCAACCCATAAAAATATATTTGTAACACAAATATATAGTAAAGAAAAATGTATATATTATGATATTTAAAAGTGTCAAAATTTGATCAATCTATTATTAGGTAGAAATATATTAATTTTTATTTGTAAATAATTTCTTACAAATAAATAATAAACACTTTTTTTAAAATTAAATCAAACATATTGTTCATAGTAAAGTGGATTTTTTGCCCGCTTTACATAGGTTTATAAAATTATATAACTTTCTTGAAATATTTACATTATGAGGTAATAATTATGAGGTAATAGTACTAACAAATTTTATTTTTTTTAATAATTAAAATTGATCATTCTTGCATAATTATTATACCAAGGTTCCTCGGCGTGGCCGAGCGACCACGCCTCGATTTTAAGTATATATATTCTAAATATTATCATGATTTTAACATATCAAATTATAATAAAATATAAATTAATTTTTAGTTTTATTAAATTTAAAATTATATTTTTTTAAAGATTTCAATTAATATAAACATATTTTTCTTTCATGATGATTTGAACATATCAAATTTATAATAAAATTTAAATTAATAATTAATTTATTAATTATACTTTTCAAAAAGATTTTAATTAATATAAACATATTTTCAGACAGAATTTATAAAATTATACAACTTTTTGAAATATTTCCATTATGAGGTAATGTTATTAACAAATTGTTTTTTTTGTTACATTAAGAAAAATATGTAAAACTATGACAATTACAGGAATTATGAAATACCGACAAATCCTTTTTTCCGTGACCAAATAACTATTGTAAAATAATTAAATTTTTAATAACTTTTTTAAAAATAATCGTATATACTAAAGTACGACAAAGAAATTGAAGTACAGTTCCTCATTTGCAGAATTAATAAAAAGACATATTGGATGGACTTATGTTTCGCGCTATATCAAAGTAGTTGGGTGATATATGTAGTAAACCGGATTAGCAAGTTAAATTTGAAATGGGAGTGTTTAATAAAAATAAGGTTCATTTCTTCCGTAATTGTATTTATGTTTTTATCTAGGCGATTTTTAATAAGGTATGCTATTAAAATTGGTTTCCAGACATTATTGCTATGATTATGGAATAATCTTTTCTGAAAGTTAATTTGAAAGTGCTTGGGGAGATGTATTAAACAAATTATACAGAGGAGCTTTTGAACATTTGCTGTGATAATAAATGAACGCAGTGGACTTATGTTTGCTCCTATAATAAATTAATGGACAAAATATATGGCAGGCCGTACTTAGAATATGGAATGGGCTTGTTTACTAACTTCCTGTTCATTTGCTGAAAATGAATTTATAATTGAGTAATATTAATTCTATACACTCGAGTAGAACTGCTGCAGATAGTCTAAAGAACTCTGACACATGACTCCCAATTCAACGCTTGAGTACATATCACTCTCACTCGTGTAATGAGTTGGGAGTAGATATGTGTTGCGAGCAAATATTAATTTTTATTTATAATTAATTTCTCACAAATAAACAATAAACACTTTTTGAAAATAAAACCAAATGTGTTCTTTATAGCAAAGTGGATTTATATTGCCAATTAGATTATGATATAATTCTCAACTACCCTTCTTAAAAAATATAGGCTATTTAAATATTTATATAATATTATTAACAAATCATAAATTATTACAAAGTTGATTATTCTTGCATTATTATTGTACAAACGTTTGTTCAAAACCGAGTATGTGTTAATGGGTGAAGGATCTTTGGAGAATCCAGTGCATGAAAAAGAAGATTTGTTAATATAGGTGATGTAGTTGGGCGGTTTGTTCTAGATATGGTAAAGAAAAGTGGAAGAAGAGAAGTGTCCTCAATGCATCTGTGTGGGGTAAAGACCGTGTGACTTATTTAACACACTTGTATATACCTTTTTTTTTTTTTTTGACAAACACTTGTATATACTTAAAAGTTGTCATTGAAGCATTGTTGCACAATAATCAAGAAAAGATAATGATGTTGTCTCCATGCCTATACTTATGTGTAATTGATAATAATAAAAGAGAAGAAGCAGTTTCATGTTTATATATTTAAATATTAGCATAAACTAACGGGAGAGGAGTCTATTATTTCATTTATAAAAATAATAAAATTTTAGGTATACGAAAGAAGTTTGTCAGGACTATTTTTGATGATTCATCCTTTTAACGTCAAAATATATGTGATATTTTGTGTCATATCAGATATCTTTTTTGATAAATACTCTTCCGTCTCAATATACATCTATATTCTTTTTAAAAAAGCACCCATATTAAAAAAAAGTTAGTTAAATATTTTCTCCGCCCCCTCAGTTATATATATTGGGAAACGGAGACTTTGCACGGACTTAATTTTAAGATTTTATTTTACTGAATAAAAATTTGAATGTTATATTTTTATTCAGAAAAGGAAAATATTCAAAATAAGTGATAGAACTGTAAATTATAGGAGCATTGAAGTGCGTCAGTGAAAAAGAAACGAATAGAATTAAATGGGACAGATGACGTATGATTTATCTCATATATCATTAATTAGTGTATTGAAAAGTGAGAATATAGTTGAGTTTGAAAAAAAACTACCCCCTCCGTCCCCCTTTAAATGTCCATTTTGAAGAAAAAAAACACACATACCAACAAATAATTGATTATCTAAATTTTTTTTTGAATACCTCTGACTAATGTCTTGAAAATGGTGGAATACCCCTAATTAATGTATTAAAAATGTGAATTCAATTAAATTTTTAATAAGTTAAGGCTTGAAAATAGAAACTATGATGATATATTTGAAAAATTATCATTAATTTTGTTTTGAAAATGTAAAATGGACATTTAAATAGAGACAAAATTTATTTTGAAAATGGACATGTAAAATAAGACGGATTTAGTGCATTGAGAAATGAGAATAAAGTTGAGTTTAAAAAAATCACAATAAATATAGAGATAAATTTGTGTTGAAAGAAGAGAAGAACATGTAAGAGGGGACAAATTTTTTTCTCTTTTTATGTATATTGAGACTGAGGGGTATAGACTGAGGGGTATCATAAAAAAAAAGTTAAATTATCTCCATACTCGCCAATTTTTACCGTTGATTAATGATTATAAATTAACCATCACAAATTTCTTTTAATTATTTTTAGAGTAAATTTCAATATGATCGGCTTATAATCCCAGTTTATGAGCTTATAATCCGCAGCTTCTAAGTCATAATTTGATGAGTTGAAAATCATAATTTTTTTCAATTATTGATTGTCATTTTTTATATTTGAATTTATAAATATGCAGAGGACCATTAAAAGATATTCATATATTTTATAATTCATATATTGTTAATTTTCCACTTATCAACAATTAAAAATGAACATGATTCAATGAAATAAGTGGACATCACCATTTATGCTCCTAGATTTTCCACTTATCAACAACTTTTTATTCAATGGGAATTTAATAAAAATAATATATATTTTACGGGATTAGTATTTAGTGTCTCACATTTAGGGTTTGTGCTTATGGTATAATAAAAAAAATTTTAAATTATTTGGTGGTAATATATACTCCCTCTATTCTATTTAATTCTATACGTTTTTTTACCGCTCGACACGCATTTCAATACTCTTACAAAATATAGTTCTATAATTTAATTCTAAATTTTTTGTTTTTTGTATAAAAATATAACATTCAAATTTTTATTCAAAAAAGAAAAATTCTTAAAAATAAGTTATAGAACTATACTTTAGAGGAGCATTAAATTCCGTGACGCGTCCCTGTCTTCCAATGTATATAACTCAGGCGGACGGAGGGAGTAACCAATTATAATTTGTTGTTAAAAAAACGAAATCATGACATATATATTATTATAATAGTTAAACGTATATGGGGAATCTAAAAAATCATTTTGTTAAGCTTAACCTATATTTTTTATGATTCATCCTTTAATATGAATAGATAGGTGATATTTTGTGTCATATTAATTTTTTTTTTGTAGTAGTGTTAAAATCTACATGAAAGTTCATAAAATAGTTTATAAGTCAATTCCGACATATAAGAAAGAATATGGAAAGTTGAAAATCATAATTATTTGAGTAATTTTTATTTATGATATTTCTCACAAATAAATAAACACTTGCGAAGCCATCATATGTTCACTTGCTGTTGCAAACGGAAAAAATAGACAGATTAGTTGTGGATTGCTTTGACCAAATTCATTCACCATTAAAAAAGGCAGCAACAATCGTCAGTGTAAATCCGAATAGAATAAGGACAGCAAAAAGGTACATCTATACATAAGCAATAAGCAAACATCATCTGTTAAATCAGGTTCTTGACACTCCCTCGGATTCTATTTATTTTTCTCGTTTGAAATGTCGGGACTGTTCATAACATGAGATAAATTACTAATTTTCGTCTAATCTATAAGATTAAATATAGTCATGAGTGATCTTGTTAGATTCGTATTCATGAGTACTTTAATACGGTGAAATTTTTATATTTAATACTAATATAAAATTAAAGATATTAACGATCAAAAATACGTGTTGGTAAACGTGATAAAAGCAAAAAGGAAAAGTATTAAGAGACGGAGGGAGTAACAAAGTGGACTTTTTAAAATAATGATTTGGTTGTACAAAATTGGTGGGGTACCAAATTAGAGTAGTTGTTGTAGAGTGAGACCAACGTGCATAGCAGGAAACATTTTTTCCTTTAGCGAGCTAAGTATGAAGTATGAACCAAAAAAACAGAAGTACTGAGACCATGCTAGTACTCGCTGTTATGTTCAAAATTTCAAAGTTTAATTTTATAAAGAACAACAGAGAATATTAAACTTCCGTAATTGTATAGTGTCGCTCTTCTCTGCTCTACCGGATCACATTTGAATTACTATTGTTGCTAGGTAGACACGGTGCTTGCCAAAAAGGGCTTTAGGTCCAGCCAGACTGACAAAGTGCTTGTCAAAAACCAATGAGTCCCAATATATAAAGAGAGTCATAGATGATAAATGAATGCATCTAATTAAACCAACATCTGCATTTATAAATCTAATTACAACTCCGATAAATCCTTTAAACCCTGGAGAGTTCAGAAAGCAATGCCACTTGATTGATTTTCTGGCCTATTACTATTATGAAGTTCACAACTCACAAGTATCCTGTTCGAAGCCAAGTTTTACCGGCTATCTACACAAAATCATACATGAATCCACCCCATGCAGTCCTGAACCATTTCAAACAATTCTCCGAGATGTACAAAACAAAATTATCCACGGCACCACACATTGGCAAAGTTCTAACTTCTTTGCTTATTTCCCTTCAAGTGGGAGTACTGTTGGTTTACTTGGTGAAATTCTTAGTACTGGCTTTAACGTTGTCTGATTCAATTAGATGTCTTTTCTATGCTTGTTAGCTTGTGGTCGTTCAAGGTTGTGCTGGCCTTTGTAAACAATTTCAGGTACTTGGCCATCAAGGGCACGCTCAACAATCTTCTTGACTGGACAGTTTGAATGTGTGCACTTGTATCGACTTCGCAAGTTGTAGCCATCATCCGCAGGCTTGTCGACAGTCGAAGAAGAAGGTTGGGACCTCATATCATCAGACTGAGACAACTGTGATGATTGCTTCAGAAGACTGTGGTCTGGCACAGAAGTAAGCATTTGCTGGTATGCGGATGTAGTGGAAACTGAGGCTGTAAACTGTGGGAAAGATACCGCTGGAGCTGCTGATGATGGATATTCTAACTGGTTCTGTGGCTGTGAGCCTGTGAATTTGGTGATCATTGTAAAGCCTGAACCGTAACTTGTGCTAGTGCCTGTTGGTGAGACGTTCCAAAAGCACCCATTATCAATAAATAATCACCTTGTCAAAGGATAGTAGCTATAGTGAAGGTCACTTCTTGAAATACTATACCACCATAAACATGCATAGTTTGAATGTCTGTCTTGCAAATATCAATATAACATGACACTGTACAGATACTTGGAACTAAAAAGGTAATAGATCATATATAGACTTCTAGAAAAGCTGCTACCTGATAAAATGAATATAGTTGAGCAGAAGGAAACTTGGCTACAATTAAAAGGCCTACGAAACTCCATGGACAGACAGTATGTCTTCTTATGGTCAACTTTGTGGTAATGCAGATAGGTCTCATTCCATTGCTACAGAACAAAAATTTCTTATCAACAAATCACTTCTTTGGCCTGAGAATTTGAGCTCCAGGGTGAAGAACTAATTCTCATTAGAACAACAGATTATAGAAATTAAGCACACTTTTACCAAAAATTAATAAAATAAAAAAATTAACAAAATGAGAGTAATTGAGAAGACACTAAAATAACTTCTGACCTGGTATTCAAATCTAAAACTGAGAGCGAGGGAGAGAGATGCTTGGCTTATAGAGGAAGCACTAAAAACCTGAAAATCTGCGAACTAATTTATTCCACAAACAATCTACAAAACAAACACAACAACAAAATTACAAATAAAACAAACACAAACATATAGAAAGATTGTTAACCTATGAGACAAAGAGGGAGAGATAGACAGTGAGAGACAGAGAAACACAAACCTGAAACGCTGGGAAATAGAAAATTAGAAACTAATTCACTCCAAGAATACACTACAAAAGAAACCCAGCAAAAATAAAAGACAAATTAAAGATGAAACAAATACAAACATAGTTAATCTAGAAGAGAAACATAAACACGCGCGGAATATCAAACTACAAAACATAAATGACCAACATAAATATAAATTAGGAGAAAAGGAGAGGAACATACCTGAGATTGAAGAAGCAGCGAAACTAAAACAAAACCGAAACAAATCACAAATTAGAAAACAGATACAGAAAATCATCGATTCCAATTTGTTAATTACTTTAAAACATCAAGCAAAACATATAAATGAATGCAATTATTAGATTTTAAAGCAAGAACAAAGAGATGAAGAACCCGGGAGAGAGAGAGAGAAACTTACAATAAACTTAGTGCATGAGTGGAGACTTTACAATTAAAGATTTGAAGGAGGAAAGCGCCTCAACTGGAAATGGAGAGATGGATCCGGAGCGAGTAGAAGAACAATAATAGAGCACTGAAATTTGAATTTTCAAAATGAAAGATAAAGTTAAAAGAGGAGGAAAGAGGTGGCCGCATAAGTCAACTGCTGCAGGGGAAGTAATGATCAATGGCAAGTTTTGTAAATAAGAGGTCCGCGAGGGACAACCATAGTAAAAGTGACTCGTATTTGCCTTCAGGATTTATATTCTGTAGATAAACACTTATGTGATATGTCTCTCACTTTAACAAATCTAGATCTCCATTTCCCGATCTGATATAAACCATATCATCCCTACTTCATTACATTATTCATGTACATGTTCTGAAGCACAAGGTTCAGACACAGTTTCTTGAGTACTATACACTCATGTCTCCACTTTGTGATCTTGGTGCAAGAAAGGTACTGATTTTCCTGTGTTTTTTCTCTTCATTATGTCTCAGTTCTGCTGCTACTCAAACTCAGCCTCTGCTTCTTGCCAAAACTGGCAGAAAACTTCTTGATTCAGAAACCCAAGAAAATCAGCTTATTAAGAAAAAAGCTACTTCTACTAGCTCCACTTCCTTAGAAAACCAGACAAAAACCATACCTACTTCCTCATCTAAGAACCAAACCAAGCTCATCAAGAAAACCTCAAATCCTGCTACTACTTCAACTAGTAGTTCATCTTCAACTAAAAACCAAACCAAGATTCTCAAGCCCACTACTTCAACTTCAGAGTCTTCACTCAAAAACAAAACCAAACTCATCAAACCCACATCAACTTCCAACTCACCCACCATCAAAACCCAAATAAAGAAGCTGAATTCCACCACACCAAAGCCATTAATCACAGCTAAGAAATCCTCAGATCTTACCACAAAGCCCAAACAGACCAAAACTGAAAAGCCCAAGCTACAAAAACCAAAGCAGCCCGTTTGGATAGATGAAGATGAGGAGGAGGATTTAGTTTCAGATTTCAGAGATCTGCCATCAAGATTCCAAGAATCATTAATTCCAGATTTGGAAAGATTCTCCACATCTTCCAAAGTTTATCTCACAAGAGCCAATAAAGATCTGACAAATGGGTTCAAACCATTGGTTGGTAAAAAATATGCACCTGCCATTGCTTCAATTGTATCTTGTGCATTCATTTTAATCCCATTAATTTTAGTCTCCCTCATTTTCAACAGAATCAAAGCCTATTTCTCCCTCCAAAAAATAATCATTTTCATCCAAATTTACCTTGCAATATATTTCTCTATACTCTGCCTCTCTGCCCTTGTCACTGGCCTTGAGCCACTCAAGTTTTTCTATGCTACATCACAGTCCACATACATATGTTTACAAGTGTTGCAGACACTTGGCTATGTGTTATATCTCTTGGTTCTGCTCATGTACTTAGTTTTAGTGTTCTCTACTGAGACTGGGCTGGTTTCAAAATTACTTGCTCTGGGCCAGACATTTGTGGGCTTTGCAGTTGGGTTGCATTACTATGTGAAAGTGTTTCATCGTGCTGTGTTGCATCAACCGCCCAAGAGTAGCTGGAAAAGTCATGCTATATACGCCACGTGTTTCGTTGCCATTTGTCTGCTTGATAGAGCTGAGAGGAGGAAGAAAGCTTACTTAGAAGAAGGGGGTGCAGAGGGGAAAAAGAGTTAAAATTCTCACTTTTACCATTCTTTTTACCACCTTATATTCACTTTTTTTAAAGTGAAAAATCGCGAAAAATTTCGCTTTCTTTCGAATTTTTATTACTGTCATAAAATGTGTAAAAGTTATATTGATTCTATAGAATAAAGAGCTAAATGCATAATGTGTACCTGAACTATAAGCTTTGTGCATACTGTGTACCTCAAGTATCAATTTGACATTTTGTGTACCTCATGTAAATGATATGGTGCAAT